>NW_027256887.1:48548436-49290936 GCF_029215685.1 Pituophis catenifer annectens
CTGCTGTCATATGGAAAATCAATTTTTCTTTCATGCTTCCTTGAATTTCACTTTCACTTTCAAATCATGTAGACATTCTTAGGCAAAAGGGTTGGAACAAAGCAGAGAACAATATTCCTGAACACTGAAGTTTCATATATTTTGGCTTTTGAACTAGAAGTAGCTGCTTTTGTTTCTACTTGACTGGTCCATCTTACTAACCTTTATATTTTTTAAAAAAACATTATCTTTCCCCTTTTTTACCCACCTCTGGATTCAAATGTCACCTCCAAAAAGGTTTTTCCTGCCAATTGGTACAGTAGCTTTATGGTTACGGTGTAGGAACCTTCCCAGGGGTAACTATCAGTGGTCGATTGCTCCCGGTTCTGTCCGGTACTTGTGAACCGGTAGTAAAAGCTGCGGGAGGCTTAGCCCACCTGGCCGGATCTATGCATGTGCAGAAGCTTCTGCACATGTGCAGAAGCGCTCACGAGCAAAACGAGCTCCCATTGCAAACCAGTAGTAAAGGTAAGTAGAACCACCCCTGGTAATTATCATACCCATTGATGGGTAACTCTGCTGCTCCTCATTATCAAGAAGAGTTTCTGGTGAGTGCAGAGGAAACGTGAGATGAGGAAACAGCCATCTTGCTCAAACTCTGGTAGCCACTTTTGAAAGGATACTAAGTCTATATGCTTCCTTCTTATAATCTGCTTGTCAACTATTAGAAACCTTTGGGTTAACATGTTTGGCAGTACTAGCTGCTTTTTCTTCAAACCCGTAGAGAAAGAAACTTTAAATTACAAGTTTAAGAACCTTTTTTTTTAATAAACAGCAAACAAATGATTAAAATTTTAATTTTAGAAATTACAAACAGAAGAAGGCTTCAGATAAATTTGAAATAAGATTTTGGAGTTAATTATAAAGAATCCTTCCCCTTGGGAAAGATTTGAATTTGAAAATAGTAACATTTTAAGAGTTGGATATTAGAGGGAATTAAAGATCACAATTAAAGGAGAAAAACATACAGAATGAAACATTGCACATAGTGAAGGATATTTTTGAAAAATGGACTCATAGTTAATGCAATCAACAGGAGATAATCTACTGCTAGAGAGAGACTATATGTAAGAATTGTTATGGGAGGGGAACATGCTTTAACTGACAAGAGTTGAAAATGGATTTAGAAGTAATAGGCCAGAACAATGACATTAAAAAAGATATTTCAGAAACAAGTTGATATTTAAATATAGAATGCAATATTGCATGCTAATTCTGCTGACTGCCAGGGGTTTGATCCTCACCAACTCAACATTAACTCAGCCTTCCATTCTTTTGAGGCTGGTAAAATGGGAACCCAGATTGTTAGGAGCAGTATGCTGACTCTAAACCGTGTAGAACTATGAAGTGGTTTATAAGTCTAAGTGCTATTGCTAAGAGCTAATAAATCAAGAGGGTGACCTGGATAATTTTTCTATGTTGGATTTATAAAAGAGACTTGTTAAAGTTTTAAAGAACCTTGTCAGAAGGGACAATGAGAAAATGAAAAGAAATGAATTCTATTATTTGAAGGGACTGAAGTTTAAAATCATTAGAATTAAAAAGAAGGGAGGCTTCCAGGACAGCATGGTGGATTGGTGGACTGAGCACAGCTCTGCTTTTTGTGGAGCCAACCAGTGTGACTGAAATAGAAACCAGTGAAAGGGATCAGCTCCTGGGAACTCCTGATTAAGAAGAAGACAAGGATTGCCCATGTTTGGCTCAATACAGATTCTCCCTGTGAAGATTGCAAAACAACATTCTCTAGCAGGTTTGAGAATCTGGAGCATAGTAGCATATTCATGTTGCTAAACCATGCCTGGTACCTTTCCAAGAGACACTGATTTTTACCTACTTCTCTTAATTACTTTAGGAAATTTGCTTATTACTAATTTATTTGGAGTTAAGAACTTTCTGAAAGACAAGCTGTACCATGCTAGATTTTCCTTTCACCCTGGCCGAAAGAACCTCTGAATAAGACTAATAACAGAAGCTTTTATTTTTGGAAAACAACACAAAGGGGACTAAAATCTTGATTTTGGAAAGTTAAGGGGCTAGATGGACTTGAAAGAATATTTTCTTTCCTTTATAAAGAATTTATTAAAAAGGATATGAAGTCTTTGAAATTAATTGTAAGCAATTTTCTTGTGGGAACATTTTGTTGATTGGAAAATAAACAGATAAGAGTTTGGCTACACAGAATCAGAGAGAACAAAAGTTACTCTTAAAGGAAAACAGACCCATACTAGTGAATGAATTTTATTAGCCAAATTGTTTATACTTGCCTGGACAGCGGGGGGGTGGGGAGTATCTTATATATATATCTATATTTATACAGTTATTGGGGGGAAAGATGTAAAAGGAAGGAATATAAAGTTGGTTTATTTGATCAAGGTTAAAATAGATATATTATTTTTACTAATCCTTAATGGATGTTTGTTATCACTAGGACTGAAATGCTGTGGCTTTGTGGATTTATAAATAAGAGAGAGGATATGGGAAGGAGAGACCATTTGTTGTTTTTTAAGAGGTGGCAATAACTTACTAAAAGTGTTTATATGTGTGATGAAAGTGAGAATTCCTTTTTCCTTTTCCTTGTATTATATTCTTATTTTTTTCTTTTCTATTTCTTTCCCCTTTCTTTTCTGAATCTTCCACTTTTCTTTTTATCATTCTGTCTGTTTTGATTTGTATTGGTTTTTATTATTGTAATTATAATTTTTAACAAAATTACTATTTTAAAAACACATTGGGCACCACATACTGCAGCAAAATACATATATGCAAGACTGCCAAATGCATATAATTGCAGATCAGAACACCAACATTTTATGGTATTTTGCAAGCTAAAGTTGATCCACACCATTGCATAATAAAACTTTGTGCCATCTGCTTTCTCTCTTTTGTTATAAGGCCATAGACTTCATTGTGCATCTAGATGTATTGCCTTTACAGAACTTTGTGCACATGTAAGAGTTAAGTTAGCCTTGCTCTTTAAATATATTGCCTCAGTTGCCTAATCAACTCATGAAGATTGCTCATTGCAATTTATTTATTTATTTATTTAAATTTGTCATTGTAACCCAACCCAATGACTCAAGGAAAACTCATAAGGACATTTCAACTTCCTCTATATTGATTTTATTTTTTATTTTATTTGTTTATTTATTTATTTTATTTATTTGTTTAAATTTCTATACCGCCCTTCTCCAAATAGGACTCAGGGCGGTGCACAGCCTAAGTAAAAACAAAGCATACAAAATTTAAAAAACAGTATTAAAATAATTAGATATTCTGGCCGTAAATTAAAACAACCCAATTTAAAACCAATTTAAAATTTAGCTCAAGCCAGCCCAGCTAGTTGAAATAAATAAGTTTTCAGGGCCCGACGAAAAATCCGGAGGTCTGTTATTATACGTAACTCCGGGGGAAGGTTATTCCAGAGGGTGGGCGCCGTCACAGAGAAGGCTCTCCCCCTGGGGGTCGCCAGCCGACATTGTCTGGCGGGCGGCACCCTGAGGAGGCCCACTCTGTGCGAGCGTACTGGCCGGTGGGAGGCTATTGGTGGCAGTAGGCGGTCTCGTAAGTACCCCGGCCCTAAGCCATGGAGCGCTTTAAAGGTGGTCACCAACACCTTGAAGCGCACCCGGAAGACCACCGGGAGCCAGTGCAGCTCGCGCAGGAGAGGTGTCACATGGGAGCGCCTCGTCGCCCCCATAATCCCCCACGCGGCCGCATTCTGGACCAGCTGGAGCCTCCGGGTGCACCCCAGGGGGAGCCCCATGTAGAGAGTGTTACAGTAGTCCAGGCGGGAAGTGACTAGTGCCTGAGTGACTGTGCGTAGAGAGTCCCGATCTAGAAAGGGGCGCAACTGGCGTATCAGGCGAACCTGATAAAAAGCCCCCCTGGCCACGGCCGTCAAATGGTCTTCTAGAGACAGCCGTGCGTCCAGGAGGACGCCCAAGTTGCGAGCCCTCTCCGTGGGGGTGAGTGATTCGCCCCCAATAGCCAGCGATGGCGTCAGCTGGCTATATCGGGACGCTGGAAGCCACAGCCACTCGGTCTTGGAGGGGTTGAGTCAGAGCCTGTTTCTCCCCATCCAGGCCCGCACGGCCTCCAGGCACTGGGACATCACTTCAAGGGCATCGTTGGGGTGGCCTGGGGTGGAGATGTACAGCTGGGTGTCATCAGCGTACTGATGGAACTCCACCCCGAAGCCACGGATGATCTCACCCAGCGGCTTTACATAAATGTTGAACAGAAGGGGCGAGAGGACCGACCCTTGTGGCACCCCACAAGCAAGGTGCCTCGGAGTCGACCGCTGCCCCCCCGTCAACACAGATTGCGACCAGTCAGAGAGGTAGGAGGAGAACCACCGCAGAACGGTGCCCCCCACCCCCAACCCCGCCAACCGGTGCAACATGATACCATGGTCGATGGTATCAAAAGCCGCTGAGAGGTCTAACAGGACCAGGATAGAGGAGCAACCCCTATCCCGAGCCCTCCAGAGATCATCCACCAACGCGACCAATGCCGTTTCCGTGCTGTGCCCAGGTCGGAAGCCGGACTGGAGCGGGTCTAGATAGACAGTTTCATCCAGGTACCGGGGAAGCTGTTGTGCTACCACACTCTCAACAACCTTCGCAACAAAGCGAAGGTTGGAGACTGGACGATAGTTAGCCAAAACAGCCGGATCCAGAGAGGGCTTCTTGAGGAGGGGCCTCACAACCGCTTCTTTCAAAGCAGCCGGCAGGACCCCCTCACTCAAAGAAGCGTTAACAATCTTCTGGAGCCAGCCTCGTGTCACCTCCCGGGAAGCCAGTACCAACCAGGAGGGACACGGGTCCAATAAACATGTGGTCGCGTTCAGCCGTCCCAGGACCCTGTCCATGTCCTCGGGAGCTACAGGATCGAACTCCCCCCAGATAACACTCTCAAGACCTGCCTCAGTCATCCCGTCCGGACATACCCAGTCAGATGCCAGCCCTTCCCGAATCTGAGCGATTTTGTCATACAGATACTGCACAAAGTCCTCAGCTCGGCCCTGCAAGGGGTCATCCCGCGCTTCCAGATGGAGGAGGGAGCGGGTCACCCTAAACAGGGCGGCCGGGGCGATTATCTGATGACGCGATAAGAGCGGCAAAATAGCTAGATTTTGCCGCTTTTATTGCCACTAGGTAGGTCTTAATATGAGACCTCACCAGTGTTCGGTCGGATTCGGAGCGGCTGGTCCTCCAACTACTCTCCAGGCGTCTTTTCCGGCGCTTCATCTCCCTAAGCTCCTTGGAGAACCAAGGAGCTAGGTGAGTTCGGTGCCGGGTCAGAGGCCGCAAAGGCACAACACGGTCCAAGGCCCCGGCAGCCGCACTATCCCAGGCGGCCACCAGGTCCTCAGCCGAGTCGTGAGCCAGAGTCTCAGGAAATGGCCCAAGCTCCATCTGGAACCTATCAGGGTCCATCAGGCGCCTGGGGCGGAACCACCTGGTCGGTCCCGCCTCCCTGTGGTGGGGTGCAGCGGTTAGAAAGTCCAGTCGAAGGAGCGAGTGGTCAGACCATGACAAGGGTTCGATGACTATATCCCCTGTATCAAGGCCACTCGACCACTGACCAGAGACAAAAACTAAGTCCAGAGTGTGTCCACCCATGTGAGTGGGGTCATGAATTAACTGAGTAAGGTCCATGGCCGTCATGGAAGCCATGAACTCCCGAGCCACCTCAGACATTTCGCCGACAGATGGCAGGTTGAAATCCCCCATGACTAGAAGTCTGGGGGTACCAACCGCCACCTCAGCTATGACGTTGAGCAGCTCAAGCAGGGCTGTTGCCACGCGGCAGGGAGCCAGGTACGTGATCAACAAGCCCATCTGTACTCCACGACCCCATCTCACAAAAAGGGACTCACATCCGGCTATCTGTGGAACAGTGGTCTCCCTCGGATCAAGACTTTCCTTTATAATAACCGCCACCCCCCCCACCCCTGCCCTGAGCTCTCGGCTGATGAAATGCTCGGAAACCTGGTGGGCACATATCCACGAGGGGAACCCCCCCCTCATGGCCCAACCAGGTACAAACATGTACAAGGTAGTAAGTATAAGTATGAACATAAGCATGAAAAGTAAATACATCTAATTGGGGACAGTAAGACAGTGATGGTAAGCATGCTGGTGCGCTTATGCACGCCCCCTTTATGGACCTCATAGGAATGGGATGAAGTCCACGGTAGACAATTTAAGGTTGAAGCTGTGAGGGTTTGAGGATGTAGTAATAATGGAGTTGGTAGAGCATTCCATGTGTTTACCACTCTGTTGCATTCCTTCAGACTTAATTACTATTCTTAATTACTGTATTGTCATGACTGAAGTACAGTCATGTAAGTTATTGAGGAATTCTTCTACAATATTTAGATTATAGGAAAAGGAGGTTTAACAATAATAGCAACAGTACCAGGATACTAGTAATACTTTTCTGATAGAATTGTACATCCAAATACATATTTAGTGAAATCTCATTAAATAGTTAATTTTCTTACAAGATACTGCAGCTTATTAATGGTGATTGACAGTTTAATTAGGACTTTTTTTCCCTTGTGTCACTTTTCATTTGAGCATTTAACTAAGCAGGTGCAGCCTGGCCAATAAAATGATCCATAAAAGGATAGGAATGCATAAGAAGCTTTGTAATATTTTACCCTTTGCACTGGCTCTCTCTCTCTGTGGTGTGTGTGTGTGTGTGTGTGTGTGTGCAGACACAGATATGTCACTATAGATAGATATGTGAATGAACAAATTACATTTTCCAGTTGGAATAATCATGTTTTTTTCTTATACCCCACTGAGTTTACCTGCATTAAGATCCTTAACACTGATTTCCCTTATATTTTTTTCAAACAAGTATCCACTCAACCAAGACGACAGAGATATTAATCAATTATACATCTGTGACCAAAATCCCTTCAATGGTAGTTAAGTGATGACTATTAAATTTAATAATCTCTGCTTGAATATCTGCTATGATTTTGCCCAGCAACGCTGCAATATTTTGCCAATGTTTGGACCAGAACATAAATGTAGTATGAGCATTATTGTTTTTCACTGGCTTTATTGCCCAAACATAATTGATGTGAAGCCTCATCAGAACAATAAAGATTATTGTGGCCCTCCAGAAAATAAAATCAATCAAAGTAGAATGTTGCATGGACAATACTATTATAATCTAACAATATTCACAAACAACACAATTTAGTCTTGGTTAGGTATAGTTATCCCATATGTGCAACCAAATGGCAATAGAACCGCTATGCCTCCTGATATTGAATGAACAGAGCAACAGGATCTGATGGAAAGACTGGTTTGTTATTGCTAAAAAAACCAATCAGATAACCAGGTAGAGGCTTTATATATAAGGTTTTTATATAATAATGAACCTACCCAAACAGAATGTATATATGTACAACATACAGTTTTTACAGATAACTCTCTAATATGTAGATTAATGATAATATGTAGAGGAGTACAGAGATAACCATGAAGAAAGAGTGTAAGAATGATTATGTAAACATTAGGTCATGTCTGAGAAACAGTAAGGGGTGAGAAAGAAACTCAAGTTTATCCCTCCGTCATTCTCTTTGGCATTTGAAAACTCAGATGGTCTCTGTCAAACTTTCAAGATTATATCCACAATCATAAAGTAGAATTCTAGTAATTCTTTTGGTGTTTGCTTCTTGATCTGGCCTACCTTAAAAAGCTTTATCCATCCATCCATCCATCCATCTATCCGTCTATCTATCTATCTATCTATCTATCTATCTATCTATCTATCTATCTATCATCTATCATCTATCATTTATCTATCATACCCATCTGACATGTGATTCTGATCAGTGATTAAAATTTGAAAATAAAAACAATTACAGTAATACTAAAAGTAATATACATCCACCCATCATAATTGCTAAATTAACCAGGAATGGGTTCCTTTCTCATGCTTGGTGTCCCAGGTTGGACAAAGAGACAGGTCTTTTAAAAATATTAAAAGTCAAGAGGGTCAGAGCCATCCCAATCTTTTTACTGCTTGTCTGTAGTTGACATCCTATTTAGCTTTCTTCAAACTGACCCCTGTCTAGAGATGGTGTCTCACTCCTAGAATCCTTACTAATGGCCATGTTGAGGGCACATCTAGAGAGTGAAGTTGGGCAGAATGCTATTTTTGACTCCTTTACAATCCAAACATAAATTTTTAAAAGTAGTATAGTAATGTCTGTATTTGTGAAACTGACCTATTTCATTTATAACATTAAAACATAGGAATAATTGTGTACTGTGCCTAAGCATAGAATTAAAATAATTGTGTTATATGCTACATCATTATTTCATGTGCCTAAATCCATAAAACCTCCAAACCTAATAAGCAGGCATCAATTATTACTACAGATGAGTTGCAGAAAATGTAAAGTGATGGATTTTTAAACAATAGCAACAATAATTACTCACATCCTAAATTGGATGTGACTTATAGGAGAAAAAAAGTTCATATTGCAGTGCACAATGCAAATAACAGTGCAGTGAGCTACATCTGTGAAAATATAAATTCAGAGCTAGAAATTACTGGGAAAAAGATATGAAATAAATAGCAAGCATCATAGAGATATGTTGGTTCTCATTATTATTTGCATTTCTGAGCTCCCTATCTCAAAAAAAGAATATGCTGTGAAATAAATAAGATCTTGTCTGAAATGAAACCTCATCAGTCTTTTACCTCTGAAATCATTATTCTATAAATAATTTTTTGGGGAGCTTATTCCAAAGTTTCAAAGTTGCATGGGAATACTGCAAAGAGAAACATTCTGAACACCTATTTAGACAGTTGCTGCCTTCTGCTTCTCTGCATGATGTTTAGTGCTGGCAGTGTTCCACTGTGAGAAACCTCATACATAACAAAGAGAGAAACAGATTGAACATCTCTCCCTGGTATTTTAGTTTTCTAAAGTTTTCATACATAGTGTTCAAATGAGCTGTATATTTCCTATATCTTTCCTAATGGATTCAATCTCAACAGAGATATGTGAATTATCTTGCAACTAAGGCTTCATGTGAAGGTTGACTTTGAACATAAATATGTTCAACAAGTTTGTGAAAATATAAGGCCTTCTCAAACCACATGTTATCTGATGAATAGTGAAAATGATGTGTGAGTTATTTGACAGATTATGCATTTATGATGTCACTTTGGTAGGAGACTTTAAAGAAAATTAGACATACACATGGAAATTAGACCTACCATTGGCATAATCAAAATGGTTAAGATGCATCTTATATGTTCAGAGGTAGGAAAAAATGCTGATTATGTATGCTGGGGATAAATAACTGAATAAATGAGGGTGACAATCAATGATCAATGGTCTGTTTGTAAGCTTTCCAATGACATCTGGCTAGTCACTGTTGGAAACAGAATAATCGTTTTGATTGGATCCAGCAAAGCAATTATGAATTCAAGCAGAACTTTTAAAAAAAGAAACATAACAGCTAAGATAAAAATTAAACACAAAACATGATGCTGAATTTCACTCTCCTGAAAGCTTATATAAAACTGTATGATATATGCTTCAGAGGTATGCAATTTATTTAAATAGAACTGCTCACTGATGTCAATATTCAAAATATTCAAAATATTCAATATTCAATATTCAAAAGAAAGATCCTCTGGATGAAAAAAAAAATCTTACCGGGTTAATAAAGTCAGTGGGAAAAATAAATGTGAGACTAGTTAACATTAGACACAAGTGTTCATTAACTTTAAAAAGATGTGATTTTGTGGTAAAGTGTTATTTTGCAATGTGTTAAATAAGCAATCACTCTGAGCAGATGATGGGCAGAATCTAGATGTTTTCTATTAGTTAACAGGTAATTTCCTAGTGAGAAATAAGTTGTGATTTCCAAACAGTTCTGCATCTATAACTGTGGCAAGATATTTAGCATGCCAGGGCCAGATTTGATTAAACTTATCCAGAAGCACAATTTAATTTAATAAGGATTTGTTGCTGGAGAAGATTTTCTTGCTGCTTTACTGTCATACAGAATTTTGAAGCTTAGCTGGAAAATGATGGCTTTAGTTCTTGCCACAAAATGTGGACTGAATAATACAGCATAAATAGTTATTCAATATCTTGGCATGCAGATGAGTGCATGCTGTCACACAAATGCACTGTGTTGCAAATTTTCCTCATTAGAAATCAAATTACCTAAATTTAAATCATGCAAACCATAGTATTCCCTGTGAGATTCCATGAAAACAAAAGTTGGATTTTAAAGAAGCAGGATAGGGAAGAAACAGGATATTCATATTTTGAACTTTGGTGTTAGCGAAAACAACTGAGAATTCTCAGGAAAGAAAACAAACTGATGGATCATTGAACAAAGTAACCCAGAGTTCTCACTTACAGAATTGGCCAGACTCAAATTATTCTACTTCAGACAAATTATGTGAAGATTCACACTTTGAAAATGGCTGTAATGCTGGGAAAAGCAGTAAGAAAGAGAAGCCCTTCATCCAGGTGGATGGCCTTAGTTACAGTGACAGACTTTTTTTAGTATAATAATCAAGTAAATTAAGTTGTATGTTATATATCTTATAAAATAAGCTTCATGATCTCATTTTGTTGTACCATATTATATCTTTGCTTTAAATAAGAAGATTAGAAAGCTTAATGTAATAAGAGAAGAAATGATATGCATCTTTTCCTGGAACTGAGCAACAGCCAAGCAAGACTGTGAAAAGATGCAGCTGATTTGAGGGACATGTTCACATTCACATGCTGTTTCAAACATGCATCCCAATTCACACTGTTCCCTCGGCATCCAAAGGACTATGTTAGCATAACATTTTTAGATCAGTTGAAAGATTCTGTATGCCAAGTCTTCTTCTCTTAGAAGAAATGTGCGTTAAATTCAAGATATATGAAATCAAATGTTTCTAACAACTTCCTCTATGGAGTTATAATTTATTAATTTGTTTATATCTCATTTTTCTTTCAGGAGTTCAAGGTAATTTACATGGTACACTCTCCATTTTCTACCACAGAAATGTTGTGAGGAAGGGGTGGTTTCAGAAGGGTGTAAATGGCATAAAGTCATAAGGTGAATTTCCATAACCCTTAAACATTGCTCTGCATTGACTATTTTACCCTTTGGCATCTGTTTCAGTAACCATGTATATGCAAAGCAGCCACAATCTTTTAGCTTTAGCTGACTAAATTCAAAATGGTGTTTTGGCTGGATATCTAGTACAATCATACTATAATCTACTCATTATATATTCATACAGCTTAGCAGTTAAATGGGTGACAGTCTTTGTCTCAGACTATTTTATCATTTCCTATTTCCTTGATAAAGGCAAGAATCAGAGATTAATGTCAATGATGATTTGAAAGGGAAATAATTCTAGTGTGCATGTGTTTTGTAAGTCTATACATAATTAATTAGTAACAACACTCTAAAGTGTGACACAACACTGCGATTCTGCTCTATTCTGGTAGCAAAAATGAATAATTCTGAATGACCTAAATTCAGGATTGCTTAAATTGTTTCCAGCAGTTCTCACAGTTAATCCTGCAATGTGCTTTATTTGATTCTGCCCTTGTAAATGACTTGGAAACTGCAATTAGTGCAGGAGGTAGCAGTGAGACAATAGTCTGGAATGTTCTTTAGAGACCATATTTAGGACAATTGTATTAAAGGCTGCCTATTCATTATAGTTTTCAAGAATTTAATAATGATGTTGTAAAACAGCGGTCTTTTCTTGCTCCACAGACTGGTGGCAGCAGCAGTGAGCAGGGAGGGAGGAGCGGGTGGTTTTGCAAGCGAACCTAGTTCCTACACATGCACAAATGAAGCTTCTCATTTTTGGTTGCACGGACTGATTCCCAACAAGTGGACTGGAACTGGTCCACAGCCTGAAGGTTGGGGACCCCTACTGTAAAGAGATTAGAAGCCTGAAACTTGACATTTAGAGAAAGTGCCTTTTGGACTGGACCTGCTTGAATATTAAGATTGGGGAGAGGGGGACAATCAGATTAGATAGATAGATAGATAGATAGATAGATAGATGTGTGAATAAAAGAAACACAGTTTTGTAAGGTGTGTGTGTGTTTATTTTAGATCTTTAAAATAAGGAAATTTGATAAAATATTCTGGATATAGAATACTATATGAATACTATATATAAAAATAGGCATGATCCATTGTAATTCTTGTGCTTTGGCAACCTTTACTGCAATACAGGGTGTGTTTTTCCCCCATAACTTTATCTTGTCAAGATAAAGCTATCTGATTCATGTGTGGTTATACAATCTAATCCTGTAAAATGGAGCTATGCATTTGTGTAATTTAAAATAAATAATTAAAAACCATCATAAAGAGCTAAAACTGGGAATGAATTCAAAAATTGCTGACATTTCTAAATCTATTACTGAACGTTTATGAACGTTTATGACTTTGCATTTTGGTCTTTCGGTGTGCTGTTAATTTATATTGGGGGATTGGTTGTTACTTGAGGCATGATCACTTCCTTAGTCATTCTAATAATAACTTTTATGGATTTCCATGTAGTATAAGCTAATGATGCAAATATGTTCAAATATGCTTGTCCTCTGGGAAGCCCCATGTTTCCATGTGGTCTTTAGTTCTAGCCAAACTAGCCAAACTAGTACACTGTCTTATTTAAACATTTCCAAACCATCCACTCCTCTTCCAAGCAACTGCTCAAGCTTCACCCCTTCTGTCCATGGGTGAAATCCAGCAGGTTCTGACAGGTTCTGGAGAACCGGTAGCGGAAATTTTGAGCAGTTCAGAGAATCGGTAGCAGAAATTTTGGGTAGTTCAGAGAACCGGCAAATATCCCGGCTGGCTGGCCCCAGAGTGGGGTGGAAATGGAGATTTTGCAATATCCTTCCCCCTGGAATGAGGAGGGAATGGGAATTTTGCAATATCCTTCCCCTGGAGTAGAGTGGGAATGGAGATTTTGCAGTATCCTTCCCCTGCCATACACACCAAGCCACGCCCACAGAACCGGTAGTAAAAAAATTTGGATTTCACCACTGGTTCTGTCCCATTATGTAGATGTTTAAATTGGAAATTTCCATCTTTATAATCATACTCTTTGAGGCGTAATAACAATCTCCCCAATGCAATCTATGAAGCTTCTTCTTAGATGGGATATTTGCCCAAATCATGAATGTACTTATATGACAGATAGCTAGAATAGACTACAGCACACTGTCACATTCATAATCCAAATTAGTATACTGTAGAGATTATAAATGAATGTCATTGCCATTGTGTAGGCATTGTAAAAATGGAAGAGAATATCTGGGGAAAAGTCAGATGAATCATAGTTAAGGACCTTCATTTTGGAGTTTGTTTTTAAAAAGTAAAAGCTTGATTTATTCATAAAGATAGAGACAATAGTGATAGAGATAGAGATAAAGATGATAGAGATAAAAGAGATAGAGATGAGAAAGATCCACACACCTACACATATTTGTTCTTGATATGATACCACTAGAGATATTTATTGATTTTAGTGACATAGCACAGTTATTAGGATTGATGTACTCAACAGAATTGTAATGACACAGAAGTGAAATAGTGATATGAGTGAATGGAATAGTGTGCTCTAGAAAGAAGTAATATCTATATAGTTGGGTTGAACAAAACAACTATAACAATTAATTAATTGGAGGCATAAAACAAAGTGCCTATGGAAAATGTCTACTAGAAATATTTGCAATTTTCCTGAAAAAATGCTTAAAGTTTGAAGGGGATTTGATGTGCAGTGTTAGTGGTGAATCTTTGCAAAGAAGAAAGATATAGAAAATCCAGCAAATGCTAAGGGACAAATCATTCTCTTAACCTAATGAGACACTGAGCTTTGTCCTGCAGTGTGTTTTCATTATGTCACAAACATAGATTGACAGTCCATCACTCTGAATGAAGACAACAGATTCAACATAAGAAATATTTTCAAGCTTGAGTCCTGAACAGCAGGTCTTTTTGAAATGTTCAGTAAAAATGAATCTATCAGTCTCAAAATAGCCCTTAGTTTTTTTCCATGCAGAGAAAAAAAGAGAGTTTGCAATGGATATGCCTATGTAGATAGTCCTCTTGTCTTCCATTAATATTTCACATCCCTAATTTATGATAAATGTATGATAAAGGAAACACATTTATCATTTTAGTACTAATTCACATATGATGTCAAGCCAAAGGAATACATTGTCATACTTCATTGTCATGCCAACATTCTTTCATGTAGAACTTTCATGTAGTCAATGAAAGTGATACAAGGGATATTAAAATTAATCTAAAAGCATTTACCATCATAGAGACATCCTCTTTAGATGTAATTTAAATTATATCTAATTTTTTTTGCAAGGACTTATAAATCTACCATTTTGAAAATTTATAACTACCTTACTTAGTTGCAACTAGTAACATGACCTCAAAATAAATGGAGAATTTCTGGCTTTTCATATTTTGATGATCAAAGCACAAAAGTCATGTTTACTCCTGTGCCATACGGTATTAGAAGAGTGTTAAAAGAAATTTTTTCTCTTCAATGCTAACTCAGCATCTTGAAAAATCATACTTTTCAATTTTATTTTGTAACATGTATGAAAACCTGTATCCTTATATATCTATCTCTATAGGTATTATGTATCTTTCAATATTTTATATTAAATGACTATTTTTAAAAGCAGTCAAAATTGCTCTAAATACAACTGACTAAACTTTACATAGATAAAGAAAGCAGTAAATTGAATCATACACCTGTAGTGTACTGTGAACATGTATGTAGAAACACTGCTAAACTTTAGAGTATATTTTAATTGAAAATATATATATTACCAATTATTCTTTATATAGCTTTTCAATTTGTATTGTGATATTTATAAAGATGTTCCTTAGTATTTATAAAGATGATTGTTTAACATGTTTTTTTAATTGAGATTTTTCTCAATTAGTGTACATTACATAGACCAAAGACACATTTTTTAAAATATTATTATTATGTTCCAGTAATTATAACAACATATTTTAGCCTTAAATTCAGGGTAATAAACATTTTGGTAGAAACTACCAGTGTTTAATTGATAGGAAGTGTGTTTGACTGGCATTATAGTCAGAATATCTTCTTGTTACAGTATTGATTTGATGGTGGTTTATGTTAGCTTTTTAAATGTATAAATTAGTATGGAAACCTATGCAATATTACAGTGTTTCCAATATCAACCAACCAATAAAGCCTTTTTATGCTCAGCAATGCAGTTGTGGCTCTGCTCTCATATGAACAATAAATTTTTTGTACCTTTTGTCATTTGCTTTGGCTAAGGAAATAGTGTTCATAACTTCATAGTGTTCATAACTTCATAAACACTAAATTGAAATTTAGATAAATTAAGTAATCCACTGCTCCTCTTGGTTAGCTATCAAATATGCTGCAACTATTTTTAAATAAGACAGCCTATAATTATTTCATGTCCTCAGATGCATGAAAAAATAGTAAAAATGGATTATATCCAGAGTACAATAAATATGCTCCATTTCTATTTATGTAAATTGCCATAAAGGAAACAGAGGTATATACACCAGAATATTTGCCTCCTTGTGTCAGCAATCTAAAGTCTTCTAATAGAGGTGTACCCAACCCCTGGCCTGGGGACTGACATGGGGCCGTGGCATACCCAAAACCGGTCCATGCAAACAAGCGAAGCCCCATCCACCAGACGCAGGCAATACACAAAAGCACACACTCTTCTGGTCCGCAGAAAAACCTCTCTCCAAGGAGCCAGTCCCTGGTGCCCAAAAGTTTGTGGGCCGCTGTTCTAGCACATTGTTGGGATTGTACAAGTGCTTAGTAACACCAGTAATGTTTCCTTAAACATAATTTTGGCCTTTTTGTTAAAATGTTCATATTTAAAGCAGCTGCTGTACTTTCAGCTGTGTTTCTTTTGTACTGGTTAAGATTGCAAAGAAGCTTGGGGCAGCCTAAGAAAGATATGAACTTTGAAAATAAACAAATCTAAAAGAAGAACCAATTTAAATTTTAGCTAAGTAGCTGTATCATAGCAGTTCATGCATTCATAGTAAATACAGAATAGTGATACAATTTTTAAGGTGCAAGATATTCTTAATAGGAAAAGAACCATAACGTTAATTGAAACAGTAAAAAAATAAATTTTATCAAATGTAATGAGATAAGTTACCATAGTCTTAGGTTGTCCATTCAGGATGAACAAACTTTTGATGGCGTCTGAGCATAAGATTTTGGGTAAGATTTTGCTGATGGAATTCTTGGATGTTGGTTGTTTTCATTGTTCTAAGCCAGTGGTGGCAAACTCGCGGCCCGCAGACCAGATGTATCACAACATTTTAGCCCACCCATTTTAGCAAAGGGGGAAAGGTCATGATACATCACATGGTGACGTGAGTTTGACGCCCCTGATCTAAACTCTGTTACTGTGGAACAAATTGAAGTTTATTTATTTATAAACTTCTATAAGATACTTCTGGCAAGATTAGATACAAAGAGGGTAAAATAATCTATTTTGCTTTTGTAGCAAGGGATCGAGATACCCCAAAAAGAAACCTCAAACTCATTGTTTCATGCAGACAGCATAAAAAGTTGCAAAAATATGAATCTTTATTTGCATTAAATAGGACATGCATTTAATGCATAATGATTACTGTAACTCTTTTGTAGCAGCTGAAGTGGTCTTTAAAATATATTTATCAAAAATTTGTAGCCTTGATGCCTTTCTGCATGCTTCTAGTTCTACTTTTTGCCAAAAAAGCATGGCTGAATTGGAGGCAAAGTGAAGATGCAACGTAAATTCAAGTGAAGATTCTCAGTCATGTTTGTCTGAGCTTTGAATGGAAGCAAATTTTCAAGAAAACATGTCTTGTAAAAGAGATTGTAGAAATATAACTATATCATTGCATCTATGTTTTAAGTATCATAAAATATGTAGATGCATATCAGTGGTTTCAATACATCATTAAAAATTATTGCACTTTATATATATATAACTTTTCCTAGTTAATTTCAGACCCCCTAAAAATTATCAGATCGAAGATTTCTGAAGGACTGATATTAGCTGGAATAAAAGCAGGAGGATTAGGGGGATAGGGACTAACAAGTGGCCAGATGAATGAAATGAATGAATGAAATCATTTAGATCAGGGGTTCCCAACTCCCAGGCTGCACAGCTGGAGGTGAGTGGCAGGTGAGCAAGTGAAACCAAAACCATCTCCTCCTTGGTCCTTAGAAAAATTGTCTTCCATGAAACTGGTCCCTGGTGCTGAAAAGTTTGGGGACCTGTGATCTCAATAGTCTGATTCTTTTTGGCCTCTTCTGACCAGGAACAGGATCACATTTATTCTTTACCTAGGACTGCTTTCCTGATGGAAGCACTATGTAATGCATCAGCTGGGAGTTCAGAAGGTAATTGGCTTATTTTTTAAGGCTTTCAATCAAAGGCTGAGATTTGTTTTTGTAACTATATGCAATTAAGTGTGTCAAGGCATTTCTCTTATGTGATTAGTCATAGGTATATGACTAACCCTAACTAACTATAACCCTGTTATAATCAGCATGCAAGATATGCAGAAACTCAGGGCTTTCTGATTTCTGGCAATTCATCTCCCTATAACAGCTGGCTCCCCCCCCCCCAAGATACTAATGGGAAGTTACTTTCTTCATATTGACCCTGGGGCCTGAAAAAGGCCCAGTCCCAATTAGACGATACCCATGTACATGCTATTTTCCCCTTCTTTCCATGTATTCTTTTCACTGGAAAGTTTATATATTCTTGGATTATGCAAGATATGCCCCATGCAAATAAATGTTTCCCTTGTACACAGTTATAGCTTGTCTGAAAAGGATAAACATCTTTGTCCATTGTCAACTTTTTAGCAGGGAATGTAATCTGCTAGAGATCAAGAATCCCTTTGCCTTCATTTGTCTTACTCTTCCACTTGCCCAAAGAAAAATGCAAGGCCAGTAAAGTTTTAGGAAGAAACTAAGAGGCTGATTGACTGAATATTCAATGGATAACTGTTGATTAGTTCCTTCACCAGGCCATATAGAAAGAAACTGTGGGAAGAATTTATACATTTATGTAACTGTTAGAAATATTGTAAAGGGATCATATCTTAACTAACCGAGGTTTCCCAAAAAATTACTGATTAACAACTCCGAAACCATTTAAACTCATACCAAACATAAAATGTAAACACACTAAACTCAATCAACTGAAGAGACCCAATCCACATCATTTGATTTAATCAATTCCTTCTCTGGAGTCAACATGTATACATTTCCACACACAGGACATGGTTCCCTATAAAACAATCTGCCTGTACCCCATGCAACTTCCTCTGCAGCTGCCACCATAAGGAAACCTTTTTGTTATGGGAAATAAATAATTATCCTTTCCTCACAGCTGTCTTGATTTCATTTTTATTTATTCTTGCCAGCTTAGTTGGAACTTCAGCTTATTCTTCTGAGAAAACCAATGCCATATAGGTTGGGACTAGTAACTCGAGTAACATAATTTTACAAGTCTGAAGGTGCTTCCCCCTCCCCTCTCTTTATCTTCAGGTGAACTAAGTAAAGCTTGTCTGTAGACTGTTTTTTCAAGTTATTTTTTTGGCCTAGGTTCAGGAGCCTTGGTGGCAATTCTTTCCCCTATCCTTCAAGGCCATCGTCTATTCCTTATACAATATCAACTTGAACTTTCTTGTACCATTTTTAATATAATGTTATGGTAAATATTTATCTATTTAACTATCTCTCCGAGAGCAACTTAAACCTATGCTCAACATATTTTTAAGAACCTTTTAACTTTATCAATCCTTTCCTTTCTGTCAGACCCCTGTCACTTTTTTTCATATATATTTTACATTCTCAGTCATTCTCATTACATGATCAAACCACTTCAATTGATTTCTTTTGAAGTAGATACTCCCTAATGGTATATGTATACATTATTTCTTTAACCAATTCTTGATTAAATATTAATTCTTGTTTTTAAATTTAAAAATATTATTGATATAATTATGATTATAATTATAGAGCCTTGGTGGTGCAGCAGACTAAAGTGCTGTTAAGTAACACCAGCTGCCTGCAATTACTGCAAGTTCAAATCTCACCAGGCTCAAGGTTGACTCAGCCTTCCATCCTTTCGAGGTAGGTAAAATGAGAACCCAGATTGGGCAATAAACTGACTTTGTATAAAAAAGAACACAGCTTAGGGGGAGCCAAAAGCCCTACTAAGCAGGTATATACAAAAAGTATGAAGGCTATTGCTTAATGCAATGTAAGCCGCCCTGAGTCTCCGGAGAAGGGTGGCATATAAATCAAACCAATAAATAAATAAATGATACTCATAATATTTGGAATTCTGAGATTTCCTTTTCATTGGCATTTTTATAGAAAATATTTTAATTTAAGAAATGGAGGTAGTGAGACATTTTATTTTCCTGGGCTCCAAGATCACAGCAGATGGGGACTGCAGCCAAGAAATTAAAAGATGCTTGATCCTAGGGAGAAAAGCTATGGCAATCTAGACAGTATACTAAAAAGCAGAGACATCACCTTGCCAACAAAAGTACGTATAGTCAAGGCTATGGTTTTCCCAGTTGCAATATATGGCTGTGAAAGTTCGACCATAAGAAAGGCTGAGTTGAGGCCTTCAGTTAATAAAAAAAGAGAAAAATTTTAAAAATTTGTTATGAAAATGTTTATAAAGCAAAATAATGTAGAAAAAAATTAAAAACTGTTTGGGTGAAATGAATATAAATAAACTTCTAGAGGAACATAAAAACTGTCCTAAGAAATTTAACAACTTTTTTCCCCAAGTTTTTTATTTTTTTACAAACATATCAGTGCGTGAACAGTGTGGCACCTGAGTGTCATACATTTTAGTACAAATAAAGTAATATTAATCATATTTACTACATTTGAAAAGCTTATATAGTTCTGGTAATAGTACACCTATTTATGCTGAGTTATAATCTTTCATTATTTAGTTATTCAATATTTCAATATGTTATTTTTATGCCAATCACCATATTCCGAGTGTTATTCCTTTTAATACAAATAAAATATTAGTAATCATATTTGTTATATTTAACAAGCTTATATGATCCTAATAATAATACATATATTTATGTTAAGTTATAATCTTCCATTATTTAGTTATTCAATATTTCAATATCTTATTTTTATGCCAATCACCATATTATTCAAGCATACCTAATAATACCATCCAAGTTCTGATTTCTCCTTGTTATTACTTCACCTTATTATATAAAATGTGTATTCCATTAATCCCCCCTCTCATTTCCATCCCTATTCTAACTTTTAATTATGCCACTATTATATTTAAAAATATTCCCTTTCTATCCATCGTCTCTTGCCCGCTTTAAAGCTTTACTTGTTCGTTTCATAGCTTGCCTCCCATATTCCTCTCTTGGATCTTTATCTCTATCTGCTTCCATATCTTGACCAATCATTTTAAACTTTTCTTCCTTCTTTGCCCTTTTCCATTGTCTGATTTTCAAAATATCTATTCTTGCCCCTATCTTTCTTCCAAAAAGTCTTCCTGCAACTCCATTTCCTTTTTTAATTCCCTTGAAATACTCTCCCATTGGCTTATTTCACCAGTCATTATTATTTTTGTTGTTATCTCCTTCTTGTCATCTTGTTTTATTGGTTGGTTCTGTCTATTGGTATCTGTTCTGTTTTTTTGTCTACTCTTTCAATTGGAAGAGTCCTGGGTATCTTGGTCCTTTGCATCATGTTTTCTAGCTTTCCATCTATGCTCTGCATTTTATTCATAATCTCCTTGTAGCTTCTTGTCAAAGTATCCTTAATACTTTGAATTAACAACACAATTTCTTCCCAAATTCTACTCATTTCTTCCTGGTGGAGCATCTTGTTTAGTTTTATTTTGTTCGTCTTTTGTCCAATAATCCAAAAAAACATATATTCAAACCTAAAGTCACTTTTCAAAAAGTTCAATATTCATAAATCTTTATATCCCAAAGCTGATCGACCTGTTCCTCTGGATAGTCCCAACTTTTTTTAAAATTCAGTCTTGTGTTGTAGCCTTCAGCAGTCACTTTGTTTGTTTGTTTGTTTGTTTTATTTGATTTGTATACCACCCTACTCCCGAAGGACTCAGGGCGGTGAACAGCCAAGCAATAAAATACATAAATACAAAAATTTAAAAAACCAGTTAAAATCAAATTAAATCATTTTGGCCCAGACAAATTAAAACACCCCAATAATTTAAGAACAGATTTAAAATTTATATATTAAAAGAGGGAGGAGATTAGGCCAAGCCTGCTTGATGGAATAAAAGAGTCTTCACAGCGCGGCGGAAGGTGCACAGATCCGGGATCCTCTGTATCTCTGGGGGGAGCTCATTCCAGACGGTAGGTGCCCCCACAGAGAAGGCTCTCCCCCTAGGGGTCACCAGCTGACATTGTTTGGCTGACGGCACCCGGAGGAGTCCCTCTCTATGAGAGCGTACTGGCCGGTGGGAGGCTATTGGTGGTCGTAGGCGGTCCCGTAGATAACCAGGTCCTAAGCCATGGAGCGCTTTAAAGGTGGTAACCAAAACCTTGAAGTGCACCCGGAAGACCACCAGGAGCCAGTGCAGCTCGCGCAGGAGAGGTGTCACATGGGAGCGCCATGACGCTCCCATTACCACCCGCGTGGCCGCACTCTGCGCCAGTTGGAGCCTCCGGGTGCTCCTCAAGGGGAGCCCCATATAGAGAGCATTACAATAGTCCAGGCGGGAGGTGACGAGGGCATGAGTGACTGTGCGTAACGAGTCCCGATCCAGAAAGGGACGCAACTGGCGAATCAGGGGAACCTGATAGAAAATCCTCCCGGTCACGGCCGTCAAGTGCTCTTCTAAAGACAGCCGTGAATCCAGGAGGATGCCCAAGTTGCGAGCCCTCTCCGTGGGGGCCATTAATAATAATGTCTTTCTTATTGTCATGTTTAAATCTCCAATAGCCAAGTATTTTCAGGATTTTGGGAATGTGTTATGCCTTCCTTTTGTCAGCAGGTGGCACTCTTAAGTCAAATTTCAATATTAACCAGTTTTATCCAATTTTAATGGTAACAATCCAAAATATAAACATGATATTAATTTTTTAAGTAAATAGTTCCAGCATTTGGTAATGCCTATCCAAAACAATGCCTGTCCAATTTAAAAATCCAATTTTCTGTATTTTTCAAGGTTTTTCCCTTTCTCCCTTTGATTCTTTTTCTTTCAATTTCAATAAATCACTGCTTTTAAAAATAGCAATGAGCCTGGATATTCTTTTGGAGGATATTCTTTTCCTGGATATTCTTTTGGAGTTAAGTTTTAAATAAAAAGGATTCTTCTCACCCAGTTCCAGGCACTGTTCATCGACTCGCTCCAGTACAGTTCTTAGGTGTTTCTTGGATGTCCCAGCTTCGTGGCAGTCATCATTAGGCTGCCTCTTCTCCTCGCTGTGGCATAGAAGGAAAAAAGCCTAGGGTTCAGCCATAGAGTTGCAATCTCTTCCACAATCTCTCAGGGCACCTGTCCTTAGCTTTGCTGACCCTACAAGGTGACTTTGACACCTCTCGGAGCCCACAAACAGGGAGAACTCAGCACAGGGAATGCAGATACCTGTTCCCTGTGTTTGATATCGCTGCAACATCAGCCGGAAGTCCAAAACTTAATATCTTTTATTGGTCAGTGACCAAAATAAAGTTTCTGATTGCCTGTTTTATAATGGCAAAAGTTGAAGTAAAATGGCTATTAGAAAAATAATCAAGAAGAAGTCCTAGAACACATGGATCCACATAATTCCATCTAACTTTTATTAGAATTATGAATGGAATATGTAAGACTCAGTGAGAAGTCCATAATGATTTCCTTATCAAAACATAATAAAAAATTTGATCTTAATTGCTCACATAGGGAAAAAATAATTAAACAAATATAAACATTTGTATATTGACAAACAGAATTAGTTAATTTTGTACATAAGTATGATTATGAAAATCGAGGAGTCTTTATGAAAGACAATTGCATAGCCAATGCAAGAAAAATTAATGCAATCTGCAGTTGGCTATTAACCATGATAAGCAGTTATAAATATTAGGCATTTTACAAGGTATTTTCTACCTTACAATACATATTTTTACCGATCAGTTTTCTAGAATAATTTAGACTCTAGAGTATATCAAAATTTTAGGACCTGTGTTAATGATGCAGCTTCTTTAAAATTATTGATATCAAATAATCAATCTATTCTTTCGTACATTTTTGTATAACATACTTTCACTTCAGTTTCTTTTCATTTTCTTCTATGTCCATTTTTCCCCAGGATCCAGTCTTGATATTACCAATTAACAGTATCTCCAACTTTCAAAATATCTCATCAAAAAGTTAATTCCCTCAATTTTTCATTGTAAATTTTACAAGAAATCATGTGTTTGTATTCTTTCCTTTGTGATTTATTCAAATAGATTTGTGCTTATTTCAGATATTAAAAAACAGACTATTTTTATAAACAGGTATTCATTAATCAATATAATTCAAACAGCACAATCACTTGTTCTGCATATTCTGCTCTCATTCCCACCCATCTGTTCCTGTCACCTAATAGAATCACTTTTTTCCCTGTCTTGCATTGATTCACAATGTTTATTTATTTATTGTTTATTTATTGGTTCGATGTATATGCCGCCTTTTTCTGGAGATTTAGGGTGGCTTACAATGTGTTAAGCAATAGTCTTCATACTTTTGTATATACCTGCTTAGGAGGGCTTTCGCCCCCCACCCCCAAGCGGTGTTCTTTTTTATACAAAGTCAGCTTATTGTCCCCACAATCCGGGTCCTCATTTTACCTACCTCGAAAGGATGGAAGGCTGAGTCAACCTTGAGCCTGGTGAGATTTGAACTTGCAGTAATTGCAGGCAGCTGGTGTTACTTAACAGCACTTTAGTCTGCTGCGCCACCAAGGCTCATTTGTTGAATATTTGAATATTCAAAATGTTGAATATTTTTTCTGAAAATTCATCCTGGAATCTTTCTTTATCACAATCTACTGGAGCATAGCAGGAAAATTATCACCAATCTATATACTCCCAATTGTATATATAACCATAGGATCAATTATAGCAACAATCCATATTTTCTGAATTATAATTTAGCCCCTTCAATCATAATAAACTAACATTTAGTAGCTCTACTTAACAAGATGAGATTGATTCATTTATCTCCATTCCTTCTTTATTTTTCTTTTAGTTTCAGACATAAAATGCATACACACAACTTGTTTCATGTAATTGGTAAATTCATGATGTTACAATATAAACTCTTACATTTGCAGTTTTCCATATGCCATAATCATGACATATGAACCCATGAAAATGACCTCTATTTTCCAAGGTTTTCATCTAATACTTTCAAATAGACTTAAACGATCAAGTTCAGATGTAAATTACCTGAGTACAGGCAGGTCCATTACAAGATAATGCATCAATGTCTCTGTCACTGAGAAATTGCCCATTTTCAAGGTGCACAGGTATGAAAAAAAATCATATAAAATATAATATTATATATTTGGCACTTCCTGAGTTTGGGGGGGGGGGGAGTGAGGATGTTTATGGCCACTACAGCTTTTCTAGTTTTGTAGTATACTAACTCTGGCTTTGGAAAGAGTCGTCTTCTAGAAATGCTGCCAGTCAACTTTCAAGTTCAAGTAATGCTTGGGTAAACCTCAACAATTTTTTAGTAAGATAAACAAAGAATAGATTGGGTTGTCCCCATGGCTAATCATACCTGTGTCACATCCAGCATTTTTTGCTAAGCATAAAGATAGCAGTAGTCTGTTTGGTAGAAGGGCCACTAAACCTTCATTTTAACTGAAGTATGCTTATATTACTTGACATTCTAGACCAGCTAATGGTCTCTAATGAACATACCACTTTGGAATTTAACATAGTGTTACCCATACCCTTCATGGAAAAAAAATGCAGGCAGTGTACTGACATATTCAGGGTATATATTTTCAAGATGACTTTTCAACTTGTATAGTGAAAACATATGGCTGAGAAGAAACACAAATGGTATGCTGTATGGTACAATGTGAATGGTATATTGTAACAGATGAGCTATGAGCTGTTATAAAATTTCATTTCAAGAAACAAAGTGTGGTATCATTTAAAATGCCAAGTGGTTGTTTACTACTACATTCTTTAGCAATAAAACAAAATTTGTAGTAATAATGTTTTCAAGCTTAGAATATAAATTAGTCATTTACCATTAAAAGGGCATAAATCTAAACATTGCTCATTTATCTGTGAATGTAGTTTATCTTAAACTCTTGAACATTTAAATCTGTCTAATCGGCGTCCTTGGTTAGATCAAAAAAATCCTGCAAGCCTAGCATGCCAAGTTATGAAAACCAGTCAGTCTCACAAAGTAGGATTTCTCACTGTAGTGAAATAAGCTAATTTCAGTGGTTGATGTTTCAAAAACTTCCCAGTTTCAGAATAAAAAGTTGCACTGTTATGTTTGCTGACAAAAGGCAAGATGGTGGTCCGCTCTTTCTAAGAAGCAAAGTCCTTTATCATATTTGAGTACAGCAGATTGCATAAGGCTACAGAGAAGATGACACATACATATCATTCTCTTCTGAATCACCATTTTGCAGAATCTTTTGTCTGAAGCAGTTTTTAGTTTGCCTTGCTTTACCTTTATTTTATGATAGATCTGATTCTATCTATTAAATCTATTTTATGATAGATTTACATTCATTTTAGGATGACTGAAACAACTTTTTTTTTTCTAATTGAATGGGATAATAATATGGGCTGCCAAAGAAATTGTCCTTCCTCCTTCTAGAATTGAGTTTGCACTCCAATAACCTTCACCACAAAGGTTTCCTGATTTTGGAATATTTGTGTACTCATATTTGATGTCATTTCAAATAATCTTGGATTCTATGGATGATGAGCCCTGATGGCGCAGTGATTAGAATGCAGTATTGCAGACAAACTCTGCCCACAACCTAGAGATCGATCCTGACGGGGCTCAAAATTACTCAACTTTCCATCCTTCCAAGGTCAGTAAAATGAGGACCCAGATTGTTGGTGGCAATATGTCTGCTCTGAGGACCACTTAGAGAGGGCTGAAAAGCACTATGGGGCAAAATATTAGTCTAAGTGCTATTGCTATTATCTACTGAACTTTTTCATTCATATCTACTTAGAAACCCCAATGAATAAAACATAACTTCAGTGAGGATTCTGCTTCATTAACATGAAGTGTGAAGCCTTCCCTGGAGATTGCTACGTTTGACTTATATACGTTTATAATCAACTGCCATTTGCCAAACATATTCAGAAATTATATATTTTTTAATAGGTCAAAATTCAGAGTTGCTAAAATCAACAACTAATCCTAATTTTTAATGAATAGTAGGACTGTTCCAATAATCCAATTTTAAAGAGGATCTCCTTAAAGAAACCATACGTTTTTCTGGGTATACATGTATGAATCAAGGAAAATATGTATTTTATTTAGGAATGTACTGCAGGTGTAATATATGCACTTACTCATGATACAAATCACATTTTATCTTATATATCTGCTTTATTAAAAATAGTCATATTTATGGTTTCTGAAGGCTGATAAAAAGAAATTCCTGTTCTAAGAAACTTAGATTTTAATATGTTCCATTTTGGATGGAAAAGTTGAAAGAAGTTTCCCCACCTTGAAATCCTGGAAAGACTAAGCTGTAAATTACATCATTCATCTTTTTGGAAATCTGTAGAAAGGCTATTCAAAAACCATCTAGTAGTTGTGATATATAAATTCTATGCTCTGAATGGCTTCTGTCTTTAGTGTGTTAAGCACATAAAGGCTCACATATAATGTGGCTAGTCCTGTTTTTACATGCAGCACTTTATTGCAGTATTATCAAAAACCATTCAATTCAAAATAACATTATCCACTATGATTTCATTATTCTCATTCTCTCTCTCTCTCTCTCTCTCTCTCTCACACACACACACACACACACACCACATATTTTGTATGGATATTTGATTTTTTTTCCTTTTGTTTTGTTTTCTGCACAGAGCTTTAGTTGCTTTGGCATGGACTTGCAGTTTTTTTGGCAGGCAGTCTGAATTGCTCTGCATGGAAGTATTTACTGCTAGGTGAATAATACCTTGTCTCCTTGCTGTGCAATTGACAGAAGGAAAAATATGTCTTGTGGGACTACTAGGGAAATACAACAGGCAGTGACATTATTATTTTAAGATTGTGTGCTTTGTATTCTAATAGTGCATAGACTGCACTCAGTTGGGGACTAAGCAGTCAAAAGCAAACATATGACAAGAAAGAACTGGTAGTTCTGATTATGAGCAAATTTCTGAGCTTAATATTTGATTTATTTTAATTATGTTGACCAATGGTATAGCTCTGTAAAACAGTGATTTGCTTTTAAAAAACAAATGTTCTAATACATACTTCTATTAAAATTAGATAAAATTGAAGTTTGCATGTTTGATGCTGTAGTTCACTAAGGAATTGGACTAAATGGACTGGACTGAATGGTGTTCCTCAAGAATAATCAGATCCAGACTTGATATATATAGTATTCAAAGACAATACATGACATGAAACAGTATATCCAAAATTTCCTATCATAGCAGATAAATCATTCTAGAAAAAAAAATGTATCCTCTGGCCAATTCATACAATAGGAAGAAAACTTCTAAGATAGATCATGGGAAAACAAGTCTGAAAGTGTTCTGAAGTGTCCACTGAAAATTGAGTTTATATCCAATCCGTCTAAACTTTAGTCATCTATTCCATACTCAAAAGTTCTACAAAGATTGAATTATGAATACTCTGAATAACACCTCTGGCTCCTGGGCAAAATGCTAACTTATATTTAATCGGATATTAATCGATAAATGCAACACAATGAACGAATTCAGTGTTATGATATAACTTGATATTGCTATCATCTAATGTGCATATTGAAAGAATGGAACATGGCCCTAGTTGCCATGTTGCTAAAATCTGAAGGAAGTTTATTTTAGTGAAAGGGACAAAAAGCCAAGTAAAAAGCAGATATGGTGATTAGGTATATCATTGCTGGAATAATTGAGATTAGAAAAATGACTGCCAACTCCAAGAATATTAAGAAATTGATTATAATATTTGACGGTGTTAGCGGGATAAAAAAACATATTGGAGCAATGCAAAATCCTTAATGTAATATTCTGCTTCAGAAAATGTACTTACTGATTTATTGACCAAAAACTTTGCATTTCCATTTTACATAAATTAGAATAAAAGAAACTCACTCAACATACTATCTTTATGAAATGTTTTTCTTTCAACCAGATATTCAAAAGTAATTGTTAGATGCATATCCCCACTGTACTCAAAGAGGCGGTGGTTCGACCCCTCCTTAAGAAGCCTAACCTGGACCCTGACATTCTTAACAACTACCGTCCAGTCTCCAACCTTCGCTTTTTAGCGAAGGTTGTTGAGTCCATGGTGGCGCAGCAATTCCCTCAATTCCTGGAGGAAACTTACGATCCTTACCAATCTGGTTTCAGGCATGGTCACAGCACGGAAACAGCATTGGTCACCCTAGTAAATGATCTCTGGCGGGCCAGGGATGGGGGTTGTTCCTCCATCCTAGTCCTTCTTGACCTCTTAGCGGCTTTCGATACCATCGACCATGGTATCCTGCTGCAGCAGCTCAGGGAGATGGGGTTAGGAGGCACTGTTTTACAGTGGTTCTCCTCCTATCTCTCTGGTCGTCTGCAGTTTGTTTGGGCGGGGGGTCAGGGATCCTCCCAGAGGCCTCTCACTTGTGGGGTGCCTCAGGGATCGGTTCTCTCCCCTCTGCTCTTTAACATCTATATGAAACCGCTGGGTGAGATCATTCATGGTTTTGGGGTGAGGTATCATCAATATGCTGATGATACCCAGCTTTACATCTCCACCCCTGACCACCCTAGGGATGCCCTTTCCGTGATGTCCCACTGCCTGGAAGCAGTGTGGGTTTGGATGGGGAGGAACAGACTTAGACTCAACCCTTCCAAGACTGAGTGGCTGTGGATGCCGGCATCCCGGGATCTGGAGGTTCCATCTCTAACGATCGGGGGAGAAACTCTTGCTCCCTCTGATAGGGTCCACAACTTGGGTGTTCTCCTGGATTCTCGGCTGTCCTTAGAGGACCATCTGACGGCCGTAATCAGGGGGGCCTTTGCACAGGTGCGTCTTGTGCACCAATTGCGCCCTTTTCTAGACCGAGATGCCCTCGCCACGGTCACTCATGCCCTCGTTACCTCTAGGTTGGACTACTGTAACACCCTCTACATGTGGCTGCCCTTGGGATGCGTCCGGAGGCTCCAGCTAGTCCAGAACGCAGCCGCGCGGGTAGTTACAGGGGTGTCTAGATACTCCCGTGTAACACCTCTCCTGTGTGAGCTGCACTGGCTGCTGGTGGCACTCCGGATACATTTCAAGGTGCTGTGCTCACCTATAAAGCCCTTCATGGCTTAGGCCCGGGATACTTGCAGGACCATCTCCATCCGCTCTCTCACTGTCCTGTGCGCTCTCACAGAGTCGGCCACCTCAGGGTGCCGTCGGCCAAACAATGTCGGCTGATGGCTCCCAGGAGGAGGGCGTTCTCTGTGGGAGCCCCGACCCTCTGGAATGGATTGCCCACTGACCTCAGGATAGCCCCCGACCTTCTTTCCTTCCGTCGCGAGCTGAAGACGTGGCTTTTTTGTCAACTCAACTGATCCGTTTGGGGATACACTGTTATAATTTTAAACTGTTTTTAATAGGGTTGTTGATTTTAATTTATTTCATTGTGATTTGTATTGGAATTTGTCATTTTGTAAGCCGCCTTGAGTCCCTAGGGAGAAAGGCAGCATATAAATTGCAATAATAAATAAATAATAAATAAATAAATATTATATCCAACATAATCTCAATATCACATAAAAAAGGATTAAAACAAGACCCTGCTTAGAAAATCCAGTCAGAACAATATATTCATAATTCTTTCATGTATCAACTTTTGTGATTTTTTAGAGAGTTTATTTAATTATTTAAAACATTTATATGGCAGCCCATCTTATGTGAAACTCTGGACAGTTCCCAAGTTGACTTTCTTCTCTGTGTTTCTAGGATATTTCAAAATAATAGTTATTTAATTTTTTCTTCTAGTTTATTTTCAACCTGAGCTGTTCTTTCTCCAAACTGATTACTATATTAACTTATAGAAAAAGACATCTGCAGGATCCAATGCTTTCCTTAAAATAACAAAAGCAGCATCACAACTTTTTGATAGAAGCTCTCTATTTTGCTTTCCCCTATTATTTCAAAATTTAAAAGTCACGAAGATATAAATTATTGTCATTATTTTTAAGGGATATCACCTCTACACTCCCATTTCAGGTTACCAAATTGTCAGAGTTGTATACAATTATCACTCCAGGTTACCAAGCTATACAATATTGTTCTCTTGTTTTGTTAATAATTTCTTAGTAACAGTTTCATATTACCACATGGTAATATGCCCTGAAGCAAAAAGCTACTGGAAAAAAATTAAGTTTGGGTGGAGGAAATGATACAACAACGTATAGACTTAAAACCAGAACTATTCCTATTGGGTATCTTACCAGAGAAAATTAGTAAAGATAATGTGTATTTGATTATACATGTAATAACAGCAGCAAGGATTGTTTATGCACAAAATTGGAAAGCAGAGAATATACCATTGGAGGGAGAAGTAATTTAAAAAAAATTAGATTGTGCAGAAATGAATAGATTAACTATGATGATAAAGGAAAGAGAGGATTCAGAATATTTTAAGATATGGAATAAATTTTACTATTTATAAATAAGAGATATAAATAAGTTTTAAAAGAGATTGAGGAAAAAATAATTGTTGTAATTAGAATATTATATTAATGGAAAACTTTTGTAATGGACTCGGTGAGATTGAAGATGGAAGAGATAGAGAAGAGAAGAAATCTTTGAAGATAACACCGAAATGTCACATGGAAGAAATGAATGATGTACTAAATGTTTGTTTGTCTTAAAAAAAAAAACTTTATTAAAAAAATTATTTCTTGATAATAATTTTGCTATAGCAATCCATTTTCTTTTTCATACGTCTAACGCTAGTCAGAGACCATAATTAAAAAATGTAAAGTTCAAGCATACGTAATGTCATGATAACAGGTCCAGAAGCAGCTGACCTTGTATCACAATTGTAGAAGCTTCTTCTTATATCCTGACTCAATCAAGTTGCTTTTTCACAAAAACAAAAGTCCTTGTTACATATTTCAGGAAGCATTTGGAAAACTAATGGAGTTAATGGAGATGGCACATTTATTTAACTTATATGCCATCCATCTCACCTGGAAGAGACTCTAGGTGGCTTACAATAATTTTAAAAACTTTAATAATTATATTATTTTTAATAAAAAATAAAAACTTTAAAACAATAAATAAAATTCAATTAGTTTAAAATTAACAAGATGGGAAGGAAAGAAGCAATATGCATACAGGGGCATGGAGTCACCTCCAGAATAATGCGCCCCCAATGGGGCCCCAAGCCAATTGGCAGAACCAGGTCTTCAGGCTTTTTGGAAGGCCAAAAGATCCAGATGCGGATCTTACCTGGGAAGCACTATGTTCCAAAGAGCAGGAGCCATGGCAGAAAAGACTCTTCTTCTGGACCTCATGAGCCAAAATTCCTTGACTGACAGGGTCTTAGTTTTACTTCATAAAAAGCCCCTTTAAATTCAACCAAACTTACTTCTGAATGATACAGATAGGAACATGTTGTAACAATTATTTATTATGAATTTAATCATTATTATTTATGATAGCACCGTGGAATACTCAACACTCCAAATTAAAGAGTTTTTTTATAATCAAAGAGAAATATAAAGCTTTCTTAATTCAATATGTGTGGCCTAATTTAACCAGTCAGCTGTTCATGTTCCAGAGTATTAAGGTGTTCAAAGAATTTTACACAGATAAAATAATTGTGTTTTTACAGTGACCTGATGGAGGAACAAGCTTTTGAGGAATCCACTTGCTGACTTCTGAAAGCACAAAATTTACCTTATAAATACTGATTGGCTGCAATAACCACACTGGGCCTATTGCTTCGTGGCTTCCAATAAAGTTGGGGTTGGAGTTAGCGATTTCATGAAGCCCTGCTAGTACACTCCTGATGCAAAGGTTAATGAAATATCAGAAGATTCATCGAAATATATGTGAAGACTTATTGGTGTCTAGAACTAAAATATGATGAGTATTGACAAACACACCACAAGGATATGTTCATTTCTCAGATCAAAACAACCTTGGCTCACCCCAGGTACAATAAATGTATTATGTATTATATTATGTTGTAAAAAGGAATATTAGGACAGGGACAGTAGACACGGTGGTGCACTTATGCATGCCCCTTACAGACCACTTAGGAATGGGGTGAGGTCAACAGTAGACAGTTTAAGGTTAAAGTTTTGGGGTTTTGGGGAAGAAACTACAGAGTCAGGTAGTGCATTCCAGGCATTGACCACTCTGTTGCTGAAGTCGTATTTTCTGCAATCGAGTTTGGAACGGTTTACTTTGAGTTTGTATCTATTACTTGCTAGTGTATTGTTGTGGTTGAAGCTGAAGTAGTCATTGACAGGAAGGGCATTGTGGCAAATAATTTTATGTACTATGCTTAGGTCAGACTGAAGTCGGCGTAGTTCTAAGTTGTCTAAGCCCAAAATTTGGAGTCTGGTGGCATAAGGTATTTTATTGCGGTTAGAGGAATGGAGGACTCTTCTCGTAAAGTATCTCTGGACTCTCTCAATTGTATTTATGTCCGATATGCAGTGCGGGTTCCAGACAGATGAGCTGTATTCAAGAATTGGTCTAGCAAATGTTTGGAATGCTCTAGTTAGTAGTACAACATTACTAGAGAAGAAGCTGTGCAAGATTAGGTTAACAACTCTTAATGCCTTTTTGGCAATGTTGTTACAGTGGGCTCGGGCACTTAGATCTTTAGAAATGAGTACTCCAAGGTCCTTGACAGAGTGAGGGTCATCTACAAGGTGACAAGATGGGCAGTTATAGAACAGTTACAAATAAATAAAATGAAACATTTGTATATGATGCTGCTTAGAGGAGGAGAAATAATGAGTTGGAAGATGCCATTTATATTGCTAAATTCAACCTCATTCTAAGTACAGAAATGCAGATTAAAGATGTTCCTATGAATACCTCTCCTGCCTTTTCTTCAATTCACAAAGTGAAGGAAAACTTATCACCTTTCTAAATAAATGGTTATTAGTCTTGAACTACTGTTACACTTTAACTTAACAGTCACCTAATGTCTGCCTTCTTTGAATTTTCAAGGATATTATTCTATGTCCTATATTCTATGAGTTATACAACAGGCATTGACATTCCTTTCTGTGAAACTCCTTCAGATTCTTAACAAGTGGTGCATATCTTCCCTTAGTTGTCTTTTGTACTAAAATAGAATAAACCAAAAGGACTTCAGCAGTTCTGTCTTTCTTTATTGCCTTTGTTACTTTTTGCCCTTTTGTTATTTACTTGCCCTTACTAGTCGATATACTGTATTTATTTCTTACTTCCTTTTGGAACATATTTAAACAAATACTCTTGTTCTTAACTTTTTTTTCTAAAGCCAACTCATTGTGTGTTTAGCTTTCCTGTTATTATCACTACGAGTCCAGAATATCTCTCTTTATTTATGGATATTTGCTATGGGCTACAGGCAGATTACAGCAATGTATCATTAAATGAAAAGATCTAGATGTCAAACTCAATTTCATTGAGGGTTACATCTGGGTTGTGTTTGACCTCGGTTGGGGGAGGGGTGGGTGGAAGTAGCCAGGGTGAGTATGGCCAGCTCGACATCAGTCATGTCAGGAGCACCTGTGGTGGCCAAGTGCTAAGGCAGGACTTCCCTCAGACCCCCCCCACTCTCATTATAATCACCTTCCTTCCTTCCTTCCTTTTCTTCTTTTTCCTTCCCTCTTCATTCTCCTTTCTTCTTCCATCCCCTCTTTCCTTATTTTTCCTTCCTTGCTCTCTTCTTTTTCTTTGTCTTTCCTTTTTCCCTTTCTCCTATCCTTTCCCTTCTTGCATGCTCAAATGCAAAAGGGAAAACATTTCTCCTTTTGTTTTGTTTTTAGTTTGTTTTGCTAGCCCTCTGCCAGTGAAAATGGAGACCATGGGGGCACACGTGGCCCTCCCGAGCTCCATTTTCACTGGCAGAGGCACCGCGGGCCAGTCCTTTGCTGTTTCCAGAGTAACAGCAAAGGACTGTTATTGGCCCCCACGGACAGGGCTCGCAACTTGGGCATTCTCCTGGATGAACGGCTGTCTTTAGAAGAGCATATGACAGCCGTGGCCAGGGGGGCTTTTTATCAGGTTCGCCTGATTCGCCAGTTGCATCCCTTTCTGGAGCTGGACTCCTTATGCACGGTCACTCAGGCACTCGTCACCTCCCGCCTGGACTACTGTAATGCTCTCTACATGGAGCTCCCCTTGAGGAGCACCCGGAGGCTCCAACTGGTGCAGAATGCGGCCGTGCGGGGGATTATGGGAGCGAGGGGATGCTCCCATGTGACACCTCTCCTGCGTGTGCTGCATTGGCTTCCAGTGGTCTTCCAGGTGCGCTTCAAGGTGTTGGTTACCACCTTTAAAGCGCTCCATGGCATAGGACCTGGGTATTTGCGGAACCGCCTTCTGCCGCCGATAGCCTCCCACCGACCAGTACGCTCCCATAGAGAGGGACTCTTCAGGGTGCCGTCAGCCAGGCAATGTCGGCTGGCAACCCCCAGAGGGAGGGCCTTCTCTGTGGCAGCTACTGCCCTCTGGAACAATTTGCCCCCGGAGATACAAAGGATATCGGATCTCCGGGCCTTTCGCCATGCCCTAAAAACTTTTCTTTTCCATCAAGCAGAGCTGGCGTGAACCCTCCCCCCCCCTTTTTTTTTTTAGTTTTTTAAATTGTCAATGGGTTTTAGTTTGAATGTTTTAAATTTTGGGCCAAAGTCATGTAATTCTTTTAAAAATTTTAAATTTTGTATTGGTATGTGTTTTAGTTCTGGCTGTGCACCACCCTGAGTCTACTAGGAGAAGGGTGGGATACAAATTGAATAAAATAAATAAATAAAGTAGCGCCACAGGCCAGAACTAAGCAACCCATGGGCCAGATCTGGCCCACGGGCCTTGAGTTTGACACCCCTAATCTAGAGTAATTAAAATTAACAATGTAGAATTAATGTAATAAAATAACAATATAATATTGGTGGAGCAATAATTATAAATAAAAAATAACTGAAGATAGAAATGTATTAACTATGAGATATTTTGGGGAAGAATTTAGGCAGTTTTCATAATAATGCTATGAGTGTGGCAGGTCTAATTTCTATGGAAAAACTGTAAAGCCAGAACCACACAAAAAAACTCCAATTCTGAGCATCTCTCAACCATGAAAATGAGAAATAACCAACAGCCTCATCTTTTTAACTTACACTTCAACTTCTCCTTTATTTATTTTATTTCCCTTTTTTTAATAACATGTATTCTTCATTTCGTACATTCCAGTAATGAAAATCACCTGACGTTGACTCAGATATATTTATTAACTCAAATTTCTTTCCTTAAATAAAGTTTACTATCCTGTGGAGTTCTTGCGTTCTCTGAACTTGGTTGTTTGCTTGCAGATGTTTCATTATCCAATTAATAATCTTCAGTGATACTGAAACAGGGGTTTTCTCCCTGTTTATATCAGTCACTTGTCTTGCTAGTGTTGATGAGTATATATTTTCCCATTGGTAGTTCTTTGCTTAGGTTACTCTTTTCTTCTTGATTCTTTGTCTGCTGTTAATCCCTGCTTGTCTGGGTGTTCATTTTTATTTATTATATATACCACCATTATTTTTACAAATAACTCAAGGTGATAAATATATCCAACACAACTTCTTCCTATTTGCCCCACAACAGCAACCTTTGAGGTGAGTTGGGCTGAGAGAGAATGGTTGCTGGAGAAGGTGTGTTTTGGTCTTTTTTCTTTGTTTGTTTCCTTCTTAACTTTTCATTGTGTCTTTAAAATTATGTGCAAACATGATTTATCTCTATGTGTCCATGGATGGCTGATTTGTCTGAGTGCTAAGCCTCCAGAAATTCCTAGTATTTTTTTATTGCTTGATTCTGGATGCACACAATTTCCCAGGTGAAGCAATGGTGTCCATATGTTCTCAAATTAAGAATATTCATCATGTATTATAATTGCTAGTTGGTGTTAATTGATATGCTCTGTTAGTCTGCCTGCCTATCTATCCTCCATAGTGACTGTTACAGCTTCACAGTAGATGACTTCTTCTTTTTTTCCCGGTGGGCTACTGAGACTTGTGATTTCCTAAATATGTTTTGGAAGACTTTGGTTGGTTTGTCTGCTACAGTGAAGCTGTGTGGTTTTGTCATCTGTTGGTAGTTTGTGAGATATTTTTGATGTATGGTAGGGTCCTGAGTCACAATGGTGCAGTGGTTAGAGTGCAGTACTGTAGGCTACTTCTGCTGCCTGCTGGCTGCCTGCAATTTGGTAGTTCAAATCTCACTAGGCTCAACGTTGACTCAGCCTTCCATCCTTCTGAGGTGGGTAAAATGAGGACCCAGATTGTTGGAGGCAATATGCTGACTCTGTAAACTGGTTAGAGAGGGCTGGAAAGCACTGTGAAGTGGTATATAAGTCTAAGTGCTATTGCTATTGTCCTGTCCTTTTCATAGCTTGTGTTGGTTGTGCTGTAGTGGGTTGAGTCATTAGGCACTTTCTGATAAAGTTTTACTATAATTTTACTATTCTTTTTTATTGGTTTTACTACTTTTTAAAACTTGTTTTTTACTATTACTGCAGAACCAATTTGATGTAGTGGTTAAAACTTCAGGCTAGAAACTGGCAGACTGTGAATTTTAGTCCCATTTTAGGCATAAAGCCAGCTCGGTGACATTGGACCAGTCACTTTCTCTCAGTAGTAGGAAGGAGGCAGTGGCAAACTACTTCTGAAAAGCTTTGCCAAGAAATCAGGCTCCAAGAATCAGGCACAACTGAACAGAAAAAAATACATTTCATTATTGACCTTATTTCTCATACTGAAAACATTCACATGAGTTTATGAAAGATGTGAACTTTATGAGTTACTTTTATTCTGAAAAATCAGTGAATTACAGGCCACAATTTAGTTTCTCTTTTAATTATGCACTACAAAAGTTTTCATTTGGAGTCCTTACTTAAAGATATTAATTTCAAATCCTTAAGGGTTCATTCTCTAGAAAACTCATTGTTCCAGTCTTTATGAGAGGCAATTCATTTCTTGCTAGCAATCCCTCCAGCTTGCAACAGTGAACATATTCCCAGAAACCAAACACCTTACAATTCCATTTTCACATTCATCTTCTTTATTCTTATCCCTTTTCCTTATGCTTCTATGGATTAAAAGAGTAGGTAAATCCCTCCACATTCATATTTTTCGGCTTCCTTCCTACAACACTGAAGTCTTAGGAGATGTGATTGTACCTGATCTTTGCAGAAAGGGAATTGTCAGTGGACTTGATAGGTTTTGACTGCTACTTTATCTATGCTTCTTGCTAACACATTATCTTCTTTTCTTCATAGTAAGGAATTACTAAATACCTTCCCTCTTTGTCTTCTTGTTGTGGTTGCATCTTTTTTGTTGTTCGGGGCCCATTTTCTCATCTCCCAATCAATTTCTTGTTTTGTCCCTGGAGATTTCTTCTATGAAAGCCTGAAAACTAATTCTGAATTCCAACACTACATCTTTGTTTCCAATTGTCATTCTCATTTACTGAATGGGTTCTTTTTATTTTGACCCTTTTACAGAGGAAAATTCTCTCCTCTTTCAGTTTCTAATAGCATTTCCTTTGGGGCAAGGCGGGGCATAATAGTTCTTTATCTTTTCTTATGAAGTAAAGTGGTATCACTTGCTACTCTAATGCTCTTCCAAGCATTGCTTGAAGTTAATAAAAATACATGCCAGGTTTCTTTCAGGCAAGAACATCCAGTAGAGAAAATATTTTTCCTTGTTTATTTTCAGGGAAGGCTATTAATTGAAAGGCAATGTTGAATAATAAAGACCTTGAGAAATACATAACTAAAATAATAATACTAAACACTATTACTTAGTAGAACTGTTACTTTGAGAATTTTAACTAAGCTCTTCAAATGTTGTATTTCTAGAGTGCTAACTCTAGATTAGGATTTTATATGTGTGCTTATATTTGCAGTTAAAATACAACTTTTGCAATTCTTACGTTAGCATGGCCACATATAAATACATACAAATGTATTAAATCCTGCTGATGAAGCAGATTTGTTGAATCCAGAAAAATCTCCCAAGTCATAGATTTGGCTGTTGAAAATACTATTTTACATGGTTTCACTCTCAGCCTTTCCAGGAACATTGAGCAGATGATCTAATTCTACTTTATTGTAAGGCTACATTAACAGAATATTGCAAGTATGATAGTACAAATTTCCCACTATCTCTTTTACAGCTTGAGAAGTTAGGGAGACTCCTTTCTCAATCTCTTTCTCTGTCCATTATGCAACTGTGGGCTATGCTGTCTCTTATCTGATTGTTTCCTAGGCAGCATCTCTCCCTGCCTGCCCCATGGTTATTCCCCTATACCTTTCAGATTCAGGGTAAAGTGATGTCAGTATGATGATATTTGCTGTATATCTTTAGCATGTGCCAGGCAGGAAATGAATGGATGTCCTTACCTATTGTCTGTTAGGGAGTGGATGGAAGGATATACAGACTGTACCAAAATTTCAGCAAGACCGAGTTTCTGATGCTGACTTGGCTTTAGATGGAGTTTTGCTCCCCCTGAAGCAGCCAGTTAGTTTTCAGTTTGATATATCACCAAAAATATAATGGATATAAAAAAATGTTAACAGAAGAAGTAAATAAAGTATAACTCTAACTTGTTTTATTAAACGACTACTTTTTCTAGCAAAAAATGGTCTAGTAAATAAGAGTTCCTCTACACATACACCCAAATATAGTAATTTAGCCTTACAACTTCCATAAGAATGTATTGTGAATCAAGGTGGTTCTTTTTCTAGATATATATTCTAGGTAGAAGACAGAATACAAACATCAACAATGACAGTGTCCAAGACAAATATCTCCCTGAACAAAATGTTAATGTTTAACTGTTCAATATACAATGTTTTGATACATAGGTGGTCACCTATAAACCCCAGTTGCTGTCTGCAAGTTAGTTTTTAATGGTTGTGTTTTGCTGTAAGCTGCTTAGCTTCTTTCCTCTCATTCGTAATAGCTTTCTTTGAATGATATAGTTAGATGGCTAGGTGAGATTGAAGGAGCTAGTATTATCCTTAGTGTAATGTCAAAGCTCTATGAAACCAACTCAGCCATAGGATTAGATTGCTTGATCTGCTGTTACTATTGCGGGTTTATTTAATGATTTATTTCTGCAACAATTAACATGCTTAGGTTGAGGTCTTGTGCCCAGTTATCTGAGAGTAAGACTAATTTGGCTTTCTTCCAGGTAATTTCTATAAAGTTTGTTGTGCTGTTTAATAACTTTTAGATTAAAATGTCTCTTCAAAAATTACCGAGTGCATTTTAGAAAAATCATGCTTTCTGTCTGTTTATGCACTGCAGTTTTTTTTTTTTTTACATTGAATGATAACCAAATAATTACAATGGTCCATCCAGCATAGCTTCTGGGCATGATATACAATGAATTGTTGTTCAGCACTTTCTAAAAATTACAATATTCCTTCTCCCATTGCTTAATGTCAAAGTAAATTGATAAATATATCTAGTATGAATTTACTCATAGTTAATGTACAGTATAAGAATGAAAATGTTAGTTTGAGAGTAGACTTTCAGTCTGGCTAACATAAACTAACCTTCTATTTAAAACTCCAAGTTTTCTTTCTAAAATTAGGAAGAATAGAACATTATTATAATTAATAGAAAACATTAATCAATGTTTCTATTTTTTCAAAATGTAATTTTGGACTAAATACAGCAGGCACGTATTTTTTAAAAAATAATTTAAATGTCAGACAAATTTACAGTTTATTATATTTTTATATATTTAATATTATATTTGCTTTACATTACATAAGTAAGAAGAGAAGAGTCTTTAAAATCTATAATTGTTATATTTAATAAAATGAATGCTTTCCTATCTTTACAAACTATCCTTGCTTGCACTACAATCAAACAAAAATAAATATGGGATAGGATGGGGAAAAAGGATTGTATTCTTCTACTTAAATCCCTACTCCATCTACATTATGTAATTGCTTACAGCAAAGGCTCAAAAGGCTCATTTGTTTCTAGGACTGATCTCCTTACCATGAAGTTTTGAATGATCAAATTATTGTTATTATTATATACTTTATTCATTAAACATGAAACTCAGTCAACTGAACATTCAAAAATGCCATTGACTGGTGCTAATGGTTAATACAGGTTGCTGCCAGCGTCCTAGGTATCAACCAAATATCTTCTTAAGATCTACGATGTTCCAAATAGCGCAGTTTTTTGCAGTTCCGCTGGTGTTATTGAAGGAAGCTGCAATTTGCTGATGTATCTTATAAAATTCTTGGACATGGTACCAAGTGCCCTGATTACAGTGGGTATCATTGTTACATGTTTCATCTATAATTGCATAGTTTCAATGGCCAGGTCGCAATATTTCATGATTTTTTCCAGTTCTTTTTCTTCAACTCTGGAATCTCCTGGTACTGCAATGTCAATAAATTGTATGTTTCGGTTTTCAACAACTGTGATATCTGGCATGTTGTGTTCCAAATAACAATCCGTCTGTATTCGAAAGTCCCACAAGATCTTCACCTTCCCATTTTCTATAAGTTTTTCCACTTTATGTTCCCATGACTTTTTGGATAAAGGTAAGTCATATTTTTTACAGTGGATTAATTTAACAATTCAGTCATCTTTAGCTTTGTAATCAATTTGTGGAATTTTGCTGCATTCACATATTAAATGTGAAACAGTTTCGACTTTGTCATTGCAAAGTCAACAGTTTGAATTGTGGATAGATTTTTGTATCTTTGCTTTCATGGCATTAGCTTGTAGTGCTTGTTCTTGAGCAGTGAATATTAAACCTTCTGTTTCTTTCTTGATGGTTCCCATCTTAAGCCATGCCCGTGTAAAGTTGTCATCACATTTTCCTTCAATGTTTTTCAAGTGCTGTCCATGCAAAGCTTTGGTTTTCCATCTATTTAATCTGTCATCCAACTGTTTTTCCTTATATTATTATTATTGTTGTTGTTGTTATTTTGATAGAAAAAACTGAAATATAGAGTAGAATAACAGAGTTGTAGGGGACCTCGGAGATCTTCTAATGCAACCCCCTGCTCAGGCAGGAAATCCTATACCCATGATGGCGAACCTATGGCACACTTGCCCGAAGTGGCATGCAGAGCCATGTCGCCTGACATGCGCGGCATTGCCCATTCGTCTTCCAGATTTCTGGTGCTCAGTGACAATCAGCTGGTCTTTTTGAATGAGGCAATACCAGAAACTGGAAGAACTGGTGTTCTGTTTTCCTGCATGAGCATGTGTGCCAGCCAGCTGATTAAAATCCGGAAGAATAGCTGACTGAAATCAGAAGTTCAGTAGCTGAAACTGGAAGTTCATTTTTGGGCATGCACATGCGCCCTGGACAGGGGTGAAATCTACTTACGTTCCCTACCATTTGGAAGTGCATGCTCCGTGCATGAATACTCACTCCGCTTGTGTGCACGTGCATGTTAAAACCAGGAAGTAATGATGACAGGGCGGGTGGGCGGAGCCTCACGCTGTCGCCACTACCGGTTCTCCGAACCCCCCGCCACCGTCACTACTAGTTCAGGCCAACCAGTCTGAACCGATAGCATTTCACCCCTGGCCCTGGGTAACTCCACTTTCTGTTTGTGGCCTAGATGCCCATATGCACATTCCCTTTTTGGCATTCAGTGCCAAAAAGGTTCGCCATCACTGCCCTATACCATTTCAGACAAATTGTTGTCCAATCTGTTTTTAAAAACTTCCAGTGTTAGAGAATTCACAACTTCTGGTTGTGAAACAATCGATCAAAATCTATTTATGGTCCAAAACCAAAACCAGCATACAGTATCTATAATTTCTTTTATAACTTGGAAATTCTGAAACATTTAGCAGCTAATAGCTTGTAATATTGAGGAGGAAACAGATTATTTCTAACAGCTATAGCTATTGATAAAATATTTTGCAAATATCAGATATTTCTGAAGACTGATCACCTAGAGCAGCGGTTCTCAACCTGGGGGTCGCGACCCATTTGGGGGTCGAAAGGCCATTTCACAGGGGTTGCCAAAGCCCTCTCTCGCCCCCCCCACGCCTTCACTCACCCTCACTCTCTGCTCTGTTGGATCGCCGGCCGTTCGCTTACCCTGCCCACTCCCAATCTATTGCTGCCTCCTGAGTCCCAGCTGATGGCTAGAGGAAAAAAAACTGTTTAAATTCTTGCCGTGGGGCTTCAAAGGGCCACCCTATAGCCAGTGGTGCAGCCGAACCGTTTGTTAAATTGCTGGCTTGCCCCGCCCCTCCGCACCACTATTTATTGCCAATAAATAGTGGTGGGCGAGGGGCGGGCGAGCCACCAATTTAACAAATGGTTCGCTGTTTTTTTGTAATTTTATTGGCCCGCAGAGCTTCAGCATATGCTAATTAGCCCTTGATTAGATCGGCTCCAACTCTCAGCTGATTTGCTCTCAGCTGTTTTGCTCAGGGCTCTGCTGCTTGCTCGAGCAGATTTTTTTTCCCCTAGCTATGCTGAAAAACAAAACTGAAAGTAAAGAGGCTGTTGGCTTTGCTGTTGCTGCAATTGGAAAATTAGGCAGGCAGATTTCTTTTCTTTTTCCTCACCAAAAAAGGTAGGTGCAAACAATGGGAAATTTAGGGAAAAAGAGGAGAGTTCAAGATTTTAAAACACACACACACAAAAAGCTCTATTTAACTAGGGAATTGTAATAATTGAGATACTATTAATTGTATATTGTGTTGAAAGCAGAAATGGTTAAATTGTGGTTTGGAGGAATATATGGGGGAAATTATTTGGTTTATTATTATTGGTAAATATAATTAATTGATTTGTAAGAAATTGGATTGCATGGAAATAATTGGAATATTCATGTTCATATTGATTAATATACAAAAAAGGTAGTTATATAACTAATTGATTTATATTAAAATGTTGAATTTATATTAAACAATTGTAATATTACATAATTAACCAATGTGAGTATGGATATAAAAATAGATGACAATGGGAAGGGGCATAATATAGAATAGAAGGGAAAAATTGAATTTGATTAAGATTAGAGATGAGGATGAAGGGTAATATTGGTTTTTTACAAAAATAGATGAGGAATAAATATGGCAAAAAGGAAATATAGAAATTGTAAATTTAATTGAAATGACTAAACACTGTTTAAATTTGTGAACCGGCCAAATACTCTGTTCAAAGTGTTGGAAGAAATCTCCTTCTAGGTTCTGCTCCAAGTGGGGAAAAAGACACTGGAAACATGGAGACTGCTTGGAAAGATGGTTTAATGGTGGACAGGATCACATGGCTTGAGTTTCTGAACAGAAAAGGGCAGATACAGTAAATCCTCGGGTTTTTATGCTCTCTCTGGCTCTGCATTTCTTGGGGCCACGAAAGAGTATCCTGATTGGTTGTCAGACTCCCAGGGGGTGGGGGTCTTAGCTAGCCTTCTGGCTGATGGTCACATGTGCTTCCCAGGTCACATGTGGTGAGTTTCTGTTGCTAGATGGGTAGAGGGCTAATCCTATCTTTATTGAATCTTGGGCAATTCCTACTATGGCTCTGCCTGAAGGAGGTAGATCTTTGTTATGTAGAATAGACTGGCCCAGGCCTTAATGGCCCATTGACAAAGGGTGGGGGCAGGAAGATGGGAGCTGCTTCAAAACATGCTTATCCCAGGGAAATATAATATTCTGCCTTTTTCATATTTCCTAAAATATTTCACTCTTCCAGGAAAGGGGTGGGTGCTAACTTCCTACAAAAGAAAATACATTGTATGTTTGTATGTGTGTTTCTAATTATTGTTATTTATTCATATTTATTCTCTTTTATTCCTTAAAGTTTAACAATTCATTCTTTATCTTAATATCTTTATATTTGTTTGGGGTTGGCTTTCTTCCCTTTCATCTTTTTTATTGTACAGCAATCTTTCTCCTCAAACCTACCACCTCTCTTTTTTCTTTCCTTCTTACTTTCTCTTCCTTCCCCTCTTCTTCTCCTCCCTACTTCCTCTTCCTTTCTCCTTCTCCTCCTCTCTTCCTCCCTCTCTTACCCTCACTCCTATGCTAATTTCCCTTCCCTTCCTTCATCCCTCTCTATTACTGTATCCTTTTATGCATATGGACTACTCAGAGGGCTGAAAAAGTTATTTCTGACTGGTCCTCGCACTTTTGACCAATCCTCGAACTTACGACTGTCCTCACATTTTATGTTTTTGCCCTATCTTGTCACCATGGTGAAGAGAAGCAGTTGTGAAATGAGTGACATGGTTGTTAAGAATGCTACAATGGGCATAAATGATGACCAGTCATAACTGCAAAGACCGGTCAAAAGTGCGAGGACCTGTCAGAAATCACTTTTTTCAGCCCTCTGGGTAGTCCTTTTGTGCACATGGACTACTCAGAAGACTGAAAAAGTTATTTTTGACTGGTCCTCGCATTTTTGACCAGATCTCGAATTTACGACTATCCTCACATTTTACGTTTTTTGTCCTATCTTATCACCATGGTGAAGAGAAGCAGTTGTGAAATGAGTGACATGGTTGTTAAGAAAGCTGCACAGGCATAAATGTGAGGATGGTCATAAGTGTGAGGACCAGTCAAAAGTGCGAGGACCTGTCAGAAATGACTTTTTTCAGCCCTCTGAGTAGTCCCTATACACATAGCCATGGCCACCTGGTCACATGACCAGCTAGCCACGCCCACCCAGTCACATGACCTCCAAGTCACGCCCACAAAATAAGCCACGCCCACAGAACCGGTAGTAAAAAAATTTAGAACCCACCCCTGGTTGGGGGTCACCACAACATGAGGACCTGTATTAAAGGGTCGCGGCATTAGGAAGGTTGAGAACCACTGACCTAGAGCATGGGTGTCAAACTTGTGGTGTCATGTTGCTGTCATGTGATGTTTCATGATGTTTTTCCCATTCGCAGAGCTAGGATGGGCATGGCCTGGGTGCGACACTCACGGGCCATCAGTTTGACATCTCTGACCTAGAGGAAGGATAATGGAAATTAGGGTTCTTAACAATAAGAAATATTAAATATTAAATAAAATATTAAAAATGATTGCCATTAGATATACAGTGTATATTTAATAGCACATGTGAACAGATTTGGGTCTGAACAAAAATAAATTCAGTTTTTATATAAGTGGCTTATTTATCTAGCTATTGGTGCCCCAATAGGTAGTATCCTAATTTGGGTCAAAGTAAATAGCATCCTATGTGTGGGACACCTACTATATTAAATAAATATCTAGGGACAGACTAGAATGAAATGTGTTTGTATTATAAAAGAGCTGGAAGCTTTTGGCTCAGTTATTTTGAACATCTAGGTCTTTATCAAGTCCCAAAGCAGGTAGGTGCTGACAAGGTAAGACTGCAATATGCCCAATCATCATTAATTTCTCTTCCCAATAAACATGCTTCAATCAGAATTTAAGACAACAAAATCAAGTTTCCCCCTTCCAGAAAAAAATGCAACCTAATTTTATTCATGTTACAGCATGGTCATTCTAAATCTTAGTCTTGGTAAAATTTTCAAGAATTTTGACTGGAATGCTTCTAACATAGGATGCTCCTTATAAATGCACAGCTAAGAACTATCTAGCATTGAACCCAGAACTTTGGCTTTAATAGTAGCTGCTGGGGCATAATAGTGACCAAATTCACATAAAAATTTAGTTTTTAGATTGCAAGGGATGCTTTGGTGGCTCTTACTAGAAGCTCTGTTGTTTCAGTAGATCAGCAGTACACTCAAAATACCAATCTAGATATCTAGATATTTAAAGGATTTTACCTGTTTGATGTTTCCTGTTAATCACCTAATTGGGGCTTTAAAGCATTTCTTACGAAATACCTATACTTTTGTTTTGGAGTAATGTTCTCTATAAACTACTTCACATTTTACCTTTTGCTTTTTATATTTGTCACTTATTTCTTTTTCTGTATTTCATCAGCTTCTCCATCTTGAAGTTTCTTGGTTCCTTTCCTTTCAACATGTTCACCCTTCCTTCAAATATTTCATCTTGCGATTCAATTCTTTTTTATTCTGTTTAAATGATCAAGCTAACAGATGACTCATACTGGTCACTTACTTTTATATTTGATCTCTCATGAGTCATTCTTAATTCTGTCTCTTCAGTCTCACCACATACTGCCTCACCACATACGCTTCTTAAGCATCCTTCATCCAATATATTTTTCTATTTTCCCTCTCATACCCAAGTCTCACTTCCATATAGCAAAGATAGTAGAAGCACTCTCTTATACAACTAACAATAATTCCTCACAATATATTACATACTACTACTACCTATCAGCATTTGCAGATCTTAAATTTTCTCCATGTTCTCATCTTTAGTAAATACTACACCATCTCTGATCCATTGGGTACATTTCAGAGATACTTCCTTATCTAAATAGAGAACACAATGACGACAGATGTGCAAGAAATCAGTGGGGGGATCAGGAGTGACTTCCAACTTGACTTCCCTGATGAGTTTCCACGTGGGAAGCTGGCAGTGAGCATCGGAAATCTCCCCACCCTTCCTTCTTTCCTCCCTCCCTCCCTCCCTAGCAGTAATTCATAAGCTTGCCTGCAACTCAGTTGTATTTTTGATGTCTTTAAAATGTATTTTGTTTCAGCTGAAGTGCTGTAAGATAGAGTGATTATAGGTAAAAAAAAGTGTCATTGTGAAGTAATTAACAGTTTTTTCTACTGAAAAGAGAGTCTTGTGATGCCCACTGACTCCTGTGATTGCTTATTGATCAGGGAGTTATGATACTGAGACAAGCCATTGTTATAGTTCAGTTATCAAAGTAGTACATTGCCAAATAATGTGACCTTTCGACATGGGATCAAGATGGGAATAAAGTAAAAATTGTACACAGTGGTAAATCCAGCAATCTAAACCAAAGAAAGCTAGATGGATTCTTGTCCTTGCCTGTGCTACATAATTGCTGCCAGCAGAATATTTCATCTGTGATTTAAATCTCTGTAATAAAATTAAAATTCTGAAATATTGATCGTAAAATAATGTTAACGTATAATTTTGTGAAACTGTGACTCAAAGAGAAAAAACATTTGCTCTGAGTTGGGACAGCTGAACCAGATTTCTTTTTTTAAAACCTGCGCTTATAACAAGAGGTTTTTTTTTTTTTAAAGGCCTTTCTGTGGTCTCCTATAACTTCATTTATAACAAGAAATAAAAAGAACTTATAGTAATGGAATGACCTCCCCAAAATTAGAAAGAATGGAAAAACAAAATTTTGCCTCTGTTCTTATAAATGAATGTATATATACAGTTTTGGGTAAGAGTCCTGCCTGGTAGACCCTTGTCAGAGTTTATAAATATAGAAAAAAGTCTAGGACAATATTTTTCCAAGGCACCATTTACTGAATAACCAAATAGCTATCCTTCACAACATATACAGTATGTTCATACTTACATACTATTTTTACAGGACAGCATTAATCTTCATTTGTGTAATAGTTACTGCAGTTTCACTTCAGAGACATCTGCCTGGTGTTAACATTATTTTTTCATGCCGAAGACATTTTTTATTAGGTCTGTGTGAAGCAACATAGATTCCTTATTGAAGTGAAGAAGTTTTTACCTCAACAAAACAATTTGACCTTGAACTACTTCATGTCAGTATTGCAAGACAAGACTCCTCTCATCCTTCTCCCCTAGTACTGGTTGAAGCATTTTCAGGCTGGATGGCTTTGAAATTATACCCAGACTGAAAATGACATGGTCATTTGCTTTTAGAAGTAAAGGAATAATACATCTTCATGAAACACCTTTCAGGAATTGCTTCTTTAGAAATTCATTGAAGTCTAGTACATCAACATTTGCATGCCCACATTTTTATTAATATTAAGATTCAGATTTTACTAGACTGAAAGTTGCTTTACTTTGCTTTTAGTTACTGCATTTTTAAAATACCTTTAAAGTTTTGCTCATTTCTTAATATATAAAATTTATATATAACATGTGGAGCACTATCAAAAATGTGTCTTCCTCTCACATCTATCTATATTCCCTTGTCACAATTTTTTATCTATTTATATTAGTGCTACATACTAAGGAAGGAATGGAAATCAGTTATGAGAGAGGCTGCAGCCATATTAATTAAATGAGGTAAAATGTTTTTCTAGTGGCTGTATGCTGTTTTGATGGAATTTCATATGTTAAAAAAACAACTTTAAAAAAAAAATTCCTTTTATCCAGGCAAGTTAGAGTCACATTTTTATTTTAAAGTAATAAATACTACTAATATTATGACCAAGGGACTAATGTTGAAAACTTTCATTTGTACTTGTTTTTACTAAAATAAAGTCTCTTTTAATGATTTTTAACAAGGACAATCCTGCCTGTTTGTCCTCACATATTTAAGTAGAATTTAGGCTTATTTGTGCATTACATTCTGCAGATAAATCCTACATTGAACAGTTTGAACTAGGAAACTATAAAGATCCATTTTCACATAACATATGTACACTAGAAAAAAATATATCAATAGTTATTCTACTTTAAGTGCTCCTTACAAAACAGCTTTTCTGTGTTACCTTTTATTGTAAAGAGTAAGTTTCATCTTTGTTCATATGTGAATTGTATTTGCCAAAGCTGTAATAAAATGTTGAACAATTAAAGCAATAAAATAAAAGATAAATATAAATGGATAAATGGAAATATAAATGGAAAAACAACACAGTTTAAATTTAATTTTATTATTTTTGCATGTATTTTGTTTATCCTTTGAACCAATTAATATTTTAAAACTAAATACAACTAATAGTATTTTTATTACCTGTAATGATTGGAAGAAAGCTTTTATAATTATAAAGTTTTCACTGATATCTGTATTTGGAATTGGAACATTTGGAACATTTACTTGAAAGAAACTTCATCCATGAACATACAATCTGTACACTATATTTCTTTAGGGCATAAATATTTCAAGAAGGCCAAATGGGTGTAGTGGTTATTAGGCTAGAAACCAAGAGACTATGGGTTCTAGTTCCATCTGAGGCACAAAGCCAGCTTGGTGACCTGACTTTCAGTCCTAGGAAGGAGGCAACAGCAAACCCATTTCAAAAGAAAAAAATTTTTTCCAAAAGAAATGCAGGGACTTGTCCATACAGTCACCAAGAGTTGACATTGACTTGAAGCCACACATACATTTTTTAAGAATTACTGTTCACTGCTCATAAAATAGCATCCAGTACAAAGATAAATATATGGTAAAATTTAAATTGTCCCTGTTGCATCCGCAAGCCACGCCGTTGCTAGGCACGATGCAGAAGCTTCTCCCATTGGCTAAGATGCGACAGCTCAGCTGACGGGAGAATAAACGCACGCCATTGGTTAAACAGTTTGACAACTGCTATATAAATAGCGGCTTGACAAAAAGTTGTTATTGCCAGTTCCTCATTACTTGTTGCATGTTAGCTGTTACCCTAATAAAGGGATTTACCTTGAAAACCATCTCGTCTCAGTTTCTACCCACCCTTGTTCTCCCAAATAGAACAGTCCCACTCATTAGTACAAGCATAATATGCCATGTTGTACTTATGTTTAATCATACTACTCTTAATATTATGGTTTTAATTATGCTTGTAGAAGAGCAAAGAGCAAAGATACTGTTTGGAATCATTCTGAAATTTGAAAAATTTGAAATTTGAAAAATGTCCAGGAGAGCACATTAACGCTTGACAGCTTGCTAATTTTATTTCTCTTTATTCTCTTTTCTTTGCCTTTTTTATTATTTTTAACGTACTGTATATTTGCTGGTTATACTTGTGTTCTGTATATTGCTGACCAGCACTGTTATTGTGGCTAAAAGATTTTCAGTCAGCAGAGTTCAAAATGAAATATATAAAAACCTCCTCAGGTGGTTTCAAAATTTAGTTTCTGTCATGTTAGTGCAAATTTCTGACTTCAGGGAGCCATGACTCGAATGGTGGCATTTCAGCTGTAATCTCTGCTTGCTGACTGCTGCTACAAAAATAAAAATTTGAGCCATAATATTTAATGAAATCCCTTCAGATTAAGCACTCACTGTGCGGAAAAGAAATGTTACCAAGCTTTTTTCTGTACTAGTTAGCATAAGGGTTGATTTTTTAGGGAGAGAGTGTCGAAGAGACAGAACTATGAGTCCATCAATAATTTACATTTTTGTTACCTGGTATTTGGGATTCTGTTGCCATAGCAATCCATCTGTGCCTGAAGGGATAGTATTTTAAATGGAGATTGTGATGGGATCCACATTTAAACTGTGTGCTAATCTATAGATCTGTGCTATAACTTCTTTTGGCTCTGGTAAATCATTGCTAATTTTTACAAAGTATTTTATAGCTTCTTGAAATAATGAAGTGTAAAATAAAAGAAGTTAAAATTACAGACACAAAAGTTTTATTAAATGTACTTGTTGGTAAGTTGGTAAGCATCACATGCTGTTTAGGACTAGACATTTTTCTGGGAGATTAAAAGGCAACAGACATTATGGTAAGATCTTGATTTACTCAGAAACAATCCTGCTACTTAGCTATATGCATTTTGGATTATGAACTGAGACTGCTGTCTAGATTATTAGTACCTTCTTTAGAGTTTTGCTGCCTAAAGGAACCAATGCTTTATGATTTTCTTCCTTCATATTAGAACCAGCAGTTAAAATATAATGTTGATACACCACACACCTACCACTTCTTGCCTTCATTTACTGACCCTTCATATTTTCAGTCGAAATAGACCATTTATCTGAGTGAATAAGCCCAAGGACATTTTGTTCATTTTGAACATTTCTTGGACTGTTTTTCTACATAAATAATATAGGAATATGTGATACCTATTCTTTTATTGGATGGTCGTCTCTCTGTTCCTATCATTGTAGAAATCCATACTATGCAACTGGAATGATCATTGTATGGCAAATTCAAGCAGATGGAGAGTTCATTGGTAATTTGTCATCTAAGGGCCATTTCAGAGTTTATGAGCCAAACAGCCAGGACTATTCATCTTTCAATAGCTTCCTAAAAAAAATATCAAAGTAAAATGAAAACAGTATATGTTAGTAATCCAACTATCAATTTAAGGAGGACATGCTTGTAGTCTCTCCATGCCTTGGTTTATAGATGATTATTTGTAATTTTTTTTTATGATATAATGAAGTTCTTCTGTTTTATATGCTCTATATAATATCTCATTTCTAAGCACAAAACAAACCAAAAGAACCCAGAAAATCTTAACAATATTTAATTTATATACCAGTTTAATTTTGGGGAAATGATCTGTTCGTTACAGTTTCTAAATATAGCAGTTCATTTAATTCAAGCTTACTGATGAGCAGAAAGTTACTTCCCCCTTGGAAAGTTAGAGTTCAGTCCTAGGCAGCAGCAGATTTCAGGACACAAAGAGAAAATATCTGCTGTGAACTTTGGATAGCCAGTAAACACTCAGCTCCGATCAGTCACCCCAGCTCCACCCCAAAACAAAGAGATTAAAGGGTCATTAAAAACAAAATAATAATAATGATTCAAGACTACTATGTGGCTGAGCATTTTGAACTTTTCCCAAGTTTTCTTTTTAGACATAGAATCATACAGCTGGAGGGGAGAACTGAGGAATCCAAGGCTGTTTGCTTTTTACAGGGAGTAGTGATGATGAGGTACCCACTATAATGATATATGGTCTCATATTAGGAATTCACATAACCCATACAATTTTATTTTCTAAATATAGTGGGCTGATGACACATATAAGTAGATAAATTCTGCAAAATCTGTTATTCCATTAGTTCTTTCCTATGTATTCATTCAATATGTAATGCCGAGGGTTTTTTTTTCCATTTCCTTCTGCTGTTGACTAATTCCTTCATTCTATTTGTCTTCAGGCTTCAGCAGAATCAAATCTCAGTGAAATCACTCATCCCAATCCATAGAATTTTATGAGTAAATTAAACATATGATGCACATTATGTACTTGATTGGGCCAGAGTCTTGAAAGAATTCTTTCTAGTTATGAAAATATACTGAATATACTGATGTGATATTGCAAAAGGCAGGCAGTTATAGCTAAAATCATTATATTCTATTTCTCACGAAAACAAAAGATTTTTTTTAAAAAAAAATCTTGTCTTCTCTGAAACATTATTAAAATGAATTCAGGATCTTGTAGTTGACAGATGTTGCAAGAACAGTTTAGGAAATACAGTTGTCATTACAAGATTTCACCCTGTGCAGTGGACTCTCAGGAAACATAGCCATGGATGGCTGATTTAATGTTCCAATATGTTATATAAAGAATTATTGGTTAGATATAAGAAGATGGAAGCAAACGGACACTACTTTTGCAAAATAATATTTTATTGTCCCTGTTTTTTATGAGAAAGCAATGATTTCAGAAATTGAAATTAGAATTGGAGATAAGAGTTTTACTATTATGGGATGGGATAGGGCAGTTTATCTTTATGGGATCTGATATATATATAGAGGGAGGGGGAGAGCTAGGTGAAATATTTTAAAATAAAGAGATAAAATTAATGTCTTTCTTATGTTCATCTTATATAATTACATGATATGTGGTGCAAATGATTATGAGACTGATTAAAATTTAAATATTTGTATTATTGATTTTCAACTTTCCTTACACTACTTTTATATTTTAAAAATATTACAGTGTTGTTTTAAAAAGTATATCCATTTAAATCAGCAGTTTTTCTTCTGCCTCATGTTCTCCTGTCTTTTACCCTCAACATAGTTTTGCAAGGCCAAAACTTAAAAGTTAATAGCAAACCATGTAAGCCATGTAACAGCAAATTAATTTTGCAATGGAAGTATTTATAATAAGAAACACTCCTTTATTATGGCTTTCTAATGTGGTTATGTAAGAAAAGCTGACATAGTCCCCACCCCCATCTTTACCATATAAAAGTTCATTAATTACCGTCACCCTTACAAAACAATACTTGGGATTTTATTTTTATTTTTACAAAACATCTGTACAAACATGTAACAATAATAAGCAAAAATAGCATTATGAAAGAAACATTTTTTTCTCACTGAAGATTACCTATACAACTCCTATGTAAAACTCTGTAGAATTGTGTGTACGTAAAAACTGTTCCTTGTACACAGCCTAAAAAATTATCCTAACCATTTCATCTGATAAATTGTACTGAAGATGACAATGTATCAATTAATTTAAAATGCCACAATACTATTTCCCCTTTTCCTATAGTTGTGGCCAGTCAATATTAACTGTAGCAGATAGTGGCAGACATAAGACATAAATCTTATTATATGCCAGGGATAGCCAGTCTGTGTCCCTAGTCTAAATGTGATCCTTGGATCGATTTCTTGCAGACTTTGGTCTAAACTGCTGGGTGCAGAAGATCAGTTGAAACCAAGACTTCTCTGTTTCTACCATGCAGGCTTCTGCTTGTGAAAGAGAGTAGAAAATATCAAAGGAAAAAAAGAGATAGCAGAAGACAGGAAAAATACCCTTCTCTATCTAATGACCTATTCTTTGGGGTTCTATCTTCTAATTACTTCTGTTGCTTATACATGCTCCAGACTGATTCTCTACAAATCCTGATGAAATTTCATGATCTTACTACAAGTGCATGGCCTTTCAGATGTAGTTATTCATATAAACTCTGAGTATTGGTCATACTGGGTTTCTCTATTATAGGCTGCCATTTTCATTTGATTGGTTTAAATTTATTCCCAGGAAGACCATAAACTGCCCATCTCTGTTCTTCCATTCATAACTATTTTTATAGAATAGTCTGCCTTTATATTGTTTAATATAGTCAATAACATTTCCTTGGATGTTTTGTTCTTACAGGAAGGTGAATTTAGAGAAAAAGAAGATATCTTGAACCACATCATCAACAGTAAGTCAGTTTTCACCATACTTTAAAACACAGCATTTTGATTCAATTTTCTGTCCACTCTAGTTTTCATTTTACTTCTTTACTTTTATGGTGTAAGAAATTAGTATGACATGCTATGCAATATCCATCTTCTCTTCAAACTCAATTTCATTTCTGTGGAATGGATTTTTTTTTATTCATTTATCCGCTAATCCTCTTAGATAAAAGACTAAAATAATCCCTTCTATGTGTCTGTGTTCCACCACATAGGAAAAGATTGGTATGACTGCCTTCTTGACAAGGATACTACCAGTGATAGGAAGCAACCTAATTAAAAAGGAAATGGCAAATCTTTTCATGCATTTTACCTGTTAAGGGGATTCTTTATGAACGCTTTTCCTTTGAATGTATTTCTGCCAAGTGTGGAATACGTATTTTTATATCCTCCAATACTTTGAAGTTCTTGCTTGCTATTTATCTTCAGGGCTGCTTGGAATCAGAAAGGTAGATAGAATATTGCCAAGTTCTGTTCACTTACTCACAGAGGTATAATTGTACTGTAGGAAAGGTACAAGAATGGTCAGTCACATATGATCGGCCTCAGACAGTGACATTGTTTCTTTGCAAAGGGACACCTTGTAATATTGCTTCAGGATTATGCTTTTCTTAGAAACGGACCTCATGCAGAGTCGCACATAGTTCTGTGCTGTGCAAGTAACAGACTCTTTTCCACCCCTCATTTTTAAGTATTGTTAGCCACTCAGAATCATGTATTTTAAATGGGCAAGCATAGAAATTGAATAAATAAATAACATGTGCCCAGTGGTGAAATCTAAAATTTGTTACTACCAGTTCTGTAGGTGTGGCTTGGGGGGGTTAATGTGACTGGGTGGGCGTGGCCATTTTTTTTTTAAACTTTTAAAACCATTTTTTCTACAACCTCTTTGGCCGAAGAGGTTGTAAAAAAATGCTTTCAAAAGGCTCTGACGATTCCAGCTGAGTTGCCTGATTGGCAGAGGCTTTTTTTCTTTTAAAAGCCTCTGACCATCAGGCAAGTCAGCTTGGATAGTCAGAGGCTTTTAAAAGAAAAAAAGCCTCTGCCGATCAGGCAACTCAGCTGGGATCGTCAGAGCCTTTTAAAACCATTTTTTTTACAACCTCTGAAGAGGTTGTAGAAAAAATGCTTTTAAAAGCCTTTGATGATCCCAGCTGAGCCGCGCGATCATCAGAGGCTTTTTTTTTACTTTTAAAAGCATTTTTTCGGCCGAAGAGGTTGTAGAAAAAGTGCTTTTAATTTTTTTTTTAAAAAAAGCCTCTGATAATTGCGTGGCTCAGCTGGGCGGGGGGTGGGAGAAGGATTTTTGCTACCGGTTCTCTGAACCACCCGCCTCCATCACTACCGGATCATGCAATCCGGTCCGAACCTGGAGCATTTCACCCCTGCATATGCCTGAATCTTACAATGGGAAGATGGTTGTATATACTTGTTTCAGTTTTTATTTCTATTTAATATCATTAAGTTTGAACTCTTTTATTCTTTGGTATAATAAGTGCTGATCTAAAAACAAGAACTCTTTTATTCTTTGGTATAATAAGTGCTGATCTAAAAACAAGAAGACTGTGAGTTCTAGTTCTGCCTTGGGCATAAAAGCTGGCTGGTTGACTAATGTTAAGGTTCAAATAAATACAATTACAATTTTTTCTTTCAGGCCAAATATAAAAACAAACCTTTTACTATCCCTCAGCATTGTGATTATAGAATGCAAATGCCTAACCATAACTATATACCTATAGAAATGGAACTATGCAATGACTAAAGATAAAGGTTTCTCTGTCCAGTCGTGTTTAATGCTAAGGGGCAATTCTCAACTCCTTTTCTTGGCCTAGAGAGCCAGCATTGTCCAAAGACATTTCCTGTGGCCAGCATGGCTGTATGCCGAAAGCGCTCCTAATGTTGTTATTTTTCCACCAAAGTGGTACATATTAATCTACTTGCATCTACATGCTTTCAAACTGCTAAGTGGGCAGTAGCTGGGGTGAGAATGGGAGCTCATCCCGTTGTGCAACACTTGGGTTTTGAACCCAGTTAGCTAGCTCAACATCTTAACCACTATGCCATCACACCCCCTCAAATGCATTGGCTATTCAACATATATAATATATACTTTTTAACAGACCATTGTGACTGAATCTCAAGAAATGAAATCAAAGCTAAATTAGTGTTAACCTCCATCTATATCTATTTTTTCTTTCCTTTTTAAACAATAAGTATAAATATTTATAATTATAAATATAATATTTTACTAGCAGTAGAGCATTTTACTTTATTATTTCTTCAAAATGAATTGCAAAAATCACTTCTTTCTATATCACAAATGCTATAAGCTCCTTTGATACTTGAAATAGCATAACTTTCTTAAATTCACAACATAGATTTGCAGGGGACAGGTAATGATGATATAGATTCAACAGTTATTTCTTCAAAATATTTACTATAGGGATCTATTTTATTGCTTTAGAAAGCTCTATCATAGCAAACGTTTGAAAGTTACAGAGAGAGAAGAAAAATACATGGATTGTAGGGTGGTAGAATGACAGATATTTGAGTCAATAATCTGTTCATTCAGCAACAGTAGTAGTTTGGATTGATCCAATTTAGGGAGAAGTCATTGGAAAACTTGTTTGATACAGATTATGTGTATGTGAATCAGGTTTAGTTTGAACTGAAGATTCAAGATTTGACTAGCAGATTATTCAATTCCAGTTTTCATTATGAGATTCAAAGGTAAACATATTGAAGCCATCTTGAGTTTTGATTTGATAAAACATGCTATAAAAACATTTGATAGAACTGGGTAAAGACAAAACAGATAGTAACATTAAATAACATTAAATCTGTCAATCTTCAATTGAATGCCTTCAAGGATTATCCAACTTCAGTTTCAATATATGTTCCAGCTTTTTAAAGGCAATGTTGTTAGAGGACAGGATAACATTTTATCTTGCAAATTATATAAACCTTCTCTGCAGAAATTGTGCTGAACCAATACTGCTAGTGTTTTACTCCAACTATTTTAACAATAATATACTTTTGATGAAATATAATGCCAAAAAGAAGCTGACACAAAATCATATTGATAGCCTTGTCATTCCCTTTTTCTTAAAAGCAGTTTAGCCGGAGCCTTTAAAATTTACCTTTACCTTACCCATTCTTAAATTGTCAAAAGATAAACCTTATCTAGTCATGCCAAGTTAAAGTACAGTTCTACCTAAGATGGTATGCTAATTAGATCCAAGATTGCATACTAAATTTGTCAGTCTAGTTCAGGCGTCTAGTGCTAGGTTTGTAGTCCTTTCTTCCTCTCCTTTTTCCTTCCTTCCCTCCCTCCTTCCCTCTTTCTTTCTTTCTTTCTTTCTTTCTTTCTTTCTTTCTTTCTTTCTCTCTCTCTCTCTCTTTCTTTCTTTCTTTCTTTCTTTCTTCTGTCTCTCTCTTTCTCTCTCTCTCTCTTTCTTTCAAAAATGGACCCTCAATCCCCCCCCGTTTTTTGCCTACACCCCCATTTTTGACCTAGCAGGCTTCAGGAAAGCCTGCCAAAAGCAAAAACGGACCCCACCCACCCATCCACTCCTGTTTTTTGCCTACACCCCATAAAACAAAAGGCTCCGATGATCGCGCGCCACAGCTGTGATCGTCGGAGTCTTTTTTTTACCTTTTAAAAGCATTTTTTTACTATTGGCTCGGGCAAACTGGACCAAACAGGTAGCATTTCACCCCTACTATGGGGTCACCCTGAAAACAGTGAAGGACCAGCCCACAGTGCCCCTGCCAGCAAAAATTTGTGTCGGGGGCACCCATTTTCGGCTGCAACAGCCTCCTGCAGCTCTCTGCCAGCAAAAACAGAGCTCAGGAGGGCTGCGTTTTCACTGGCAGAGTGTTAGAGGAGGCTGTCGCAGACGAAAACAGGTGCCCCCAACATGAGTGATGTTGAGCTGGCTATACCCACCATGGCCATGCCCTCTGCTCCTCCAAGGTCAAACACAACCCTGAAGCAGCCTCAATGAAATCAAGTTTGATACCCCTGGTCTATCTCATTTCAAAGTGCTGAGAACCGGAAAATTCCCATTTATATTGGCATGACTAATGTAGAAATACATTAGCTCAAGAAAGAGCAAAGTTGTGTGCTGATAACAAAGAGGAATACCTTGGCAATCCAAAAAAGCTTTGATAGGCAAAGAGATTGGCTAACTACTTCAACATTCTGTAGGGTCTGTATCAACCCAAGAAATTAAAGAAAGAGCATAAAGTATGTGAAAGTCTATAAAGTGCTTTGAGGCTATCTTCAGTTTGTGAATCTGTTCAGTGGGGTGATCCCATCAAAACCTTATCAAATTGAAAAATCCCTTGAAAGTTTTTGAAAGTTTTTCTTCTGGTATAGCCAGTGGTGGGTTGCTACCAGTTTACCCCAGTTTGGGAGAACTGGTAGCAGCAGCGGCGGGAGGGTTAGGATACAGCTACAGACATGCAGCTCTCTATATTCAATACTGAAAGCAAATATGTGATGGAATTTTATGTAGCTTCATCCTACACTTTTTATTTTTCTTTCATTAATTAATTTTTCAAAGTGCAGAATCCTGCAGAATGGAGGAAAAACAGCAGTTTCAACAAATGCTTTGGAAAACGTGCCTGGCCATCATTCTAATACAATTTAAGTTCTATCAAATTACATCTGCTAAAACATTTTGGATAATGATTCAATGGACAGCTTTTAGATGCTTTGTTATGGCTGTCTGACTAATGACAATTTCTTTATAATACCTTATTTACGCATTATGAAGACAAATTCATGTAATTTAACAGATCAGGTTATTGTTCGGATTAACTCATGAGAATACTGCTAGAACAGCTAACTGCTATAATAAAAAATCTTATCTCATTCAGTCAAAAACATTAATGCTGGGCAGTTTCAATCTATTTGTTTAAGAAAATTGAATTTCTTTCTGTTCTTTTCTTCTTTCACCTTGTAAAGTTATATGATTACTGTAGGTTATTTCTTCATATTTTTCTTTAAGAGCCTAAAGTTAATGTTTCATATATTTGTGTATATATTTTACAGAAAGAAAAACACCCTGATTAATACATTTTAGTCTATCTTGGTTTTTGAAAGGTTTTGTATTATTCCTGTCAGTGTTCTAACAAAATAATCTCTATTCCAAAAGTCTTGGAAAAATTATCCAGGCTCATATATCTAAGATACCTATCTTACTGTTACTTGGAACTTCGTGCTGAATATGCAACCATATTCCTAAACACATATTTAAACACACATCAGTTCTGAAATTATAGCTTGGCAAATAATGGCCCCTGGGCTTAGAAGCAAAGTGAGTTTCGCCCTTGGTAGCACTTGTGTAGAATCAACTAGGAATCCCATGGCTAGAGTTTTTGTTTATTAAATTTGTATTCTGCTGTAATACAAAATACTGGTTGGAAACTTCAAAACATCCTGGAATGTCAGATTACTTCCAAATTCCATAGACATGTCTATTAAATGATCAGAAATGAGCTCAACTCTGCAGAGACTATACATTCAAAGGCCACATAACCTTTATACTGTCCATGGAAAACTTGGCTTTGCCAGAAGGTCAGCTTTGAAGTTGAAGTTTGTTTTATATTACATTATTCTGGCTGCTCTTTCCAAGAAAAGAATTCGGCTTCTTGGGCTCATTCATACTGAAGCCAGATTTTAATTATGAATGAATGTGGCCTAAACATTTGATTATAAAAAATTCCTACTATGTTCTTATTATTAGATCAATACATAGTAGCTGTTTTTTTAGAAGTAATAAATAATATTACTTATCAGTTCAAATTTTCTGTTTATTTATTTGATATTGCAGACACAGTAGCTGTATATTTTCAAACGGAAAACCTAAGACAGATTTACATTTTACAGTACTTTGACATGTTCTAGTTATTCAAACTAATTTTGCAAAACAGTTCTGTTTGCTGGCTGGGGGAAAGTTGTTTCCATCTATCATTTTAGCACTTGATTGATTACTCACTATTATTGAATTTATCTTCTGATTCTTCTTAGCTTTATTCCTCAGCTAATAAACAAATATACCACATTCAAAATGTCCCAAGAATTAGATAATCCTTTGTAGAATGATTGGTAATATTTTGTCTTGAGTAATAGTGTCATATGTGAAGGCTATGGCCTTGATCCGACAATAGATGTGGAGCATTTACAATCAGGTTTCCTATAAATGATTTCTTCCTATTTATTCATCTAAAAAATATCTAATTCTATTGTATATTTACCCTTTAAAAACAAAATAACCACCTTAGATCATACCTATTTGATTCAGCATTCAGTTCTCACATTGGTCAGACAGATGTCTGCATGAAATTCATATACAGGATATATTAAGAATCATACAGTCTCCTGTTTTTATGTGGAAATTATTCAGAAATCAAAAACAGGGTTCCCACTAATGGAACAGGATGTTACTGAGCCTTAAAAGACTTCTAGATAAGGCTGAAAGAGTCTCCAGAAAAGTGACTGACCAGCCTACAAAAGATATTGGTAAAATTTTATTTCTCTTTTCAGTTTTTGGTGAAACTAACTGTAATAATTTCTAGTAACCTACTACTTTTGGACCAGCCCCTTTTTCAGTTGTAAGTTGAAACAGTAGTCCTCAATTTATGATCTTTTCTTTAGTAAGCATTTAAAGTTTCAATGGGTCCCTAGCAGGGGCGGGTTTCAAAACTCATTGCTACTGGTTCAGTCGTGGGTGCGCGTGCACTCTCGGATGCGCCCGACACTTCTGCGCATCCGCAGAAGTGTCCGGGCAGGTGGGCGGAGCCTCCCACTGCTGCCTCTACTGGTTCGCCTGATCTGGGGTGAAACAGTAGCAACCCACCACTGGTCCCTAGCTAGTCCACATTTACAGCCATTTGCAGTACCCCATGATCATGTGACCACAATTTACAATGTTTTCACTGGAAATTGGCATTTATTTCCAGTTTCCAGCAAAAAAAAAAAAAAGTTCCATAACAACCATCATGTTCACTTTATGACTGCTGCAAAAAAGGTTGTAAAATGGGTCATAGCCATGTCAGCCAGTTTGCAACCATCATGACTTAATGACTAAAATTGCAGGTTCCATTACAGTTGTAAATCAAGAACTACTTGTATTAGATTCACAGCTTTTCTATGTATAGATGGAAACGTTCACTGATGAAAGGATACCTTTAAATTAAACTCCTAATTACAGCTTGAAAACATTGAAATCTAAGACAAGATAGAATGTCTCTTATGATGGCTAAATAATTCAGTGTAATATTATTATGCTAATGTGTTTTTGTTTGTTTGTTTTAAAGTTTATTTAGTATTTTCCCAACTATAATCATTAAAAATTTTGTTCCTATATACAAGCATCATAAAATTTTGATTGCAAATTATTTGTCATTTGAAAATAATTTAAAAGACAGAGATGATGCAACGATGAAATTTAGAAAAAAAATTGTAGAGTTTTCTTTGTACAAGTTAACATGAACGTTAATTGCTAATTCATATTTTTGTTCCATTTTATGAATAATCCTGAAGGAACTATCAGACTTTCAGTATTAATTAAGTTTATTGCTGATGTTGTTTAAAAAAAACTAAGGACTATAGAAATAAATATAAATAGACTCTTTCTCAGGAATAGGCTTCTATTCCATTTACACTAAATCCCTGTTGACATCCGTTTGGATTAATCACACAGATCTGGTGAGGCAGACATGTTGATGAGATGACTGCTTTGTTCCTCTGCTACTTGCTAATACTGGATTTTATTACATATGCAGGAGCTGATTGGATCCATTGGTTTCCATTTGCTACTTGACCCTTTGTACTACACTTATATAGAAAACAGCTTAGCATTGACCAAATGAAGTCTCCTTTGCATGCAGTAACAGCACATTTGTGTTTTCCCCTTTAGTGCTAATGGTTTAATTGAAAATATTAGAGAACTGAACTTTGTCAAAATTATCTGGCTATGCCACACATTACCTCAGATCTGTTTGAAGAGTTCCTGTGTGCAGCTGATTAGACACTCTAATGAGAGTGCCATAAAACCCCGTGTATTGTGTTTCTTTCTTTTCTTCTGGAACATTATGTCTTCAGTTGTCAAACAGCTATTAAAACTAAAGCCTAAATGCTCAACTGGAAAAAAAAAATTGCAAATGACTCATTCTTAGTATTTAGATGAGGAAGGAGTGTACCTTTTTGTAGACAAAAGCACTGAATCCAGAGATTTTTACAGGCCACTGCAGGCATATTGAATAGACAACCCTGCTGGTTCTGTTCTGATGATATGGGTCACCTGCTGGGATAGAAAGTGAGAAGAGGTAATCTCTCTTTTACACACCAACACACAGAAGTTAGACATAGTAATGCTATTTCATAATATGCACATGTCATACTTCATGATAATCCTGCATTTAATCTGGGGGAGGAGGACAGAGACATATCGTATAAACACGGCTGTTTCCAGATTAAAGTACAGTGAAATTCTTTGTCTGGGTTTACGCATTCTTTAATCCTGTCCTTCCTTCTGCTTTTACTCACAAAGAAAAAGCTGAAATATATTCATATTGAGGGGAAAGCTGAATTATATTCATATTTTTATACATAACTGACATAATGATTCTCTTGCTTGTGACCAATTACAATTATAACTCTATACACCCTCAACAACAGTGTAGTTTGTTAGGACTCTACTGTTCAAAGCAGATTCTAAAGCTGAGCTCCATAGATATACTTTTCAGAAGAAATTACTGTACTTTATCAAATGATTTATAGATTCTCAAACAAAATAAACCTAAATTCATTCTTTTCATAATTCTTTAAAGTTTTGATATTATCCCTCTCCTGCCATATTGATAAGTACTTATTACTAATTAAATTTGTTAAGTGACTGTTATATATTTTCACATTGTTATATACTTTCACAGCCCTCAGCTGTATATAAAATCAAATTTTGCTTCCTAGCTAGTAAAATACTTTTACTGTAATCTGAAATATTGTCTCTGAGATAACCATCTTTCAAGTCTAACACTAAAGGAAACTTGGAATTTTCAAACTACAAATCAGTCTTTATTGTAAGTTCTATATTTTATGTTCTGTACTTGTAGTCTGCTTACTCTATTAACAGGGTTAGAAGAATTGCTAAAATTCCCATTCTTATGTAATGTATTCATTCTCAAGCATGAGAGGCTTTATATATTTCCTAAATTTACACTATCATAAAATAACCACCTATCAACGTATTCTTATTTTTCTAAATTATTATTCACAAAAGTCTACACTTAAAAACACCTACCGGGGAGAATTGCTTAAAAAATATACATATAGTAAAAAACATATTTGCAAAATTGTGAATCTTAAGAGAAATGCATAGAAAAATGTATACATATTAGAGTTACAAAATGAAGCAACAAACATTCAATTTAATTTGATTAATTTAGGCACCATCTGATTCTTGCTAACTCTGGTATACTCTGCATACTATACAATAAAAATAACAGTATAAAAATAGAATACATAGGAATAAAATAATAAAAAATAAAAACTATGATGGATTTGATCAACTACCATCCCAATGCCCCAATGCAAGGTCCAGGACAGCAACCAAGTTTAACTATCTCTGGGCTAAATGAAACCTGAATGAAATGAATCTTGTTTACCTGTTTCTTCCAAGATTCTCATTAACTGCAGACCAACCAACTTCTCATCAACCTTCCAAAGAAGGAAGATTAGAGACAGGATGATAATTAATGCTACATTCATAGAATCTTACACATCTGAAGGTATAAGACCACTGCCATTTTTAATTGCCTGATCAACTTTGTTCATCTGACATTAAGCCACTGTGATTCCCTCCCTCTTATCTGACTATTTCCTAGGCAGCATTTCTTTCTTTTATCCTTTAAGGTCATTCACAGATATCATTACATTTCCCTACCCACCTCATACAAATATATAACAGCCCACCCCATCCCACTGGGAACTCAGCCATCCTGTGTTGTTTCTGCCCAAACACTTGGCAGTCTCAGGGAGGCCAAGTCTCTGAAGGCACTTACCAACAGAATAGAATATATGCAGTTCAGAGTTGAACTGTGGAGTTCTTTATGCTCTCTGAGCTTGGTCATTTGTTTGCAGGGATTTCATCACTGTACCACTCCCCACCTTACCCCAAAACATACAACTAAAATCTGGATATCCATTCAAGTAAGACTATCTGGAAACCTCCGCACTGACTACTAGAGCCTGGGAAGCCTAGAGCAGCCAAATGCAACAGGGAAAACCAAAGGCCACAGAAGTCCAGCTGTAAATCCTGCAGTTCCACCTTCCACCACCAACTGCAATGTTGGGAACCAAACAACTTTAGGAAAATGGGAATGGAAAAATGAATATCCTTAAAAAATTTAATTTGACCAATTTGATGGTTTTATGCTTATCTTTTTTCCCCAATTTTCTCTCATTTCTTTGCTTTATTGCTATAAATTTATGAAGGATTCCAGATTTTTCTCAAATTTCCATGCCATTTTCTGACATGCAGCCTGACCTAGAAACATCAGTGATTTTTTAATTTTCTTATGACCAACATAATTGCTTCCTGAATCTGGATAAATAAATCAAATTTTTATTTCTAAAAATACTACTTTCACCCTCTCACACTGAGGCTTCTGTACAGATTCAAATCAGACAGAGCAGAAATGTCCTTACCGATGCTTTCGTGAACCCTTTATAAAGCTGACTTTATATTATCTTCCTAAAAATTCACTGTGAGTTATTGATAATTAGCCATCGGAAGATAGAATTTTTTGAAATAATGCATTGCAAGAACAGCTTCCTGAAGAGCAGTTAGAAAAAGGTGACAAAGCCTGGAGAAATACAATTTCTCTTTTAATGCAGATGTCATTAGTGGAAAAGGCCAAGAAATGGAATATACAGGATATAACCTGCCATCAAAAGGATTATAAAGTGGAGCAGGCTTTGAAGTTTTCCATTACGCATCAACTACTATGACTTAGTTTTTTTGAGAAAATTGAATCTCTACGCTCAACTAAGATCTGCCATACAGTATGTATATGTTCTACACATGGTGCTAAGAAGACCAAGCACAGTCCCAAATAATATGATCAGTGCTTTCTTGCTATAACAATAACAAGTTTTATATATATGGAACTTTCCTGTTGCATAGAGTATTTTGTTTTAGAAAGTTCTATGTCGTAAGTATTTGATCTGTTTGTAAGTACGCATATAAGCATATATATTAACCAAACCAGGGTTTCTCAATCTTTTGGGCATTTTGTAATTTTGCAATTTGTTTTAGGTTATCTTATGAAAATGGCTGTCATGGAGATAGCAGCTGCTAAAATATAGAGTTCAAGTACCAAACATCAGATTGCTTTTTGATATTCCTTCTAATTCCACTTGCCTCTTTCTCTCAGCAAAGGGGACCCATTTTTTAACACCTACTAGGTTGCACCCATCCATCATTCTTGCTTTCTAAGAATATCTCTTGGGTGCAAAAGCATTCTTATAAATATAGTGCTAGAGGTTGCTATTTTGAATGCCTACATGTATACATACAGAGGGGGAGAACTTTCATGCCTAAGGGAGGATCCCCCCCCCCTCTCTCTCTCTCTCTCCATCTTTCACTGGACCTCAGTTCTTGCTATTCTTTTCTGGTGGGTGGTGTCTTGAATATAAATCTTATTAATACAAACCCTCTACTATATTATATTGATTTTACATGCAATGCTTGTATCTCAGATAATTTACAATATTGCCATTCTATATTCTTGTATTTACTGTTCACCTACCAGTAACTTTTTTTAAAATCTACTGCTTTGGTACTATCTGGTATCATACATTTTAAATAAGTAGTGTTTGATGCTTACTAAGGAAAGCCTCTAAGGGATTTTGAACAAGTTATTAACAATTAATATATGACAAAATATTCTTTATTGTCCTTCTATTGCCAAAAATTGCCATGATGTAGGCATTTCATTTTTCAAGAAGCTGGTATCTATACATCTAGGACTACAGCAGAATCACCCTAAGCTCACTGCTTATGTCGCATATAATAAAAACATGAAGCAAATTGTTTAAAAGGAGTTTTTTTCTAAACATTTTGTAGCATCAGACTAATAAAAAGGGGGGGGGGTTGAAGGAAATTGCTGATTTAATAGTTACCAAATAATATGTAATTGACCAAAAGAGAGAATAAATAGGAGAACAAAAAAGAGAAAGATCTTTAAAATTAACTTAATAACAAAAATAATACATTATTGCTCCAAAGTTGTTTTCTTTTGTCATAAATTTAGGGTTTCTGATGGATGAGAGTTAGGGTTTCTCTTACAGAATATTATTAGCAATGTTTGTTCTAACTTTGTGTTAGAAATCCAGTGGATTTCAATGCAAAGTATGGCAGCAACAGTAAAGTTCATGCAGGTATATGTTTCAATTTCAGAACGGCATTGCCAACTGCCTTTGGATTATATCCAGCCTTTGTTAAATTTCTATATCGAAGCAACCTGGTCTACCCAAATATGGGAAGGAGCATACTGTTTCCTTTTTGCCTTTCAGCTCCAATCCAGGAACCCTCAGGTAGCCGCTTTCACGACAAACTATTTTTTTTATGTTAAATTTATATTTACTGACAAAGAAATAAAGGGAGACTAGTATAGATCTATTTCAAGCTATTTAGCTCTCATCAGCTAGCTAGCTCTCAGCTTCTGGGATTCGAACCTGGGTTTGCTTGCATATTAGGCAGATACATTAACCTCTAAGCATTTTCTATCAAAGAAAATGGTTTTCTATCAAAGCAACACATTGCAACTGAAGCAGTATGCTTATATAAAAATTAAGTCTTTATATAATCTTAAGGGATTCCTTCCCAACAAAGTCACTTAATAAACCATAAATAGAATGAAATGTGTGAAAGTATATAAATATAGAACATATGAGATGAGTTAAATTTACTTGAAGGACATATAATTTACCCCAATATAATTTGTCTCTATATTCTTTCATTTATGTCAAAATCAGGCATAAATTCAATTTGGAAAAAGCTAGCCAAGAATCTTTGTGGAAAGATAAAGTCAGAAAAGTCTCAAACTTTATATATCTAAGAATGGCATTAAGTGTGACTTTCTTCAATTTATGGACTGAACAAGACAGGGTATCAAGCTCACATATTAATAAAATGCAATAGGAAATTAAAGGTTTTGGCTTATCTATGAAATATAGCATTCTATCTGAAAGCAGAAACAACTTCTCTATTCACTATTGTAATTCCTTTAATATTCTGAGAGGACAAGTAAGACGCTTGAGGCATTTTTTAAGGACAAAGACTGATCACATAGTATGGCATAACTTTAAACCAGGAGTGTCAAACTCGAGGCCCGCGGGCTGGATCTGGCCCATGGGGTACTTAGATCTGGCCCATGGGGCTGCACTGGAAATAGCAAAGGACCAGCCCCCTGAGCTTTGTTTTCACTTGCAGAGTGCTCGGGCCACCACAGATGTTCCTGTGGTGACAATGAGCTGGCCACACCCACCCTGGCCACACCCACCCAGTCCCCCAAAGTCAAACACAACACTGATGCAGCTCTCAATGTAATCGAGCTTGACACCCCTGCTTTAAACCAAAAGGGTTATATACTATTAATAATCATACATGATTTAAGGAATTAATTAAATGTGCAAATCCAGATTATAAAATTTGGAATAAACCCAAAATCTTCAGAAACTTCAGAAAACTTCCAAGAAAGTTTTTATCTCAAACAAATCAAATCATCAAATCAAAATGATCTGCTTTTGCTTCTATGTTAATGAAACTTGTTTCTAATGTAAGTGGACATGAATAGAACACAACAGAACACAACAGAACACAACAGAACACAACAGAACAGAACAGAATAGAATTTTTATTTTTATTGGCCAAGTGAGATTGGACACACAAGGCATTTGTCTTGGTGCATATGCTCTCAGTGTACATAAAAGAAAGATACGTTCATCAAGAATCATAAGGTACAACACTTAATGATAGTCATAGGGTACAAATAAGCAATCAAGAAACAATATCAATATAAATTGTAAGGATCCAAATTGTAAGCAACAAAGGTACAGTCATACAGTCATAAGTGGAAGGAGATTGGTGGTGGGAACAATGAGAAGATTAATAGTAGTGCAGACTTAGTAAATAGTTTGAAAATATGGAGGGAATTATTTGTTTAGCAGAGTGATGGGGTTCAGGAAAAAACTGTTCTTGTGTCTAGTTGTTCTGGTGTGCAGTGCTCTATAGCATCGTTTTGAGGGTAGGAGTTGAAACAGTTTATGTCCAGGATTGAATTGTAAAAAAAAAATTGTTTTCATTTGCATCTTTGCAATTAGCTGAGTTATTTAATGAATGGTATTGAAATCATAAGTAAACAAAGATATATCTCTAAATTACCAGGATTCTGTGTGCACTACCATAGTTTTGTGCTGGTCTTCAATTGTGTTTGTGTCCTCTTCTGAATTGCAATTGCATTTCATTGAACTATTTTTGTTCTGAAAGGTTTCTTTTCACTAAGCTGCAGCACAATGAAGTAAGATAGTCTGCCATAATAACATCGAGTGCCTCTCAAGATTTTTCAGCAAGATCATTAATCTATGTATCTTTCGGTTTTTCTAACATGTCACATGAAAATAAAAGGAAATAATGTTTCTAGTTTTTTAGCTGCATTGAAGTTGTATCTTTTATTTCAGATAAATGACACTAGAAATGGCCAGCTATGACCTTTCTGATTTGTCGTGATATTTGTTTTTGTACAGCCTATGAATTTAAAAAAAAAACATCCACCCAGCTGTTCCTTTACAATTTGTTCTTGTGATTGTGCCAGCATTTTGGCAACAATTTTCTATCTAATGTATTTTCACCTAATGGAATATTGGTGCTGGCTAGCTCCATGGAGATGGTATTGATTTCAGTTCATCCTTTGCATTTTACTTTAACTTCAAAGAGTTCACAATATCAGTTCCCGAGTGTCACGGGTTCTTTTTAAAGTGTACCCAATTTGATTGACTGAAGCTCAAAATATCCATCAAAAGCACTGGACCCTAGGCAATTAGATTTTTATATCTTCCTATGAGAGTTAGGGACGTGTTTTTTTTATTTGAAAAAATATCCAAAGTACAAATGAAATATATTAATGCAAATTCTTTTTATAGTCTCTTATACTATACTGTTTCTATTATTATTGATATTTTACAATGTCCTGTATACTATATTCTACTACTATTCTACTACACTCTCTGTACTATTAGTTGTACTTCTATGCTACATTGTACTATTACAAGTATATTATTAGTACTGCAATTACAACTACTATTATTAACATAGAACAGTGCTTTACGTTTACAGTCTCTGGTCTCTTTATATCCTCTCCCTCTCTGGGATTTCTTCTTTTGTTGTTTTACACACAACCTATTTTCTCTTCTCCCACCTGTTTCAGGGTTGCAGCTTAAAAGGAGTGGAGGGAAGCAGCACAGGTACCTCCAATTGTTCACCAGCAGTCTTTTCTTCCACACTGAGCAAAGACAATAAGAAGAGTAATGAGATTGCATATTTCTGGTTATTTCCCATGATATGGTCCCCAGTATGCATTTTGATAGAATTTTGCAAAGATTATCTTTACAACCCGAATAGCTACAAACATCATGATTCATGACTCATTGCACAAAAAAGAAAAACAAAATAAAAACCAAAGCTGCTATGATGTTCACAGCTGAGAGGCTAGTAGATGAATATGAAAGTACTTCGCTTGGTAATTTGCTGCCATTTATTTGTAGTTTGGAGGATAATAATACTGTACTGTGAATAACACAACACAAAATGCTACCTCACCTACCTGCAATAGATCTAGAAGGTCCAGCTTACTTTTTGCCTAATCTGGGCCACATACTGGATCAACCACAATATTATAATCACAGATTTTTATTTGATCTCATGATGAAATATATATAAATTGTTTTTACTTTTTCTTAAGCCCTAAACCCTTCACTGAAATTATCTTTCAGCACAACATTGAACTTTATTCCAATCCAATACCTGTCGAATACAGTATCTATTAAACCGCCCCCCTGGGCAGGGGGTTGGATTAGAAGACCTCCAAGGTCCCTTCGAACTCTCTTATTCTATTTCATCAAGTGACTTAAATTGGTGTTCTTGGCAAACCTAAGGACTTTAACTTCCAGAATTCTCCACTAATTCCCCAGAATTAAGTAGGTAGGAATTTTAGGTGTTCAAGCCCATACATCTTAAAATTGCCAAGGTTTTTGAGAAACATTGGCTTAAATGATTCTGATATTCTTTTAAAAATCTTCATGCAAGTCAGAGTGGACCAAACTTTACACTGGGGATACTACTATAGCATTATTTTTTATTTAGCTTTTTCAAATATAAGGTTTGAAATAAACCTTAACATTTCACAGCTGTTTTTTAAAAATCTGACAATTCTGCATCTTAATAGATTTAAGAATAAACAAATATCCAAAAATAAGCAGCTCATAGATGATACAGCGTATTATATATAAGGCTGCAAAGTGAGCAAAATGAGATCATGACTTCTACATTCATAATAAGTTTCTTATATGTTCTTTAGAGCTAACAAAGTTGCCCTTTTCATTCACTGCACTGATGGTGGCCTGTTTGGATCAAAATCCATATGCATAGAACAGCTGACAGTCTTTGATGGAAGCACATGTCTGAAATGTCAGAATATTTAGATTGCTAGTCCTTGTACCAAAAATATAACCTAGTGACAAATGACATTACCATAGCCAGATTGAAGTATTATTTATATTACCTGATGTTATACTTGAAGACATAATTTTCCACACAACTAGATATGCTATTCCAATATTAGAGAACATAGATATATATAATTCAGGGTTGAATGATGGAGTCCTTGGTGCTCTCTGAGCTTCATTTTTTTAACTGGGTAATGTGGTCAATATTACCTAGTCAGGTAATGAAACTTCTGCAAGCAAACAATCAAACTCTGAGAGCACGAAGGTCTCCATATATGCTACTTTTAGTCAAGATTTGAACATCGTCACGGATTCTTTTTTACATGTTGTTGTTTTTATAGTTCTAATTTGCTTTTCATCCTAAATATAATTCTCATAGCAGTGAATAATAGTGAATCCATGTGAAATATTTTAAATAATAGCTCCCCAAAAAACAAAGAATAAATCAGCAACCTTATCTCAGTGATAACACAGTCAAATTACAACCTAAACTAAACTCTACGATGTCTGGAAGTGTACCTGCTGAAAAGGAAAAGCTGTATTACCTTTTTAGGACTGTAGGTATACAGGATGCACAAGTAAAGTTTCAGTGGGTTTTAGAAATAAAGGCACCCAGCATGAAGCCATAGAGAACAATAAATCTGGATGAAGAAAGCAAGTGTCATCTTTTCTCCCCATTTCATGAAAAAAGCTATCAGATTTTGCTCTTGTTCCAATTGCCAACTCAAGTCATACCTTATTTATTGTGTGCTCATATTCAGAGGTCTTATTCAACCACAGATTGGGCACCTGGGAATCAAATCTACATTGAACCTCAGCCACGTTACTCCCAAAATAACCGTATCCAGAGAATCCCTGGATATGATCCAAAATTATCAGACTTCCTTTCTTTTTTGGAGGGGGATAAGAGATGGACTGTACGTACCTCTTAATTGCACCTCCAAAATAACACATTTTAACTCCACCCAATCTGATGATCACATATTCTACTGTAGCAGGCTGAAAACATTAACATGAGGTTTTAAGCTTTAACAGAATTGCTCACACCTAATCAACAAGTCTTGGCTTAGGACCTGGTTATTTACGGGACCGCCTGCTACCACCAATAGCCTCCCACCGGCCAGTACGCTCCCATAGAGAGGGGCTCCTCCGGGTGCCGTCGGCCAAACAATGTCGGCTGTCGGCCCCTAGGGGGAGAGCCTTCTCTGTGGGGGCACCTACGATTTGGAATGAGCTCCCCCCGGAGATACGTAGGATCCCGGATCTGCGCACCTTCCGCCGCGCGCTTAAGACTTTTCTATTTTATCAAGCTGGCCTGGCCTAAATCTTCCCCCTTTTTAAATGTGGAAATTTTAAATTTTTAAATTTTTAAATTGGGGAGCCATTTTAGATTTAATTCTGTTTTAAATGTATTTTAATTGTTTATATTGTATGTTTTTAACTTTGGCTGTGCACCGCCCCGAGTCCTTCGGGAGAGGGGGCGGTATAAAAATCTAATAAATAAATAAATAAAATAAATAAGTCTGCGTATAACTGGACTATGAATAATTATTAAGTTTACTTTTTCTTCTAGAGGTCTAATATTGTCACGGCAGAGAAAAAACATGTGCAGCAGATCTTTCCTTTCCCTTGTGTAACCCTTGGTAAGCTGCTCTAAGCAATCCAAGTGGTGTAATAACCATTGTGGCTATACCTTCTAAGCCTGTAAGAAGAGAGATTAAGGAATTTAATGCAGATGGTATAAGATTCATTTGTCCCATTTCAGGCAAATCCCACCCTTCCATTTGAACCCCATAAAGCAATTTTGAGTGAACCCTTTTGGGTTTTTTGAAACATCTTGTGGAATCAGGAAGCCAAAGGGGGGGGGAGGAAAATATCAGTGTATAAAATGACTTCTACTTATTACACACAATTTATTCTTTACCATTTTGAAAAAGGAATAAAAATTGTGGACCAAAAATATTATTTTTCTCCAAGCCATTTTTATTGTAAGTTGTTATGGGTTTTTTTATGTCAAATTGTCAAAGAAGTTACAGAATTAAAGAAATAATTACAGCAGTACAGTATCAGTAATAGGAAAAAGAAAGCATTTGGAACATCTAATAAATTGGAACCATTAGAATTACATAACTGCACCCTTGAAAGTTATTTATGCTTTCATAAATAGTCTTCGTCTGAACATCCTTGCTTAAAAAAATATGTTCTTTAAATGTCAACAAGAATCCTGAAGCATACTGGAAGATAAATGTGCTAAGAATAAAATAACTTATTTTTCACTGCCTGGATTAAGTAAACAAAAAGCTTCTTAATTACATATAATTTGTGCTAGTGCAATTTTAAAATGTACAAGAATTTTGATCTGAAATTAATTAAAAATTGAGAGTTCACCTGCTGCACAATATTGATTAGTAATGAGGGAGAAGTTCTGTGAGTTTACAGATGTGGAATAAAAATGTCATTGTCTTAAAACCAAACCACAAGTGACACAAAGGCTATTCACAGTAGCAATTTATAGCATTATTCAGCATTATTGTGGTGATACAAAGTCGATCCAATATAGAAAGACATCATAAAACTAATAGCTGGATCATGTTTTAAATTGCAACTACAGGTCATCTAAATATTTTTTTCCCTTTTTTTAGCTATAAGAATTATATGTGTTTAATATACAGAGACTAAAGAAAAAGAAGAAATGATAAAAAATGGTAACAAATTGCAAAATCAGAAGTAATTGATTTACATTACATATAGCAAATCAGTCAGTCTATTTTTTAAACACATCATTAAATCCTAATAAAAGAAATAATATTGATCAGTATTTTTGTTACATTGATAGAGAACCAGCTCATAAACCACAAGCAAACACATTTCAATGATCCAAGATTGTAAATCTGTCTTTCCAACATTGAAGAATAACATTTTCTGCTATTCCATGTTCAGTACAATATTTATTCATATTGTGATAACATTTTATATATAAAATATATAACAAAAATACATCCGCATTAATGGGATCTTTGTAGATGCCTTTGATCTATGTAGATGCCTTTGAAATTGCATCTACGTAGCATTTAATAAAAGGTTTGGATAAACATTCTTTAAGGGAAAATTACACATCTCTACTAATATTGGAGTAAAGATCTCAGTGTCTTGTAGCAATTAAATAGGATGACTATCCAGACTATGGGTTTTTCCTGTTTGAAGATATTTAATTGTATTCATTGTTTTAACAGCAGCTTCTAAAAACTAAATTTCCCCTCTTTTATATTAATATTTATACTTAGGGATTATTCTAACCGAGATTATTTTTTAAGAAATAAAGTTGATTTTGATAACATTGATTATGATGGAAAATGTTGATTATATATTTATGGACTGCAGTCTTTTACAAAAGCAGATTATAAACAATTATCTAACTTGAAATTGGTTTATATAGAAACAGGCTTCGTTAAAGTTTTCGTCCATATGTAATTTCATGATGAATAATTTGCTCAATTGATTCCTTGTAGTATTTTTTTAGGCTTATATTCTGCACTCCTGTGTTCTAGACCTTATTGTGGTAATGCAATCACCATAAAAATAAACATGAATGTAATATCTGTAGGAGATGATCAGTCCCATCATCAGTCATGAGTCCCTTTGTACCCAGAAGATATTTTAGTGCAGCCCACCTTGAATTCCTTTGACTCTTATCTACCACCAATTTGCTTTGACCATGAGTTATTCAGATTCTTGTAGAGAGCTTAAGGTTGTAATAAATCTTTATAGTCATTTGAACTGCCTAGATTTTCTGATTTCTGATCTGGCCTTGACAATATCCAAAGTTAATATTTTTAAGCAATTGGTTATCCAAAAACGTAGTAAACATCTTACTATCATTATATGAATTGTTTTTTTCCCTTTTGGGTCTTTTAGCCATTATAAGCATTACATTACAATGCATTACATATTGAAGTTCTTATATAATATACCCGCACTCAGCTTTTCAGGCACAGATTGCATTGGTATTTACTATGTATAGTATCATTGTTTCAATCATTTATTATACATATACTTAGTCATCAATTATTAAGTCATACAAAATGTAATAAAACATTGCAGGAATTGTATGTGAATACCAACTGATAATTCTTGGGACTTCATATGCAATATGCATAATAAATAAAAAAGTATCCCCTATGATGTGAACCGTATGGTCCACAACAAAAAATCAGTAAGACAACCAATATAATTTGGCTGGTAATTATAATATCTGTGGCTCCAAACTGCTGACATGCAGAGGTGAGGGCATTATTCAGACCTACCCTTCATCTATGAAAAATTGAAAAATAGTTACCGCTGTAGAAATTTGTTGGAAGTAGCAACTTCCAACAGGAACCATACAAAAAGGAAAGGCTTGAGACTATTTACAGGTATATGTGTGACAAATAGTCTTTTCCTCTGCTTTCTAAATTTGTTGTGTATTATATTATACCATAAAAAAGCTTTTCCCAGCACTTTCACTGTTAATAGTACTTAAAGTATAACTCAAACATACCTCAGAATAGTAAAAGTAAATTATGATACATGTATGAATTATTGATAATATTTAAAAAGAAAATACAAAATAGCAATAAAAATATTTTAAAATATGTTGTATTAAAGGAACTGTATAATTTAAAGATTCCAGAATATAAATAATAATATTACTTAGTTTGGTAATGAAATGTCTGCAAGAAAACAAATAAACTCAGAGGGCATCAAGGACTCCACAGAATATAAATTTGATGTAATAAATAAATTCATTGAAAAGGTTTGGAAAAATGCTGTTTTATGTTGATCAAGTAACCCAGCAAGTTCCATGTGGGTAACATTCCAAAGCTAGAGTATTATACTTTTTTATTTTAATTATGTTTAATTTAGAAACAATTAGCAATGAAGATCATGAATGAGATGCTAAATACTTGCAAAAATGTTCAAAACCATCCCCTGGGGGTAGCTTGCACAAAACACATGGCCAGTTGATTATTTTCCAGTCATTCAATTAAACATGTATCTGGCTTTGACATAAATTGTAGGAAGGAAAAAATATTCCCAGCACATCAGGAAAGAGAGGGAAGAAATCTCTAGGTACATAAAAATAAGCTTTGTCAAATCCAACATCCAATAAGAATAAGAAACAGATATTAATAGTTTTAGCTTCTGTTTCCTTACTCTAATATATATATATGGTATTTTTCAGAGTATAAGACTTACTTTCTTCTCCCCCTCCCCAAGAAGGTGAAAATTTGAGTGTGTTTTGCACACCAAATGTAGCCCTGCCCACCTGCTGGCCCCCACCCTTTGGCCGTTTTCAGCTTCCACACGTCGCGTTTTCAGCCTCCACATGCTGTTTTAACCTGTTCCAGGCTGTGGGGATTGCCACAGACTCTTGCCATTTCCATGCCTCGCGTTTTTTGCCCCTGTGCCTTGTGATTTCAGTCTCCAAACACTCCATTTTAGAACCATTCCAGGCTGCACAGGAATCGCCACAGCACATCACTGCCGATCGCTGCCTCCACACATTGTGTTTTCAGCTTCTGCACATCACGTTTTTGGTCTCTGCACACCCTGTTTTTGGCCTCCGCACATCGCCTTTTCAGGCAATCCCCACCACCTGGAACCACCCAAAATCACTATGTGCAGGGGCCAAAAATTGGGTATGTGGATGCTGAAAATGCAATGCGCGGAAGCTGAAAATGCAGTGCGCGGAGGCAACAATCAGTGGCGATGTGCTGTGGCAATTCCTGCAGCCTGGAACAGGTCTAAAATGGAGTGTTTGGAGGCTGAAAATGCAAGGCACAGAGGCGAAAAACGCGAGGCAGAGATGGTCTTTGGCAATCCCTGCAGGCTGGAACAGCTGATTGAGGGTATTCCAGGAGTCCGATCTACCCCCCAATCAGCTACTCATGCTGAATCAGGCTGCGATAATGTGCTGAAGCTGACCAGGCTGTTTGCAAGGATGCTAGCCAGATGAATACCAATGGATGCTGGTAGGCGGAGGCAGAATATTTTTTTCTTGATTTCCTCCCCCAAAACTAATGTGTGTCTTATTCTCCAGAGCATTTTATACTCTGAAAAATATAGTATACGGTATAAATGCTTTGTAATACAGATTTTCAAGTGCATAATCAATTCATTTTAAGCCATCTATGTGGGTTTGTGTGTGTGTAAAATGGGAAGTATAATTTAGGTGTTTTCATTGCCATTTAAAATAAATCATGAAAGTATGCAACAGCTGGGTAGAAATCCATAATCTAATAACATATTACCATACTATAAGATGAATGTTATTGATTCTAAAGTGTAACAGAAGTTATGTTTACTTGTGTTAGATTGAGATCCAAAATGAGGTGATATTCTTGAATATGCATTCAAAGATAACTTGTAAGTACCTGAGCAATATGGCAAAATGACTGTTAAAATAGAACTTGACTGACCAATTACACATCTGTCACCTGGGAAAATAGTACATAGTTATTCGTAATGAATTCCTGTAAAGTTTCAAATAGGAATCACATTTAGTTGCAGATAACTATGCAATTCCCACATCTTCTATCAAACTGTCCAACTCCTGGAAAAACACAGTCATAAAACTAACTAACACTTTCTGTTGACATAACTCCCTCAACCTAAATCGAATGGGACTGGAGATTATGAAATATGAAACAGGATGTATCAAGTATATTTTAAAATTTAAACATTGTTCTTGGAAGCAATCCCATTTATTATTTCAGAAGAATTTATCTGCAAATGAGCCTGAAGCTAGTTAAAGCATCATTTTAAATTATTACTGATTATAATACTTTTATAGAAATATAATCTTGCTGACCACTACATTCAGTGGAGTGGAGAAAACAACCTTGATGTAATCAGCCAACAAAGAGAGCCAATTTGATTTTGTATTAGTACAACATGCCTAGGAACATTGTGTCACTAAGAGGAAATAGATGGAACAAAATGTTTTTCAGTTTAGCACTAGGTTTGAAAAGAGAAAACTGCAATCAGCTCTAGGCTCAAAGTTGTTAGTAAAACAGCCACTAAATTATGCATAATAATCCAGAAACACAATGTATAATTGCCTATGGTTAGCACTCATAACTAGCAGTTGTATACAACTAGGGATGTAATTTCTACTATATGGCTTCTGTTTTATGATATTTTGGTATTTTTCTCATTGGTTCATCCCTATGCAAGGTATGTAATTTTAATATCTCCCCATGACAGTTTATTTTTAAAAAGCCATAGAAGAGAAGAAGAACTCTACAAATCCTTCCTAAACCTTATTTGTATAAATCAAGTTTGAAGGGTGGGGGAGAACACTGTCTACTGAGAAAGGCTTTCCCCTAGGCATGCAAAGCCCAGTCAGACTCTTGTTCTCCTTTCTGCCCTGTCTGGACAAACAGGATAATATAAGGTTTGGACTTAACTATTAAGTTTGTAACAATAAACTGAACTGAATGTCTGTGTAAGACTACTGAGAAGGACTGACATTTACTTCAGTGTAGGATCATTGCCTCAGGTTCTATTTTCATAAACTTCCACTGAGTTTGTGCCCAAGTAAGTGTACAGAATTACAATTATGGTTAAATTTAGCTGGTATGGGGGGGGGGGGCTTGGTTATATAATCAGGGAACTTGGTTATAGCTGCCATTGGAGTTAATTAGGGAGATAGCAGGAACTTTAAATTCAGAACCAGTGGTGGGTTTCAATTTTTTTTTTACTACCAGTTCTGTGGGTGTGGCTTGGTGGGCGTGGCAGGGGAAGGATACTGTAAAATCTCCATTCCCTCCCCAATCCAAGGGAAGGATACTGCAAAATCCCCATTTCCTCCCGATCAACTGGGACTCGGGAGGCAGATAATAGATGGGGGTGGGGCCAGTCAGAATTTTTACTACCAGTTCTCTGAACTACTCAAAATTTCTGCTACCGGTTTTCCAGAACTGGTCAGAACCTGCTGAAACCCACCTCTGTTCAGAACAGTGGCATAGTTTTTATACCAGAACTGCTGGCAGATAACAAAAATATATTCAAGACTAATCTTTTCAATCTGTCTCCACCTTGATCTGGTGATGGCAGGACTATGTGTAGGTTTCTATAAAGAATATTTATCTTGTTTTGTTTTATGCCCTACTCTAGTGGCATGCACACAAAACCAATAAGAATTTTGTTTTCTCCTTTTTAGACTGTAATGGAAAGCCAACATATCATTACTATTTTCTCTATTACCATGGTACAATAATAAAGAAAAGCTAACACTCAAGTGATGCTTTGTTTCTTCTGTATATTTATTTCTGGTACTACACCCAAAACAAAGTTAGTTGTAATTATAATATGGCAGAAATGCAGAAATGAACAATTGCCCAAGCAAGTAAACTGGAAATATAACTGAATTTAAAAAATACAACAAAGCTAGTAATATTGAGGAACCATAAAAGAACAATAATAAATAGCAACAGGGAATTGGAAGAGTAAAATGATGAAAAGAGGAATGAGAATTACAGCTTTTCTTGTTTAGTAATACCATGAATGGGGAACAAATTTCCTCTTTAAAGATATATACAAGTCTTCTGCAACACAGAATTAATTCTTTAGTGCAGAATTTAGACACTGACCATTCTCTATACTGACCTTTATGGAACAAATGTAATTGCCTACAATTTTTAAATGGTTTTAGTATAGGACACATAATCTTTTTCATTGTATCATTGACCTAATTGCTAAGTACATTTGAATGCATTGCTAATACATTGTCGGCAGCAAACTCCTCTATCATCAATTGAATATAAGACTTAATTTTTGATGTAGAAGGTCATATAGTACTTAGCCTTTATGTATGTTACATTCCATAAAATAATTAGAATAATGAACAATACTAACCTCAGGCAATGACATATAGAGGATTAGTTAGCATCAAACACTTTTCAATTCCCTGTATCTATCTCTGTTGGAACCAGAATGTTTCTCATGTACTGGTATTTCTGTACTAGTTAGAATTTACATTATGTTGAGATCTTTTTTTTTAAAAAAAGCTATTCAATTAATTAGCTATATTTTTATTTTAACTGAATGATTTTTAAATGTTTGAATAATATTGAAACAGCTCAGACCAATGGACAAAAATATACATATAAACAGTCAAAATAATTAAACAATTGATTAAATAAATGCTTACAGTAGCAGCACTACAAACACAGTCAGAATGAAATGTACCACAAAGCAGAAGTACAGAAATCTAAAAACTCTTAAGACAGTGTTTCTCAACCTTGGAAGCTTGAAGATGGGTGGACTTCAACTCCCAGAATCCCCCAGCGCTGGCTGGGGGATTCTGGGAGTTGAAGTCCACCCATCTTCAAGCTACCATGGTTGAGAAACACTGTCTTAAGAGAACAAGAAGATATTCTCTGCTGCCAAAATTATTGTCTTCATTGTATTGTCACTTTTGGATTGTGTCCTGACTCGTTAAATAGAAGGGTTATGGAAGTGATTTAGATCTGAGAAGGCTCCCACACTGAAGTAAACACCTCTATGGGGTAAAAGAAATAAGTGTTATTTTTTTAAAAAAATCCCCCCCAACACTTTTGTAGAAAATTCTGTATCATGATACTTTGGAACCAACCCAGTGTCTATCTTTGCATCTGTCACCCTGCAGAAGAATCTAAATAAATAACAGAGGGTGACTGATAGCCCAGCCAAAGTAGTAAAGAGATATTGGTTTCCTTTTATCTTTACTTTTCCCTGTATGTGGAATCCAAAAACCCCAGTCAGCCTTATTTGGGAATGAATGTTGAGTGTTTTCTCTTTGCCTGATGGTAGAGAATAAGACATTTTGGTAAAGCATGAAAATGAAACCAGTGATAGGTATTACATGGCATTTTACCTTTGAGGGCTAGTTAAAATCTTAATCCTTGGACCACAACCTCATACGGCTCTGAAATAAACAATAATGATATTAATTTGCCTAGCTACGAGCAAAACAAGGACTTCTGTTAGATTTTGTATTGGCTGCATTCTGAAAAAGCTCTCATCAGTAATTGAACTAAATTCTGAAGGAGTAACAATGGTCAAAAAGCTTTTTCAACTGATATGAGAATATGCATAATTCTACTTGAACTGACTACTATATATAATTCAGATTCTTTTATTAGGTGTGTAATTAATGCATTCAGAATGCATGTGGCAATCTGGTCAATTTTGTATATTCTGAATAATTATATTTTTTGCTAATTAACTAATACTCATGGAAAAGATTTTGAACTGGAAAGAAACAGTTTGTATCCTGTTTAAGACTACATGAAAGCATATCATTTCACATTTTAATAAACAACACTGGAGTTTCTAGAGTATTCTTTAAACAAGATTTAGGTTGCCTGAATCAAAATTTCTGTTTATTTACTTTATTCGACTTGACAGGGTTCTTTTTTTCTTCTTATTATTAGAGTCATTGCATTGTGATGACTCTATAAATTTGATCAAATAAATAGCAAGTACTTTCTGTTTTATTTCTGGTATTTAAGAACAATTCATAAACAGAAACTTGAAATGTACAAAAAAGCTGTTTTATAATAATTATTTATTTAAATATAATTTATTTGAATATAATTTTAATAGATAATTTATTTTTTTATATTTCAAAAAAAATAATTATGAATAAAGATTTTAAAAACTTTCATGTGTCCAGAGATAAATACAATATGATTTTCTAATTTATTTTGTTTACTGTATTTTTATTTCACCAAGGACTCATGGCTGTCATTATAGGTATAATCTTTTTTACTTTCTCTTTCACCACTTTGGATGTCTAAGGAAGTGTAGGTGTAATATAATTTGATATTCTGCTACAGTTTTAATCAAGTGCAAAATAATCCTATTTGACAGTTTTTTGTGGATACAGTGGGATTAGAAGAGGCAATCTCTCACTCGGTAAAAATTAATAAATACACATCTATACCTATTTAGCACTTATTTAGTTTGCTAAAACCATCTGTGTTTAGTGCAGGAACTCAAAGTTGTCTCCCATTAAATAAATAGCTAGTTTGTGCTTTAACATATCTAATGGATCTTCTGCTGAGCAAAGGGATAGACTAAATGACCTCATTTTCCAGCTCTGTGATTCTAATAAGCAAATATCTATGTTCCTAGATAATTAATTTGACTTTTAAACTGCTCTTTTTGTTTGGTTCTCCCTTTGCCCCAAAGATTTAACTTAACTCTATTATTTGATGTCCTGCATTCTGAAATTATAAAGAATGGGTCTTTTTGTACATAACATCCCAATGGTTACTCAAAGACAGATACCTTCTGCTTCCTAAACTGGCTTTTCTTGGGGTTAAATAAACCCAGTTTCTTCCACTTCTCCCTGAGTTTACTTTCCAGTTTCTCAAAATCTTTCCTGCTAGTCACTCTGCCATTACTAATCCAGCTAGGTTTGTACAGGATTTCTTGCACAGAAATCCTGTTTTCCATATGCAGAATGGGGGCTGGGAACTGGCTCTTGGTTTGAGTTGGATTTATATAGTCCAAATTCTCTAAAATTAATACCTGTCAAATTGGACTTGCTAAAGCCAGCTGTTCTGCTTCCTGTATCCTGGCAGCAGTGAAAAAGACATTGTAAATGAAGTGTGAACCAAGTGGGTGGAAATATCCAATAGAACACAGTCAGTCAATGCATTTGTAGTGTAGCAAATGATGCTTTGATTGAAAGTACATAATTGAGAGTCTTCTCATGTACTTCAGTGTCAATTGAGTTCAGTGTATAAAGAAAAATCAGTGTCCATTTCAAACCAAAGTGAAACAGTTATGAAAAATATGTGTTGAAATTTGTTTCTTGCTGTCAACATAATGAATTAATTTGTCTCTCTTCACCACATTGCTGGTCAAACCTTGGCCATAGAAACCAAGGATTTGATTTGAGGATTTTTTTTTTTCATTTAAAACTTTCCACTTGACTTAAAAAGAATCATCACCGACTTCCGGCGGTGACGTCAGCTTGTAAGGAACGAGGGGAACGAGGCTCCGTCCCCGAAGTTCCAAATTTCTTGATTGGAAGCCGTTTTTGGCACTATCGACCGTGGAGAGGTCGATAGAAAAAGGAGGATTCTCTAGGACCTCGGTGTGACAGCAATCACTCCGAAGGTTCAGAGGAAAAAACCCCCTAACTCCAGCTGGGAAAAAACCAGCCATCTTGGCTGGCCGGAGCGCTGTCAACCGACAAGTGTGGAAGCAAAGATTGTAAACAGAAACATCGGTAATGGACTAAGCTAATCGAATATGAAGGTATAATCATAAGGATTTAAAGACATTGGCGAGAATAGGACTCCAAAAAGCGGCGGCAAGATCGTCAGGCAAGCGGCGAGAGACAGTGACCGGAGCGAAGCTTAATACCCAAAGTGACAATGCAGATTTGACTGGCAAAAGGAATGAGCGACAGAAGGAAAAGGATTATAAGTAAGCGGTGGATTACAATTTTACAATAATACATCTTGATTTAACAAGGAAAAAAGATTAATTAAGAGAGTGACTGTAGAAAGTGAAACTCAAAGAACTGAGACTATTTAAGACTGTCGTGGGCCGAAGGAAATCAGCTGAACGGTAGCGAATGGCGGATTGAGGATTGAGGATTCGGAGAAGGAAACTTTTACTTTGTATCCAGCGGCAACAACAAACTCAAACCACAGACACGGGATTTGCAACGAGACACTAGACACATTGACGCTGTTAGTAAAGGAGATACAATTTGCTACACAGGAAAATCGGAACAGTTGACTCACAGATTTAACAGAAGCTATTGCAATAGAACTGTGAAAGCTGGGTGAAAAGAAGGCGAACTGAGGAACGAAGGAAGAAGGAGAAGGAAGTAATCCTAATTGGTCTGAAAGTGATATAGTGGAGAACTTTAAACATTAAATTATTAAAATATAGTTATTTCATTTATTTTATAAAATTCAAACTTAAAACTTACTTAACTTTGCTTAAAGAATACTAATATTGAAATTTGAAGCTATTATAATATATACCAAAGAATTGATTTAATATTATCCTTCTTTTTATTGTTTTATGGTTTCCCACCCCATTGAAATAAGTTTATAGATTTTACAGTAATATATTGATTAAGGGGAATTATATTGTGTATTGATTAGAAAGTTAGATATTAATATAGACATTGCATACTGGTAATTGTGATATAATTTAATAGAATATCTTAGACGATTTATAGAGAATCTTAAATCCTATTGATTTATTACATAAAGGTTATATAGAAATTGTTTAGTATTAAAGTGAACTTAAGTACTGTGAAACCAGGAAAGTTAAAATATAAACGTGATTTATCATTAATATAACTTGGTATTTAAATATTAATTGTATTATATTGCATAGGATCAAGAATAGAAGAATGAATTGCTAAAACACTGTATTTTCCCCCAACCCCTCTGAATTAATTAACCTGATTCCTATATAACGATATTTCATCTACCCCCAACCAAATCAGTGTATGAAAATTTGGGGAAAAGTAACACAAAAAACGATGGCAACATCCTCAATAACAATAACTAAAACAGGGAAAAAATTAACACCTACACAATCTTCACCTGCACAACAAAAAACCATAGACACGATGCTAACTACAGACAAGGAAAAAGCTGCCACTGCACACAACATACAGAATATACAGTCTATATTAGCTATGATCCAGGAGGGGATGAACAAGACCCAAGAAACAATAGCGAATAATCATGAAGAAACAAAAAAGAACCATGAGGAACTGAAATCAGAAGTAGGACAAATAAATGATAATATAAAAAAAATGGACGACAAGATTGAGAGAATACAGCAAAACATAGTTAAAAACGAAGAACGAATTCAAAACATGGAAGCTAAAATGGTCTTAACTGAGAAAAAGATGGATAACATCGAACAAAATCAAATGGAGTTAAATAGAGAACTCGAAGAGTCAATTACCCATCTAGAATTAGAAAAGGCGTCATTTTTTTTACGGTTTCAAAATATTGCAGAAACAAAAGGAGAAGATTTAAGGGACCTGATGACAGATATATTAGTAGAGGCTACCCAGAAGGAAAAAAACGATATTAGTAGGGAGATTGATGAAATTTATAGAGTTCATACGAACTACGCTCGTAGGAACAAACTACCTAAAGAAATACATGTTAGATTCGCACGCAAAACTGTAAAAGAAGAGATCTACACATTAATGAGAGAGGGAAAACCCTGTTATAAAGGGAAAGAAATAATAACCCTAAAACAAGTTCCAAGAAGAATAAGAGAATACAGAAAAAATTATAATTTCTTGACAACCCTACTGAATCAACATAAAATAATGTTCCGCTGGCTGGTGCCAGAGGGAATTCTAATATCTTGGGACGACAGAAAATATAAAATCGACACGATAGAGAAGGCACAAGAATTTCTTGACACTCACTTTATAATAGAAGAAGAACAGGAAACTAGACGTGATTCAGAAAATACAAACCAGGAACACTCCACGGGGGAAACAAAAAAAGAAAAGGAAGAGAAGGAGTCTAGGGAAAGGGAGAAGATGGAGAGAGAAGGGGCTAGGGGGAAAACACAAATGGTAACAAGAAACACAAGTAGACTTAGACTAACAAAGAAAAATTAAGGGAAATGGGACGAGAAGTGAAATTAATTTCAATCAATATAAACGGCCTTAATCTACCAACTAAAAGAACACACACTTTCAAAAAACTACAAAAATTAGACATAGATATTATCAATTTACAAGAAGTACATATCAAAAAACAACATCAACAGTTACTAGAAAATAGAAGACTTGGAACATTATTCACCTCACTATCAGATCAAAAAAAAAGAGGCATTGCAATATATATTAAAAGCCATATTCAGGCAAAACAAATCTACACAGATGGAGATGGCAGGATACTAATGATAGACATTAAGATGGAGGCCCGAAATATGCTACTGATATCAATATATGCTCCAAACGGGAACCAAAAAGAATACTTCAAAAAATACATAATAAAATTAAAGAATTAGATTACGAACATATATGCATATTAGGGGACTATAATGCAATCGTGGATATGAATTATGATTACCAAAGTAATAAAAAAAATAAATCTAGGAAAAAGACACTACCTGACACCTTTAAGGAGATGATTCAAGAGTTACAACTGAAAGATGCCTGGAGAGAATTGAATAAAACTAAAAAACAATATACATATTACTCAAATCCCCACCAGTCCTGGTCCAGGCTAGACATGGCCTGGATGACTGCAGAATTAAGAGAAAACATAAAAGAAATCGAAATTACACCGAATGTATGGGCAGACCATAGTCCTATAACAATAGTCTGGAAAGGCCAGCAAAAAAGAGGAAGATGGATGATGGACAGAGAGATCATCAAAGATAAAGAATACATTGAGATGATAAAGAAAGAGATGGAGATATTCTTCCAAATCAACAAGAGGGAACAAACATCATTGCAAGTTCTATGGGATACCACAAAAGCATATATAAGAGGACTAACAATTTCATTTAAGGCGAAGAAAAATAGAGAGAAACAGCAAAGAAGAAATAATTTATTGATTGACCTTGCAAAACATGAAGCAGAATTACAGAATAGACCCGACAGGAAAGAGATCAAGGAAAAAATAAACTTTATTAAACATGAAATAAACTTAATAACAACAACAGAAATAGCAAGGAAAATCAAAATGGCAAAACAAAACCAATTTGAATTCGCAAATAAAACAGGACGTTGGTTGGCCTATAAGTTAAAGAAAGAAAAGGACAAAAGACTAATACATCAACTACAAGATGAACAAGGGCAATTGCAGCATATGGATGAGGAAAAAAAGCGAATCGTAAGGAACGATTATTAACACAGCTGTGTTATTAACACAGCTGCCTGCAATTTCTGCTGGTTCGAATCTCTCCAAGGCTCAAGGTTGACTCAGCCTTCCATCCTTTCTAAGGTAGGTGAAATGAGGACCCAGTTTGTGGGGGCAATAAGCTGACTTTGTATAAAAATATACAAAAGAATGAAGGCTATTGCTTAACACATTGTAAGCCGCCCTGAGTCTCCGGAGAAGGGCGGCATATAAATCAAATTAAAAAAAAATAAAAAAAAATAAAAAAAACTTCTATCAGGAATTATATGCACAAGAAGAAATCCAATTGGAAAAAGTTAAAGAGTATATAAATAAAACCAACATTCAAGAAATAAAGGAAACTCAAAGAGAACTCTTGAACAGACCAATATCGATGTCAGAATTAATTGAAGCAAAGAAGAAACAGAACAACAATAAAACACCAGGTCCAGATGGCATCCCGGCGGAATTTTACAAAATTGAGCACTAGCCAATAGATAATGTTTTATTACAAGTCCTGAATGAAGCAATTCTAGAAGCCAAAACTCCCAAATCATGGACAGAGACAATTATTACATTGATACCCAAAGAAGACTCAGATCTCACCCAAACTAAAAACTACAGACCCATATCGCTTCTAAACGCAGATTACAAATTATTTACATCAATTATGGCCCAGAGAATGAAGAAAATTATCGTGGATTATATCTGTTGCAATATTTTTCAGGATCAGACTCAATAAATTTAGTAAGAGTTAAAGGTTTAAATATATCTCCTTTTATTTACAATAGGCATTCTATATTCACTGAATATTCATAGGTAGAAGCAAGTAAATGGGGGCAAACAGCTCCTTATATATACAATGGGTGGAGCTAGATGTGGGAGTGGTGAATCATGAATACATTAAGAAGTGAAGAATAAGTTAACCCCTGATACCCCGTTCATATATTATTTACACATTATAGAATAAGGCATTTACATCTGACAAATCCCCCTCTAAATGCCGATTCGTTACACAACACCAATTACATTCAGATTCAGGGCAGTACAAAACATACAATTTAGAAGTTAAGTATTTATGCTGCTTGGCAGGTAAAGGCTTTGTCAATATGTCAGCTAATTGTTCTGAAGTTTCACAATGCACAGCTTTAATAAATCCATCCTGAGATAATTGTCTCACATGTTTAAATTTTATATCTATGTGTCTGGACCTTTGTCCAATGGCGTCAGATCTGGATATTTCAATAGCTGCTTTATTATCTTCATGCATAATAAAAGGTAAATCAGGTTTTTTCCAAACATCTGAAATCAAATCATTAAACCATACAAGGTTATTTGCAGCTTTAGATAAACAAACATATTCTGCTTCTGTCGTTGAAGTGGCCACTAATTCTTGTTTACCAGTGTACCAGTAAACTGGACAGTCATTTAAGAGGAATATATAACCAGATGTACTTTTTCTATATGATGTGTCTCCAGCCCAGTCTGCATCTGCATAACATGTAAGCTTTGGTTCTTTATTATCGTTAGGTTCCAACATTAAACAAAAGTCTAGTGTACTTTTCAGATATCTTAATATTCTTTTAACAGCTTCCCAGTGGTACATTGTTGGCTTGCTGACATGTCTGGATAATAAATTGAGGGGTAAAGCGATATCTGGTCTTGTCCAATTAGATATATAAAGAAGTGAACCTATGACTGATCTATAAAATGTGTTATCTTTGAATTCAGGGGATGATTCATCAGTATTTCTTAGAAAGTCAGTTTGCATAGGAGTATCACAAGGTTTGGCATTACTTAGATTGCATTTATTTAAAAGCTCTATGATCTTATCTCTCTGAGTAAGTTTGAATCCTCTTTTTGTTTTATTAATTTGAACACCAAGATATTTGTTTACTTTGCCTAAAGATTTCAATGAGAAATGTTCATTTAGCTTAGTTACAAAGGTTTCTCTTCTCTCTTTATGTTTTCCTATGTATAAAATGTCATCCACATAGATCAATACAAATTCCATGTAATCATCACCCTTTTTAACGAAAAAACAGTTATCAGCAGTGGTGGCATTGAAGTCCATGGTTTTAAGTACTTTTACTAAGCAATCATACCATCGTTTACCAGATTGTTTTAACCCGTATAAACTCTTGTTTAACAACCAAGTCTCATTTCTGTTTGTGTATTGACTGTGGGGTGCTCTTACATATATTTCCTTATCTAGTTTTGCGTGTAGGTACGCTGTCTGTATGTCATATTGGAATACATCGAGATTAAGTGCTGATGCTACCACTAGAGCTGTTTTGACACTCTCGGTTCTTACTGTGGGGGAATACGTGTCAGTGTAATCCTCCGGATATTTCTGTGCATAACCTTGTGCAACTAGTCTAGCTTTGTATAGGGTATTGCCTCCCTCTAAGTTCTTAATTTTATATATCCACCTGGTACCAATAATTGTTTTATCCTTTGGTGCGATTGCAGGTGTAAATACATTTAGTCCTTGTAAGCTTTCCATTTCTTTTTCCATTGCTAATTCCCATTTTTCTTTTTCTTCACGAGGGAGTTTTAACACTTCCTCATATGTATTAGGTGTCTTTGGCTCATCATCCATATGCATTATATAGTCTTTATATTTATTTGGCATCTGATTTCTGGTGTTTCTAATTGTTTTTTCAGGTTTACTATTGTTATCATGTAAATATCTTGCTTCCTTTTTAGTTAGTGTGTCTGTCTTTATTTTGTGTTGGCTATTTGTCCATGTTTTGGTTTTGTTTTTATATTTGTTGATGTTTTGCTTTTCTATGGTCCCTTTCTCTTGAGATTTTGTATTTGTTGTCACTTGGAAATATTTCATTAAGATGTATTTTAGACCAGTTGGCCTGTTCATGGAATACAGCTGTTCTGGAGACTATAAATTTGTTATTACTATCAATGAATCTGTACCCTTTAGTACCTGTCTCATATCCCATAAATCTGAGTCTTCTGGACACGTTTTCTCCCTTTCTTCTCAGTTGCTTAGGTATGTGTACATCTGCAGTGACCCCAAATATGTGCATGTGTGCCAATTTTGGTTTTCTATTATACATTACTTCATATGGTGTTTTATTTACAATGCTGGACCAGGTTCTATTCTGTGTGTAATTGGAATAATGTAAGGCTTCTGACCAGAATTGTTTGCTTAAGCCAGCATCTTCCAATGTGCATCTAATCATGGTTTGTAATGTTGAGTTCTTCCTCTCTGCAATCCCGTTCTGGAACGCAGAAAATGGACTAGACGTGTAATGTAGCATTCCTCTGTCCTTTAACCATTGGGAGAATTCTTTAGACATGAATTCACATCCCCTATCTGTCATAATTTGTTTTATTCTGATATTGTGTTGTGTTTCTATGCGTTTATAAAATTCTTTAAATTTTTGGAAGGTTTCGTCTTTGTGTTTTAATGTATAGACAAATCCATAACGGCTATAATCGTCTACTATGGTTAAGAAGTAACGTTTTCTATAAGTGATTGATGGAGTTAGTGGACCAACTAAGTCCATGTGTACTAAATCAAAAATTTGGTTGGTTGATCTGGTGGATTTTCTTGGCCTGGGGCTAGTCTTTAGTTTTGTAGATTTACATACTGAGCATTCCAAATAGTTTTCACAATTTTTTATTTTGACACCTTCTGCGTGTTCAGTCATTTTTTGTACTACAGGAAAACTGGCATGTCCTAACTTTCTATGTAAGATGTGAGCACACTCATCATGAATTGGCTTACCTATTTTTGGTTTTTTTTCATTGTGTACATCTTTGTGATCATGAGATATTTTACATTCATCATTGTCACTGTTGCTAATGTTTTCATCATCTACTTCAATACAATCTTCCATATTTGAATCAATGTTGTGTAACCATTTTTCCTTTGTTATCAGATAAGGTAGGCCTCCTTTAATTATTACAGTGCCTATATCTATTTTATTTTTCTCTAAAGTCGCCTTTCCTTTAGAAAAAACTATGTTAATATCAGAATCTCTACTTAGTTTTATGGCACTTAGTATGTTATGAGGTATTTCCGGTATTAGCAATACCCCCTCTATTTTTCCTAGACCTGGCAGTATTACATTCCCTCTGCCTAATACTTGAACCTTTTCTTGGTTAGCTACCTTTATTACAAATTTATCTTCTACAAATGAAGACAATATATCTTTGTTATTAGTGGTGTGATTAGTTGCTCCAGAATCAATAAGCCAATTACTATTTTCATTCTGCTGTGTGTTAGTGTTGTCTTGTTTATTTAATCCATTCAATGAACCAGATTTTCTATCCTTTGAATTATCTCTGCCCCCTCTATTGTCTTTGTAATTTGGTGGGCTTCTGTATCTATGTCTATCCATGGAAGACTGTCTATAATTGTATTTGTTTCTATATTCTGACCTATGTCTTTCTTTTGAAATTTTGGGGCAATCCCTTCTATTGTGTTCCCTGGATCCACAGTTATGACATTTAAATGTTTCATTATATTTTTCTTGGAAAGCTACTTTCCTATATGTTTTGTGTTCTATGTGATTGTTAGAACGATTCCTTCTTGAATTGTCTTCTGCTATTAATTTATTGGATAGACTTTCTATGGATAAGTATCCTAGATTGATTGTGTCTAAATGTGACATATAATTGTCCCATGATGGATCAAGTGAGTTGATAATAACACTTTTCATTGTTTGATCTGAAATCACCTCCCCCCTTAAATGCAGCTCAGCTCTTATTTTGTTTAAAGATATTAAATGCTCACTTATGGAAACCCCTGGTTTTATCCTAGATGAAAAGAAATCTTTAGACATCCTTGTGGTGGTAGCTACACTGTCACTGTAAAACAAATTGAACATGCATTGAATAATTTCTGACACAGTCATATTTTGCTTAATGCTATGATACATTGCAGGAGACACGCTAGATATTAATAAGAAAAATACTCTATGGTGTAAGTAGTCTATTTTTAGAGTCCAAGGTCTTTTTGGGGGACTAGTGATAAAAAACAGTAAGTTTTCCTTCATAAAGACAACCTGGAGCTGCTGATACCATTCTTGCAAATTAATGCCATCTACCCTTAGCTTTGGGAAGTCACTGGGTAAATTTCCGACATTATTAGGTCCATTACTTACAACCTGAGGTAGTCCGTGGTCTCGCAAATGCAGAAAGTTACAAAACGGCGTGGGGATGCTCGCAACGAGCCTGCACGGTCTCCTCGCCAGTTCATGTCTTCCCGGACCGTCTGCGTAGTCTTGCGCATGCGCGTTGTTCATTTCTTCCACGGAGTCGTCGTGAGAGGTTCTCCTCGTTGCGGCTCGCTCGTTCTGCTCCTCCTCAGACGAATTGGTCTCTGGCTCGATTTTGGGAGTCTTGACGATGGCGGCTGCTCTTCTTCTTCCTTTGACGGCGTTGGTGCTTGCTTCGGTCTGTGGCGTGGGGCGGTATCGGCAGGGCCCTCTGGGTTCGGGCGTCGTCGCTCTCATAGTCAGAATGGGAGCGGGCAGGTCTTGAGGCATTGGCTTGCCCGCTCGCTTCTTCGTTAGTTTTTTTGTTATTTTTAGTTTTGGTCCAAAGGCAGCAAAAAGCGTTTTCATTGCTGATTTTATTTGATTGTTTGTTGAATCCTCTTCACTTTCCGATTCTGATTCTTCAGAGGTGTTAGAGTCTTCTTTTTCATTTTCGTTGTCTGATGTTTTTCGCGCCAGAAATTTTGAATTGAGCTTTCTGATTGGCTCTGCTTCGCTCACCCTGGAGGTCTGTTGAAACCAAGATGGCTGCCATTCAAAATTTCGCGCGGGATCATCGGTTTTCTTCTTCACAACAATATTTTCTGTAGTCATATCACTCACTATTTTGGTGTCTTTTGATTTTTCATTAGTGATGTGCTTCTCTCTCGCTGCTCCGCTGTTCTTCAGCATATCTTGGAGGTTCGCGATGAGGCTTTCATCATTCTTCTGGCTTTTCAATAGTTTTAATATTTCTGACCTGAGTTCGTTATTCTCTATTTCGATTTCCTCCTCATCATCATTTTCATCTATTATTTCTTCGTCTTCAGTGGTGTATTCTTCAGATTCTCTCGAAATCGCATTTGTGGATTCGTTGATTATTTCTTGTTCCGTTTCTATTTCTTTGCTGTATGCCCTGGTGTTGGGCCTATCTTTCTTAGACATTTTTAATTTTTATTGAGTCAATTAACCATCCTCTGCTACCAGCTTGTTGCAATATTTTTCAGGATCAGACTCAATAAATTTAGTAAGAGTTAAAGGTTTAAATATATCTCCTTTTATTTACAATAGGCATTCTATATTCACTGAATATTCATAGGTAGAAGCAAGTAAATGGGGGCAAACAGCTCCTTATATATACAATGGGTGGAGCTAGATGTGGGAGTGGTGAATCATGAATACATTAAGAAGTGAAGAATAAGTTAACCCCTGATACCCCGTTCATATATTATTTACACATTATAGAATAAGGCATTTACATCTGACAATATCCATCCAGATCAAAATGGATTTATTCCAAATAGGCAAATCAATAAGAACACAAGAACAATAATCAATATCCTGGAATACTATGAGCAAAAATCGGATGAAAAAATGGCCTTACTTTTTCTTGACGCACAGAAGGCATTCGACAACCTTAATTGGGGATTCTTAACATTACAATTAGAAAAAATGGGAACCGGCGATAAATTCCTAAATATGATCAAAACAATATACTCCGACCAAACCGCAAAGATATGGATAAATGGAGAGACAACAGACCAATTTAAAATATCCAAGGGGGTGAGACAAGGATGTCCCCTCTCTCCTATACTATATATATTAGCATTGGAACCACTGTTGAATGAAATTAGGAATGACAATGAAATAAAAGGATTAAGAACAAAAAAACAGGAGTATAAACTACAAGCATTCGCGGACGATGTAGTATTTATTTTAGAAAGACCAAAACAATCAGGATTGAATTTACTAAGGAAGATAGAACAATATGGTGAAGTCGCTGGATTGAAAATTAATAGACAAAAAACAAAACTACTAACCAAAAATTTGACAAAAACCCAGGAGAAAGAATTGGAAGAGACGCTAGGAATACAAACAACAACAAAAATAAAATACCTAGGAATTTGGCTTACCAATAAGGTATCATCTCTTAAAGAAGACAATTATAATAAATTGGCCAAACAAATCCAAAAGGACTTAGAGGCATGGAGTAAATTGAGACTATCGCTATTAGGCAAAATTACTTCAATCAAAATGACAATCTTACCGAAATTATTATACCTATTTAGAACAATACCGATAAATCCAGGGAAATCATATTTCAAAGACCTTGATAAAATGACTTTAAAGTATATATGGCAAGGGAAAAGAGCCAGGATTAAACTGAAGCACCTACAGGACACTAGAGAAAAGGGTGGTCTGGGACTCCCAGATTGGCAAACCTACTTCACTGCAACAGCTTTAACTTGGATCAAAGATTGGATAACGCTCGAAGATAAACGAACGTTAGCATTAGAAGGATTTGACCTGTCGAAAGGCTGGCACGCATTCTTATGGGAGGAAAAACCAAGGCAACATGAGCACTTCAGGAGACACTATATCAGAGGAGCATTGGCAAAAATTTGGACCGAAATAAGGAGAAAACACTACAATAAAATCCCAAGATGGTTATCAACTATGGAGGCCCAAATTTATCCGAACACAATGGATATAGACAAGATGAAAACCTATGACGAATTGTTGAACACAGAGGGAAAAATGAAAACAAGAGACGAACTGAGACAACAGGGCACGGACATTGACTGGTGGCCGTATTTACAGATAAAATCAACATACAAAATCAACATAAAAAAATTTGGAATCCAAAAAGAAAGAAATGAATTAGATAAAATCATAATGCAATCAGACAATAAATTAATAACTAAAATATATAATTATCTATTAAAATACAAATTGGAAGAAGTGGTGAAGGAAAATATGATTATTTGGGCTAAAAATTTTGGATATAATATTAACCTAGAAAATTGGGAGAAAATGTGGAAGGTAAATACTAAGCTGACAATGTCCGTGCCCTACAAAGAAAATACATACAAGATGTTTTATAGGTGGCATCTCCCCCCCGCACGCCTGGCAAGGATGTTCCCTAACGCGAATCAGAACTGTTGAAAGTGCAAAACACAGAAGGGGACCTACTACCATATGTGGTGGTCATGCCCAAAGGCCAAAAAATTTTGGAAAACAATTCAGAATCAGCTGGAAGAAATCACCACCCAAAAAGTGCCCCTCAGACCGGAAACATATCTACTAGGAATACTGACAAAGGACTATAAAAAAGAGACACAATACTTGATAATACATATCCTGACCGCAGCCAGAATCACTTTCGCACAAATGTGGAAGCTAGAGGACACGCCATCAGAGGAAAAAATAATACAAAAAACAATGGAATGTGCGGAAATGGACAAACTTACCAAAGAGATACAGGGAAAAGAAGATTCAGAGTATTATTTAATTTGGCAGAAATGGTACAACTGGTTAGATAAAAAGAACACGAAATAAGGGAATACCACCCAATGATACAAAAATAAGGAAATAAAATGAAATATCGTTGTATAAACATTGATACATGATGAAAGATAAATATACATAGATATATAGATATATAATTACCGAAGTAGCTCTATTTTTAAAGTTCAAGCTGTAAGACTTGACTTTTCTGTATAGTTAGTTTATGTATAGTTTGTTTTAATGTCTACGTCTGTATATGTATGTTTGTTTATAAAAAAAAAAAAGAATCATCACCTTACCATATTAAAAAAAAAACTATATTTAAATATATACATTTCTCTTCTATGTCTCTGATTGAACTCAGAATGAGTTCAGAATGAACTCTGGCCCTAAACATTTGGTCAGTTCCTAAATCCTCACTAAAAATGTTAAAGGCAAAGATTTGAATTAAGATTTAAACTATATTTGTATTTTTTTTAAATGCATGTTTAAAAGCATGCAATATGTACAGTAGTATCATTCTGGTTGTGGCATACATTGGTCTAAGAGCAAGCTTATTACATCTAATATTAAATTGTAAACCAATATTAATTTTAAAATATATATTAAAAGATGTTCTATTTCAGACTGTACAGCACCGTTGGTCCAGCATATTGGAAGCCTTTTCACATCCTCTATCTTGTGTCTCTTGTGTTTGCTTCTACAATCCCAAAAGTGCTTTTTCAAGAGGCAACTGGACTTTCTTGTTTTTATTTGAAGACGTTTCGTTTCTCATCCAAGAAACTTCTTCAGCTCTGACTGGATAGTGGGAAATGGAAGAAACTGAATCCAGTCAGAGCTAAAGGAGCTTTGGGGACAACCTTGACCTGGATGACTGAGAATCTCCATAGACATTTGCTCCTGCGTGCTGGCAGGTGCTTTTAGAAGTCAGTAAAAATGCAGGATTCAATCTGAGTCGGTCACCCAATGGGTTCCAGCACAAGTCCAAAAGCTCAGAAGACAAAATCTCTGGTCTTGCTGACCAACCCAAATTGGATCCTGCAACATTATCCCGGGACACATATATTTGCCTTCATTCACTGAACCAATGCTTAGATGCCAATGCTTGCCACATTAAAAAAAAAAAAAAAACCCAAATATTTTGCAGTAAAAAAGAAGCAGAAAACATCTAGCTATTGCTAAAATCCACAAGCTTAAAATATTTTTTTCAATTTTCTCATTAAATTTAAATGAGGGGCCTCAAAACCACAGTATTAATCTTGGGTTATCACTTGTCAGAATGATCATAAAATGCTCCCATAACCTGTTAATATGCTCTTAGTCTAATTGAGGCTGCCTTTAAGAATCATTTGAAAACTTCAATTGGGTAGAATACAATGGATTAAGAGGTCACGGGCATATATTACACTGTTTAATAGAAGCTGGCTTCCTATTAACGTCCAGGTGTAATTATGCTGATTTTAACTTATGGCTTGGTGCAAAGTTACCTCGGGGACTGCATTTCCTGCTAAAACTGCCATGACCATTTTTATTATTCCAGGTGAAGTAGTTGGTTGCCCAGTTTGGGGAGATTAGGAAGGTCAAAGCCCAGAGATGCTGTTTTTTTCCATGATGGAATATGCTCCCATGTCAATCACCTGTCTCTAATACAGCATTATCAGCTTTGTAGAAGTTTAAAACAGTCAGATGCCACATATTGTTTGGGGATATTTTAATGCATTTGTAAGATACTTTGTTTGATTATTGTGCTTTATTGTTTATTTATTTATTTATCCTTGAGAATCTTCTGTGATTGCAATCGATATAAATTTGTTTAATAAATACAAATAATAAATAAATGAAAGAAAAGTTGTCAGAATCCATTCCCATTCTCAGAAGAAATTAAAAAATGAATCAGATTCCTCAAGTATTAGTTTATTCGGTTTGGTTTTACTATTGTGGATGGGGAAATTGAATCGGTTCACCATATCATACTGTGCTGTCGTTTTATACTTACCTGGTCATAAGGATTTCATTATGTTGTTCTTTTTTAATCATTGTGGAATCCTCAGTGATAAGAATTCTGTTCTTTTCCTTTCCAAAAATAAGTAAACAAGTACTTCTATGAATGTTGCAAAATTCTGTACAATTGCTATTGTACTGCGTTGTGAGACTTTTGCTTAGACTTTTACTGTGGATTACTGCAAAGTTTCTGACTGATTTATGTAAGAATCAGTAATAAGTATGCTACGATGCTATAGATTATTAATTGTGTAGTTTTATAGTTCTTCTGATTGTAAATTGTTTGCTGTGGTTCAAGATTGTTATGTGCTCTAAATCAAAATTTCATTTTTCCACTCTGTGGAGTGCCATTTATTGAAACTAACTTCAAAAAATTACTCTTTTGTGCAAGACAAATATGATGCTAATGTGTATTTTAAAAATGTGTACTTAAAACCATCTACTACTCAGTCAATCAACAACTAATAAAGATGCATATATTTAAATGATAATTAGATAGAAGTACCAACATCTACCATTTCTTGTTCTGAACTATGCTAATAAAGTAAATAATGAATATAGTTATATAATATTTCTTCTTAAAATACTTTACATTTTTTTATGATATCCTATAAGGGTTCCTGTTTATATTCATTTAATAAGCATGATTTTTTTTGTACTTTTGTCATGTAACTAAAGAATTATTCCATAACATTATGACTAGTTTAACTCCATCAAACATTGGAATGGCATTGATATGTTCATATCAGGACTACTGTATTTGGACTGGTAGATGAAAATATATATGAAAATTATTCATAAAAATATAGATTTCTATATTCTTGTTCCTGTCTCATAATTGTTGAGATTTTTGAGACTCAGCCATAGCCCTAGTTCAGATATTAATTTTCAGGTGTGTGTGTGTGTGTGTGTGTGTGTGTGTGTGTGTGTGTGTGTGTGTAAATAATATCAAACACAAATCCAAGAAAATATATAATTCCTTTTCTACACAATACAGTATTCTGATCCGTATACATATTTTGTTTACTAAAGCCAAATTAAACATTTCTCTATTTATCCATTATCCCATCACGTACTGAATCCCCTTGATGTTCTCCACTTCTTGATGATGGGGAATTGTTGATCTGGTAACTTGGTGCTATTTTACCATTTATACATTGATTCTCTGTCCCAGCAGAAATCTGCTAGTATTCATATTCATCATTCACATTTTACATGTGAAACTGCTGCCTGAATGTGGTTTTGCTATTATGATAGAATAAGTTCTGAGATTCTTCATCCCAATTAAATTAGAAATGAGGTAATGGTTATTAAAGTGTCCAGAGTCCAGACAATGGATCTTAATAATGATGGGCTTCCATCCCCTTTTGTAAAAATACATAATCTGCCAGTGGAATTATTAAACCTAATATCCCATGACAATAGCTGAAGCTTTTAAAAGCAACAATGTGTCAATAAAATCATGGCTTATTGTAAATTCACAAAAGTTACACCTATTGGTGGATTCTCTTTTACTTTCTATGAAAAAAATCTAGAATGCTAAAACAGTGGTATTGGAATGGTAATAAACAGGTATATTCATATTTTCACATGGGAAATATTAAAGGTTACAGAAATTGGAATGTATGTACCAATGATCAATGCTTAGAAACAATCTACAGAAATTAAACTAGTATTTCCCTTCAAAAATTAGAATTCTGGGAACTGATAGCCTGAAACTCTTGTGTATTCTAAAATCTTTTGTGAGATAGTAGTTGCAGATATTTATAACAAATCAGTGACAGCTTTCTTTGATATATGTATACAGTTCATCCATTTTTAAACCTACTTCAATTGAGCATAGTCGAAATATACTATAAAATTACTTTAAATTCTTCCAACTTATGGGCCTGCTTTTTTGACTTTTCTGCCATTAATAAAACACTAAAAACTGAGATATAGATTAAACCATCAAGTGAGCCTAAAATAAGTACTATGAAAAAGGAAGGGAAAAAAACACAGAAGATGAATAGACTTAGCAGAATAAAACTATTTTTTTCTAAAATAGCCAAGAATGTAGGCTTCATGAGTTCCATTTAAAAGGAAATTCTAATAGGAGATATCAAGAAGAAAGGAAAATGACAGATGATAATCTTACTATCTGGATCAACCTTTCTCACCTGGGGTTTTCTATGGAACATTGTTTTTTTATTAGTATTATTTCATATGTCTTGCAGTGCTAGTGATGAGAATAATTTCGGTTATGATTCAACTACCAGCCTGCCATTTTGCTCTTCTTGTTAATGCTCAAAAATGTGGATTAGGTTAGAAGTATTTTTTGTGTGTGAAGCTTTCATACTTCATGCTATATTTATGCAAGGATTCCCTGTGACCTCGACAAACTTTAAAGAGTTCCTTTAGCATAAAAAGGTGAAAAAAGGGTAGTTTGTGGCATTAGAACCCATAATTTACACTAAATCTTAATTTAGGTGGTTGGGAGATAGTGTAAAATAAGTCTTCTCCAGCCTGGCAGTTAGTAAAAGACTTCTCTACAAGTGATTTGCTCAAACATTTGCTCAAACATTTTAAGACCAAAAAGTGGTATTATGGAGATTTAGGAATCCTTAGTTTTGATCATACTCTCAAAGAGTATGATCCATCTAAATGAGATCTGATAGTATGCCAGATCTTTGCCATCTAAATGAGATCTGGTAGTATGCCAGTGCATATTTTATATTCTTCAAATAATCATCTTTTAAATCATGGATAACAAAAGCTATTAAATTCTGCAGCAATATCACTTTTAAATTATTATCTGAAAACTAGATTGTACACACTTAATAACATTTGTTTTTAAAAAATACAGAGAGAAGACATTACGAACAAACAAACAAAAAATGAAAACAAGATGTCTATACTCTACATTTGCTTCTGTCAAAACACAGGCAGCAAATTAATTTATTAACAAAATACCTTAATATGTAAATTATTTCATTAAAGAAATGAAAAAGTACCCCATTTGAACACTTCAAATCTGCAAGGTCAAGAAAGCAATCAAGGTGTTGCAAAAGTTAACACATTATTGTAGTCTCCATTTTTTACACCTTTTTATTGTGAAATTAATGCTTTCTGAAATTTATTTGAATTTTCATCAGTAAATTCATAAACTATAAACGAGAGCAAATGCAGACTAGAAGTTGGTAACTGTTCTTCTGGCAGAACCCACATTCTCTGATGAGTAATTTGCCATAGGTGAGGAGGAGTCTGAATCCACCAATAGCAGAATAGTCAGACATGACCAGACACCTTTTTCTACCATCACTTCCTTTCTCACCTCCTCCATACCAAAAAGTATGCTATGTAAGGGACTGGTCAGTCTTTCATTAAGACCAAACTGATACAGCAGCCTTCTAAATTTAGGCTAAAGATTACATAAAATGTATCAATAAACACTTTTCACTCCAGTGTAGGCTTATCACTTTACAGATGCACAACTTTCTTTTATTTAATTAATTTACTCAGTTGTATGCTGTACTCCCTGCATATTATATTATTTTTAACTTCCTTCATTTCTTAAACTTCAGAGTAAGCCAAGAACAATAGTGGACTTTTAGTAACTAGACTGAAAAAACTAATATGAAGGCTGGGGACATTGATGCCCAGAACTTCTTTGAGACAGTTTTGAATGCACAATGTCAACTGCAATTCCATTTTTTTCTTCTACTATTGCTTTGTGTATGCATACAAGCAGTGAAATTAAATGAGCTATAGTATGTCTTCCCAGGTTTCCCGAACCCATTTTAATCACACTCTTCAAGATAAGAAGAGTCAATTACAGTATGAACCCTACATATTTTGCTGCAGATCAGTAAATGGTGACCCATCAAGTCAAGTTTTATAATAATGTGAGTGGCACAAAATTGGCTTTAAAAAAGATTTCATTTTAGATAGGAAGTTACGGCAAACATACCATAGCTTCAAAACCTTGCAGACTGCTTTTCTCATATGATACTAGTCCTAAAACTTTGAGGCAATAACAATTATGGACTTGAAAATAGTTGACTGATTAGCTTTTGTCTATTTCTTAATACTGTATTATCCTTATGACCTTTATAGCATTCAACCAATGGTGCGTGCTGTTTTACTGCCCACATAGTTTTACATATGCAGACATATTATTTATTTCATTGTAAAAATATATATTTGTTTATTAACTATTGCTGTCCTGTACAGTTTTGATTTGGTCTCTGATTTCTGAAATTAAGAATTTATCCAGATATCAGCAAAAATCTATATATTGTTGTCCAGATTTTGCAGTACAGAAATGTACTCCCTTATTCCTTTACTTACAAGGAAGAAAAAACGTATAAAAAAAGGCCACTATCCAGTGATAATTTCTCCAGGAGTAACCAGGCTTGACTTCTAGTTCATGCTGACTCAGGAGGATCAGCAAAGATCATAGTTACAGCTACAGTGGTAACTCTTGCCTCATTCACTACTCTGCACACCATTCTTTCACCATAATTCCTAATCAGATTAGTCTATTTATGCCATCAGTCTATTTGCTAATATAGCTTTACTATATCCTGTGCATTTCTGTACATTATTCTCTCTGTCTCTCCCTCTCTCTCTCTCTCTCTCTCTTTCTTTCATGACATTTCTTACCATAGTTGTTAAGCGAATCATTGCAGTTGTTAAATTAGTAAAAAATGGTTGTTAAGTGAATCTGGCTTTCCCATTGTCTAAGCATTTGATTTTTTGATCACGTGACCATGGGAATGCTGCAATGATCATAAGCATGAAATACGGTCATAACTCACTTTTTTCAGTGCCTTTGTAACTTTGAATGGTCACTAAATGTTTTAATTGCTTTGTATTTTTAATTTTGGGCCAAATTTATATATATTTTAATTGTTTTTTAATATTTGTATTTTATGTTTTTTAATTCTGGCTGTACACCGCCCTGAGTCCTCAGGGAGAAGGGCGGTATATAAATTTAAAATAAATAAAAAATAAATAAATAAATTAATAAATAAACTGTTGTAAGTCAAGGACTACCTGTATACAGAAACTGCAGAGAGCAGTCATGTGATATAGTTTCTGTACGCTCTCAAGAAGTGTTTGGACACACAGTCTAAAGTAAGCCTAGTTATTTCTTCAAGAAATAAACACTCAGAATTTTATCTTAGGTTGCTGCCCATGCTCTGTTCATTTAAATATGTATTAGAATTTACCATTACGTTTATATTTGCACAAATATTCTTAAACAGGAATTTTAGATTCTAGTCTAAAAAGAAGCTACCTTGAAAATGACAAGAGACAAAAAGAGTTGCTATAATAACTCTTGTAAATTTACTGCCTTTACAAAAGACTTATTACAAACAAATGAGAGGCCTTGAAAGCCAGTGATTAACAAGTTAATTAAAGAAGGATAGAGAATGCAAATAAATAAATTATGTCTTATATCAGGCATTGATCACAACTTGAGAAGAGGCATGTATGAAATCTCATTTATTTCAGTGTCTGTTTTGGCTGTTATATACTGAACCCAAATCTCTTGTATTATTTGCACTGAAAGGTTACATAAGCAAGATACTATCTCAAACCTGCATGCTGAAATGTCAAATAAGATTCAATATTTGCTGTTTTAATCTGGACAACAGAAGTTGCTATTTTGCTTTGCTGTCACTGCCAGCAGAGTAAAATGTGGCTTCAAAGCATTTCAGTTCAACTGAGCACAGATGAGGAAGGACCCTATTCAGGTCATCTGTCTTGAATTTGCTCATCATGAAGCATAGCCAGGAATGGACCACAGCAGTGCATACAGTAACTAAGTGCTGGTCTAAGACCAGCTTAAATGTGTCTTTTGCTCTAATGTTCACTAAATAACCTCAAGAAGGTCATGAAAATAAAAAAAAAAAAATAGGAAGCAGCAATCATAAATCCTGAACTCCTTCAGATTAAAAAATGTCAGAAATAAATAGACGCCAAGATATTACTTAGCAGGACTGTCATTGTGATATTTTTTTTTTGTGTTCTGTTTTCTTTGTGTAGCTGAAACTGCAGCAATTGCTACTGCAGTTTTGTAAAAGCGAAGAGGACAGATAGCAAGGAAAACAAAATAAAAGCACTTTCACGCTGGCAAGGGAAATACATTTCTCTCTGTAGAAGAATCCGACTTTTTAAAAACTAATAGTAGACAGTAGTTAGATTTTGAATCCAATATATTTTTTCTAACCTAAAAAAGCTTTATTTGTATTTCATGTTTTGTGAGTATTCCATTTCAAATGCAATTTTAATGTCTCAATTTGCATGAATCTGCCTGCAGTCTTATTCTAAGGCTATACGCATGGTTGGTAGGAGCCAGTTTTGGGGTTGCATTGGGCTCACAAATTCATTGAAACAACCTGATAGTTATATAATTGACAAGGAGATAGGTTCAGTCCTTTTATGGCTTGTAATAAGTCTAAATATAAATTTCATTGTATTACAAATAGATGTTCCCATTTTGTTTTTTAAAAAAGATTTTATTATTTCGTTCTGCAAAATGAATATACATGAATAACCTCCTCCCCCTGTTGTTAAAAGGTATAAAAAGAAAAAAAGAAGTTGCTCATTCCCATCAAGCATTGAATGTGCTTCAGAGCACTATGTTAAATGCTGGTGAGAGGGTTGATTCCAGGCATGTCTTTAATCATATGCGCAACGGAATAATGAAAACTGACAGCACTAACAATGTGCACTGTGTTATGTTTCAGGCATGTCACATACATTTTGAGAGAGAAATTTTGTCACTCATCTACCATACTAATGTCATGGAGATTGTTATCTAGTCATGTTTTGTAAACCCATCCATATTCCACATGAAAAACAAATCGCAGTCAGAACATTTTTGCATTTTACTAGGCCTTGTTTGAAATCCGAGATAGCCTCACAATAGAAACACCATTTTCAAAAGGAGCTTTGAATCCATCAAAAGAAATCAATAAGGCATGAATTGTACACAGCTATGCTTCTCAGAATAGCTTTCCAGCTGACTGTCCCACAGCTTTAAATGACCATCTTGCATGAGTTCAAGCTTACTCTTCAAGTACTTGTTACCATATGTGTACCCAAATTGGGTTACATGCTTTTGAGCTCCAGAGAATATCTATCATGTTGTCAGAATGACAGACATTTATATTTAAGCCAAGTGTTGGCCTATTTTTCTATTACCAAATAACACACTATGAAGAAGAATTAAATGATGCAAAATGAATGGTCAAGCTTTGTTCATCTGAATATTGCTTAAACAGTTTAGCTTCATGGAAAGATAAATAACCTTTCTTTCTTTTCCTTTAAGGTTGGTATTGATAATCATCTTCTGGGATATAATGCCGCCTAATATAATGCCGGATATAATGACTGAAGTAACAGTAATGCCTGGCTGATAGACAGATGTAAGAAGGGGGCCATTGGGGCAGCCCTGGCAAGAGTAGCTCATTAATTAACTCTTTGAGTGGTAAAGAAATATAAAATGAGCATGACAAATTGAGCCAGGTGCAGGGAAAGTTATTATTTATTGCTTCTATTTTTAAATAAACAGCTGTGTTTAGTGGAATATGCAAAGCGGAAAGATTCAGAAATTCTATCTTATATCAAACAACTGTTAATATCTTCCTCTGATACAATTCTGCATTGTTCTTTTCTAAAGACAATCAGCATTATAAGCACTCCTTATTTTAATAAGATTTATGTCTGTGGAGCATATGATGCAGATTGATTGCAAATTGACATGGCATTTTTGTTTCCACCCACTTTTTGCTTGTTATTCCCGTAAAACAGATTGCAGTGTGAACATTAACCTTTTTTAAGTTTAATGTGATGGATGATGAAATGGTTTATATATCTGTTCCCCACACTAATCTCCAATTCATGTTGTTCCCTTTACTTTTAACTATTGGCCTATTGATCAGCATTTATTTTTCATTTTTGTACTTCATCTCCATCACTTTTCCTATTTGTAATTCTGACACAGAGGACCCTTTCAAACATGTAAGTGTTCTTTTTACCTTTCTCAGGTCCCTGTCATGTGTTCATCATTTTTTGTACTTCATCCTATCAATAAAGGTTGAGGGCAGGAATGGCTTTCAAAACCCATCACTACCAGTTTGCTTGTGGGCACGTGCACAGAAGTGTCCAGGAGGTGGGCAGAGCCTCCTGCCACCGCCGCTGCCCATTCACCCAATCCAGGGCGAACCGGTAGCAACCCACCACTGGTTGAGGGGTAAACCTCTCTACCTCACTTTTATTTCTAACAGTCTATACCAGTGTTGGCGAACCTTTTCGGCACCAAGTGCCAAAACGGGAGTGTATGTGCACATGTATGTGTGTGCATGCGTATGTCACAGAAACCAGAAGAGCAGCCCCCTGGAAAGCATGCATGCTCTTCCTGTTTCTGACAGACAAATGCTCACAGGCCACTTGGGCTTCCAGTTTCTGGTGCACATGTGCATGTGAAGACCAGCTGGCCAGTGTGCATGTGTGTGCCAGAAACTAGAAGAGCAGCTGCCTGGTGCACATGAGCGCACCGGGAAGATGATCTTCCTGTTTCCAGCACACACATGCACACCAGCCAGCTGGTTTTCATGCATGCATGCGCGCCAGAAACCTAAACACCAGGTGTCTGTAGCGCATGCACGTGCTGGAAACTGGAAGAGCAGCCACTCAGCATGCGCATGCACACCTGACAGCTGCTCTTCCTGTTTCCGGTGCTCCCGCTCATGTGAACACCAGCTGGCTGGTGCACCGGAACCCAGAAGAGCAACAGGCAACAGATCTGTGTGTCACTTCTGGCACGTATGCCATAGGTTCACCATCACAGATCTATACTAATCCTGTCTTTTAACTATATGAGCAATTAACTGATACAACATTTACATCAGACTGCAGATAATTTGAGGGGAGAAGCATTCATTACTAAACATACATATGAAACTCTTCTGTGATCAGTAGGCAGGTACCTCCTATAAGATGTAAAAGTTTCTCAGTTTAGGATAAGATTCTAGGATGACTTCATGAACAAGTAAAAGGGATATTAGTACTTGCAATAATTGCTAAATGTTACTTTAACAATGTTGAATCTTTAACTTACATTATTTGATTTAGTTGGACCAAACAAGTATTTAAAGAGATATAATTGACTACAAGCCCCCATTCTGAGACACTTCTTGTCAGCCCCATGACATATAAAAGAGCTGTCTAGATAGAAGATGGCTAGAACAAAGGTAGCAAAAACTAACCTTGAGACTCACAAGTGCAGTATGGAGCTCATTTAGGAGGATGTGTAATGGTTGTAGATACAGAGAAGTAGTATTGTAATGTTTTTCTGTGGGCATGATACATCTGAAGCTGACCTATTTAGCATGAGAAAATTAGCATGTTTTCTCAACCTCTTAATTTGAAATTGGAATATTCCACAGATTACTACAGTGCTTTTAAGAGTTATTTGCCAATACATTCTTTAGATTTAAGCTGAATTTGATGTTACTTGTACTTGAATTTGATGTTTGATTCAGAGTCAGAGTTGTCTAGATATTTCTCATATTCAATTAAACTAGAATAGTTTCCATTGGTAGCTGCTGAGGATTCCTGGGAGCAGTTGTTCTACCATCTGTCCTCTTGATTCTCCTGACATAGTTTAAATTCCCCTGCTGGGAGGCATTGGGATTAGTTGATAAATATTATTAATTCCTCTCTGAGCAAGGGGAAGCTGACTTCCTGCATAAAGGGATATTTATGATGCTACTTCTTTAAGAAACCCTCTCTTGATCCCTCAAAAATAGTTGCAGCCTATTTTCTAAATTTTTGTAACTGGTCAAGGTAATTGAGAGGACTTTGGCCTCCTAGTTTCAGGAAACCTTGTATGAAATTGATAATATACACATGAGACATTTCAAAACTAGAGTCAGGGCAGGCTATTTAGAATTGAAACTTCCTTGGCCAGAGAGATAAATAGTTTTCATCAGGAAAGAGATAGATGAAGTGTGACTTTGCTGGTTCTGGGGATCATTGAATATGGTATTGTGACAGTTTTGGGAATTGGAAACATTGCTGTATCTGGAACATTCCAGAAGGTGTTGCACAACACCTCTATAATCACTCTACAAAGGAAAATCTGATTTCTGAGGTCTCTCAAGGATCCATTCTTGTCACCAATGTGGTTAATGTAGGCATTTTAAAACTTTGGGGAGGGATCATGAGGAAATGCTGTGTTACACTTAATTCCTAAATTAATAGAAATTGACATGATGCAAAGTTGAAGGTGGTATTTTTCTCAGAATTTTAATGTGTATTTACTATTTATGTGCAATTGTTTACAAATTCAAAATAAGAAAATGTGAATGTTTCTGTAACTGAAAGATTTTGACACCCTTTCAGGTGCATTTTGTAACTTCTGGATGAAATAACATCTTCCTAGAATTTCCTGTAGCCAGATAGAATTTTTATTCTCGCTTTTTCTCCCTCTTCAGCTCAGATATAGTTTTAGGTTTACTTGCATGCATAGCATCTGTAAAATCTCCCCTCATATTTTTACTAATATTCAAACCTGGAAATGGATTTCATTCTAAAAACTTCATTTTTCTTTCCTCTATGCACTTTGGAATTGATTTGGAAGTATGTTTTGTATTGTCTTGCTTAAAACTGTGTCCCAATATGCAAAAAGTTTTCATGTTTAACTTTTGTAACAAGTGAACTAGTTGTAAAACTGAAATATGTGATAAATTTCTTATGTCTCACTCAGAAAGTCTCAATTGGTAGAAAATATGGTAACTAAGTTGATCTATAAGATTCTATACAGTACAGATTCTGAAATCTATCTGCTAGTAAGTTTCCAGATGTGTTTATTTATAATTTTAATTTATAAGGCTACCCATTTGTGAGTACATACAGTACAAGATATCCCTTGTTATTTTCAAAAACCTTAAAGACTAGCAGCCGGGATGCTTGCAAGAATAATTTCTTCTGCAAAATACTCCTTGCCCACTAAGATTGGCCTCTAGTTTGGTTGCCTCTTGAGGTCAGGTTTTCTTCATGGCTATCCAATATCAGTAAATCTCATTTCCCAATACAATATATTTTTTTAAAAAAATGTATAAGTGAAGTAGAACAAACAAAAGCAATAATGCTTCAGTGATAATATAAATAAAAATACAACACAAACTCAATATAGGAATTGCCAGCCATATTCACCTTTAAGAACTTTTTTTACAACCCATCTGTTTTTATTTGCCAGGACTGTTTAATCATGCTGTCAAATCAAATTGTGTGTATGTCTGTGTGTAGGTAGATTCCATGTTCCCTATGTCTGAAAAACTAAAGAACATGGTATATTTACTTATTTTTAAAAATTTAGCTTTTTTTTGAAATTTTTATTTCAAGCCTTGGTAGTACAGTGGTTTAATGCACCCTGTTATTAACACAGCTGTCTGCAATTTCTGCAGGTTCGAATCTTACCAGGCTCAAGGTTGACTCAGCCTTCCATCCTTTCTAGGTAGGTTAAATGAGGACCCAGTTTGTGCGGGCAATAAGCTGACTTTGTATAAATATACAAAAGTATGAAGGCTATTATTGCTTAACGCACTGTAAGCCGCCTCCGGAGTCCGGAGAAGGGCGGCACATAAAAAAAGTGAGGCACAAAATTGCTAATTGACAAAATATAAGTTATCAATCTGAAACATGCTTAGACCAGTAAAAATGCAGAAATTCATAGAATAAAAAATTTATATTGGAATAAAAATATTTTAAAAGAGAAGGGAAGTTTGCTAGCAATAAAACTAAAAGGATCACCAAGATAAAATACTTTCTTAGCCTGGAGACTGCTACCAAGAATTCCTTTTTTTCCCATTCACATTGCTCTAGGACTTACAGAAGGATCTCTTCTAATCACTACAAGTGATTAGTGTTGCCTGGGAACATATTGCATGGTTTTAAAATTATCTTTTTGAAAAGCATCAGAAATAAACTGTCAACTAGTCGATCAATCAAATTCTTTATTACAGGTCAGTTACCCAGACTAAATAAGACTTATCAAATAAGTCTTATCAACAGAATACACTTGCAAAATAGAAGGTACAAAATAAAATCAGTTATACGAGGTAAATAATGTACAGTCATATTGCAATGTTTTGCTATCAACAATATGTACGTTTTGGAAGCTGTGAGAAGACAGTTTACAACAGGAAAAGTTACATGGCACATACTTTTGTGCCAATATGTCAACTAGTGAGTGACAAATGAACACTGAACACTGGAACTCACCCAGCTTCCTCATTCAGTCTGATATAGAGCCCTAATATGATGCACCAAGAACAGGTTGGTTGACAGACAAACGGAACACGTAAGCCTCGGATTCATCCTGGTTCTTATTACTGGTTTAGAATGATTATTTTTAAATAGCACAATTTCTATGGAAATAAAGCAGAATTTTATAGGCTTGAAAGGGTTAGCTGTTATTCAAGTGCCTTTCCAACATCTTTATGCAAAAGCATTTAAATGGCATGTATAGTGGATGCCGTTTACTTGGACATTCTAAATGAGTCATACGAGTGTGTTCTTTGTGATGGCTTGATTATCTGTAATGTTCTGCAGAGCTTTTCAATAATATGCTAATCATAATTAAGTCCAAGGTGCTCAGAAGTTTGAAATATCAAAATTGCTAGGCTTGATTGTTACCCATTTCACTCAAATAAGAAATAACTACTAAATAAAAAATAAAAAAACATCCCCTTTTCTCCCTGTTTTAGAGTCAGACTTCTGGCCTTTCCAGTATGTTTTAATGGATCTGCAATGCCATCCAGTGGTTAGTCTGACTAATGTATAATTTGTGCATTCATTTTATATCCATTCACTTGTCCCTATTTTTATTTAAGAGTTAATAATAGCAATATATTGGGATTTAATCTTCTGCAGTTTCCATAGACATCCTACTTCCAAAAGCAAAGCAGTAACTATTGAGTTGATCCCAGGACAGCTATTTATGCAACATGTACATAGTTCAGTAATCCCAGCTGTTGATTGCATCTAGTGATTTTTAAACAAATATTGTAGAAAATATGCAGAGCATAAAAGGAAGTGATTTTACTTACTGAATTTAAATGAACTGGTATGTTTCCTCTAGGAAAAGCAGAAATATGATATTGAAGGACAGTAGCTACTACAAAAGTTGAAAATTATGCAGGTAGCCTTCATTAAAGCATAAATAAAACATAGCTAGAATAACTTTGCCTTCACACACCACTTTGGCTTTTAAATAACCAAATGGACTGCTCAGTTTGAACTACTCACTGTCTCAGTAATTAGAAGTGAATGAAGATGGAACACAAATGATCCCAAAGTAGCATTTGTAGAAAATATGTTATTTCATACTCTGAATCAGTCTGGCAAGGAGTTGGAAGGGGGTGGGGAATGGGCAGAGAGAAAGTCTGTGAAGGCTATCTACTATATTTAGCCACAGACCAGTTCACAGATATAACAAAGGTTATATATCTTAAGGAACTCTCCTTAAACTTTCTTTCTATTAATATTTTATTTTCCATTGACTTAAAGATACAATAGTGTATTTGAGGTCACCCAATGGCATAGGGTAGCATATCATCAGTACTCTGATGATATTCAGCTGTACATCTCTATCCTGGTGATATTCTTGTGCAGTTGTCCAGGTATCTGTATATTGGCAAGGCAAATCGCTCTTTTCAGCTTTCTGAAGTCTGTTGACTTTTTATCTTTGACTCTTAATGGGATCGTACTCTCCCAAACCTGGTCCACCCCTTATGGCTCCTACTTGAGCCACATGTGCACCAATTGCACACTTTCAAGAACTGGGATACATGGTCGTTCATGCCTTGGTCACTTCCAATTTGCATTATTGCAATGTGCATTACATGGGGCTGTTCTTTAGGATGACTCAGGACAACTAGTTACAACTGGTCCAGAATACAGCAGCATGCACGTTACTGGATGTTCATAGGTCACATGTCACACCTCTGCTCTGCAAGCTGCATTTGTTTCCAGTTTCCTTCCAGGTGCAATTCAAGGTGCTGATTATCATCGTTAAAGCCTATATAGCACCACTTTCCCCTTAGAATACCTGCCAATCCCATTAGATCAGATTACAGAACCGTTCCCTAAAATCCTGGTACCTAGTGGGACCTTGGAAGCTTCCCTATCCCATGGCTGCTCCTACCTTATAGAATATCCTCCTTCTGGTGATTTGACAGATCCCCACCTTCTAGCCTTTCAAAAGGTCATCAACACTAAGCTTTTTCCAAGTCACTGGAATAGGGTAGGGTAGGGTAGGGTAGGGTAGGGTAGTAGGATAGGATAGGATAGGATAGGATAGGATAGGATAGGATAGGATAGGATAGGATAGGATAGGATCAGTGGTGGGATTCAGCCAGTTCGCACCACTTCGGCAGAACCGGTTGTTAACTTTCTGAGCAGTTTGGTGAACTGGTTCTTGGAAGAAATCATTAGGTCAGAGAACCGGTTGTTAAATTATTTGAATCCCACCACAGGACAGGACAGGACAGGACAGGACAGGACAGGACAGGACAGGACAGGACAGGACAGGACAGGACAGGAAGAATGGAATTAGAATAATTGGAGTTTGCAGTGAGCCATCCTAAGAGGATGATTAAGGCATAGAGTTTTTGTTTTGTTTTAAAGTTTTATAGTTACTGGCCACTGTATCATTGCTCCTCCTTATTTTCTTTCGTGGATTCTTATTTTTTAAACCAATTTAAATGAGTGATAAGTTAGACGAGTAGATTTCTGGTCACCAAATAAGATTGTTGCCTCAGTCCTTTTCTCTCTCTACACTTGGGCATTATCCCAGATTTGCTCTGGAGACTCCCCCAGGCCTTGAAACAGATGTACAGCTGTACAGAAGATGGAGAGAAGAGCAGGAATGTGTTCTGCTAATTTTCAGTCAATGGACTGAGATTACTGAATTCTGCTCAGTGGAATGGAAATTTGTTATGGCTGATTTATTATGGATCTATTTTAAAAATTATTTAAAAATTGCCTTTTCTTGAAGAATGTTTCTTCTTGCTTCTTGTTTCAACATTTCAGGATGTCTCCAGTAATTCTTTATACTCACTAATACTTTAAAATTGCTCATTTATTACACGTATATAGTAATTAGTTTTTTAAATTTTCAACAAATTTTATTTTTCCAGTATTAAGATAATATCTGTAGTAAACCAAAGCAATGAGCACAAAATATAGCCATCCATGACATTATGAAAAGCAACTTGGGAATAGCAAGAAGAAAACAAAAGCTGTCTTTCATCCCTAAACTGATATTTGATATCTAATCTAGATATATAATAATATCATTTTCTATATATTTAAGTGCTCAGACATATTTAAAGATATGGATAATAAATACAGTATATGGATTTTCTTTTCATTTTTATTAAAGAGCCATGGAGGTGCAGTGGTTAGAATGCTTGCCAGCTAATTTTGCTGACTGCCAGAAGTTCAATCCTGACCAGCTCAAAGTTGACTCAGCTTTCCATCCTTCTGGATCAGTAAATGAGGACCCAGATTGTTGGGGACAATATGCTAACTCTGTAAACCGCTTAGAGAGGATGTAAAGCACTATAAAGTGGTATATACTGCAAGTCTAAGTGCTGTTACTATTTTTCTCTTGACATTCTGTTGCTTTTTCAAGTTTTTATCATCTTTTTACATTTCCAAGTTTTTACCCTCTTTGCATGACCTTTAGGACAAGGCCAGAAACAGATCTCAGGATTCTACTTCATACATAGTCATTCCCATTATTGAAATTAATTTAAGCAGTTTTTTTCCTAACTGTATTCTTGGCCAGAACTCCCAATTTAGGAATTAAACATAAATATTAAATGCATTTACTGAATATTAATGTATCCAGCAAGCACCACACAAAGTCAAATAAACACCACAGGGCAATTTATTCAAACTCTGATAACAAACTTTTGCTAAGCATAAAATAAGTTGTCGTTCCCATACTGATGTCACATTTATGTGAGTGAGCTGTAGCAATGCTTGGGAATAATTTAAAAGTAATAATGGTAATGATTACCATTGGTTATATATGAAAAATCATTTCCCTTTCTAACCAACTGATGCTACTTACACATACAGACCCTGAAATACAGAGACAAAATAGCATTAGCAGCAAAGAACCTGTCAACAGTTTATTAAAAAGAGAAAAAGAAATATATTCTAAAAGTGCAGTTAATTGAAAGGATTAGTAAAGAATAAAAAGACAGTGAATAAAAGGTAAATATCACTCCTAGAGAAAATATATCCATACTTTTTTTTTTAAAGGAAAACAACATTTTTACTTTTAAATTTAAACTTGAATGCCCACAAGGGACAGAGAAAACAGACATAACTGCCAAGAACAAAAGGGCACAACCTTTAACTAGAGTGCAAAAGAAAGATAACAAGCAATTGACAATGTTTAATAAAAAGGAATCAGGACACCCAGCAGAAATGATAGGCATTCAGCTGGAAATAGGAGCCAAATACAAAGCAGATCATACTATCCACTTCAGTAGTGACAGGGTCACAAGGAGATTAGATAGGTAGAGTTTCATTTAGAGAGGCCACTATCAAGGCGATCTCTTAAATACAGTTATGTTCATCAGAAGTGAATCATGAATCAGTGACCAACACTATGAATGTTAGAAATTACGGAACGTTAATCCAAATTGAACATTATACAGTATATGCTACGAAGAATGCATGACAAGTGCAGTTAAACTGATTCTTTTTACCACATTTTATATTCTTTTTTATGAATGATAAAAGCTTCCAGTTCTATTGTTGATTTTCTTTGTACTACGTTCAAAGGGAATATTAAAATATTTTGGACAATTGTGGTACTCATCCTATTAGAGAACAGACACAAATGAGCCAGTCTGTGGTGTTCTTATCATTCTACACTTCACCACTGAATTTTGGATTGCATGAAAAGACTTAAAAAGCATACTATACATAATGATTAATTAATTTAATTAAACATTGCAGCCTGTTCAATATCACTATAATATTAGTTTTACTCATACTCGTCAGATTGGCTTCATTCAAAACAGGTCTGCTGGTTACTGTATAGGGGAAACCGTGTCTAAATTATAGTCATTCTGTGTCAAGTAATTAATCCATTACCCTAATTCCATACCTGATTTCACTTTGGTCTGCTCTTGTGAACATAAAACCCCAGTGATAGATTTTTCAACTGGCTAAACAGTTCATATAATGGTTTATAGTTTATATAACAATTAAGAAAGATAGGGGACATTACCACACCAAAGTTTGTAAATGAAAGCATTTTTCTTCCACTTTTTAATAGACCTTATCCTTCTCTTGTACTTTTATATATTTATTGAAATATCAAAAGTTTAATGAAAAACACATTTGTCCTAGCATTTCAGGACAAAGAATCTTGCAGCAGCATCTTATCTTTTGTGTCATTCAAACTAGCATAGTGACTTTCTTACATTTTAATTACTTATCATTTTTATCTGGCTTGCAGTAGAAAAGAAAATCTACTCAAGCAATAAAACTATCTGGGAAACCATCCAGGAATAAGGCAGTAGATAATTTAAAAACTAAACATAATATTCACTAGAAGATAATTTGGTACTCCTCTGAGAGCATATAAAGCAAACTTTGGATAAATTTCTACCTGTATTGTGCATTCCATCAACATCTTCAGGTAACTGAAATCTGAAACTGAAAACATTTGCTTGGTTATTTCCTTTAGATGAGATTACTAGAATACTGTTTAGATGAAATATTTTAGTGACAAAAATTATGGGAATCACAATAAATTATGGGAATCACAATAAACAAAACACTATCAAAACAACTCAACAGTTTCCTGACCCTTTAAGAGTTACCCTTGGGTTGCTTGTAGAGTTGTAACATCAAGTTCCACACCCCTCTGTATTTGACAGTTGTCTCAGTGTTTTTACAAGAATATGCATCACTCATATGCTCCCATGCACTCATTTTGTGCATGGGAGCCATGCATAAAAAGTAACTTCAATCACAGAGAATGGTCATTGCTTGCATTGAGTTGCATTGAGATATGTGCAGGGCATACAATAACATTTGATTGGTTAGTTGGTTGGTTGGTTGTTGGTTGCTTTTAAAAATAATTTGATTTGTATCCTGCCTTTATTTTGCACAATTCTATACATAATTTCATACATATTGCTCCCACCTCCTATATTCCGCACAACAATTCTTGAGCTATGTTGGGCCAAAGGAGAATAATTATCTTAAAGTCATCCAGCTGATTTCAATGCCCAAGAGAGAACTAGATCTGATAGACTCCTTGTTTCTAGTGCAAATGTTAATCAGAACACCAAACTGGTGTAACATGATATTGATATTGATATTGATATTGATATTGATGTTATCATCATGACATCATCTCTGCTTTGTACATAATAATTGAAATGACTGTAGTTAAGTACAACTGTTAATATGTATTGACTACTACAGCTTCTCAATATTGTTAGATGGTATTTTAGTACTATTATTTTTCAATATAAGCAAATAATTTCAATTTTTGAGGAGTCTGAAGGGGTCTTGGGGGAAACCACAGAGGTTCTATGACCACACTTTAAGAAACACTGGTCTAGAGCAAGTACTGGGATTTTATAACCTAATCTGGAGAATTCATTTTGTCTGAATCATAATACAGATGCTATAATTGAAGAAAGAATCCAAAGCTTCCAACTCCTTAAAGGCTCTCTAAAGAAGCCTAAGACTCACTTATTGGAACTATAGATTAGTGGTGTTTTCTTAAGATGCTCTGTGTGTGATTCAAGGTAGATAGATCCTATTTAAGAACAAGACACTAAATTTGATTTCTCATTGGAACAGCATTATCAATATTTGAGTCTCACAGTCTAAGGTCATGAAAAAGCTGATAAGAACCCCAGGCTCATCCCAACTCATAACTCAACATCTGAGGAACTGTTTGGAATGGCTGCAAAATTTACTTAGCAAATGTAGTGGGAACTACATTCTACTTCTTAGATTTAGAAGACAAAGCACTAAAGTATGTAGTACGCAAAATGAAAAGCATAGCTTGAGCAAATAAAGATTATTTCTGAGCCTATTGTTACCCACAGTCATGTCCCACAGCGCCCTTGCCAAAACCTTTCTGTTAGTAAATGGGGAAGAATTCTTCAACATAATACACAGTAGAGAATGTGAATAATAGAATCTCCATACGTTATTATATTTTTGTACTAATCACTGTGTCATTGTTTCCTTAGTAGATAATCAAATTATATGCTGAGACTTGGTGTGTAATCAATCTATGACATGTTATGGATTAGTTTCAATCTGAATGTCCTCTTTAAAATTCCTTTATACTCGCAGTTCTGCAAAAATAAACAGGTGAAAAAGAATACTCTCCCACTGTGATTTATTAGACAGTGCTTTGGGGATGCGACCCTTTTCAATTTCATTCCCTATGACTTCCCAACTGATTATGGTCTCGTGGGACCTTTATACAGGATAAACAAGTAATTAGACAAGCAGTAATCAAGCTTTAATCATGGTTTTCAAGCAACAAGTGATAGTAAAAATGCTTTGCATGTAAAAAAGAAAAGAAAAATATATTGCACTATACAGGTAGTCTTTGACTTATGACTGGTTATTTTATGACCGTTCAGAGTTGCAATAATCTCAGAACAGGTGGGTTACAGCCAGTGGTGGTACCGGTTCTCTGCCCTAATGATTTCTTCCAACAACCAGTTTGCCAAACTGCTCAGAAAGTTAACAACCGGTTCTTCCGAAGTGGTGCAAACTGGCTGAATCCCACCACTGGTTACAGCCCATAAAGCATTTCAATCTTGAGCTACAAATATTCTCCTTTATTGGTAATGATGCCTGTACAGTAAGCAAATCAAAGAAAAGAAAAGAAAAGTGGGAAGAGCAGATCTTCCAGGAAACACAGCATGCAAAGATGCACCAGTGAAAAAGAAAAATTTACCCATCACCCAGAAATTCATGAAAACAAAGTACCAAAAACTTTATTAGTAGTTTTTTCTCCAATTGCACTTTTTTACTTTTTTTCAATCTACTATATGATTTTTAAACACATTAGAAATAATTGGCTGCACAGTGTTTGTTTTTAAATGAGTTATAAGCATGAAAATAGTGACTGCAGTTTGAAAATAGCATTTATCATTTGATTCAGTTTTCCATTTGAACAGTTCCAGTAGTATTAAAGGAAATGCTTCGATGATCAAAATATGTTAGAATGTGCAACATTTGTGATATTTTTTTTAAAGTTGGGTTTGTTGTTGTTTTCTGTTGTTTACTACCCTCTGTTTGAGAAGACTTATTTTATTCAACTTTAGTTATTGGGTTTTTAATAATTCATTTCCCAGTGGGAAGCTATAAACTTAGTTGTTTCTGGAAAAGTACAAACAATTTTATACCCAGAGCAATAATAAATTATCCTTATCTCTTAAATCCATTTTCTCTACAGTTTTCTGAAATATAGAAGATAGGAATTAGTCCTCAAAGCAACATTATTTAAGAGACAGCTCAAGACTGAAATAGTCTCCTAAAACAAATGTTGAGCTATCCCCTAAGCAGTATTCAAGATGATTGTTATATATCCATATAAACGTACATTGTTTTATGCTAAGTCTGTGTAAAGGTATCTCCCCAAAGCCCAAGAAAAAAGCATTAAGTCAAAAGTACATTAAAGTAGCTATGAATTTATTTCAACAGCCTGGAATTCTAATTTGGATGAAGCTAAACAACCCACAGATGCAGTGATTTTAACACTATTAACAGTGAGGAAGGTCAATAATTTAACTGAATATTGTTGGAATCAATTGTCAGTGGAAAAAAATTTGCTTTCAATAAATATGACTCAAAAGCAAGATGGAACAAATTTTTTAAATAATGTCCAGTTCTGCTTAAGTAGAGAGCACGTTGGTTAAAGAGTTCAAGAGAGCGTAGAGGTGCTTTAATTATGCTGGTGTAATTGCTTTCTATTTTCATTTCTAGTGGTGCTGTGAAAATTTTCAATCCAACAGACATGTACAAATAATTATGCAAATGCACTGAAATGTTTGTATATATAGAACTGCTGTCAGTTTACTTATCTATTCAAAATGAAAGGGCAGAATTCAAAGTTTAAACAACAGATGCTAAGCCCATATTGAGGTATCCAACAGAAATAAGTGTTTTGGACTCAGGAGACAGACATAAGAATAAGCAGTTTTTACCTTCTGAAAGAATCTTTTTTTTCTCCAATAGTTTAATAAATATTGTATGATCCAACATGAAGCAATGTATTAATGAAGTGATATTTATCCAGGAAGCAGGTGCACCAGTTGGGGTTACTGCTCTCTAGTTTGCTATTGACCTACGATGAAGTTTAACCTTTTGAACATTTTTCTCTCTGCTTTGTTTTCAATCTCAGTTCCCCTGGGACTAAAATGGCAAAAGAAAGTCAACACCAGGCACTAGCAGCACTACCAGGTACCACTGTCGCTACTGCAATAGCAAATAATGCCACAGAACCAGCGATACCTGGAGGAGGGAAAGGCGGTGCAAAAGAAGATGCATTTTCAAAGTTAAAGGAGAAATTTATGAATGAACTAACCAAAATTCCATGTAAGTAAACTTGCTATTGCTGTTATGGCTCTGTAACAATAATCTTTAAAACTGTATGATTATTAACATTTACTAGAGCAATGTAACATGCATGGGAATCCAAGCCTAAAATTAAGGAATAATTTCAGAAACTAATGCAGACAAAATCCAAAAGCACAATGAAAGTAAAGGAAACTTAACATTATGATATGCTACACTGGCTCATGCCTAAATTTAATGAAATGGCACTATATTTTGGACTAAATATAACTACATCCATTCTGGCCTAGTATTATGTGCAGTATTGATTATTATTTGACGAACCTTGTTTAAAAGAATCCTAATTGTTTATGTAGCAATGCCAGAAAATAATTGAATAGTATATGTTATTATTTTTCCCCACAAATCTCATCTATAGTCTTTATAAAAAGTAGGTATCTATAGCATAGAAAGTGTGATAGAAATATTAGATTAAATTATATTGTGTGTTTTAAAGTTATCCCATGATATAAGGCTGTGGTGACATGCTGGTCAATCAGTTTCCAGTTGTAATCAATGGATCAGGTTGGTTGATTTCAAAAAAGTAGACCCTGCACTTGAAAAAATGTTAGGAAACCAAAAAAAAGTTTTATCCAGGACTAGTCTTTCATCAAGTATTGGCAAATTGGGGTAGGGTTGTGGACCAAGTTCTATGAGATTCCAAATCAAGGTCAGTCTTAGCCATGGGAATTTCACTGGATAACATTGGATCAGTCACTCTTTCTCAACCTTCACAGAGTTCTTCACAGAATTGTTACAGGAAAAAAATGGAAGAGGGAATATTATATATTGATCTGGAAAAAGGTCATGATACAAAATAAAACAAAATACATACAGCTGCAGAAATTCAGTAGATTTGAAACCATTGGCCAAAATATATTTTAATAAACTTCGCACATGGTTGATGCATGAATGGAAAATTGCCAAAACATCCCAACACTGTAAGCTAAATTGGGATTCAAAAACATTTGTAAAGAAGGCAGTGTCAAAGCATTTCAACACTATTGCAAGAAAAGTACATAGAAGTGTCTCTGTAGTTACCAGAAGTTCAGTTTGACTATTCCTCCCTTATTCTATTTTTACTGTCCTTTCACTCAAATGAGTACTGAGAGCATCTAATAAATTAAAGAACAAAAATATCCCAGATGTTAAAATGTAAATTAATACGGTAAAGCTGATTAACAACTACACTTGATGGCAAATGCAGCAACTGAAACAGTGCATTCTGTAGCCTGTAAGTAATACAAAGAAAAGCACTCTTTCCCATGCCATTTTTGATGGAATGAAACTGCATTTAAAACAGATTGAATACCAATTCTGAAGTCCTGTTTCTTCTTAATCATCAATACTTCCTTCTCATTCTTCTTCTTTGACTTGGAACTTGCACATGAGCAGTAGTTCATTATCTGTTCCATAGTCAGCACCAGATCATGTCTTTGATGCTATAATTAAGCTGCTCCATCTCCCTTTAGTTGTAGGGTCAATTTTATCCCTATATACACACCCAGTAAATCCGTGTACATGCATTATTTTGGTTGTTCGAAGACAGTGTTAGTTGTGACAAAATCACAGTGAGTGGCAGAAATTGATAAGTTGTTCTTCAGATTCATTTTGGTTTCCCAAACCATACCATTCAACAACATTTTTCTATTTAATGTTTCCAACTTCAGCATTCTAGACTCCAGTCACAAGTAGCAAAATTTGTTTGCATGTGCTAGAGATTTCAAATTGAACTAAAATCAGCAGTGTCAAATTGAACTAAAATCAACTCTAACAAAGAGTCTACCCCCAAAGTCTAATTATTGGATCATTGATTGCATTGTAGCCAAGTATAGTTATTTCTATAGTCTTTCAAGCTATAAAAACAGTGCTTTTACTACTTTGTTAATGTCCTGAGTAATAAACAGTGTGATCTTTTGACTGAAAGTGTCCAGTCCCAGTCCCATCTCAAACTGCTGGTGCCTAAAATATCAATTTGTAGTTGTCTCATTTCATCTTCTGCTGTATTGAAATTTCCTATGACCATGTTTCTTCCATCCCATATGCCTACTGTAATTCTATTTTTGCAGCTTCAGATTTTCTTTTCCTTTTCAAAAGCAGCAACTAATTACAGATAGTCCTCAACTTACGACCACAATTGAGTCCAGAATTTATGTTGCTAAGTGAGAAAATTGTTAAGTGAATGTTGCCCCATTTTACATTTCTCACACACACACACACACACACACACACACACACATTGGTTAAGCGAATCACTACAATTGTTAAATTAGTAACACAGTTGTTAAGTGAGTCTGGCATCCCTATTGACTTTGCTTGTCAGGACTTTTGGTAAAGCAAAAAAAAAAAATTGGGAAAAATATATAAATGGCTAGAAAAGATGATTGGAAAGCATGTAGATTTTAAAACTTAACTATTTTTATTAGGTATAGTATTAGGTAAACTTGATAAGAAAAGTAGGTATTTAATACTGCACATCTTGACAGCAGCAAGGATTGTATTTGTGCAATGCTGGAAAAATGAAGAAACACCATTAGATGAAGAAATAATTAAGAAGATACTAGAATGTAGAGAAATGGACAGACTGACATTAAAAATGAAACCAAAAGAAGATACACAATAGTATCAAACATCGAATCTATTTTATCAGTGATTGGAAAAAAGAGGTGGAGACTAAGAACGTAATATGTACTGTTAAGCAAATTAAATACCCAGACAACATTATTTATTTATTTATTTATTTATTTATTTATTTATTTATTTATTTATTTATTTATTTATTTATTTATTTATTTATTTATTAGATTTTTATACCGCCCCCTCTCCCGAAGGACTCGGGGCGGTGAACAGCCAAAATTAAAAAACATACAATATAAACAATTAAAATACGTTTAAAACAGAATTAAATCTAAAATGGCTCCCCAATTTAAAACGCCTTACCCATACCCCTATAAATAAGACGAATTTAAAATTTAAAAATTTAAAAATTTCCACATTTAAAAAGGGGGAAGATTTAGGCCAGGCCAGCTTGATAAAATAGAAAAGTCTTAAGCGCGCGGCGGAAGGTGCGCAGATCCGGGATCCTACGTATCTCCGGGGGGAGCTCGTTCCAAATCGTAGGTGCCCCCACAGAGAAGGCTCTCCCCCTAGGGGCCGACAGCCGACATTGTTTGGCCGACGGCACCCGGAGGAGCCCCTCTCTATGGGAGCGTACTGGCCGGTGGGAGGCTATTGGTGGTAGCAGGCGGTCCCGTAAATAACCAGGTCCTAAGCCATGGAGCGCTTTAAAGGTGATAACCAGAACCTTGAAGTGCACTCGGAAGACCACCGGGAGCCAGTGCAGCTCGCGCAGGAGAGGTGTCACATGGGAACTCCATGTCGCTCCCATCACCACCCGCGCGGGCCGCACTCTGCGCCAGTTGGAGCCTCCGAGTGCACCTCAGGGGGAGCCCCATGTAGAGAGCGTTGCAGTAGTCCAGACGAGAAGTAACAAGGGCATGAGTGACTGTGTGTAGGGAGTCCCGATCTAGATAGGGACGCAACTGGCGGATCAGGCGAACCTGATGAAAAATCCTCCCAGACACGGCCATCACATGCTCTTCTAACGACAGCCGTGAATCCAGGAGGACACCCAGGTTGCGGGCCCTATCCGTGGGGGCCAATGATTCGCCCCCAATAGTCAGTGATGGCGCTGACTATATCGGGACGTCGGAAACCACAGCCACTCGGTCTTGGATAGGTTGAGCCTGAGCCTGTTCCTCCCCATCCAGATCCGTACGGCCTCCAGGCACTGGGACATCACTTCAAGGGCAGCTGGGTGTCATCCGCATACTGATGGTACTTCACCCCAAAACCACGGATGATCTCGCCCAGCGGCTTTACATAAATGTTGAACAAAAGGGGCGAGAGGACCGATCCCTGCGGCACCCCACATATGAGGGGCCTCGGGGTCGATCTCTGCCCCCCTGTCAACACAGACTTAGTACGGTGCCTCCCACCCCCAACTCTTCCAACCGGTGCAGCATGATACCATGGTCGATGGTATCAAAAGCCACTGAGAGGTCTAACAGGACCAGGACAGAGGAGCAGCCCCTGTCCCGAGCCCTCCAGAGACATCAACCAACGCGACCAATGCCGTTTCCGTGCTGTATCCAGGCCTGAAACCCGACTGGAACGGATCCAGATACGACGCTTCATCCAGGTACTGGGGAAGCTGTCCCGCAACCACACTCTCAACAACCTTCGCCACAAAACGAAGGTTGGAGACTGGACGATAATTAGCCAATATTGCCGGGTCCAGGGAAGGCTTCTTGAGGAGGGGCCTCACCACCGCCTCCTTAAGGGCGGCGGGGAAGACACCCTCACCCAATGAAGCATTTATAATCCCCTGGAGCCAGCCTCGCGTCACCTCCCGGGAAGCCAGTACTAACCAGGAGGGACACGGGTCCAACAAACATGTGGTCACGTTCAATCTACCCAGAATCCTGTCCACGTCATCTGGGGTCACAGGATCAAACTCATCCCAGATAACAGTCTCAAGACCTGCCTCCATCACTCTCGCTGGATCTACCCAGTCAGAGACCAGACCTTCCCGAATCTGAGTGATTTTGTCATACAGATACTGAACAAAGTCCTCAGCTCTTCCCTCCAAGGGGTCCTCCCGCGCTTCCTGGTGGAGCAGGGAGCGGGTCACCCTAAACAGGGCGGCCGGGCGATTATCTGATGACGCAATAAGAGCAGCAAAATGCGTACATTTTGCTGCTTTTATCGCCACTAGGTAAGTCCTAATATGGGATCTAACCAGTGTCCGGTCCGATTCAGAAAGACTAGCTCTCCAACTACTCTCTAGGCGTCTTTTCTGGCGCTTCATCTCCCTCAGCTCCTCGGTGAACCAAGGAGCCAGGCGAGATCCGCGCCAGGTCAGAGGCCGCAAAGGCACGACTCGATCCAGGGCCCCAGCGGCCGCCCTATCCCAGGCGGCCACTAGGTCACCAGTCGAGGCGTGAGCCAGAGCCTCAGGAATTGGCCCAAGCTCCGTCTGGAACCTATCGGGTTCCATCAGGCGCCTGGGGCGGTACCATCTTATCGGTTCCGCAGCGGGGTGCCGCGGTACGAAGGTCAAGGTGAAGGAGAGAGTGATCCGACCATGACAAGGGCTCGATGACTACATCCCCTATCTCAAGATCACTCAACCACTGTCCAGAGACAAAAAGCAAGTCCAGTGTGTTTCCCCCAGTGTGCGTAGGGCCATGAATTAGTTGGGTTAGATCCATGGCCGTCATGGAAGCCATGAACTCCCGAGCCACCTCAGACGTCTCACCCAGGGACGGCAGGTTGAAATCCCCCATGACCATAAGTCTGGGGGTATCAACCGCCACCGCGGCGATAACGTTGAGTAGCTCAGGCAGGGTTGCTGCCACGCGGCAGGGAGCCAGGTACGTGATCAGCAAACCCATCTGAACCCCATGGCCCCACTTCACAAGGAGGGACTCACAACCAGCTGTCTGAGGTACAGTGGTCTCCCTGGGCCTAAGGCCTTCTCTAATAATAACCGCTACTGCCCCGCCCCTCCCTTGTGACCTCGGCTGATGGAATGCGTGGAAGCCTGGTGGGCACATTTCTACCAGAGGGACCCCTCCCTCCGGGCCCAACCAGGTCTCCGTAATACCCGCCAGGTCCGCTCCCCCCTCCTGAACAAGATCACAGATGAGGGGGGCTTTATTTACAATGGACCTGGCGTTGCACAACATCAGACGAAGGCCCGGGCCGTGAGGATCTGTGCAACCTGGCAAACGGGTGGAGCCTTGGGGGCCGGAGCACCCTACCGCTTGGAGACAGTGGGTGCGTGCTCCCTTAACATGATATGGCCCCCTGCTCCCGCCATATCTACTCCTCCCACTCACAGTACATGATGTGTATGAAGCACTAAGAAATGTAATTAATAAAAAATTAATAAAATAAATAAATAAGAACAGTTCTCAATCATTTGAATGTACAATAAATCATGTGACTGACCATGGGGATACTGTTACAGTCGTAAGTGTGAAAAATGGTCATAAGTCACTTTTTTCAGTGCTGTTGTAATTTTGAACAGTCACTAAATGATCTGTTGTAAGTTGAGGACCTTGAAGGCTTTAATATAGTTGCATTATAAACACCATTAGAACTCTGTTTACAAAAATCCTAAACTCGTACCATGTTGAGTGCCATATAGTCTGAGGGACTCATTATTCAGCACTGTATCATTTTCGGTCCATATGGTTTTCTTAGTAAAAATACAGGAATGGTTTACAATTTCCTTCTTTGTAACATTAATAGATGCCTTTGTCATTATCACTAAAGTTATTATCTGACTCCATCTTCTTATGTCACTGTTGCCCCATATTTTGTAGGTCCTTGCTTGTTTTAGCTGGGGAATTAGGATGACCTTCACACCTTGTGTGACCTTTCTGGAAATCTATATATATATAAGCCAAATACCACTCACTCATGAAATCTCCAGAATGGTAAAGCCTACAAACTTGAAATTTGGCACGTTTGACCCTTTTGGCTTCTAAGTGCTTGCTAATAAAAGATTTTTCAAAATGACCATCAGATCATTAGTATTTCACATACAGTATATTCACACGCTCTGATGCTAAGGAGTTAGACTTTCTACTCCCCCTCCCCACCTGAAAGGAACTCTGTCCCAACTGCCAGTTGCCTTATATTAACACGCTCTGATGCTACTCCTTCGTTAAACCAGGTGTGGGCATGGCCAGCACGTGACTCATCCGACCTGCGGGCTGGGACATTCTACTCTCCCTCCTCCTGTGTTCCAATTGCCAGTTGCTTTATATTAACATGCCCTGATGCTACGGAATTACACATTCTACATTAGGTTTCAGGCTTTAAGTTTCAATTTATCAAGCCCGATCACATAGTTTCATAGCAAAGCACTCGTGTCCAGCTAGTATAGTATATATTCTTGGTCAATACTCCTGACATTCTTTGGTCCTTTTTCCCAGGAACATGCACAAAAACACTAACGACTATTCTAATTCACCCTTCATGTTTCAATGTTTTAACAAAATAAATGCCTCATTATACAACAATGCCTTGCCAGAGTGTTTTGTGTGACACATTGAAAGGAGAGAAATTAAGAATTTAAATAGGCCTCTAAGTTAGCTTCAGTCAGTGCTTGGTATATTTGCACTCCATCTCTCAGTTCTATAGTAAGCCAAGGAGCTGATTAAAATCTACCATGTCCAGAACAGGAAAACAGGCATTTTGGGGCAATAACATTATTTGCCTGCACTGTATCCATGTTCCACAGAGCATTTAGAACTTTGATATTTTCACTGAAATGAAAAACTTCACAAGAAAGTAAACAGCTGCATCCATTAAGAATTTGGTCAGACCATTTTTATTAAGTTTTCATAGCTGGAGAATGGACCAGTTGTGTTTGTATGGAGTGCCATTTTAAAACTAGACCATGTTCTCCCATAAACTACAAATTTAAGGTTTTTTTTAAAGCTTTTTTAAAGATTCTCCTTGGGAACATAACAATAGAGGCTCTCATGATTGTCATCTGATCTTCAACATTTGCTAGCTACATAGTATAGGAAAATGAGAAAACAGATCAGTTTTATATTTTATAAATGACAAAGCAACTAGAAAGAAAGAATTTTGGAAAGAATTTTAAAAGAACATGACTACTCAATTTAAATATAGCATAGTCTGCCCTTTAGCAATGCTAATATTCCTGTTTCCCCAAAAAGTTCCGACAGATGCCCTGATTAACTCATGAATCTCGAGCCAAGTTTCAAAAGAAATCCAATTATTTATTAGGAGCAGCATGTCGGCATCTACTAGAGTGAGGTCTGCTCTGCTGCACAAAAGTTATGGCTCAACTTTGACTCTGTTTTCCCCCTCCCTCTCAGTCTGTGTCATAAATCACATTCTCCAATGAGGCACTCCCATGGGCTGTAGAAACACGCCTCACAAACCAGCTTTGGTAATCTGAGATCCAATGTTGGAAGAAGGTATACATGGAATGTGCTCCCCCCCTTTCTGCCCATGGCAACTCGAGAGGAGACTAGAAATGCTTTACAAGTTGACATAAGACCTATCCTGAAAATAAACCCTAGCAAGTTTTATGTGTGTGTCTAATATAAGCCCTACCCCCAAAATAAGCCCTACTCAAGAGCCTGTGCACCCGGCCAGTTGCCCATTCCATCTGGTTGCTAATGGTGCCACAGCCATGAGGCAAGGTGCATTGGGGGAGCTGCCCCATGTGCCCCACACCGGCTTACCTCAGAGCCCCTGCAGCCAGGCCATCCACACCCTGACACCTGCCTCACGGCAGCAGCACCTATAGCCATGTGCAGCAGGAGCCCACGTGGCCGCCGCCCACTTCTGCTTGCTCACAGCGCCAACAGAGCAGGATGCTGAGTGGTGCATTGGTGCCATGGCCATGAGGCAAAGCAAGTGTCAGGATATGGATGACCTGGCTGCAGGGGCCCTGAGGGTGCATGGGGCAGCTCCATCCTCCTGCCTCACTTTGGTGGCACTGGCACGCCACGCAGCCTCCTGCCCCTCCATGAACAAGCAGAAGAAGTGGGCCTCCTGTACATGGGGGAAAATAAGACATGTCCTGAAAATAAGCCCTAGTGCTTATTTTTGGGCCCAAAAGAATATACCGTCTTATTTTCGGAGAAACACTGGTAAAGGATTTCCTAAAATATTTTCTGTGCCTTTGGTCTGTCTTCTTACTGTCTAATAAAATTATGAAACAATAGATTCTTTACATTATCAAGTCTGAAAAATGCAGGAATCCAAATTAAAGAATCCCGATACAAATGGCTACCTAGCCTATATTTCAATATATCCAACAAAGTGCAGCCCATTGCCTCCCTGCATAATTTGTTCCATTGTCAAGCTGCTCTTAGTTTTTCTAATACTTTTTCTTCTCTAACATTCAATCAGAATCAGTCTTCCTGTAACAAAAATCCATTTTTCCAAGTCCTACATTCTGGAACAATAGAGTGCTATTATAGTCTCTTTTGGTGTTCTTTTCATGGTTGAAGATACCCTGCTTCTTCATTTTCTCTTCATAGTTTCAATCAATTTTCATTGCTTTTCTGAACATTCTCAAAGTGGGGTGCTTTGAGTTGGACACAATGTCCAAGATAGAGCTTGATCAACACAGAATAAAATAGAACTATTATTCGGGGTAATTTGTACTGTATACTGTATTTCTTCTTTTTTTCTATCCACAGTACATTGCTGATTGAAACCCAATTTGTAATCAACTATTATTCTAAGATCTTTTCAAAATACATTATTACCAAGATGAAGCATGCATTCTTCATCTTGTATATATTTGGTTTCTGATTAGCTATTCTTTTTTTCTATTAGATTTCATTCCCCAAGCTACCTTGGGAGTTAAAATTAAAGTCCACATATCTTAAAGTTGCCAAGATTGAGAAACTCTGCTCTAATATATATGTAATTATATTTGAGTTTTATTTCCATCTTCTAGAGTACTAGCTGTCCCATCCAATTCTGTGTCATCTTAGATAAGCATTTGTTCCATCCTTTTGTTAAGTCATTAATAAAAATGTTAAAGGTTGAATCATGTGGCATCCAGTCATACTTAAGCTGCTTACTAATCAGAATATTATGAAGAACTTCAGTCAAATGCTGAAATCCTATATTCAGCATTCAGCATTCCCACAATCTACTAAAGAATTTACCCAATCAAAAACAGAAGTTTAATCTGAAAAGAGGTACTGAGTGACCTATAGTTTCTCCTGAACCTTGTGTTTCACCTTTTAAAAGATAGGCACAACAGTTCAACAAGATTTCTCAAAGAGATTACATAAATAAATATTAATAATTCAGAGAGATCATCAACACATTTCTTTAGAACTCAAGGATGCAATTCATCTAATTTATAAACTCAAGGTGAAAAGTTATTTCCTATGTCTAGGATTCTCAGGCTTCCAACTTTCTTCTTCATCCTCCTCTAATGATTTCTTGACAAACACCTGGTAAAAAACCTACGTCTTTTGTTGGAGAAGACATCTAATCTAGAAATTGAGTTGCTCTGTCTTTTTTTAACTATTTAATCTGATTTTGCCACCTTTCCAAGCACCAAGTAAATTGGTTCTCTTCTATTGTGAGAAGTTAAATAAAGACCTTCTAGCAAATGGAACTAAAGTATAGATGTGCCTTCTTTATAGATTAGCTAGTTTAACATGCAAATGAAGACTGCAGGTCACCAAAATATGAATGTGACAAAGAAAGTTTCTTAATTTAAAAATTGTGTATGCTAAAGTGAACAGGTTTGAAGTGAGTTCTGTGAGTTCTAGTCCCACTTTAGGCATGAAGCCAGCTGGCTAACTTTGGGCAAATAACCCTCAGTCTTTGGAAGCAGGCAATGGCAAACCACTTCCAAAATCTTGCCAAAAAGCTGTAGAAATGTGACCAGGTAATTTACAAAATTCAAGAATGAATGAATGAATGAATGAACAAGGAACAAGCAAGCATGCACACACATATCTTAAAATGATAGTAGTAGAACTGAATAGAAGTAACTCACGCATAAGCCAGTTTGGAAAAGTAATTAAAGGCAAAGGCTAAAAAATAGGACCCTCTTCATAGGTTTTAGTCCTAGACCAGTATTAAAAAATGTTGACATGTTTTGTTTATATAGAGAGAATGAATCAGAAACCAAACATATGAAGGAAAAACGAATGGGGCAAGAGGGAGGAAAAGAGTTAGAAATTTATGGTTGGATGAAATTGAGGAGGTTCCCAAAAAGGGACAGATAGGAAATTTAAAGAACAAAGCACAATGCATAACACAATTATATATGAAGTAAAAGCAGGAGTAATTTGTAAGGAAAGAAACACTTGGAGAACTGTAGTAACCTGAGTTGATGTAAACTTTTTAAAACTATATTCCACTTATTTTTTAATCTCAGGGCTTTACTTTTTCATTTAGTACTTTTGCTCATTTTCTGTTTCTGCATAATACAGCCTATCCTCAAGTGAATATTACGGTAGGTATATGTGGGATATTAGGAAAATAACATCAAGAAATAGAAATAAAAATGGATATGGCGTAAGGCAATAATTGGTCAATAAGGATTGAAAACCTAAAGAGAAACACAATTCAAGAGAGGACATTTAACTTTTCTTGCTAACAGTGCAGGGTTGGAATGCTCCCGATTCAGACCGGATCGCCCAATCCAGTAGCGATGGCGGCGGGTGGTTCGGAGAACTGGTAGCAAACATCTCTGCCTCCCCCCCCCCCCCCATGCCCAGCTGAGCCGCACAATCATTTTTTTCCCTCTTAAAAAGCATTTTTTCTATAACCTGTTCGGCCAAAGAGGTTGTAGAAAAAATGCTTTTAAAAGCATCTGACGATCCCAGCTGAGTTGCCAGATCAGCAAAAGCTTTTAAAAGCATTTTTTTAACAACCTCTTCGGTTATAGAAAAGGTTGTAGAAAAAATGTTTTTAAAAGAAAAAAAAGCCTGACGATCAGGCAACTCAGCTGGGATCGTCAGAGGCTTTTAAAAGCATTTTGTTCAGATGAAGAGGTTGTAGAAAAAACGATTTTAAAAGTAAAAAAAAAAATGTTGGCCATGCCCACCCAGTCACATTACTCCCCCACACCAAGCCACACCCACAGTACTGGTAGTAACAAATTTTACACTTCACCACTGTAACAGTGTATATTTTGTCTATTTAAAAGATGAGTGTTCCTAACTGATTAAACTGCATGGATACACAGACTATTACTTGGCAATAACCCATAAATGAATAATATCAGCAGGTGTGCTTGGACTACACATATTTGCAAGCATCTAGGAGCAGCATTCTAATCAAGGTATAAGCCTTCCAAAAGGGCACAATTGTTTTAATACTTCGCAACACCAGTTTCTAATGCTTTTTCACAAATCTAAAGCTTTTAAACAGTACAATGTAGTCTATCCTAAGCATGTTACATTTAGGCACTGATTCTGCTGTAGGCATCACACCTACTTTTAAGGAGGATTTGCCATAGGGTTCCATGTCCCACAGTTATAGATAGATGATATAGATAGATAGATAGATAGATAGATAGATAGATGGATGGATGGATGGATGGATGGATGGATGGATGGATGGATGGATGGAGATAGAGATAGAGATAGAGATGATAGAGATAGAGATAGAGATAGAGATAGAGATAGAGATAGAGATAGAGATAGAGATAGAGATAGAGATAGAGATAGATAGAGAGAGAGAGATAGATAGAGAGAGAGAGAGAGAGAGATCAGTGGTGGGCTGCTACCGGTTCGCCCCGGATCAGGCAAACCAGTAACAGCAGTGGCAGAATCTGCCCACCCACCCAGATGTCTCTGCGCATGCGCAGAAGTGCGCATACTTGCGCAAGCGCAGAAGTGCGCATGCTTGCGCAAGCGCAGAAGTGTCACATGCTTGCGCAAGCGCAGAAGTGTCACATGCTTGCGCAAGCGCAGAAGTGTCACATGCTTGTGCAAGTGTGTACACGGCCAAGAGCAAACTGGTAGCGGCCGAAATTGAAACCCACTACTGATATAGATGATATAGATACAGATATAGATGTGTGTGTATTTATGTTAATTCATTCAATTTACAAGTAATCCTTGAATTCAGACTATTATGATAGTTCAAAATTACAATGAGGCTGAAAAAAGTGACTTCTTTGCACTTCTGACCTTCAGAGCATTCTCTCAGTCACATGATCAAAATTTGGGAACTTGACAACCAGAGATATTTATGACAATTGCAGCATCCCAAGAGTAAATGATTGCCATTTGCAACTTCTCAGCCAGCTTCCAACAAGCAAAGTCAATGGGGAAACTGGATTCACTTAGCAATCCAGTTATTCACTTAACAACCACAGTAAAAAAAAAAAAAAGGCCATAAAATGACTGCATCACTTAGCAACAGAAGTTCTAGTCCCAATTGCGGCCATAATTCAAGAAACAAGAATGTTACACAATTCAAGTGCTAGTGCAGGCATATATAGTTGTATGGATAATCAAAAGAGCAATACAATAATAAATTAATAATCTATTTAAAGTAAAAAATGATTAAAAGAAAATTAAAGATTCACTTGTATAGTACTTTGCAACAGGTGAAAGCAAAAATATTATTCCTGTAATCAGTCTATCTTTATTTCTGAACCAATTTGGAAGCAAAATAATGGCAGTACCTTTATTGGACTCTAATGTCATTTTTTTGACAAAATAGTAGTAAATCACTTATTTTACTTTTTGATAGGATTTTAATAAAGTTCCCATGAGATGCTCAAGACCTTCCCTGTGCTTCCCTGCAATTATTACAGAACATGATTATAGACAGTGTCTGGTATTTTGCGGTATTATGAATGTGATAAGTTACTAAATTGCATAGAGAATTAAATTTGCAGCTGCGGGACTGTGACAATGTATTTCATTAGTTTATTAGAAAGCTGAATTTGGTTAAGATATTACTATTTTGTGCTAGAGCCAAGCACTTTAATAGTAAAACTGCAAGATCCTTATCTGTATAAGTCATGTTATTATCCACAAATGTCCTGAAACACGGAGCATTGTGTGTTTCAAATATATTTTTAATGTGAATGCAATTTCTTCTTTTCTGTTTCATTCTTCCCCTTAACATTTTATTAATGTTAAGAAGAGCTTTTTAAAAATCTTGTATTCTAATGCAATTTTGAATATTTCTCATTCAGTATTATAGTGAGCAATAGATTGAATTTTAATAGCTATTTACAACTTATGAATAAGCTATATAGATATAGATATAGATATAGATATAGATAGATATAGATATAGATATAGATATAGATATAGATGATATAGATATAGATATAGATATAGATATAGATATAGATATAGATATAGATATAGATATAGATATAGATATAGATATAGATAGTTAATGGCTTCAGAGAAAAGGCAGAACCTAAGCTGATTTTACAGCTTCTGTAATACATTCAGCCAAACACTGCTTTTTTATTTATTCTAAGTCTCATATTGTTCTTAAATAATATATGAATATTGAGACCTCCAAAAATCAACTCTAAATAATAATAATATTGTGCTTATTCAGTTAGTGAAGTCAGAAGTTAGTCATAGTGAACTATTAATTCATTCTTTATTAGGTATCTCCAGAAATAGCAGGAGAGAGAATATATTCACGGATGCTTTTCAGATGTTTGACTGTAATTATTATATAATTTTTTTTCAACAAGAATGGTCAATGATCAGAAAATGAGAACTATAGTCTCATAGTTTTCAATAAAACAAAAGTTGTCTACATTTGCTCAAACCAATATAGCTGCAACACTTGTAATATGCCAGAGAAACATCAGTGATTATTCTCATGTGTAATTTAATTTTTAAGAAAACCCTAGCATTCAACATAATTAACATAATTAAACATTGTGTGAATTCTTGGAATCCTCATTACATTTCTTTATCTTATCAGAGAAATAATTTTCGTCCTGTATTTTTCTTTTCTATTCAACCTTTCAATATTCACATTATCAGCTTCTTATTTTTAAAAGAACTTTTTTAAAAAACCTTTGAAAGGGCCATGAGATTTATATTTCTAAAGTTCTTATTTGAATTCTTACTTAAATTAAATTTATCTACCAGCACAGCTAGAAAAAAAAGTTGTTGGTGAAGGACTGGAAAATTTTCGTTTTCTAAAACTAAGCAGTCTTAAGCAAATCCCTATAGAAGACACTGGATTTCTCCCCTCAAAGGACAATGATGGGAGAGATCTATAAGTCACTCTGGTCTTCTCCAACTCTTGGAATTTTCCATATTTAGAAAAACAAAAGAGTCGTCATCTTTTCCTGTGGAAGGAATGCCACAGCCAAAGCACCAAGATGACTTATTGTTCTGGTCAGAAGCCAACTAAAGACTTGTACTCATCTTCAATTGGATGCAGTCAAATTAAGAAAAAAATCTATGAGTATTACCACCATAAACTATTTTTTACTGTTAACATTCTTCTTACTTATCCATTTGTCCATCTCCTACTAGCAATCCAGTCACTGCCCTTTTCAGCTGCTAGAAAATGCAAAAACAGGACTGACATTATATAAAGATTGAAGTTGGAATTCCATCTTCTATTTTCCTTTTGCTTGAAAATATATTAATTTTCTCTGATAAACTCTTTGTAATTTAAACCATGTTAGAGCTAGAAACAGCCAAAATACCGAACATTAACAGATGGATTGGGGAATAATCTGGGTGGCATTTGTTTTCTGACAAACTGGGGTTGAGGAGAAGGATAAGGTTGAAGATCGGCAGACTGGCTTAAAAGTTGACTGTGGAATAAGATCTGCCATCTCCTTCAGCTGAATTGTAGCCTCACTATTCCTCTGATTATCAAAACATCCTTTATATGCTGATGCCAGAGAGACAGTCTTAACGAATTGTTATATTCAATATTGTTCTGCTCTGATTTAATTATTTTGTGTGCTGTTTAAAGTTTTTTCATCTGAAACAGCAGGAAGGATTAATGCTGTGGCTGGAACTTGGCCAGATCCCTAAACAGACAGATCCGACTCCTACAGAAGCAATTAACAGTCTTTCCATTTACTTTAATAGTAGTTGGTTCTGGAACTACGAGCATTATAACTGATGCTAAACTTGTGAAATGACTCCATAGCTTTTTTGATGATTGAATTGAATGGCTTATGACTTTATTATGTATAACTAAAAGTTCTTGTACCATCTCAATCCATATGTTACATGATTAAACAATCTGCATTCTGATGTATAGGAATACAGTGGATCAAAATTATTTATGAAAATACCATAGTTAATAATTGGGTATTGGGAAATAGTTGATTAATTCATTAAAATGCAAACTTTTTTCTTAATTCAAAGAAATATCTTTTCTTAATTGAGCCTATCTCCTAGTAATTTTATATCTTCAGCAGTATGTTTTCCTGGTAAAAATATAGCAGTGGTTTGTCATTGTCTTTTTGTGAAAATTCTTTTATTGTGGGAGATTTGTGTTTTTAATTTGCCATTGCTTCCTCTGGTGATGACAATATCCAGGAAGGATAGCATGTTGTTTTCTTTTTCCCTTGTCAGTTTTGTTCCTTTGAAGATGTTGATTGTTTCGTGTGTTGTCTCTTGTTGTCCCTTTTCTATTATGGTGAAGGTTTCATCTACATACCAGATCCTTACTTTTGGTTGTAAGTTGTGGGAGTGCCATTGTTTTTAAATACTACATTACAGTTTATGCTGAGTCCTTAAGAGTTGTGATCCTGTGGGTATTTCTCTGATATATTGGTATATTTATCCATGAAAATGAAAGTAGGTGGTGAGGTAAAGGTTGATGAGATCCATGACTCTGGGTATTTTGATCTTATTGCATTTAGTTATATCATGTATGTTGTACATGCTACCACTAGATTGTTTTACTTGTTTTGGATCTATGGATATAAAGAGTGTTTTATAAGTTAGCTTTATCAAATACCTTAACAAACAGATTTTGATAAATAGCAAAAAATAACATTAACCAATGGATAATTGTAGAGATTAAAATGAAAATTATTAAAAGTTGGTCATAAGAATCACATTTATCAATTCTTACATACAATTTTAAAGCTTTACATAATTAAATGATATTATTTAGTTTAATTCAAAATGAGATATCTACACTGTTTCCCCCAAAATAAGACATCCCTGATAATAAGCCCAATCGGGCTGTTGAGCACATGGCAATAAGGCCAAGCATTTATTTCAGGGTTCAAAAAAATATAAGACAAGGTCTTTTTTTCGGGGAAACACAGTACTATTTATTTTTCAAAATAACATACTTTAATATGCTTGACATTATCCAGATTATTTTAATTCAGAACTACAGATAAATCATTTTAACTTTAGTTGGAACATATGTTAAACCAATATCAAAATTATATTTTCAGACTGGATCAATGGATCTTAAAATTGGTATTCTGTGTAACCAAGAGGAAAGAAATTTACTGTGCCACAAAAAACCTCCCAAACTTCACGTATGAAATGTCAAATCCTCATATGATGCTGCCAACTCAGATTCCATTAATGTATATTACTAGGATCCGAGTTGGCAGCAACATAGTGATAATTTTGAATTCATGAAAATCTTACATTTTAATTTGTTTTACATAATTCTTAAATAATCAGTTTGTTTTAATTTTTTATAATCTTAATCTGTTTTGATTTTTATCATTGTCTGAATACTATTTATCTTTATTACACTGTAAACTGCTCATTTGCCTCAAACCATAGGATCGGCAGCAAATAATTTTAACAATAATAATAATACATGTGTAATGATTGTAAAAAAAAAAAAGATACCTATACTTGAAAACATAGGAACGGGGTTGAAAGTAAAAATTAGAATATAGAATATATAGTTATGCTCACCTCATTCACTTATGAGTTATGCTCAGCACTTCAAACATGGACACAGATTTTGACTGGTATGAATTCTTGTGATGATGATGATGATGATGATGATGATGATGATGATGGTTTGTTGTGCAGTCAGCCAGATGTTCAAACTGGATATGGCATTTTTGTCCATCTATGAGTCCTTCACAAGGATGTGAGAAGACAAATGTTGATGTTTGATGGTGTTAACAGTATCGCCATATATGATGTAAGCTGTTCCAAGTCTGCCTTTTGCAATTGACTGATGGTAATTTGATCCATGCCAATGGTGCTCAAGTGGTGCTACAGTTGTTTTGGGATTGAGTCAATGTGCCTATTATTATTGTTTTCTTTTGCCACAATCATTCTATTTCTATTTGCAGATGTTTTTATTTTTTTGTCATCTTCTCCAGTTTTTTCTATTCTATTCTCCTGTCGCTAGTACTGCCATGTCCACTATCCAGATGTTTTTGTCTTTCTTATCGATGGTTGTTAAATCAGGGGTATCATGTGGCAAGTGCCTGCCTGTTTGAATTCTAAAGTCCCAGAGCAATTTAGCTTCTTCATTTTCTATGATTTTCTCTATTATGTGATCCCACCAGTTCTTGCTTGCAGACAAATGGTATTTCTTGCAGATCTTCTAATGAACCCTTATTGCTACTTCGTTATATTTGATGTCATTCTGTGCAATCTTCTTGAGCAGTTTACCAGATGGTCCGCTGTTTCTTCAGCTTCTTTGCAAGACTCCACTTATTGTCGGTTGCTATATTCTCAGTTCTGACTTTGTGTGCATTTGTTCTTAAGGTTTGGTCTTGTGCAGTCGGAAGTGCCCCCTCTCTCTCTTTCTTTAACTTTCCTATTCTTAGCCGTTGCCAGGGCTTGTTATTATCTGCTTTGCTTACTATTTTTTTTAATGTACTGGCCATGTAATATTTTGTCTTCCCATGTCTCTTTTCTGTTCTTCATTTAATCAGTGTGGTCTCTCCAGTAGTCACTAAGACTTCCTGCTATACTAGCTTCAGTGTATCTTCTTCACTGTTCTTCAGATATTCTTTCAATATTCTTTTCTTCTTCAACCATTTGATGTACTTGCAACATTCCGTACCTTCCTATTTTCATTGATAGAGTCTACCAATATTATTACATGGATGAAGGGTGTGATTCATCATCATTATTATATACACAACATGTGAAATCACAGCTCTAGTAGTAGAAAATTGGCTGCATTTTTTCCTGTCAGAACTTGAGAATTCCATGGAAAACAGTTTGAAAAATCTGGATGTAAGGTTTTGTCAATACACGTTCAGCAAAACCTTTGAATCAGCTATTTGTTGGATAGTATGGAATCTGATATGATATTCTACTCTTGTCCATATGACATCTACTTTCAAGGAGCTGGAAAATATGTGAAAAATATACTGGGAAGTATATGTAGAGAGCCAAAGTTTCAAGCTGAAATCTGGCAATGTTAATATTCTCTGAATGATTTACTAGTCATTTTGTTATCTCCCACTTCCCACTTATTATCAAAATATTTTTAAACTGAATTGATTTAGGTATTTTTGCCTCTAAATCTCAAAGCACAAAGTCAAATTAAACCATGACGTCTCCAAATCACAATTCTCAACATTAAAGTGCCAGCAGCTGGAATACAATAGTGGAAGTGGAAAACCATCCTTTTACCCATAGATCCAAATGCAACTAATTGGCCATTGTGACTGACAGACAGATCCTAAATTCTGATCAGAATAACAGAATTGGGAGGGACCTTGGAGGTCTTCTAGTCCAACCCCACACACTATAGCAGGAAACCCTATACCATTTCAGCTAAATGTTTGTCTCAAATCTAAGAAGAACAAATGATGTGGCCCATTTAAAAATGATGTTTGCACATTTCCAAATCTGATTTTTCTTTTTCTCTCAAATCTTTATATTTGATATATATATATATATGTGTATGTGTGTGTGTGTGTGTGTGTGTGTGTGTGTGTGCAGTTAATATTTCGGGTTTCTTCCCGTGTAATTGTGGATATATCCCTAAAAGGGTAGAAGCGACGTTTTGACAGAATCTCATCTGCCATCATCAGGCTTACTTACATAGACAAATATATATATATATATATATATATATATATATATATATATATATATATATATATATATATATATATGTGTGTGTGTGTGTGTGTGTGTGTGTGTGTGTGTGTGTGTATGTGTATGTGTATGTGTATGTGTATGTGTATGTGTATGTGTATGTATATGTATATGTATATGTATATGTATATATACACACACATATATATATATTCAAAACCTTTATATCCAATATGCAAGAATCTTTATATTCTAAATCATCAAGAAAGAATTCATCATGTATTTCCTTTCCTAGAGGGGAAAAACCAACAAGTTTTTTTGGTAAATTATGTTTTAATAGCTGCTGATTGTTTCCAACACAATTATTTAAAATTTGACTTAGATAGCTAAATCAGACAGTTTGCCACTTGCATCACCAGAAGCCTTGTTGTATAATCATATAATTAGAATGATAAATGGTTGAAATAATTTGGAAATTTCATGTCTCCTGAATGATGTTCAAGCCAAGATAAATTCTTATACTAAAATCTGTATATTTTATAATTTAATATTTTGATAGCCTACTCAGATGAAATGCATACAAACATGTGGTTAAGGACAACCATACATAAAATATGTATTTGGGGATAATATGCCACAAAACTAATTATTTTGGTTGCAAATATGCGAAAGAATAAATGTCCATGCAAAATGCATCTTAAGGGGGATACATGCCTGAAACCGCATAAATTTTTCTGTTGGTGTTTTAAAAAGGTTTAGCAAAGTAATGTGGAAATAGGCTGAAACAAAGCAATCAAACAGTCCTAGGATGAAATTGGAGTGCTTCAGCATCAAAGCACTCAACTGTTCTAATGTCTTAATGGCTGAAGCCCAGCAGGACAGAAATGAAGTTGAAGGGATGTGAATGTTTTTCTGTCCTTTTTCATTTGTTAAAAATCTTTCCCTTGGATGCAATAGGAAAGGATATATTTAAGTATGTTGTCAAGCTGATATAATTGTATTTTGGTTTAGGGGTGAGACTGAGGATTTCAATTGCTCTGTGGAGGCCAATCCAACTTTTTTGGACTGTTCAAAATATCCTATCCTGTCCTTTCCAAAATATCCTAACCTAACTTCTTATCTTCCTGTTCTTCAGATTTGAACTTCTGTTTGTAGCTTTAGAGAGAGAAACACATCCTATAACCCCTGTTCAGCAGTATGAGAAATGAAGCAAAGCCCAAAATTAGCCTCTGTACTAGTACTTCCTTCCTGTAAATGAAGCCACACAAGTGTTCAAGACATTAATTTTGTGCTTCATGTGGAAAGCAATTATCCCTGAGGAAAGCCAGCCACTAAAAGCACCACAATGGAATACCCTGGCCCCATAAAGCCCATATGTCTCTGACCAAATACTGTGACATGGCTTTTCATCTAAGCCAGCCCTGTTGAATATGCAGTTTTTTAATGTAATGGAACAAATGTGATTCCCCACACAAGTACCCTCATACAATGTAAGCATATTTTATATTTTGAGATCCAGCTCTTTTTATGCTCCTTTTTTCTTGATGTTCTATTCAGATATCCCAGGGCTTCTAATGTTTTACAGATTATTTTTAAGAAGAAGTTCAGAGTTATCTGTTGGGTAAATACCTAATGTGGCCTTGGCAAAAGTTAAAAACTAAGACCCAGCCTTACTCTTGTCTAACTCTAAATAAGCATGAACATTCTTGGCTAGGAGTTTAGGGATGTGGAATTATTTTCACCAATTATGAGAAGAAAATCTATTAATTGTCTGATATAAAGGCTTACTGTGAGAAATGGTGGCAATATTAATTTTCATTTCTCTCTAGCATCATTCCAGGGGCATGGTAAAAAAGTAAATTATCCCCAGTAGCTATTTTCCCAGTTCCTTTAGCCTATTTCCATTTTTCTTATCAGTTCTTTTACTTTCAACAGAATTTCTTCTAGTTTGTCAAAGTAATCCTTAAGTTTTAGATCCCATAAATGATGAGCAGAAGTGCTATATGTATTGACAGGTAGAATAAAGTATTATAACTAAAATAGCATTAACAATGTCATTGTTTACTTTTACTGCTGCTTTGTATATTGGTTTCATTAAAAATGATATTGCCCAAATCCACACATCCAGAATTATTCTGTATCAGCGTAGGTTAATATTAAAATTAGTGTTGCAGCAAAATGAAGTAATAATGAATACAGTTTAACATGCATAAATATTTCAATCTGTAAAGAATTCTTAAGCTTTATGGTTCCTTCTCTCTGGTTGGTTGGTTGGTTGGTTGGTTGGTTGGTTGGTTGGTTGGTTGGTTAGTTAGTTAGTTATACGGCCAATTTATTATACAGATATATTGAAACATAGAAGGGAAACCATTTGGGAAACCTAGGGCTGTACATTAGATTGGGTAGTCAAAAAAAATTGAGAAGACGAAGGCCAAGCACTTACGTATTATTGCCAATAACATTATGTGGATGTGTTCATGAAACCTCAGATGTTGAGCTTAGCTCAACAGAGATTTCGCTTTAGTTTTCTCCTCCTATTTTGTATGCTTCATTTTTCAAGCTGTCTCTGTTGATTCCTCCAGAGATAGCTAGGTTTTATTCAATATTTTTTTAAAATCCATTTTAATCCATTAGTAAAATGTGCTTGCTTAAAACAAAAAATTATAAATACAAAATTTATTCTTCAGTAAAGATAGGAATCCTTATGAATGTGTTCACATTCATTGTTAGAACTTTTTTCTTATGAGTTCCTCATAAGTAGATATGAAAGCAATTTTCTATATTGTATATTAATGTTTCTCCAAGTGTGGTCTGAGACTGGAAATCTTCCCTCTCATGAATTGGCAAATGATTTACCAGCCTATATTTAAAAATAATTCCATCAAACATTCACAAGAAGCAGTAACAGCAATGGAATCCAGTAAATATTGACAATATATCCCAGGGGTCTCCCTCCAAACCCTTGCAATTTTAAGAATTGAGGCTGGCTGGGGAATTCTGGGAGTTGAAGTCCACAACTCTTAAAGTTACCAAGTTTGCAGACCCTTAATAAAATCTATAACAACAAAAACTCTTTTGGGGTGCTCTTATCATTTTTAAAAGTGGGAAAAGGTCTTGAGAGAAACACTGCTTTATTCCAGTGAGTTTATTTTATACAGGTCTCTTTTATGGTAGGGTTGGTTTTGCTTTGTTTTTTGAGAATTTAATTTCCACAATTTTTCATTAATGTAACATAAATAATTTGAGATTATTTGAGAAACGTAAAAACTACTGCAAAGTTATAAGCCATGAATAAATGCTGAGACCAAGAGAGTACTTGAATTTTATGTGGCTTTGTTTGCATTTCTTCCTGAAAGCCAAGAAAAAAAGACAGGTTGCTTACAGTTCCATTTATAATAGCAGACCTATGTTTAATTAAATCAAAATTATTAAATAGTTGATATATTATGACTATATGGGGTAATTATATAAGAGTTTACGAGTAATTGTTTTTGTTGCAGAAACCTGGGCTATCACCTTTTTTTTTGGCAAGTAAGCTGACATTAACTAAAGAGGCAGCTATGTTCTTGCTTATTCCCTAATAAAAACTTTGTTAGAGGTAATCAACAATTATTTGAACCTATAACATCAGCAGGAATGTACAATTAATTGTATCTCTTCAGAAACCAGTAAGGTGGCTACAAGGGGGAAAAAATGTAGACTAAGCAATACGAAACCTTAAGAATAAAAAGGAGAACATAATTTTCAAGATAGAGTAAAAAGACAGGAAAATAATATTCAATAAACATTATTGAACTTTATTAGCAATGATGGACTCAGAAAACTAATATCCATCCAGAAAATGATATTTTCTTTCTCATCACCTTTAAAGCCCTATGGCACAGGGGCAGATTATCTTTAGGCATCTTTCCCTAAAGACATCTACCTGTCCTACCAGGTGAGATAAGATGGATATGCTTCTAGTCCCTTCCCCAAATTTTGCCATCTAATGCAGTGGTGGGTTTCAAAAAATTTTACTTCCAGTTCTGTAGGTGTGGTTTAATGGTCATGGCATGGCTTGGTGGGTGTGGCAGGGGAAGGATACTGTAAAATCTCCATTTCCTCCCAATCAGTGAGATTTAGGAGGCAGAGAATAGATGGGCAGTGGTGGGTTGTCCCCGGTTCAGACTGGTTCTATAGAACTGGTAGTAAAACCAGAGGGAGGCTCTGCCTACCGACCTCGACGTCATCAGAACGCTTTTGCACATGCAGAAGCGTGGCCCCGTTGTGAACCGGTAGTAAAGGTGAGTAGAACCCACCCCTGGGGCAGGGCCAGTCAGAATTTTTACTACTGGTTCTCCGAACTACTCAAAATTTCCGCTACCGGTTTTCCAGAACTGGTCAGAACTTGCTGAAACCCACCTCTGATCTAATGGGAGCTAGGAATCATATCCTTTCTGTGGACAGTCCCTGCCCTTTGGAACACTCTGCCCCCAAAGATTGCAAGCCCTCTGCCCTCCTAGCTTTCTATAAAGCTTTGAAGACTGGCTTTCCCCTCAAGTGCTGGGATAAGAGGAGATGATTTTTGTCATTTTTAATGTGTTTAGTTTTATAGTTTTAATATGGCTTTTATGCTGTTTTAATTTTTGATTGGAAGCTGCTCAGAGTTGATTATAAGAAGAGCAGCTATATAAATGTTTTAAATAAATAAATAATTCAGAGCAGTTTGCCTGCTACTTTAAACTTGAAGATGTTTTTTTTTTCCCTCCTCTTAAGGAAACAATATCAAGATTCTCCTGAAATATCTTTAAATTTTAACAAGAAGCTACCCTCCTACTGAGTTTAAAATAGAAGATTAGTCTGTTTTAATCAGCGAGTAAAATTTATCTGTATTCCATGGGTTATTTTCCAAGAGATCCTGGTGTTTCATTTACAGTAGCATACTGATATATACAGCTATGCATATTATCTCACATCTTGTTATCAGTAAGCTTATTTTTTATACACTGTATCATACTGAGTAGTATGATCTCAACATTAATTCATGTATTTCCCAAAATTGCACTCAATTCAAGATTTATTAATACACATCTTGTAATATATCCAGAAGCTGAGATTCAGAGAAGAGAGCAGGGATTCTAAAAGGGATAGGGATGCAGAATTCACAAGTTAAATGGATAAGCAACAAAGTTAGCCCAAGATATTTTGTTGCCTTGGAACAGCAAATGGTACCTCAGTGTCAGCCACTCAAATTGAAGTACTTAGTATTAGCACTCATTCAGGAACATAAAGAATGGAAAGGAATGGACTTCGTTAGTACAACATTTATTTATTTATCAAATCTATACATCGTGCATCTATCTAAGTGACTCCGGCAGTTTACAAATAAAAATCATAAAATCTATACAAAAATAGACAAAGTTAAAAACAAAGATAAAAAGATAAAAGGACAGAGGGAGTGCCCTTAAGCCACCAACCATCACCTCCAGATTTACATTAAGATGCTAGTTGACAGAGCAGGTCTTAACACTCCTCCAAAAGGTAGACAAGTGGGGGCCAATCTTGCCTCAGGGAGCAAGATGTTCCATAGGTCAGGGGTGAGGGCAGAGAAAGCTCTCTTCCTTGATTCTGCCAGTCTAGCCAAAGAGGATACATTGGTCAATGGTATTGAAAGTGCCAAAAGGGTTAAGAAGAACGAAGATGGATGTACTACCAGAACCAGTGCTATTTCTGCCTCATATCCAGGCTTGAATCCTCTCAGGAAGTGGTATAGATAATTCATTAATCCAGGAACTCTTGGAGCTATAGCACCACCACCTACTCAACCATCTTCCATAAAAAGGGAAAGTGAGAAATAGACTATTTGTCTGAATTATCTATAACGATGGGGTCCAGAACAGTCTTGAGAAGATGAGAAACCAATGCCACTTTAAAAGGACTCCCTCCCTCAAGGATAAATTAATCATTGCTTGGACCCACCCACGAGTCATCTCCCAGGTGGCCTTGACCAGCCAGGAGCCACATGTATTTAGTTCATAGGTGGATGCACTTACGGTCCCAAGGACCCTATTATTTTTCATTGTCTTATTATAGTGCACTTCTAAATCAAACAAATAGGAAAAAAGCAGTCTTCTTGTTGAGCTCTGAAGATGATCTAAGTTTGCAGTTGATTAGTTTTCATTAATGAGATTAAATGATGCTTTTTGTCTCCAGAAGCTAATGCAAACAAAATCCATTTATCACCATGGCAGTAGTTCCTGCAACAAAGTTAATGACCACTACTGTTCTACTATCAAGCCAGTCAGAAATTAAGCTTTTTGTGCAGAAAAGCCAAATCTTGCAATCAATCATTGTCGACATAATAATACTGTTAAATACTCTGGAGTGGAAAGTAAAGTAACATGGCCATTATCTTTAAATGCATCTCGGAAATGGTTTTCTTTGTGTTTATAGAACAACCCTTTTATGGTTAGTCTGGGAAAGTGGCATTCTTTGCAGCATGAAATAGCTGAAAACACTTGTCAAGAAGAAGTTCCTGCTTAAATGCTTTATGTGTGTATGAGGCAAGGATAGATGGACAGATAGATTAGATAGTAAGAGATATATAATTTATTTCCCAAAAGTGTAATGGCACTTATTTCTTATATCAGGGGTATTTTTTTGTGCCAAGTGACTCATCTAATAGAATGTCTTCCTTGCTTCTCTTTTCAGTTCAGAGACATACTTAAATCTTCAGTGACAACTCACTCTGTGCCAAAAAGCTTTCAAAAGCACTCAATATTAGCAAGGTGTTTGGGAAGTAGCATTGTTTAGCACCAGAAATCTGAATCTTTTGTCATTCTCCCACTTTGCCAATCTGGTGACTTTCATTCTTTGTAGTGACCTTGTTTGCAGGATGAGCAAAAATCCTGCTGCTTTTTTCTTGTTATTGTTGCTGCTGCTGCTGTTGTTATAGTGACATCTCACAAATTCTAATTCGAATAATCTCATGATGTCAAATTGAGTCTGCATAGTTCACATATGATTAAAGGCTTCCCCTTGTTTAATTTAATGAGTTTGATTGCATGTCTTGAGAGTTCTAAAAAAATTTACATTGTTGACCTGACCAAAAAAAATTCTGGTTTGTGACTGTATGTTCTAGAACTAGATGTTCTCTTGCAAACAGAAAATATGCAGCTTTTTAAAAGTGTGCATTTAATTGTGGTAATACAATGAAAAAATATCATAATGGCAATATTTATTTCAATCCAGTTAAGGCAGATGTAATTCCCCTTTGGCTTTTAAAAATGAAGTTAGCAGTTCTGGTTTAAAGCTCTGTGTTGAAGTTTTGTTGCTTTAAGCTTGAAGTAGTTTTATCTACTGAAATCTGTAAACAGATTAATTTCAAATATAGTTGATATTGCTGTGTAATGCAGAATAAATCATGTAGATGTAGTTGCATGTAACCAACCCAACCAATTGTTAACTGTTGTTTCATTGGTTTTATATAAGTGTCATAGCATTAAACTCTTTTCCTTTCTTTTTCTTTTAGACATTGTAGGAAGACAGCCAAAATAGTTTAGAACAGTAAAAAATCACAAATCTGGCATCATTTTTTCTAACTAACAAGTTGTATTGAAAGGCATAAATTTTTGTGAGCTGCAAATAAAATAATTTTTTAAATAAATCTGTTGGTCAGAAAAGGTGCTTCTAGACTCTGGTTTTTCCCACAATAATTTTTGTTCCTCTTTTTTTGTGAAATATCCTATTAGAATTGCTTATGCAGATTTTAAAGAAAAGGAAGACTATTTCAGAATCACAAATAATCAATATGGATATGTAGATTCCATTAAATTTCTTTAATGATGCAATTAATGTTCTAATGAAACATGATAAAAAAATTTATCTTTACAATCTAACACTAGGGACAGTAGCTACCAGTGTCTCTGTATCATCTCTTTTGCTAAAACCTTTGCACATTTAGCAGCTCTACCCATTTATTATTTCAATTTCAATTCTATTCACTTGGTTGGAACAGAAAATTGTTCACCTGATTGAAAAAGTTCTTAGTCAAAAATAAGAAGGTCACCCAAATGCACTACAGACTTTTTCAGAGCTTCAGATTAAATGCACTAATATTTTTTTTTCAAATGTCTTGTAAATGGAGATGTCAAAATGGTACGCATATCCACAATACTGAAGTAACTCTTGAGTTTATGTTTTAAAAAAGTAGTGTCTTGAAAGAAGAGTATTGATTCATCTGATCATTTTAAATATTGGCATATACTGTGAATGGATCCTCCCCATGTCTTTTCCTTAGATAGCAGCTTTCTTGAACAGATCCTGATGCACAAAAAAATCATTTATAATTATTCATTCAGCCATGCATAATATAAACCAAAATTCCTCCTAAAATCCAATTCCCAAAGAATAATCACAACCAATGCACAAATATAGGAGCTAACAAAAAGAAGTAATCCATAGGTCTCATAATTGGGCAGGTCACAATGTACATGCCTGAAATTAATGAGTACCAATAAATATCCGTACTGGCAATTCCTTTTATAAAACTTTCAACAATGCAATATTAACTTTTGATATTTACTATGTTGCCCAGTTAATTTGAACTGCACTTACTCTGTACATTTTCCTTTTATAATTCTCAGGTACCATCTGTCAAATACCATTCACTTTTGCATGTTATGAAACATAATTGTAGAGATTTTTGTGTAAATTGTTTGGAAGAATATTTTTTACGTCAGACAGATTGTATACTTTTCTGGGAGAAAGCATATACAGTATGCTTGCTTTAAAATCTTTTTACAAGATTCCAGAAAAAATGTGATAGTAATATAGGAAAGTTGAATAGAATTACACCATCCAAGTAACATGATTTATTTCACTGCATGACCTTTGATTCCATTTAAGTAAAGCTTTCCTTCATAGTCACTATGAACCTTGCTTTATAAGATAGAAATGCTGCCTTCATCATTCTGATTTTACAGGGTTTTTTAATAGACTGTTTCTCTTTTATACACATACACACACCACTTTCACACATACTTATTTCATTTGCATAATGCCTGTAATTTATGAGCATTCATAATATAAATTTATTTCTACTGGATAGTCATTGATCTTCACTTAATATGACCTTGACCTGCATCTGAGTCATTGTCAAGAAAAAGCAACAGCAAGTGGATAAATGCTGCTTATATGTGACTGTTCAGATCACATAACACTTGTTTTTTTAAGATCTGGATGACCAGCTTCTGCTGACTTGAAGCTTGCTTTATTTTCCAGGCCACAATGCAAGGTGGGTTATGAGGGTAGTTTTATGTTAAACTCATGCTTCCCTCAGCAGAAGAAAAATTAGGTCATAAGACTCAAACTGTTTTTTCTGAAGAAATACAATTGCCTATGCACTGTGATTTCCTGTTGGTTTCGATGGATAATTCAGATTTATTAGTATACCATTTTTTTTAATCTAGTGAGACTATAAAACCTAATGATAGGTCAATATTATTATTGTGATTCATTGCACATTCAGCCAGATGTTTAAAGTAGATGTGGCATTTTTATCCATTTTGTCCTTCCTATGGACCTGGGATATGCAGATCTTGTTGTTTGATAGTGTTAAAGATATTGCCGCAGGATGTAACCTGTTTCAAGACAAGCTGCCTTTTGCGATTATTATTATGATTGGTTTCCCGGAGTTAGACTGGATTTGACATTTTTATCCACCTGTTCAGTTCTTCCCAAGGACCTGGGATAGCAGATGTTGATATTTGATGGTGTTAGAAGTATCGTTGCAAAATGTAATCTGTTCTGAGTACAGCTGCCTATTGTAATTGACCGATGGTGAATTTATCATTCAACTGGTGCTCCAGTTGTTTTGAGATTGCATCCAATCTATTACTATTGGTATTACTTCTACTTTCTTTTGCCACAGTCATTCTATTTCTACTTGCAGTTCTTTGTATCTTGTTATCTTCTATTATTATTAGACATACTGTAAACGATTGCTAACTATACTATGCTAACTTTACTAAAAATATAGCTTCTGTCTTTGCCTTCTTGATTAACAATCTGTTACTCTATTTTATATGTATTTTCTCTTCACAGTGCCACCTTGGGCCTTAATAGCCATAGCCATAGTTGCCATCCTATTAGTCCTTACCTGCTGTTTCTGTCTGTGTAAGAAATGCTTGTTCAAAAAGAAAAACAAGAAGAAGGGCAAGGAGAAGGGAGGGAAGAATGCAATTAACATGAAAGATGTAAAAGATTTAGGCAAGAACTTGAAAGATCAGGTAAAGTATATACTATGTTCTTAAATTTATACTGTATTTGAATATTTAAATGCACAGACTAAGATAATGATAGTATGTACTATATTAAAAATTGACTAGTTACAATTGTTATAATGGAAATTTTTAAAATTTCTGTCACACTATTTTCTTGATCAGCACCCTTAATTTGACTTTGAGCTGCTATAGATGCAGCTCTTGGGTGTTTTCAAACTTGTAGCTCACGTTTAGAACATCTGAAATTTATTAGGTGTACTAGGTTTACAACACATAATAGGTGTTGATATTTCTAAGGAGTTCACAACATAGTAACCAAGATGGCTGAGTTATCTGTCATCTCACAAAACCACATTGAGATTCCCCCTCAAGGTAATGTTTTATTTATTTATTTGGTTTAAAATTTTGCAGAGTCATCAAATTTGGTAAGATTTTGGTAATCTTAGGTGACAAAACACCAGATGAGAACACCAAAATCAGGAATAAGCGTTTGATTACTACTCAAAATTTCATGACATTTGAGGTGGTTTAAGAATATCTAGCCATCATATTGTATGTTGGAATCCAGTGTCTGAAAAAATTGCCAACCAATGGACAACCAAGAAAATTATTATTTTATTGATTGATTATCTGCTATTAAGGCAGTGTTGTTGATTCTTAGCAAACCCATAGTAAAACTTTGTTCATGATATGTCCCTAACCTGGTCCTTCAAGTCTTCCAGAAGCATACCCATTGCCACTGTACCATTCACCTTGCTGCTAGTCTTCCTCTTCTTTTCTTTCCTTCCAGCTGTCCCAACATCAGAACCTTCTCCAGAGAGCTAGGGTTTTACATAATGTATCTAAAGTATGATAATTTGAGCCTGGTCATTTGTGCTTTGAGTGAGAACTGTAGATTGATTTATTCTTTTATATGCATATTTAATTAGAAATAACCACCAAGTTAGTATCTAGTGCACAAATAAAAGATATTCTGTTATTCCTTCTTTAGCATATTCTTCTGGCTCCTTAAGCCTAGTTGTAATAAGGTATAGGCCAGGTTATTGGGACTGCCATTTCTTTACCCCAAATTAACTTCAGCCCATCTTAAAACATGAATAAGGCTTTTTGATCAAAGTGTTTGATTTTTTTTCACTTCTTTTTAAAGCAATGATTGCCAAATACTCAGAGGTAGAATTCACTTATCTTCCCTACCGGTTCACAAATGTGAGCGTGCGCCATTTCTGCACATGCACATGGCCTTCTGTGCATGTGCAGTAGTCACGCATTACGTCCGGGCAGGTGGGTGGGGCCTCCCGCAGTCGCCACTATCGGTTCGCATGATCCAGAGAGAACCAGCTGAATCCCACCACTGCAAATACTAGAATATAAATGGTAAAAGTTACTCCTCTTATTTCAAATTTTCATTATTTGATGAAAGAGGAAGAGAATGAAGAATATCTTTTCATTGATACCATTATCTGTAATCAATTTATATCACTGTTATATGAATAAAGAATATCCCTTACGTTATGTATATTGCTAGTTACTGGTAAATTCTATTGGGGGTGCTACATAAATGCCCTTTAACAAGAGCACCCTTCCTCCCAGTGAAATGTGAATGTTGGTGTCATGGAAATGCATCTTTTGATTTGTTAAGCAAGTGTATGCAGAAAATAAAAATGCTCTATAAATTCGATAAAACCAATATTCTAAAGGAGCGTTATTGCAATGGAAGAACAAATGAATAGCACCTAAAGAAAAGTGAGCTAGCCCACACGAAGAGTTTAGAATTAAAATTTATTTGATAGTTTTTATATTCTTGTATTAAGCAGTTCTTGTTATAAATGTTACAAATGTAGGAGATAAATTTGTCCTATTATTTATACACTAATAACATATAGGTAGAAACTTGAAAAGGTTAGAACTTTATTACTTAGCTCTATGGTTAAACAAATATGAGCCCACCAATCTGGATAAGTTTAAGGAAAGGTTCTTTTGGGATTTTAGGATTAGCGAAAACCATTTGTTGCTTGAGGCAAAGTAATAAATATTGTTCAGTCACCTTGATCATCAAGTAAGTTATTCCAGCAGTTAATGTGGAAACTTACTCAAGAATCTGTCCTTGGCTGTAGATATCAAACAATAATAAATAAAAATAACTAATTATATTTGATTTAAGAAAACATCCACCCACACCCAAATCACTTTCCTGGAGGAAGTCTTATTCTAATTAATGGTAGAATTGGTTTCACTTTTCCAGTAGACCCTTCTACTTTCTGCTCACTCTTGCCCTGGACAAAACTGAGATAAGGGATGAAGGTGCAATTTTGCCAAAGGCCACTTGCTTTGTCCCTGAGATTTTAAAATGTTAGCTGTTCCTCAAAGGTACATATTTACACTAATTAGGTCAAATATATATTTAAACTATAGTGATAGAAATCCTTCTGTTGCTCTGGAACTGACATTATAATCAGTTATGTTCCAATAGAAGAGAATATGTATAGCTCAGGGTTGAACAGTGGAATCCTTGGTGCTACTGAAGATGTTACCTAGTCAGGTAATGAAATGTATGCAAACAAAAAGCCAAGCCCCAAGAACACCAAGAACTCATTTTCATTGTTTAACAGTTGTATTGGATTTTACTCAATGCACAAGTAACTAATACAATAAATACAAAATTGTCATTGTTCATCTCTTATCTCTCCCTTTCATTATGAAGTAAAAGATGTAGTCCAACACTATGGTTCAATAATTCAGTTGCGTTATAGCACGGGATCATCATTTTCCTTGAGGTGTCCTCAAGAGTGAGAGACAGACAGACAGAAAAATAGATGAATTTCCTATTAGCTTGGACAAGGGAAGTTAGATGCTTAAAACAACCAATCCCTCTGAAAGGTGCACTAGTCAGTTGCACTATACAGATTTTCGTTATAACAGAGAATTCTATCATCACTAGGCTTATCACTGAGAACCTTAAATTTTAAGAACAACTTTTAACTAGTGAGTTGCAGTTCAGAACTGATTTAGGAGATACCAATTCTGGTGATAGCAAAGATTTGTTTCTAATATACATGCTCATTGTGAGTTATTCTTTAATTGCTGATTGGTTATGGTAATCATAATCAATATTTCATTAGAATATAGTCTGAAACTGCTCTTTTAGGGATCTATAGAAAAGAAACTTTGTATATTGGTAATGATTCTAATGATGATAACCATCTGGTATGTGTTTTTTTTTTTAATAGGACAAACTGAATGTATTCTGTTGCTATATTTTTGTGCACTTTGTTGTGTGTTTTTAATAAAGCATTTTTCTATGATACAGAATGTGTTCCATTATATTTGTTGACATCTGGATAAATGACCAAAAAGTTATTTTGTGATTCTGGTCAATCTACAATTAAGAAAGAAAGAAACAATATGCATAGTAAAAAATCATATCTGACCAGAAGATTAATTCAGTAACAGGGGGAAAAAGTATAACAGCCTATAGTAGCTTGTTTCATGGGCATCAGCAATAAACATTTTCCATTGATATTTGTGGTTAATTCCATCTTACTAAGTAAATTTTAGAGTAGCCTTTTCCTTATTGGTCATCTTGTGTGAAGATCATGCAATTGTAAGTTAATTTTGTCTAGAAGGCACCTGGTTTGCGATGGCTGTTTTCAGAATACAGGAATCTTTTACACCATAAATGCTGTCATTATTCAAAAGAACCTTTTTTCATGTCCATGTGAATAGACTCCGTGTAAATACAGCATTTAGAACGCATGAATATAATTTAAAACCAATGGTATAGTGATCACATATTAAATGGGCTTATTCAGAAATAATTCCCACTGCCAAATGCAAAAAAGTTCAGACCCTTGCCATTCAGGAAGTACACTCTGTAGATCAATTGAGATTCTCTTTTCTAGTTAACTCAAGTCAGATGGCAGCAATTTGTCAACACTAGCTGATATCTATTGCCAGATGTCAGTCTTTGTTAGTACAGGGATTTTTCCACTGAGCAGTGAAAAAAAGACATCCCAGAAGAAGACAGGCCAAACCATTGTCACACAATTATCAAGAATATGAAGTTGCCTTGAGTAAACTCCTTTGAAGGATATTTTACACTGTCCTTACAACTATTAAATGTTTCAAATGCATGCCCCTTTTTGAATCTCACTACCGTACCCTAATCAAGTTTATTTGTATGTTCATTCTACTGTTTTCAATAAGTTTTACTTCTAGGGTACATCATATTTGTTTTATATGCAATATATATATATATATATATTCCTTACGCATCTAGGGAAATCTATTCATAGGAAAATATTTCTTTAAAAGAAAGGCCAGAGATTATAAGTCTTAAGTGGGTTAAAAGATTCAGTAGAAAGAATATATGTAAAAGGTCATTTCTCCATGGTTTTACTAATATTTTTGTGTGGATGTTTTAATTTTTATTTCTTCCTTCTATGTCCTCCTTATCTATGTTGTGTCTCATGACTGTTCTGGATTGTCACTTGCGGTAGGTTTATTTTGCTCTTTGGACACATGTAAAGTAAATCTCTAATGTACTTAATGCCCCGATAGCTGTGGCTCCTCAGCCTGAGATTTATGCAAAGCTTTTACACACATCAAGAGGCTGAACCAAATTGATTTATTTATATTACAGGATTTAATACTCATTTCTTTTATTCTTTGTAACTTGTGCTAAGATGAAGAGTGTTAGACATTTCAAATTTTGATGTGCACTGATTTTGTCTTCTTTTTGGTTACATGTCAAAGTACCAGAATGGCTGTATAATTTTCTGATGCTATTTTTTTTTCTTGTTTGAAAGAGGAGGGAAATTTGCTTTAGTTCAACCTTTGTGAAAAGAGGTGATCTAATCATATAACTGATAAACTGAAAAAAAAAATTGGGAATTTAGCAGCATGTCTCAAAAATAATTGCATCATTAGTCTCTAACCTTTATTGTGTCACAATTGGTTAACAGAGAGGAGAGTGCTTTAAATCATATCAGGCTGAATTTTTTTTTACTAGCTAAATTTTATGGTGAGTATACCTCATGTTCAAACTGAGCTATTGGAATTCAAGTATAATTTCTAGTAATAGAAAGTGTAAAAACCTAACATTGCAGAAGATCAAGATGAAGATTATTTATTTTAAAAGGGGAAAAAAAGGAAACGTATATGGGAATAGAGAAGATGAATAAATACCCTTTTGAATAATCTAATTTAATTTACCATTATATTTTCCACCAATCAAATGCCTCTATTCAATTCCAAATGGAGCATGAAAAAAATACAAATTTCTCCAAAGTAGTACATTCTAATTGAACTCTAGAGAGCATAGGAATGGCCTCGAATGACAGTAAAAAGATCTGTAACCATGACAAAGAACAGATTAGCATGTCTTAAATCATTCCAAGAAACTAACTTGAGGATTCACACAAAGATAGGGGGGGGAGCCTATTCTGACTTCTATAACTGATTCTGTAACTGTAGCTGTTATACTAAAATAGTTAACCTATCTCTCATTGGTTTCTACATCTGAACTACCATACAGGGCTCTAAGCACCACAGAAAATGTTGGAATGTAGTCTTTCAGCGAGCTCCCAAAGAAAATTTCTGACTGAATTAATTTGTATTTATGATTAACAATATTATTTATTTATTTATTTATTTATTTATTTATTTATTTATTTATTTATTTATTAAATTTCTACGTAGCCATTCTCACTAATACAGCAATTCTGGGTAGCTTACAGTATAATAAAACAGTTAAAAATTGCTTTAAAAAATCAAAATTAGAATAAAAATATTAAAGTTAAGAACCAAGATGATGGATAGGCTAGGGGTGAGAATCTTCTCTATCCCATCAGTCATTTCCAATGTAGCAAGCCCCTGTTGGGGCTCCTGGCCAAACAGCAGAGCCAAGTTTTTAGATTTTTCCTGAAGGCCAGGAGTGTGGTAGTGAATCTCACTTCTAATGGGAGAATATTCCAGAAGGCAGAGGCCACAGCAGAAAAGGTTCCACTGGATCCACTGGCCAAAGTTTGTTGGCCAATGGGATCCAAAGTAGGCCTTTTCTGCTAAAACAAGTGGGGTGAATTAGTCCAATCAGGGTAAGGCAGTTCCTCTGGACCCATATCCTGAAGCCATGCCATAAATCGTTTTAAAGGTGATGATCAACACCTTGAATTGGACCCAGAAGCAAACGGGAAGCCAGTGCAGCTCATGTAACAACAGTGTCACATGCCACCTCTAGAGCCTACAGAATTGTCTATGCCACTGCATTCTGTACCAGTTGCAGTTCCAAATACTCTTCAAGAGTAGCCCTATGTACAGCGTGTTGCAGTAATTCAACCAGGAGATGTCTAGGATATGACTGTGCACAGGGTCTCATGATTCAGAAAAGGATGCAACTGGTGCACAACACAAAATTGTGCAAAGGCTCTGCTAGCCATGACTAGTCAGACATCTAGGAAAAACCCAGATTGTGCAACTGGTTTGTCTGTGGTGCAACCCCATCCAGATCTAAGGATGATGAACCCCCAGATCCTGAGGCCTCTTGAATCCACAGAATTACCAGAGTTCAGATGAAGCCTGTTGTCCCCATCCAAACCCCAAGCACTGCCGCTTGAGACTGCTTTTTAATAATGTATTTATGAGGATTGTTTATGAGAGGCCCTTGGTGCTCTCTGAGGTTGCTTATTTTCTTGCAGAGGTTTCATTACCCAAACTAGGTAACATCATCAGTGCTAGTGACTGTGCTCAGGGCCTCATGATTCAGACTAGCACTGATGATGTTACCTAGTTTGGGTAATGAAACCTCTGCAAGAAAACAAGCAAGGTCAGAGAGCACAAAGAACCAGGGCCGGATTTAGATGAGAAGAGGCCCTAGGCTATTCCACTTATGAGGCCCTTTCACCAGTGGTGGGATTCAATTTTTTTAACAACAGGTTCTGTGGGCGTGGCTTAGTTGGCGGTGTGGCTTGGCAATCATGTGACTGGGTGGGCGTGGCTAGCTGGTTATGTGACTGTGTAGGCGTGGGTAGCTCGTCATGTGACCGGGTGGGCGTGGCTATGTGCATAGACTTTTTTCAGAGGGCTGAAAAAAGTCATTTCTGACTGGGCCTCGCACTTTTGACCGGTCCTCACACTTATGACCATCCTCACATTTATGCCCGTGCAGCTTTCTTAACAACCATGTCACTCATTTCACAACTGCTTCTCTTCACCATGGTGACAAGATAGGGCAAAAACGTAAAATGTGAGGACAGTCGTAAGTTCGAAGACTGGTCAAAAGTGCGAGGACCAGTCAGAAATAACTTTTTCAGCCCTCTGAGTAGTCCATATGCATAAAAGGATACAGCAATAGAGAGGGATGAAGGAAGGGAAGGGAAATTAGAGTAGGAGTGAGGGTAAGAGAGGGAGGAAGAGAGGAGGAGAAGGAGAAAGGAAGAGGAAGTAGGGAGGAGAAGAAGGGGAGGAAGAGAAAGTAAGAAGGAAAGAAAAGAGAGAGGCGGTAGGTTTGAGGAGAAAGATTGCTGTACAATAAAAAAGATGAAAGGGAAGAAAGGCAACCCCAAACAAATATAAAGATATTAAGATAAAGAATGAATTGTTAAACTTTAAAGAATAAAAGAGAACAAATATGAATAAATAACAATAATTAGAAACACACATACAAGCTTACAATGTATTTTCTTTGAACAGAGTATTTGGCCGGTTCACAAATTTAAACAGTGTTTAGTCATTTCAATTAAATTTACAATTTCTATATTTCCTTTTTGCCATATTTATTCCTCATCTATTTTTGTAAAAAACCAATATTACCCTTCATCCTCATCTCTAATCTTAATCAAATTCAATTTTTCCCTTCTATTCTATATTATACCCCTTCCCATTGTCATCTATTTTTATATCCATCCTCACATTGGTTAATTATGTAATATTAGTTGTTTAATATAAATTCAACATTTTAATATAAATCAATTAGTTATATAACTACCTTTTTTGTATATTAATCTATATGAACATGAATATTCCAATTATTTCCATGCAATCCAATTTCTTACAAATCCATTAATTATATTTACCAATAATAATAAACCAAATAATTTCCCCCATATATTCCTCCAAACCGCAACTTAACCATTTCTACTTTCAGAAATATACAATTAATTGTATCTCAATTATTACAATTCCCTAGTTAAATAGAGCTTTTTTTCTTTTCCTCTTTTTCCCTAAATTTCCCATTGTTTGCACCTACCTTTTTTGGTGAGGAAAAAGAAAAGAATTCTGCCTGCCTAATTTTCCAACCTTGCAGCAACAGCAAACCAGTTTCGCTTTCGTTTCTCAGCATAGGTAGGGGGAAAAAAATCAGCACTCTTTGCAAGGAAGCAGAAGAGCCCTGAGCAAAACAGCTGAGACAAATCAGCTGAGAGCCGGGAGGCCAATTAGCCTATGCTGAAGCTCTGTGGGCCAATAAAATTACAAAAAAAACACCAAACCCTTTGTTAAATTGCTGGCTCCCCCGCCCCTCGCCCACCACTATTTATTGGCAATAAATAGTGGTGCGGAGGGGCGGGGCAAGCCAGCAATTTAACAAAGGGTTCAGCTGCACTACTGGCTCTAGGGCGGCCCTTTGAAGCCCCGCAGCAAGAATTTGAAGTTTTTTTTTCTCTAGCTATCAGAGGCAGCAATAGATGGGGAGTGGGCGGGGTAAGCGAACGGCAGGCGATCCAACAGAGCAGAGAGGGAGGGTGAGTGAAGGCGTGGAAGCTGCTTTCTCCATCCTGCTCTCTTGCGTCCGGAGCCCACGTGGATCTCAGGCAGCGGAACTCAGGCTAGGGAAGGGGTGGGCAATTGTGGCTCTTTTACAACCTGTGGCCTTCAACTCCCAGCCAAGCTGTCTCAGGAATTCTGGAAGTTGAAGTCCACAGGTTGTAAAAGAGCCACAATTGCCCACCCCTGGCTACGGTAGGCTGGCGCCACACGGGTGGGAGGTGAGGGGCGGGCGGGCCAGCAATTTAACAAAGGGTTCGGCCGAACCCCCTAGAACCCCCAGAATCCCACCACTGTGTAGGCCCCTCTTGATCTTGAGGCCCTAGGCTGAAGCCTAGTTAGCCTATAGGAAAATCCGGCCCTGCAAAGAACCCTTCATGTCAATCCTGAGCTACAAATATTCTCCTTTATTAGGATTGTTTTTGGTTTCATCTGAGTTGCGCATTTTTAAAATCCTTTTTAATCTTGTTTTCTTAATACATTTTATTAAATGATATGGTAATATGTGATTTGTGGCTTTACTCTTACTATCTTTGAATTCCAAATGAGGTTGAATCAGATTTATTTTATAGAAATTAGATAATTCTATTCCATTAGCTCAAATAGCCATCAGTGCCAGTTGGCAGACATATAAAGAAAAAAGAGTAGAGACTAAAATAGAAAGGTAAATTGCCAGAATGAGAATGAGAGATTTCTCCTCATACATTACAATTTATTTTTATACTGCAAAAGAAGCAATTGATGTAATATTTTTGTACATTTAATCATATAGTTTCTGTCACCTAAAATAAGCCTATTTTGTTTTAAGAAATACATGATGAAACAAATTTAAGTTTAATACTAACTAAAATTAACAATCCTTAAATTTTATTGTAATCACTGGACCTCTTTTCCCTGTTGTTTTAAATAAAAAATAATGCAGTGCAATCTCATGATGTTTATTCAAAAATTTCATCAGAGTCAATGTAGCTGATAGATATCAGATTATAACTTTAACTGAATTAAATCCTTGAACATATTTTTTTGAGAAGCCATGCCTGTTTATTGAAATGTTAAACATAGATATTTGAAAGTAAGTCTCAAAAGTCGGCATACAAAATATTGTCTGTCCATTTTTAAATCTAAATTATAATATGATGGAAATTTGTTTCAAATACTGCTTCAATCGATACTTTTAACTTTTTCTTTCTTTTTTATAAAGTCTGTGTTGAAAATTACTCTTTAGTGCCTTCTTAAAAATAACGATACTTTATTTCAGATAAATTTGCAAGTGTTTTAAAATGAGATATCTTTAAATCACTTTGGTTCAGCCTATCTTTAATTAATATCCAATGAAAAGAAAAAGAGAATGAAAAGAGTCCTGATTTTTTTGTGATCATACATTTGTTAATGTCTTAGTGGTACCTTTGCTTCTACGTTCAACCTAAATGAAAACAAAAACATTGAAGCTGTTTGACATTTCTCTTTTTGAAGAAATTATATGCAATAACATTAAAATAGCAGTAATTCTGCAGAAGCACTTTGCTTTAATGTAGGTAATTCACAGCATGTACAATTGGTTTAAATTGGAGGACTTTGCAACCTTGCTTATTTAAAAGCATGCTTATTCACAACTGTCTTTGGACAAGCAGTTTGATTCAATTTGATTTTTAAAATTAAGTATCAAGTTGACATTCTCTTTATGTTTCAGCCATTGAAACAATTGTTGCTTGCAATATCCCCAAGAGAGGCCTTTTCCTTCTTTCATGGCTATTTTGCTGCTTGCTGCTGAAAATTCTTTTGTATATTTGGACCAATCTAAATATATATAGACAACATAATGCCATCATGCTTGCTTTTTTTGCTTCACAAGCAAAAGTGCTTGGTTTTTGTTTTGGTTTTTTTGGATGAGATTATTTTAGGTCTGCTTATAAATCAGTCGTCCTTATTGGCACTTTTATTACTCTTAATTGTTTACAGGCCCTTAAGGATGATGATGATGCTGAAACTGGATTGACTGATGGAGAAGACAAAGAAGAAGCCAAAGAAGAGGAGAAATTAGGGAAAATCCAATATTCCTTGGATTATGACTTTCAGAACAATCAGGTTTGAAACAAATGTGATTTTAGAATTTTATGAATTAAAACCCAGTATTGATAACCTGCAGAAAAGTGCTGTCCTGAGGTCTCCTAGAGCACAAATGGTGATCTCCATTTCTCCCTTATCTGGAGAGGTTCCACAGAACCATCTACTCACTGGTTCCTTGGTTTTTGCGGTAGTTATTGACTTCCCTTCTTCAATTTGTCCTATCTTCCTTGGAAGTCAAATTTCTTTGAATAATACTTGGCTATTGGTTATATCCTAAGATGTACCAAATGAACAGTATACAGATTTTTAGATTAAAATATAATTTACTAAATATATGAAAGAAAATAAAGTACAAGATGGATTCTTTAAGGCAAAAGTTAGTTCAGATTATAGCTATGAGCCGTAGTGGTGCAGTGGTTAGAGTGCAATACTGCAGGCTAATTCTGCTTATCACCAGCTGCCAGCAGTTTGACAGATCGAATCTCACCAGGCTTAAGGTTGATTCAGCCTTCCATCTTTCTGAGGTCGGTAAAATGAGGAGCCAGATTGTTGGGGGCAATAGGCTGACTCTGTAAACTGCTTAGAGAGGGCTGTAAAGCACTATGAAGAGGTATATAAGTCTAAGTGCTATTGCTATTGCTACTTAAAGCAAGACATTCCTTTTAGAGTAATTGTTGATTGAAGTAATGTCTCTAAGTACATCTTTCTAGTTCAGTTACTGCCTGAGTCAGGCTTCACGTAATTCAGCTCCTGTCCTGTGGTAACCCTTTGTTTACTAATTCCTGAAGCATGTTTGGTTAAAGCTTCATCTGGTCCAGAACTTAATAGGCCTTACTATTCTCATATATTCCTCACATATTCCTGACTCAAAGAACATCAGAAAATGAAAAGACTAGTACGTATGTATTAATGCACTGACATCAGTGGTGGGTTGCTACCAGTTCACCCCGGATCAGGTAAACTGGTAACAGCGGCAGTGGGAGGCTCCGCCCACCCGGCCAGACATCTCTGTGCATGAACCAGTAGCAGCCAAAATTGAAACCCACTACTGACTGACATGTCAGGAACAAGTTCTCCTTAAATGTCTGATTAAAATTTTGCTGAACTAATTCTTTCCCTCTATCTCATCTCCTTTTCCAGCTTCTGGTAGGAATAATTCAAGCTGCTGAACTGCCTGCTTTAGATATGGGTGGTACCTCTGATCCATATGTGAAGGTTTTCCTGCTTCCTGATAAGAAAAAGAAATACGAGACAAAAGTTCACAGGAAAACCCTTAATCCTGTCTTCAATGAACAATTTACATTCAAGGTATTATAATGTCCTTACTTTTTCATGGCTTATGTTTACTAAAGTTTAACCCTATAGCTTACCAAGGAATTGCTTATAACCTAATCAATTGTTACTGTTAACATAATGAACTTTTTTAAAGTAATACTTATTTCAGAGGTTGCCTTCTTGTAAAAAAAATATACTTAAAGACAAGTAGAATATTCCAGCTGTACTCACTGTCGAGACATCCCACGCTCGACACACCGGGGATAAGAACAAAGCAAAGAGCTCACCATGCAAAACCGGAAACACTATGGAAGGATCATGGGCTGCAATGGGGGGAACGGCATATTCACGGTGATGGGGGTGCTAGTGGCTCGGTAGTTGGACGGTCACCCTGCGGCCGGGATAGGGGCCATTCGGGTGTTTGTTACCACCTATTGACGCATCTGGGTGATGTGGCAGCTTGCGCAAGTGCGGAGCTGGAAACCTGTAAGCATAGCCGATTGGATGACTGAGTGGCGTGGCTATTTAAATGGCATGGGTTGCGGTAGATCCCAACACCAACTTTGTGTTATGGTATATTGAACTCAGCGTTGTCTGCGGCAAACCTGGAGAACAAATAAACCTGTTTCCTGCTTAAGGCTTCATTTGGCTGCAGCATGGTTTGTTAAAGTGCCCAGGTTTTGCTGAGCGGTCTGAGAGAAAGTCGGCGTTGGCAGTGTTTTTGCCATATTGAGCACCCACGAATCGGAGAGAATGGTGGAGGGCACAACAGCCGCATTGCCAGACCCCAGAGAGGTGGAGGACGACACCACCATCCTGGAGACGCTTGAAGTGCAAAGCGCCAGTGAGCCTCCGGTGGTTCGGCCGAAGGAAACGAAGCCTCAGCGAGTGGTGAGCACTGGCGAGGACCAGGATCCTGCTGTACCGAGTGGGACAAAGAGTTCGTCAGGTGACTGGTGGCATAGCGCCGCTCTCACTGGCCCTGGTACGCATAAAACCCCAACCCCTTATCAAGGCGAAGCCCCCTTCCAGGGCTGGAGGGAAAGGAAGTGAATAGAAGATGATGACGGCGAGTGGAGCTACTCCACTGGCCTCGGAGCCTCCACTTTGGACATATTGAGGGAGAAGTTTGGAGAAGCCAGCTTTCGGGATGCAGCATCATAGCAACCCTGGATTGCAGGAGGGGAACCCGCTAACTCCTGGCAGGGGGGAGGGATGGCCCTGAACCCCGTTTCCATTTAGCAAGTCCCAAATTACGGGTGGATAGAGGGACTAGCAGGGTCAGGACCACAGAGCAGCAGCTTCCAGGTCCTCGAACTCCTTCTTTAGGTGAGGCTTCCCGTGAGACAGAGCAGGACGCACACCGCAGACCTAGGGGTCGGGAGGCAGGCCATGTAGGCCTACAGACTCAAGCCAGCCAGCGCAGGATGGAGGAGAGGGATGCACAAGGCTCCCGAGGCGCTGGTAATCCGCCTATGTGGCTACCTGGGGTGTGGCCACAACAACCGCAGCAACTGTGGGGCCCTCCCCTGATACAAGCCTCTTTTGATGGTAGTGCTGACAGGGTGTCCATTTTCCTAAGCCAGATACTTAGTCATATGGACTAAGGTCATATGTATCCTTCGCAGTGGGCTATAGTTATTGCCATCACTGCTGTTCTGCACGGGGAGGCAGCTAATTGGGTTGCAGATCTCCAAACACGCGAAAGAGTTAGCAGATGTTGGCTTGTTTTTGGAGGCTTTAAGAGGACATTTTGAAGATAGTGCAAGGGTCCAAGTAACGGAAGGGGAGCTACTAGCTTTGAAACAGAGAGGCCGCCCGGCCAAAGATTACGTAAAGGAGTTTCGCACCTTAGCTGGGCGACTCCGCTCCTGGCTTGAACGGTTACTGGTACACCAGTTTCGGTCTGGACTGGATACAGAGGTGAGGCAGGTATGTATGTATTGTGGCTTACCACCAAGGCTGTCGGAATGGTTCAAGGCGGCGGGTGGAACTGGAAGTGGGCTTGCGGGAATTCTGGCCATGCGTGAATCAGCCACAACGCTTTGCAGCAGCGGCCAAATCAGTGGCCCCAAGGGATCCTGGGCCAAGCGGCTCTACACCCGTCAGACCCGCAATGGCTGGAGGAAGAGGAACCTTGCTACTTTCTATCTTTCCTTAATATTGTCTTAAATCTGATTGATTTTATTAAAAAACAACAATATATTGTGATGCTGTCATACTGACTGCTTGGCTGTTATGTAAGCTGACCTGATTGGGAGATGGGTTATAAATTTGCCTAGAAAGGAACTTAATAAATACAGCAAAACAAAGAATTGTTCAATAATTCCTTTTCTATTAGACCTATTGGAAGGAATGGAGTATTATTCCCTCTTAAAGAAAATAGCATCTGACTAATTTTATTATACACATGTATTTATTTATTTATTTATTTATTTATTTATTTATTTATTAAATTTTTATACCGCCCCCTCTCCCGAAGGACTCGGGGCGGTGAACAGCCAAAATTAAAAACACACAATACAAATATTAAAATACATTAAAACAGAATTAAATTATCTTAGGCTTCTCCAATTTAAAACCCCGTTACCCATAAAATTCACCAATTAAAAATTTTTAACCCAGCCCGGCTTGCTGAAATAAAAACGTCTTCAGGGCCCGGCGGAAGGTCCGGAGATCCGGGATTAGTCGTATCCCTGGGGGCAGCTCATTCCAGAGGGCGGGTGCCCCCACAGAGAAGGCTCTTCCCCGGGGGGTCGCCAGCCGACATTGCCTGACAGACGGCACCCTGAGGAGACCCTCTCTGTGGGAGCGTGTTGGCCGGTGGGAGGTTATCGGAGGCAGAAGGTGGTCTCGTAAATAACTGGGTCCTAAGCCATGGAGCGCTTTGAAGATGAGAACCAACACCTTGAAGCGCACTCGGAAGACCACTGGAAGCCAATGCAGCTCGCGCAGGAGAGGTGTCACGTGGGAGCGCCATGCCGCCCCCATAAGTACCCGCGCGGCCGCATTCTGCACCAGTTGGAGCCTCCGAGTGCTCCTCAAGGGGAGCCCCATGTAGAGAGCATTACAGTAGTCAAGGCGGGAAGTAACGAGGGCATGAGTGACCGTGCATAGGGAGTCCCGATCCAGAAAGGGGCGCAACTGGCGTATCAGGCGGACCTGATAGAAAGCCCCCCTGGCCACGGCCGTCAAATGCTCTTCTAAGGACAGCCGTGCGTCCAGGAGGACACCCAAGTTACGCACCCTCTCCGTGGGGGCCAATGTCTCGCCCCCAATAGTCAGCGATGGCACCAGCTGACTATATCGGGACGCCGGCAGCCACAGCCACTCAGTCTTGGAGGGATTGAGTCGGAGCCTGTTCCGCCCCATCCAGACCCGCACCGCCTCCAGGCACCGGGACATCACTTCAAGGGCATCGTTGGGGTGGTCTGGGGTGGAGATGTACAGCTGGGTGTCATCAGCGTACAGATGGCACTGCACCCCAAAACCACGGATGATCTCGCCCAGCGGCTTCACATAAATGTTGAACAGGAGAGGCGAGAGGACCGACCCTTGTGGCACCCCACAAACCAAGTGCCTTGAGGTCGACCTCTGCCCTCCAGCCAACACAGACTGCGACCTGTCGGAGAGATAGGAGGAGAACCACCGTAAAACAGTGCCTCCCACTCCCAACCCCTCCAACCGGCGCAGCATGATACCATGGTCGATGGTATCAAAAGCCGCTGAGAGGTCTAATAGGACCAGAACAGAGGAGCAACCTCTGTCCCGAGCCCTCCAGAGATCATCAACCAACGCGACCAATGCCGTTTCCGTGCTGTACCCGGGCCTGAAGCCGGACTGGAACGGATCTAGATAGACGGTTTCCTCCAGGTACTGGGGGAGCTGTCGCGCAACCACACTCTCAACAACCTTCGCCAGAAAGCGAAGGTTGGAAACTGGACGATAGTTTGCTAAAACAGCTGGGTCCAGAGAGGGCTTCTTGAGGAGGGGCCTCACCACCGCCTCTTTCAAGGCGGGAGGCAAGAACCCCTCACTCAAGGAAGCGTTTATAATCCTCTGGAGCCAGCCTCGTGTAACCTCCCGGGTAGCCAGCACCAACCAGGAGGGACACGGGTCCAATAAACATGTGGTTGCGTTCAACCTCCCCAGCATCCTGTCCACGTCCTCGGGAGTCACAGGGTCAAACTCATCCCAGATAACCGTCTCAAGACAGACCTCGGACAACCCGCCCGTACCTACCCAGTCGGAGTCCAAGCCTTCCCGAATCTGAACGACTTTATCGTGCAGATAATGCGCAAAATCCTCAGCACGACCTTGCAAGGGGTCTTCCCGCGCTCCCAGATGGAGAAGGGAGCGAGTCACCCTAAACAAGGCAGCTGGGCGATTTTCTGCCGACGCGATAAGAGCGGAAAAGTAATTACACTTCGCCGCCTTTATCGCCACTAAGTAGGTCTTGATATAAGACCTCACTAGTGTACGGTCAGATTCGGAGCGACTGGCCCTCCAACTACTCTCTAGGCATCTTTTCCGGCGTTTCATCCCCCTCAGCTCCTCGGAGAACCAAGGAGCTGGGCAGATTCGGCGCCGGGTCAGAGGCCGCAAAGGCACGACCCGATCTAAAGCACCAGCGGCCGCCCTATCCCAGGCGGTCACCAGGTCCTCAGTCGAGTCGCGTGCCAGAGTCTCAGGAAATGGCCCAAGCTCCATTCGGAACCTATCAGGATCCATCAGGCGCCTGGGGCGGAACCACCTAATTGGTTCCGCCTCCCTGCGGTGGGGCATAGCGGTCAGGAAGTCAAGTCTAAGGAGAGAATGGTCTGACCATGACAAGGGTTCAATAACTATATCCCCTGTATCTAAGCCATTCAACCACTGACCAGAGACGAAAACCAAGTCCAGCGTGTTTCCTCCTATGTGAGTGGGGCCCTGAATTAACTGGGTCAGGTCCATGGCCGTCATGGAAGCCATGAACTCCCGAGCCGCCTCAGATGCTTCACCGATGGACGGCAGGTTGAAATCCCCCATGACTAAAAGCCTGGGGGTATCAACCACCACCCCGGCTATAACATTGAGGAGCTCGGGCAGGGCCGCTGCCACGCAGCAAGGAGCCAGGTACGTAACCAGCAGGCCCATCTGCCTCCCATGGCCCCACTTCACAAGGAGAGACTCACAACCGGCTATCTGAGGTACAGTGGCCTCCCTAGGATCAAGACCTTCCTTTACAATAACCGCCACCCCCCCCACCCCTACCCTGGGCCCTTGGCTGATGGAATGCGCGGAAACCCGGTGGGCACATTTCTACGAGGGGGACCCCCCCCTCCAGGCCCAACCAGGTCTCAGTAATACCCGCCAGGTCCGCTCCCCCCTCCTGAACCAGCTCACAGATGGGGGGGGCTTTATTAGACACGGACCTGGCATTGCACAGCATCAGCCTAAGACCCAGGCTCTGAGACTCCGGACAACCCAGGGAACGAGAAGAGCACTGGGGGCCAGAGCATGTCACCGCTTGAAGACAGCGGATACGTGCCCCCACAACATGATATGGCCCCCTGCTCCCACCATACCTGCCCCTCCCACCTACGGTCCTGATGACATCGCCCTCCTCCCTACCAGCACCAACCCCCTCCGATCCCCGCTCCGCACCTCCCCTAGCGCGACCCTGTGCCGGGCCTGGTCCCCTCCCCAACAAATCACCCTCCCTATCCTTTGCCAAACAACCCTCCCCCCTCCCAAAACCCCTTAAAAGATTGGCAAATGACAATTTTAAAAAACCCCTCAACCCCCTCTTCGCCGCATGCCACCTCTCGGGATTCCAAAATCCGTCATCGAGGTAGGCCCTCGATAGAGTGGAGGGCCAATCCTGCGAGAGGGGGGAGTCTCGCAGAACAAGAAGGTCAGCTGCCGTATACATCTTGCCGTATACAGAGGATAAGTGCCCATGTCCCAAGGGTCAGATGGAAAATAAGAGGTCCAAAAGGGAGCAAATAAAGTGGGGGCATCCAGAATCCGAGGTCCAAAGTCCACTGTCCCCTCACCACAGTGGAAAGGATCTCTTACCAAGTCGAGACAGTTCAAGGGGGATACAATCCAACCACCCTCTCACGGTGATTGGTCTGATGGTCAGTCCCCTCTACTAGTGAGATGGAAGTAGTGAACCTTTGCAATATCAGTTCAGCAGGGGTTAAAGTCCATAGCCACCCTCTCACAGTGGCTGGTCTAATAGTCCGCAACCACCCTCTCACGGTGGTTGGTCTGATGGTCAATCCCCTCTGCTGGAGAAATGCAGATGATACCATACCGACACCGCTCGAGGGGCACAAAAAACCAAAAACCACCCTCTCACGGTGGCTGGTATGATGGACAGTCCCCTCTACCGATGGGATGGAAGAAGTGAACCGGCTCCCATAAGCTCCCAACACAATTTACGGTCCCCCTCCACAGCAGGGGGAAGGGCTCTGATGAATATGAGCTGGATTTCAGTGCCAGCGAGTCCATAGACGGCAACCAGACCGAGACAGGTATAATGCCAAGGGGAACGATGGAAAAAGGGGGAAATCTCCCAGCCCCCAAAAGTCAATGGAGGCCTCCCAACGATGTGAGGGGCTAACCCATCAACTGGGCCGCCCCCCCCGCTGGTCATAGCCTGTCCCGGACGGACGATGTTATAGTTTGCCGTAAGTCCGTCAAGCACCACAGCAGGGTTGATGGCTGACGCTCTTCTTCCCACCGCCGCCAGACGGCCGCCATTGCAGCCGCAGCCGCCGCTAACGACTCTGGCAGCGTCCCCGAGCTCACCAGGGAGACTGACGGCCCCAAGGCAACTGGGGAGATCCCTGGGCCTGGGGCCATCTCCAGGGCCGCCGACAACCTCCACAGGCCCGTCGCCGCCGCTGCTCCGACTTCCGAGCTGGCTCCGGCCCAGAAAAACGCCGCCGCCGCCCAGCTGGTGTGCCCGAACGCCGGATCTCGCCGACGCCGTCATCCCCCCCAGCCTCGATCTTCCGGGGGACAGACCCCTCAGCCGACTGGTGGGGAGCTCCCAGGACCGCCGAGAGCCTCCACAGGCCCGTCGCCGCCGCTGCTCCGACTTCCGAGCTGGCTCCGGCCCGGAGAAACGCCGCCGCCGCCCAGCTGGTGTGCCTGAGCGCCGGATCTCGCCGACGCCGTCATCCCCCCCAGCCTCGATCTTCCGGGGAGACAAACCCCTCAACCGACTGGTGGGGCGCTCCCATAACAGGGCGGGGGGTCAAAATTGCTCAGGGACCCCCGAAAACGGACCCGTGGGGGAAAAGCCCCCATCCTCACGCCGCGGCTCAGGCAGACGCCGCCATCTTGGACATGCGCAATTCCAGTACCATTTATATTAGTATTAGTATTATAGTACATGGTTCCATGTACTGTGTGGCAGTTAATTGAGGGTTATTAACACCATGTGAAATAATGATTTCCTTAAGCCTCCTAGCCTTTTCAAGGTGGAAATGAGATTCAAATTGGAATTTGTAGCTGCTAGAAACTTAGTGATATTCACAAAAAATAATGAAGCCTTAAATTTGATATTTTCTCTGAAGGTTTGGAGCCAGGTCCATTATAGGCCAGGAAATTTTTCAGCACAGTCACATAAACTGCTTTGTATGCATTGTTATGAAGCGTAACAATGAAATCTTTATATACTTATCCAGAAATAAGCACCATTTTTAAAACATACAGAATATAACATTAAAAAAGAGCAAATCAGAATTACTTTCCATCTCTTTTGGTGGGTAAAGATCTATATTTTCCTTGATCCTAAAATAATTTTAGAGGTTTTACTATATGAAGTATATGTTAAAAAACGTTTTGCTGGGATGCTTCAAAAGCTGACAAAAGTAACAGTTCTTTGTCTAAACTAATAATTAAACTAAGATTAAATAAATAAAAATATCCAGTCACTGCCTCTACAAATATCAAAGTTCTAGTATCCTTCTATAATATCAGCAGACATGTACATTAATATACAGATGTTATTTCTTGCTTATCTTAAATGGAAGTTTTTCCTTTTTTAAATCTGAAGGTTTTTTTCATCCATTATAAATGACAAAATTTACAAGAACGGAACCATTTTGAAAACAAATAGAAGCTAAATATACAGTAGAGGCCAAAATTGTGGAGACCTTTTGGGAAAAGTATATTTTTGAGGTTTGATGGCTAATAACACCACTTTTTGGGGGAGCTTCAAGATAATCATATTCCACTGCTGGAATGGCCTGGGAATAGCCCAGACCTTAGCTCAATTGAAAATCTATGAAGCCAACTAAAGAAACTTGTTGGTCAGAAGCGACCCAGCAATAAAATCCAGTTAATAGAAGCAATCATTCAATCTTGGTTTCACATTATAACAGCTGCAGAACTAAAAGACTTGGTTCACATCATGGAAGACATTGTAAGGCCATAATTCATGCTAAGGGTTACCCAACTAAGTATTAACTGATGTGATAATTTTTGTATATCTCATTTTTTCTATGTGTTTCATTTTTCTTCTTTATACTGTAACTGATATTCTAAAAGCAAATCCTTCATAAAAGTTATTGTATTACATTCTTGATTAAATTATCTTTCCATTGATATATAATTTTATGGGTACTACTCCCAAAAAAAGTGGTGTTATTAGCTAGCTTTAGGAAAATACACTTTTCCCAAAAGTTTTCCACAATTTTGGCCACTACTGAATGTGAAGAATATAGGCTAAAAGCTTCATTTATTTGGTTTTAAGAATACAGTTAAAGGAAATGTTCATATTTGAAAATAAATAAAATCATTAAAAGTAGCTATGATTTGAGTAGAGATCCAAACAGGTTTTGCCCTACAAATCTATAAAAGATGCATCAATTGCGTATCTTCTTCTTAATGTAATATTACTAATAACAACCCTTCTGCTCTATAGCAGAGAACAGCTGGAAAATAATCCAGAATATGGCCTCCTGTTCCAAAATATACAGCAATATATCATGGTAAAGGGCAAGCCTCATCATTAGCAAGATGAAATTCCAAAGAGAAAAAAATAAAATTCTTTTCAAAAAAACCTCTATCAAGTTTTTAATTATTCTGTGCCAGGCAGCAAAAAAACATCTATTCTTTTTTTATCATCCTATAACTTTTGGGAAGAGAGAAGTGACAGCATGATTTATTGAAGGGAAGTTGCTACAGTATTGAAAGCTTATGTGTCTGGGGCAGATAATTTGCCTTTAGCTTCATGATGGAGAGTAACTACTAGAACTCCAGGCAAAACTTCCTGATTGATGAATGAGCTACCACATTGTTCTATGGATTGCTGTATTGCGGCCATTAAAAAATGTCATCAAAGGCCTCTGCAAGAAAATGTGCCTTTTCCCTACTTTCAGTTAAACAGGGATGGCAGATAATAAAGGAAAGGTTTTGAATTGCAGTCAAGGCATACTTACTTTTAAAGATGTTATAAGTGGCTACTTTTTTCTCTCTCTCTTTTTCTAATTTAGGTGCCGTATTCTGAACTGGGAGGAAAAACTTTAGTGATGGCAGTATATGACTTTGACCGCTTTTCTAAGCATGATATTATTGGAGAATATAAAGTTGCCATGAACACTGTAGATTTTGGTCATGTGACTGAAGAATGGCGAGATTTGCAGAGTGCTGAAAAAGAAGAGGTGAGAGAACTATATCCTTTGTTAGAATTCATTCAGTTTTATGCTCGGCTTCTGTGTTTCATTCATTAATCTTAGGATGGTCTTTTCAAATGAAGAAAACCCATAGCACAAAACAAACTAAAGAAATACTTGATTGTACATATTAGAAGGGCAAGAAGGATAAAAATGAATAGCTAGGGCATGTAACAGACAAAATGAAATTTGCATACCTTTAGCTGCAATGTTTTGATCTTAAGCATCATAGCTATAAAGAAGAGCAATACTTATATATCAAATGAACAGGGGATGTACACAGAATATGCAGGCATTCAGGGTAGCAACTCCTGTCCTACAAGTAATCTGCTCCTGTGCCAGGGAATTGCTTTGCTTTGAGACTTTTATTATTCCAATATTGGGCATCTCTTTTTAAAAGTATCTTGGGACTCAGGCTGGAAATGCTCAATTCTTGGGCCCCTGGAAAGTTTTCATTTATTGAGGCAAGATAGTTCATATAGAAGTTACATGTAGCTAAGATAGTATAATATACGGTAGGTAATTTCTTAAGAGTCGCCTGAGTTTAGATGAAAATCTATATATGTGGAACATGATTGATAGATTGACCAAATGTTGTTTCAAATAAAATCAATATGACAGGTTCTGTTACACCAGGTAGTGTTACCTCACTTTTCCTCTTTGTTTCCCCCTTTTCAAATCGAACTTTGGAAACCTGATAGATAATATAAAGAGTAAAGTTAACCAAAAATATTTTTATTATTGATTTGGATTCAAATAGTTAGTAAGTTGGAAAGTGTTTTCCAGTGCTTGATTCTTTGTCTATCTTTTTATAAGATGTGTACCAGTTCTCTGTCTTCTTGTTCTAATCAGAAATCATTTTCAGGAACCAATAGAGCTTTGAATATACTAAGGAAAGTAGCCAAAACAGCTCTACTATCTTGATTATATACTACTGGCACTTCTTCCTTGAGGCTTAATTTCCATATTTATTTATGGCACATGGTGGTGGTATAGGTGAATCTTTTAGGGCTAAGCTATAGAAGAAATATGGGCTGAAAAAAAGCCTCCCTTATGGAAACTAATGCAGTAAATAGACTAATGTTCCTTCTGAGATTCTAGGCTTGACAGTAGCATAGATCAATGACAAAATTTATTGGGAATGATGGCAGTTGAATTCAGTCCCATGTGAATAATACATAATAGTTAAGATGATGTTTGAAAGACTGATGTTTAGAAAGTCAGTGGAAAATGATGCTAAACAATTTTTAAAAGAAAGTTTTCTTAATATATACTTAAAATAACAGGAAGAATAAATAAACATTATATTCACTGCTTAATGAGTATGCCAAAAGACCTCTCCCCTCCAAAAAAAAGAGGCAGAACAACTCAATTTTGGCTGGTCTTCTCCAAAAGTGGATACATATTGCCCTGAAGAATTATAAAAAGCACAAGTGCAACTGCAGCTTGATTGAAATATATGTATGAGTTCATATATAGGTATTTAGGAGTAGATGAAATAATCTATCTTTAGAATACTGAAGGAACAAATATTTACCCAAAGTTGACTAATCATATGCTTATATACATAGTTGTTAATAGAGATTTAAATTGTACTAGACAAAAATAAAATTCATAAGATATTTATGCAATGTCTCCATTTGTAGGGAGATTTTTCTTATGCTTGTACTTTTCATGAACCATTTCAAAAGGTACAGTTTATGCTTGTCTAACTACACTGAAGATACTCCATAATCTCTGTAAGCAATTAATTCTACTGCCAAACTTTTCATATTGTTAGGGGTGAGGAGCTTTTTCCAATACAGCCAGAATATACCTTCGTGTAAAGTCATTCTTCAATGGCCTGCAGTTTGGAGAAATAGATCTTGATCTACATGACAACTCTTCAGATACTAGAAGATATATGGGTGATATTCTGTATCAACCATATATCTTCTGTCCTCAAATTAGTTTAAACATATCCTACTCCTTCCACCTTCCTGATAGAACTTACTTTCTGATCAATTCATCTTTATTTTTGTCTTTGAACTTGATGGCATCCTTATAACATATTCCGCCCAAAACTCAATGCAGCACATTAAACAATATGGTTAAATTGAAAATTAGAAAAAAGCATCCTAATGATATAAGAAATTTGGCCGGGTGATGGCATTCCCTTTATTATATGTAGTCAAGCAGTTGGACAGTAATCTACCTAATAATTTTATTTGGATCCCTGTAGTGAGCAGGAAGTTAAAATTCAATGGCCTGCATAGTCCTTCCAATTTTAGGCTGCAATAATGGCCACTGGATTAAGAAAGGCCATCTTTGGTTGTCTATATTTGATATGAGCCACAGGTATTCTGTTGTGAGTATTCTGTATGAAATGGCTTTATGGTGATAAACAGCAAGATGGGCCTGTTATATTGAGACAATAAAATCTCACGAGCTACCCAAACAAAACAACAAAAATTCATGCAAAGATTGCTGAGGCCAGATGTGCATCACTGGGTATGTGTTTGCCTTGTTAGTGCTCAACAGCATGGTACCACAACCTGGCCCACTAATTATTGTAAAAACATAATTAAAATCAACTTAAAACCCTAAGCTACTGGATTCGATCCAAATTATACAACAAATGTAATTATGTTCCATTACTGAAAAGACATTTTATAACAGACTTTCATTTCCTTTCTTTTTTTAATTACTGGATGTAATGTTTGTCATAAAAAATCCAAACGTACAGTCTGTTCACACTAAAACACATTTTTATGGAGAATTTTTCTTTCTTCATTTTATATCTATATATTGCTAAAACCTAAACTGTCATGACTTTTAATTGAGCAGAATGCTGCATCATAGGGCAACAATTTTTGACCTAAGGTTCTTCAAATGGGCTAAAATCCAGGATCCATAATTCCCAAAGGAATGAAATTTGTGGCTGCTTCAGTGTACCATACTGGCTGCTGGTGAACTATAGGGCTGCTGCAATGCTCACATGTTCTTCATTTCCAATATTTCATGACAGTTTCCAAGACAGTCTTTCAATCCCTTGCTCCCTGCCTCAAATAGCAGGGAATGCTTTCTGGGAAGGGAGGAGGGAAAGGAAAGGAAAGGAAAGGAAAGGAAAGGAAAGGAAAGGAAAGGAAAGGAAAGGAAAGGAAAGGAAGGAGAGGAGAGGAGAGGAGAGGAGAGGAGAGGAGAGGAGAGGAGAGGAGAGGAGAGGAGAGGAGAGGAGAGGAGAGGAGAGGAGAGGAGAGGAGAGGAGAGGAGAGGAGGAAGATTTCCAGTGCTCCCTGCCAGATTTTCACCAGGAAATTCAATGGGGAAGCCAGCAGGAAGTCAGAAGTCACTCCTGCTCCCAATGCTTTTTTGCCTGCCTTTGGACATTCTGTTTCTCTGTTTAAATATCTTTGAAGTAAATGGCAATTGATTACTTTGAAACCGAGGCTAAAATTTTAAATCTCCTCATGGTTCACAGTTTTGTTTGTCCTCCCTTCCCTCAGCAAAGCAGCAGGCAGTTCCTCAGGTTAGCCAATCTGTGATCATTCTGTTTAGGTAAAGAAATACATCAGAAAGGATTACCCTATAGCAGGGGTCAGCAACCTTAAACACTCAAAGAGCCATTTGGACCCATTTCCCACAGAAAAGAAAACACCAGGAGCCACAAAATCCTTCCCGTGCCTGACTATTTCTTGAGCGGCCACAAAACTAGCATATGTAGTTGAATTAAACGTTCTGTTTTCTTCTGAAACTTTTCTTTTCTTGGATTTATCCATGGCTGGCCTACCAGGGTTGAAAAGCTCAATAAATCGCGTGCCAGCTGATGTCGCACACTAGTGGTTGTGACGCATATTTTGAATGACAAGGAGCTGCAACAGAGGGCTGAAAGAGCCATATGCAGCTCCAGAGCCACAGGTGCTGACCCCTGCCCTATAGTTACAGGTTGTGTAGTTTTCACATTTGTGACCTTAAGGGAAAAGGCTTTTGCAAGCCTTCTAATGACAGTTTGGCCATTCACTTAATCACCTCTAATTACTTAATTTCCCCCCCCCTTTATGTTTCTCTCTCTCTTTGCTAATTCAGTTGCTATACATAATAACATTTACTTTTAATGAGCAATGCACTGACCTACAAGACAAAAAGATTTGACATTCTGTTGCCCTCTTCATTGATAATTCAGCCTATTTTCAGGCCACTTCTTAAGAGGGTCAGCATTAAAATCAAGGGATGGGTTTTTAATGTGATATGGGAGCCTGTTCTCGGTATTAAATGACCCAAGTAAATTTATAAAACAAATTTATGGCATTTTTCATCTTCCTACATATGCACAAAACATTAGTGTTGATGTTTTTAAAGTACTTTAAAGATAAGAAGCAAATATATATATATTTATTAACTTCCATGAATTTTAAGAAACTGTCATACTCTGCAGAAGACTAGATTACAACAAATAATGAATTCATGTTATTTGATTTCATTTAGCCTCCTTAACATCATACTGTATATGATTTCTACTTACTACATTTTACTTCTTCAAATTACTGTAGGTTAATAGATTGCAATATAAACAATAGCAGGCAATGTTGTCACTTCCAAATGTTGTTGGAGCCTATAATTTGTGGCCATTAGTTTGGCTGGAGCTGATAGGGAGGTAAAATCCCTATGAATCCCTTGGTACAAAGCTAAATACTGTATTTGAATGACAGATTATGTTAAATAGTTTTTTTAAAAAAAGCAGTTAAAGAAAACAGTATACAATGTAATGTCTATGGAGATTCTCAGTCATCCAGGTCACAGTTGTCCAAAGACTTTTTCCCTGAAGATGTTTCACTTCTCATCCAAACAGCTTCTTCAGTTCAGTTCAAAGTCCAGTTGCCTTTTGAAAAAACACCTTTGGGATATGCAATATAATATCTAACCTTGGTGCTGGTTAGGACCAAGAGGGTATATTCAAATCCACCTTCACTCATGGAAACCTCTAGCAGAATGTTGGATCAGTATTATCTGTCAGCTTACTGGATAGTTCTTGAAATGAAATTCTATGTGACAGATAACAATTTGAGCTCTTGAAGCAAAGGAGTTTACAAATCTAATGTCTTGTTGTTTAATTTATTTAACCAACAATATTGTACATATACTGTACAAATTGTACAGTATAAAGCTCATTGATTTGCTAAGTAATCTTTGATTTTAGTAAAGCATCAAACAATAGCAACATTATGCCGGTGAAGCATATTAGATATACAAATTGGACTTCGCCATTTTCTGTAAGTTTTGTTTTGATGTTTGGATATGTTATCAAGGTTCGTATGGGCTGGGAGCAAAGAATTGACTTCAAAGCTCCATCCCACCTCTACACAACCCATTTTATGTGAATTAGTATTCTAAGGACAGCAGCATTATAAAGAGTGCTGCTATTACAATCTGGCTACTGCTGCTATTGTACAAAAATTAAAGATGACAAGGCTTTGTAGGCATTTTAAGCATTTAAACTCCAAATTCAGTTAAACATTTCTTTCTTTCAGTCTTCTGGAGAAGACTCCTTTTACCACCATCCAAATTATCACAAAGGTAATAGGAAAAAAAATGCATTCTTCAAAAGGTTAAAGACAAAAAAAAAATGAGAGAAGTTTGAGAACAAGAAACCTTAGTCATTTTCTTCAGAGTCCTTCTGCTAGTTTCTAAATGCCAATTTGGACCATGTCAGTGATTACCATACTAACTATCTAATTTTGTATTTTTCCTTTAGATACATGCTAAACTGACATTTAAAGTGCTTTGCACTCAGGTTGCAATAGACAGAATATATTTATTAAACAAAAAAATACCTTACATAAAGCATAGTAATGAAAAGAGCAAAATTTGGTTTCCCACTGTAAATTGCTGAAATAGTTTTAGACAGGCTGTGGGATAAAGGGAAATATTCTGAAATAGATTTATAGAGATGTACCATCTAAAATAAAAGTTGATCTTTCAGTCCTAATTTAGTCCTAATTTATCTGGGAGGATCCTTAGAATAACAACACAGACTAGTAGTGTTCTGCTTTCAACCACAGCTAACCTGATATTTTAGAAGCACAGAAAAAGGTTATAACATGAACATTCAATATGTTCTCTATCACTTAGCTATTTCTGCAGTAATTGTCAAAGAAATATATGACTTTAGACTTTGTTAATGAAAAGTGCTTACTGTTTATTTTACTGTAAATAATTGTAGCATTTAGGTATTTGCAGAACGTCCTTCTTCAATCAGAAATGACCCATTCAAAATATGCATTCCCAGAGAAGCTGTTGATTGTCCCCGTCCCACATTATGTGATTGGATTTGATGCCAGGAGGTATTATTTTACCTGATCTTATTAAAAAGCCTCCCCAAAGAAGTTAGCCTTGGGGGTGGGGGGGGGGGGTTAAAGCCTTACAGAATCTGGTAAAAATAGGTCTTTTCTGGACAGTATCTGGTTGTTAATTTATTGCTACTCTTAGGAGTGAGAGGTTACTGCCAAAAGTGCAGTAATCTCTCACTGCCCACTGCCAGGAGTTAAGTCCTGATTGGCTCAAGGTTGACTTAGCTTTTCATCCTTCCAAGGTTAGTAAAACAAACCTAGTTCATTGGGGGCAATATGCTGACTCTGTAAATGCTTAGAGAATGCTGTAAAGCACTATGAAATCTAATTTATAGACTTACTTGATAGCTCTACTATGCTTATGCATAACTTAATTTGCCAATGTAAAGAGAGACTTTAGATTTCTCCTGCCTCTTGGAATATCAGTCCACAAAGCTAGGAATGGCTGAGCTATCTTGTGAAATTGGACTAAATAAATGAATCAAACATTTACCAAACTGGAGAAATTGCTAGCAGACTTAAAACAGTTCTTTATGTTCAATTTGTATTTACAACTTTGATTCCTAGCTTCCAGAGGTTATGTTTGGGTACTGCTGATTCAATCTCATAAAGTACCCATGAAGCATATTAAAACAATTAAATAGAAATATAAAACCTCAGGGAAATCCCATCTACAGCTCATGAAAATCCCACTATTTTGCAGGCTGCTCCATCCATGCCATCCAGTGGTGAATTTCAAATTTTTTTACTACTGGTTCTGTGGGCGTGACATGGTGGGCATGGCATGGCTTGGTGGTTGTGGCTTGGTGGGCATGGCAGGGGAAGGATCCTGTAAAATCTCAATTCCCACCCCACTCCAGGGGAAGGATACTGCAAAATCCCCATTTCCTCCCAATCAGCTGGGACTTGGGAGGCAGAGAATAGATGGGGGTGGGTGGGGTCAGTCAGAATTTTTAGTACCAGTTCTCCGAACTACTCAAAATTTCCACTACCAGTTCTCCAGAACTGGTCAGAACCTGCTGAAACCCACCTCTGATGCCATCCCCAAGCCTAATAGCATAACCTTGTCTTGTGGGACTTCCTAAAGGCCAACAAATTTCGGGTCATTCTAACATCAGGGTGGGTGATCTTCCACAGGGTGGTTGCCATGAAAAGGCTCTCTTTGGGTCCTACCAGATGGAACTTCATAGACAGAGCCTGCATCAGGATGTTTCCTTTTTGGATTTTTCTTGTAAAAAGTCTCAGGCAGATTTGACAGTATATTCTTGCTTACTTGAATTCAGGTTTTCACTTTTATTACTGTTGACATATTAAGCTCTTTGTATTCTAAGGTTTTAGTCAACATTAGATTACACACGCTGTGCACCAGTAAATAACATATAAGCTGAAATGAAGCTTGAATATTGCTGCTGAAACCGGATAATATATTTAAATTAGAATGACATTTTATTTAAAAACCAAATAATATATTAAAGAGTCATGCATTTGTTTAAAAAAGAAATATATATGATATGATTTTTATAATCTCCACATTCAGTATATTCAGTACTTTTTTTACTTTTCTCTTCCTTGCACATTTATGTTTTTAACTGACGTCAAAAGATTTTAACACATTTAAATATTCTTTTTTTATATAGCTAAACGTCTCCGATTGTTAAGGTGAGGTGTGAATAAATGCAGTGGCAGAAAAGATATGATAAACAATGACTTAGTTTTATCTGTTGGTTTGTTTATAAAATCGTCTGAGGCTTTCTGCTAAGCAGCAGTCACTTAAGGTTATTTATGGCTCTGCAAGAGATGTACACTATTACTTAAGTAAAAAATTGTATTCCAGCTTGTTTGTTTCAAATATTTTTTCATCCTGAATTGTTCTTTGGACTCACGAAGACAGCTTTAGATATATAGGTGGTTGCACAAATCACTTCTACATGCAATATTACCTGCAGTACCTGGGAGAAATGAGATAATCAAGGTGTGGTTTTAAATGGTACCTACAACTAGGACAGTGATGGCTAACCTTTTTGCTGTCACGTGCCAAAAGCGGGGGGGAGAGCAGGGGGATCGTGAGCATGTGTGCCCACACCCATAATTCAATGCCCACCTGTATCCCTCCCTCCCGCACACGTGCATGTGCTCCCCCCACGCTCCCCCCACTATTGGCACAGATGGCAAGGTGGGCCCATTTTTCACTCTCCCCAGCCTCCAGAGGCTTTCTAGGAGCCTGGGGAGAGCAAAAACAGCCTTCCTCAACACCCCCCCCCCCGAGGCCTTCCAGAGGCTGGAAACAGCCCATTTCCCGACTTCCGGTGGGCCCGGAAGGCCCGAAAATCAGCTGGCCAGTGGGCACATGTGTGCTGGAGCTGAGCTAGGGCAACGCTTGTTTGCCCTCAGATATGGCTCCGCGTGCCACCTGTGGCACCCGTGCCATAGGTTCGCCATCACAGAACTAGGATAATGTAATGGGGTGTTCTCAAATAACAGTTTCGATTACTTTTTGCAATGTGGTTGATTTTGTGAAGAGTCTATAAAGTGATTTTGATGCATCTCAACAACCTTGCTCCACATAATAGATTTCTCCCAATATTAAGGTGGCTCCAACCTTGTTAACCAGTCCAAATAATAACTGTGATTTTGGAATATGTTATGGTTTAGCTTTGTTATTCTGTATTGTGTGTTTTGTTTAACTTCTCTTTTATGTTTTTCACCACATGTTAGCCATACAGTGTTAACTACTTGAAAATTGAGTGGCCATAAAAATCATTTAAATCAATACAAGAAATAAATAAAAAAGAAGCTAGTGCTTTGAGGTGCTATGATTTTCTCTTATCAATGCAATATGTCTTTTGAAGCTTCAATCAGCAATTCCAGAAGCCACAACAGGCTTCTGATGAATGTACACAACACATTGGAGTTAATGCAATAAACAACGTGAACAAAATTAAGACACTAAGCTGTTTCACTTGCTCTTAGAACTAAATGACACGTGATATTTTGCATAGAAGTGTTCAGGAATACTTCACTTAATTGTGTATTTGAATAAAGATATGTGCAACCCTAGACTGCTATGAAAACAAACAGATCTAAAGTGATGTTTAACACAAGAAGAGTCCTCCACTCCTCTGCTCACAACAAAATACCTTATGCCACCAGACTTGAAATTCTGGGCTTAGAAAATTTAGAACTATGCCACCTTCGGTATGACCAAAGCGTAGCTCATAAAATTATATGCACAATGTCCTACCTGTCAATGACTACTTCAGCTTCAATCACAACAATACACGAGCACACAATAAATACAAACTTAAAGTGAACCACTCCAAACTCGATTGCAGAAAATATGACTTCAGCAACAGAGTGGTCAGTGCCTGAAATGCACTACATGACTCTGTGGTTTCATCCCAAAACCCCCAAAATTTTAACCTAAGACTGTCTACTGTTGACCTCACCCCATTCCTAAGAGGTCTGTAAGGGGTGTGCATAAGAGCACCAGCATGCCTACCTAATGTTTCCTCTATTTGTATCTATTTTATGTATCCAATCTAAGTTTATACTTATTACCTAATACATTCTTGACAAATAAATAAATAAATCATTTGACCAAATATGTTTGCAGGAGCTCCTAGGTTGAATTGAACTCAGTTAGGCTTCTTTCACTCCATATTAGATTAGGATTTGAGCTTGTATCCTCAGAAATCTATCCAGAATAAAAATAGCTTAATCTTATTTTTAATTTTAATATTATAGATATATCCATATAGCAGCATTCCCATACTATAAAACTGTCAAATTTGCAGATAACACTAAACTGGCAGGAATAGCCAACATCCCAGAAGACTAGCTCAGGATCCAGAAAGAAATTGACAGACTTGAACAATGGTCCTATCCAACAACATGAAATCTAATGTGGAGTTAAGTTTTACACTTAGGCAGAAAAAAACAATAGTATGAGTACAGATTAGGTGAAACCTGGCTCAAAAACAGTAACTCTGAGAGGGTCCTTGGAGTCCTAGTGGGCAATCACTTAAATATGAGCCAGCAGTGTGTGGCAGCAGTCAAAAAATCTAATACACTTTTTGATAAAGGATATAAAGAGGCATAGAATCAAAATCACATGAAGTATTAATACTGCTTTATAAAGCCTTAATAAGGCCACACTTGGAATACTGCATCCAGTTTTGGTCACCATATTACAAAAAAGATGGTGAGACTTTGTAAAAAGTGCAAGGAAGAGCAACTAAGATGATTAAAGACCTGGAGAAAAAAACACATGAAGAGCAGCTGCAGGATTTGGGTTTGACCAGTCTAGAGAAAAGAAAGACTAGGGAGACATGATAGTATTCCAGTATTTGTGAGATTGCCACAAAGAGGAGGTATCAACTTATTTTCCAAAGCACCAGAAAAGAGTAGACGGACACTAATCAATGAGATAATAATTCTCCAATAATGTGGAGAAACTTTCTGACAGTGAGAACAATTAACCAGTGGAACAGCTTGCCATCAGAAGTTGTTGGTGCTTCATCACTGGAGGTTTTTAAAAAGAGACTGGACAGTCACTTGTCTGAAATGGTATAGGGCCGTGATGGCGACCCTATGGCACACGTGCCACAGGTGGCATGCGTAGCCATATCAGTGAGCATGCCAGCTCAGCTCTGAGGTGCATGTGCCCGCCGGCCAGCTGATTTTCAGGCCTGGGCCCATCAGAAGTAGGGAAACAGGCTGTTCCCTGCCTCCAGAGGGCCGGGGGAGATCCTCTCTATTTATCTGAGAAGGGCGAAAACAGCCTTTCCCACTCCCTCCAAGGCTCTCCAAAGGCCTAAAATGGCCCATTTCCCAACTCCCGGTGGGACAAGAAGTGACTTTTTTGCTGTCCCCAACCTCCAGAGACTCCTAGAGAGATTCCTAGAGACTCCTAGAGGGACTCCTAGAGAGGCTCTGGAGGCTGGGGACAACAAAAAATGTCACTTCCTGTCCCACCGGGAGTTGGGAAATGGGCCATTTCAGGCCTTTGGAGAGCCTCCGAGGGAGTGGGAAAGGCTGTTTTCGCCCTTCCCAGATAAATAGAGAGGATCAGGAGCCAGGTAAGAAAGAAAACGGGCCTACCAGGCCATCGTGTGCCAGGAAGGGGGTTGTACACACAGGGCAGGGCGCATAGAATTATGGGTGTGGGCACACATGCGCACGACCCCCCCTCCCCCCCCCCTCTCCTGGCATGCGATGGCAAAAAGGTTAGTCATCACTGGTATAGGGTCTCCTGTCTGAGCAGGGGTTGGACTTGAAGATCTTGAAGGTCCCTTCCAGTTCTATTCGATTGATTGATTGATTGATTGATTGATTGATTGATTGATTTTTAACTGAACTTGCCATGAAAGATACTGTATGTTCCCATATGATATCATTCACAAAAATGTGCATACATAAATTTTGTTTTATTTATATTAAAGCTCAACATAAGTTGCGTGAAATTTAGAGAGCACTTGCTGCCCTTGTTTTTAGCTGTAATGTGGTAGCATTATGTATATTACATTGAATTTCTTTTTTTAAAAAGACAGTTTATGAAACAAACAGATGTGAATTATAGTATATACATGATTTTTTTAAAAAAAAAATGCAGTTACAGGTTGGTAGCAATGAATACATTGTGATCACGACAGGAAAAGCCACTATCACTGGAACAGCTAGATAGTACATCTCTTAAATTAAATTTGAACTGTGAGCACGTTCATCTCCTGGAGAGGGGTCAATCTAATTTGGACCTTATTCAAAGCTGGGAGAATATCATTATTAGACAATCACGTTTATTTGGTATGAAGTCTATACATGACAGGTTCCTTAATTTTAAAAGGCAGGAGATTAAATGCAGTTTGATCTGTTAGAGATAATTGGAAAAGCATATTAGCATTTGTGCGCAATTGTATTACTGTTTCCTATCTCCCTTTGTCCAATTATCACAGGCTGACTTATCTCTACCATCTCCTGTATTGTAATTCAAGAGTTGCTTGTTGATGAAGTTTATGGGAGATTTTCTGAAATATTTTGGGGTGTCATTGATTGTTTCCATTTTTGCTTTCTAGTATAAGTAATACTAATCATGGCATAGGAACATTCAGAATGAGCTAGATTTATCAGCAAATAAAAGCAAAAATTTTTAATTACTACCCAAGATTGCATCATGAAGAGAGGAATCCTAAAAACTTGAGGTACCAGTTTAACATTACCTCTGAAATAGTGCAGTATTATTTCCCTACAACAAAAAAGTATGCTCCCCTTTAAATTGGTTCCATTCTGGAATAATTCCATCTGTGTTTTATTTACTTATTCATCTATTTATTGGTTCAATGTCTCTCAAAACTGTTGTATTTAATAGTGCTATATTTTTTTTATTTTTTTCCCTTTTTTATATTTAATAACTAGATCAACTTATATTTTAAACTGATTTAGGTTTTTTTTTTACAAAATAAACATGCATACTTACATATGTGTTTCTGCGTGTGTTTATCTAATAAAGCAATTTATAAATGAACAGGAAAGTTATATATTGGGCAGGTTTCCTCATTTCTATTGTATTATTATTGTATCTAATTAAAATAATGTATGTTTCAGCACTTCATTTTGGTTTTAGAATTGAGATGGATCCAAAATCAAATCTAAGGGACAAAAGAAATCCCCTGTGTTATTTTACTCTGCGTTGAATCGCTTAGTAGAGATAGGTGCCATTAGTAAAAGTACAGATAAGAAAGATCTCTTCCTATAGATTTGACAATAAAAGACGTATTACCTTGCTTCTGAGATTCTGGCCTCTGCTTTTTCAGCTCTGCAGAAGTAGTTTCCAATTACTTTTAAAATTCCAAGGCAATATCTTGATAATATGAAATGCATTTAGTAAGTTTTAAATGACTATATAGCTTTGGGCAAGAGGATTTTTAAAGATCAGGCAAGGGCAACCAATTATTGCTTCTTTTCAACTGATATAATAAAAGATAGATTACCTTTAACCTGGTGAAAATCACCATATACTTGTACATAATTATGGGAAGGTAATCATGTTTTATAATCCCATACCATCTAAAGAGAGTCTCCCGTGTACATTTACATTTTACAGTAAAAAATAGCTCTAGCTCTAACAAAATAGCTATTTTGTTACACGGGGATAAGCACTTTGATATGTCAGGCAAGACCTAAAAATAAGTTGAATGCAGTAAGAAGGCAATATCTAATGCAAATATTTTTATTATTAAAACAAAAAGAGGAAAGTCAAGAATGTATAAGAATTAGAGTGAATACAAAAGTGAATGAATGAAATGAGCACATTGAGGCGATTTGTTCATAGAAAAAATGAAGGATGGTCAAATGTCAAATAGATGCATGAAAGAAGAGTTAATAGATCTAGAGGAAGGAGGCAATAAAAAAAGTTGTGTTTTAATGGAGTTGATAAGATCCTGAAAAAGGAGGGATTAGAAAGATTGTGAATCAGATATGGTATAAACAAAGACCAGTTATGAGGATAGGAATGTATGGATGAATGTATAGTGATTTTTTTGTAAAAAATTAGATTTAGTAATGTTTCCTTCTTATTGCATGCCTTTAATTTATTTCTCTTATTGTTTCTCAGTTTGAAAGGGAATAGAATGGTATCTATGTATGTACATTGTGTGCAGAAACTACATTACGGACTTGCAACATGTTATCATTAACAGGTTTTTCATGCTGTCAAGACTAATATTGATGGCTCATTCATTTTAAATTAAGTTAATTGTGTTTTGCACAGTGGCTGGCATAAATGTAGAGACAATTAATAAGAAGAGTAGATAAAAATTCAAAAAATTGAGTAGTAAAATGGTATGAAATGCAGTAATTAAAGCATAGCAAGCTGTTGGGTAGAAGAATATGTGTATTTGAAAAAGTCAATGGAAATGGAACATGCAGATACTTTTGGAGGATTAGTTCAATTGATTATTTTATCTGCTTTTTCTAATGTAGTAAATCAACTTTTCTCTTTTTGACTTAGGAAATGAGGATATTAAGCTTTTAATCCTTCACCCCACCCCCAAAAGGAAGAAAAAGTAAAGAAAACAATTTAATGTCTAAGGTCTTTCTTTAAAAGCCTTTCTTTAAAAATAAAGCATATATTGTTACATCTTCCATCCTCAATATTTTTTGCCAAGCTTCTGGGAGAGATAATTTATTGCATTTATTTGGAAACTGATTACTAAAATGTAGTACTTTCAACTGATATTAGTCATGTTTAGTTCTCTTTTCTCTCATCGGTCTACTTTTTTTTCCTGGGTCAGGCTTGGCTTTGGTATGTTTTCTAGACTTTGTTTAAATTGTTATGAATAACACTAGAATGATATGGCAGATAGATGAATTACTCAAACTATTATGACCATAATGATCAATTACTTTTTATAGGCAGTCAATTGGCACAATTCTTGCTTGTATACATTGCTTTACAAACAAGTGCCCTAACCATTTAGAATCACTAGCACTGAATTCAACAAGTTGGCACAGTCAGTATTTTATTTTAACCATCTGTTTATCATACAAAAAAAAAAAAAGAATTAAGAGTGTCTCTTGAAGATACAATCATAACTATAAAATGGGTTATAATTTCCCATTGTTACCTGCTTGTGTCACCTCCTACCTTTATCTCCATTGGCAACATTTCTCTTTTTCCTCTGGATCCAACCAAACCAAATATATCAAGGAAGATGTTCATTTAGTGCATTTATTTCATCTTTTGCTTTGTTTGTTTGTTTTTGTGCTTTTCCTTCCTTGTATTGTGCCTCTTTTTTTTAGTCTTGAAGTTGTGCTGTTCCCCAAAAAAGCAAGTTATAAAATAATGATTTTGTTAGTATTAATAGTAAGTTTATGTTTATAAAAGTATAAAAAATGATACCTGTAAAAGTAGTTGACATCCTGTCCCATTATTCTGCCAAGAAAACCAAATGGGCATTTGCATGCAGGACAATGTGAATCTGAAACTAGAAGACAAGTCTCCAGGTTGGAAAGTATGTAATGAACTATTAAGAGAAAAGAAGAGGGGAAATCAAAAGGACATCCAATTGTTGATGTTCCTGGATGTGACTGGAAAGATTAATGCTGGAAAATCATGTATTCCATGGAATATTTGAAAACGAGGAAAGAGAAGATTAAGCCTGGAACAGAAATACTTAGATTGAGCATTCCTAGAATCACCTATATGAAATGTACTAGAATGAATCACTTCATATCAGAAATACTTAGATTTTCTCCTGCCAACAAGAAAACCATTGTAGAAATTATTATTAAGGAAAGGATGTCAATGTCAGTGCTTGGTTCAATCAAAACTATGGTAAAATTATCTCAATTTGAGTCCGTGTTTGTGCTCCAGACAAAGATGCATTGGAAATAAATGTTGAACAGTTGTACAGTATGGCAACTTGTAGCATCTTATCAATATAATTTTTTTAAAAAAATCCATATGAATATCTTGTGTAGGTAAAGAATATATTTAATGGATTAAATTATATAGAGTGTCTGAAGAACTTTGAACTGAAATTTGTAACCCAATTAAATATTTGCAAGTAAAAGGGTTCCAAAAATTAAAGAAAAGAAGGGATGCTTTATGAAAAAATGGGGACATTAAAAATAAAACAAATATCTACTGGAAAAATATATAGAAGAACTGTTTAGCACTAAAAATGAAGCTCTGCTTAAATATTTTGTTGTTCATTGATTCACAAAGAATCATAAACAACCGGATGAATCATAGTCCAAGGACAATAAAGTAAATGAGAATCTTATGGTTTTTTGTTGTTTATTGTTGTCTGCCTTTTATTAAAATGAATATGGATAGGAAAAGTAAAAAAAAAATCTTTCTCTGTCATAATGTTAATCACTTGGAGCCTTTTGCTAACAGAACAGTTGCTGGCTCAGTGGGTTTTAACTGACCTTTTCTTGTAAAGAAGAAAATTATTCTGGTGTGATCTATTAAAGCTTTGAATTCATTTATGTTCTGTTCTGTGGGAGCAATTTTATGTATATTATCAAGCTGCTTAAAGCAGAAGGAGCAATTGAATTGATTGGCAATTGAACATTCAAAAGAAAGAAGTTAACCTTGGTGAACCTCCCAGTAGGGCAATTCTAACACCAGGTGGAAGTTTTCATCCAGTGATCCCAGCAATTGGCTAAACTAAATTATATCTGAAAATGAAAGTTAATCATAATAACAATAACATACCTCTGTGAAATAATCACCCCTAGAGAGATGCTTCTCTGTTCCTTAATCTGGCAGGAATTTTCAATTATCATTGAAAACCACAAGTACATGACTTTATATCAGAATATTAACCACCACATAATTTGAACAGATTATATAAACAGATATAGCATTGAGTTCTAAGCACTCAATTTGATAATATTTAATAATAATTTATTAAATTTATATGTCATCCAACTCCCAATGACTTGGGGCTGCTTACACTTGTTAAAACATTTACAATAAAGAACCACAGAAAAAACAAATACAACACAAGAACAACAATGGTAAATAAAACTAACCCAGAGGGGAACAGAAAGAAAGAACAGAGCATCAGTTATTCTCTCCAAAGGCCGTGGTGAAGACCAGGTCTTTAAGGCCCTTCAATATATCACCAGGGTAGGGACAACAGCACATTTTTTTTAAAAAAAAAAATTATGAATGTGTGCATAGAATACATTGAAACAAATTTCTACTAGATAGCCAAATGATCTGTGTGGGTTCTTCACATTTGAACTTTCTTCTCATGAAGAAGTTTTATTTAGAAAGTTCTATAGCTGTGATTGGTACTTGATAAAGCAACATAAGCAGTAGGAGTTTGCATCTTCTTTTGGTTGTGCTCATAAAATGCAATAGGAAAATCTGAAATGCAGGGTGGAATTCCAACCACAGGGGGCATTTGCAAGGTAGCAAAGCAGTGATTATGAACATTTAAATATTCACGGAATACAGTACTTAAGAATTCAGAAAGTACTGATTTGAAGAGGGCTGGTACTAAAGAATATGTTTCCTAATTGTGAGTGTGCTAAATCGTTTCTAATTTTGGTTTTCAGGCAAAAATAATATTTTCAGGAAGCCCCACTACAAAAAAACAAAATACTGTACACATGATGGTTGTTTTCTATATTTTTCTATTGTCTATGTTCTCTTGATTTATCTCTTGCAAGCACTGGCTGTCTGGAGGACTTGCAGGTCACTTGTGGGTCAATTTTTTGGATTTTTCTTTATATCCAAAGAATTCTTCTGCTCCAGAAAATCTGCCTGTGCCCCCAAAACATAGGTGGGTGTGGGCTGCCACTTTAAGCAATCTCTTCAATCTGCCATTTTCCATAAGAAGTCCCAAACAGTAGCCATTTATGAGAGTGCACGATTGTATATCCAATGAGATAATCCAGTCTTAGCTGATACCTGAAAAGTATGGAAATGAGAGTCCAGCTAAGCAGGCTTTGTTGGCGGCTTGTATTTATGATTAAGATCAGTGATAATGTACAACCTGGCTGTACTTAAACCTATTAGGCAAAATTAGACAGAAACAGAGAACTGTCCTTAGGAGGTGACACATGATTCAATGGTTACTGGCACACCCTTACCTTAAGATATTGAAGACTCCTATCTGTCCTTTTGTGTTGTCTTCTAGCATACAAAAGATTGTCTTCAAGGAGGTTTATTATATTCCCCAAGGTAATTGTGTAATCATACTACACTTCATAATGAGTGTATTTAATGAGAGCTATCTGTCAAAGAAAGATCAGAGGCCTAAATGCCTAGTTAGAGTTGTTTAAGCATAACCTGATTCTGTAGGGGTTTTTTTTAAGTAATATTCTTACCCCACTAAAATAGCATAGATCTAAGATCACAGCAGCACTCTTTCTAATGATCATTACTGAGCAGCATGAAGTCTGCTCTTGTTCTTATCATTCCAGCCTCAGATATACTCATTTTTGCATTTAATAGAAAGTTTTTGTCATTTTGCAATGGCTGCTTAACCTTTGTGTGCTGAATGCCTTTAGTAATGCAATGTTGTTCATCATAACCATAGAAAATTCTCATATATTTAGTTGACCTCTGAACTCATGTTGACATTTGGAACAGGTCATTCTGTCTATTTGGACAACACTTGTGTTGTTTGCTAAATTATGACTGATATTTTATCTTTCAAAACTGTTCAGTTTATTTCAGAACATAACAAGGCTCAGTACAGTTCACTGTTTTCTGACAACAAAACTAATGATGTGCTGATGACTATCGCAACTAATCTAATATTTGTGCTAAAAGGGTCGCTAATAATTTACAGCAGCAAGCAGTGAGCTAACAATTAACACATTTGTGGATGCAGAAAAATACAAATTTGAAATGACTCAGGCATCAGCTGCCATACTGAGAAGTCATGACTGCATTTTTCTATTAGAAATTGCTATGGAATTAGTATATTTAATATATTAGAAACAAATGTGAGAGACAAAATAACTACAGTCATTGAAAGGTGAAAATAAAATAAAATTGAAGATCTAGATGTAATACCTGATTCTCAAATTGTCTAGCTTTTAGATATAACCTCAGTTCAGTATTATTGGAAGAACTGATTAATATTTCTGTAATATTAAGTTTAATGAAAATGTCTGATTAATATTTCTGTAATATTAAATTTAATGAAAATACATGCCACAATTCAAATTATTACTCAGATCTTAGCCCTATTATAAACATTAAGATCTAGATCAATAGGATTATGTCTAGTTCAGTTGGCTGGCTGGGGAGTCTGGGAGCTGAAATTCAAACATATTAAGGTTGCCAAGGGTGAGAAACAATGGTCTAATGTGTTGAAGATAATTTTGTGTTACCTGAAACTGAGTTGGGCACAGAACCTTATTTCTAAGTTCAATTCAAAGATGATATTTGAGCAGGATTAATATTGAGATCTTTTTTACATACAAAATCTTCCATGTTTATAAACTTTAAAAATGTAATACACCAATTTCATCTGCAAAGAGATTAAAATTTTAACAGTTGCTTTTAATTAAATAAATGTATATTTGCAGGTATTTTCCAGATTTGTTTTCTCATTGTTACAGAAGTGGGAAAGACTCCACTTACAAAACCTGAAAAATGGAATGTTGAATTTACCAGTGTTTTTAACAGGAACTGGTAAGAAATAAGAGCAGATTTTTTTTCTAGTTATTCAGATTCAGGCTATAACAAAGCAATTCATGTATGTTGAAATACCTTGTTTTCTTAACAGATTAACATAGAGGTCACTATTTTACAAGAGTGTTTTAGAAAATAAATGTGTTAACCTTTGGTTTTAAGCAATATACTGATATATATCTACTTACAGTTCCCTTTGCTTTGTTGCAGCAAGAGAAGCTGGGTGACATCTGTTTCTCTCTCCGCTATGTGCCTACTGCTGGCAAGCTGACTGTTGTCATTTTAGAAGCAAAGAATCTGAAGAAGATGGACGTGGGAGGCTTATCAGGTAAGTTGATGGCAGGAAGCATATAGTAGTAAATGTACCTGATATGCTTTTTAGTAATGGGGCCATGCAAGCTTCCAATTCAATTCAAAGAGGTGCTCCAGAACATAAATACAACACCAGTCTGCGCCTCATTAAAGCTGGACATGTTGAGTTTGCACTCCCACACATTACAAAACATGTCTTACAATTAAAAGCTGAAGCACTGCACAGCAATGCCTAATGGTTTCTTGTTCTTAAGAGTATGTGAGTTATTGTTAATATGCAGCAATGAAATGTATATGCAATATGACAGCTAAATCAGCAATGTGAGTTTTGAATAGATTGGATATACATCACCTCTGTTCCTATGTATTCCTCACCTGTGCTTATCAAGAGCAGCCCAGAAATTAGACCCAGTGCTTTGTTTGAATGCTTCAATACATTGCAGTACTGAAAACACAATCAAGAATGTGGGGAAATGTTTAGTTTTAAAATATAGTTACCGGTAATTGAATTATAGTGCCAATGTAGCATAGGGATTTTTGACTGGGTTGGTTTAATGTCTTGCCTTTAGCAGTTCTGGTAGGCAGATATAAAATAGTTCTTCTTTCTCAAAGTATTGTTCATGTAACACTAGAGGGACAGAGATGGTGGCATATTTTTCTACATTGTCACATAAAGTTATCTTACAGAAGTATTTATTCCAGTTTTATCCAATTCCATTTCAGTGTATACAGAAGGCTGGCTGCTGGAATTTTATATGTATTACTCTGCTGTCTGATCAATGTCCAACCATTTCCATCTAAGTAACCAATGTTGTGTTATGACCAGCACTAAAGGACAGCAGTTAGCGAAATCTTATTTATAAACATACATTTTTCCAGAAGAGTATCTTTTTTATATCAACCTCCTTTCTTAATAGTAAAGTCATTTCTTAGCTCCCAAGACCACTTTTGGAAATTTTCATGCAAGGTATTGTGAATAAACTGCAAGGTCTTATATATAGAAGAGGGCGGGGGAATAAGCAAGTTATTTTATTATGGACACAAAATTGCTTTTTTTAGTTTTTCTACTGAGCAAGTTGTGCATCATGATAAAGGTGAAGAATTGAGTTTGAACTTAATGTTACCCACATATTTGGCAGCACTTGCTGTCACCAGAGAAATCCATTATCAGCAGAAGAAAATAATGTAGAGTTGCATTTGTGTGTATCTGTGAGTGGGAAGATGTGAAAGCGTATGAAAAAAAATGGATATGAAATGAAGCTGCTGTTTTGTGAAGAAAAGGGGAAGAAATATGTAGAAGAAAGTGGGGAGCATATTGGAAACACAGCAGGGGACCAGATTCTGCCTTATGAAGATAGAGATGACACATTCTTCCTCCTACATTCAATTCTTTTAATTTAAGTAGAATTGCTGACTTCCTGGGCAATGTCAACAAAGTAGATATACAAACAGTTCCAAGACATTGTTGGTTCTGCACAAGCTAATATTAAGCAGAGTGGCATGTAAAATCCTGATAGTGAAGCTTGGTGTTGTATCTAGAAGACTTCTATTCAGATGTTATGCCTGAGTATGTAGTACAAGTCAGAGGAATTGGGATTACCCCTGCATTTGGCCAGAAACTTGCATTCTGATTCCTCATTTCACAAAGGATTTTGTTTGTTTGAGTATGCTCCCTTGGCAAATCTCCTTATTTAACACAGTTTGAGATGTAGGTGTGGGAAACGGCACATTTAAGCTCATCTTTTTCCTGAGAGAAATAGCAAAGCAAAGCAAAGCAAACTTCATCACCAGTTTACTGCTGTTATTTTCATTTATCAAAACAATCTTTACATTCTATTAATCTCCCAAAAAATCATCAATCCTGGAATGCCATCAAATTGTCCTCAAGAATGGCAAAGTAGCTAGTATATCAGTAGGTAAGAAAGAATTCAAATACACAAGTTAGAAAGTCATTATTTTATCATTATTATAACACTAGGAGTATCAAAGAATATGAATGAGGGGGTTTTTTTCTGCTCCACAAGCATCATCATATAGTTCCATTGTACCTCTTCCCCTCTCTAGAGACTCAACCTTAACGTATAATAAACCTAGAATGGCTCTGAAAAGACGAATGTGCTTCACCTGATCCTGACAATCAACCCGCCCCCAAAAAAACATCCAAATCAGCACAGAAATAAAGTGTCTTTCAGCATGTCTATTTTCCCACTGTCTGTTATTTATTTCTGAACCCCCGTTTAAGTCCGCATTTGATTTCCAAAGGAGTTAAAAGTAAAGGAACAGCCACATCAGAAGCAAACAAATTCTCCCTAGCTGTATAATCTCTTTTTTCATTTCCCATAATACCTATGTGTCCTGGAACCCAACAAAAATTATTGTAAAACAATCATTGCAAGTATCTGATTTGAAACCAAATAATATTCATTAGATTGTTTTTTATATCCCTACTTCCCTAATAATTACTGTTCTTTCAAATGACCATCCGAAATACCTTCATAGCTAAAACATTGTTATTGACTTACAACATAACTGAAAGCCACTCAGAAAGTGGAAGTCCTACAAATTCTAAAATAGGAACAAAAAGCTGCCCTCAAATTCAACTATGTTCCTTGAAGTCAATATAGCTTGAATATTATTGACTCCAGTGCTGATATATACTCTAATGGTTTTAGATTCTAAAGGCCAAGATATTTATTTATTATTAATGTATATAGCTATTCATTTCATATAATGACTCTGGGCAGCTGACAATTAAAAAGTAAATAACAGATAAAACAAGCAAAAATTTAGAAAAAAACTTTATTAACATAAAATAGCTGCCAAGGACATTCATAACATCTAGTTTCAAGTTAACCATGAATACTGGGCCCAGGGTAGTTGATAGAGCCACATTTTGAATGCCTTGCAAAATCTGTCTTCCTTTCATGTCTGTACAAATCATATACAGCATCAGATGGATCCCTACAAAAGGAAGAAAAGTGCTTTCCTATAATTATTTGGAAATTCCCAATTTTGAAACACCTGAGAATGAATTCAGAATAACAGAGTTGGAAGTGACGTTGGAGATCCTTTAGTCCCCTGCTCAAGCAGGAAACCCTTATATCATTCTGAACTGTCCTATCTTCTTCAAAACCATGTTGCTTACCATCTTTAAAGCGCTCCATGGCTTAGGACCTGGGTATTTACGAGATCGCCTTCTGCTACTGATAGCCTCCCACCGGCCAGTGCGCTCCCACAGAGAGGGACTCCTCAGGGTACTGTCGGTCAAACAATGCCGACTGGCAACACCCAGGGGAAGAGCCTTCTGTGTGAGGGCACTCGCTCTCTGGAATGAATTGCTCCCGGAGATATGGATGATCCCTGACCTGCGCACCTTTCACCGTGCCCTCAAGACGTTACTGTTCCAACAAGCTGGGTTGGCCTAAACATTAATTTTAATGGGTTGTTTGTTTTAATGGTTGGGGCCAAATTATTTAATATGTTTTTAAATGGTTTTTAAATTTTATATATGTATTTGTTTTTATCTTTGGCTGTGCACCGCCCTGAGTTCTTCGGGAGAAGGGCGGTATAAAAATTTAATTAATTAATTAATTAATTAATTAATTAATTAATTAATTAATAATAAAAGCTTCACTGTTGGTGTATCCAGTACTTCTGAAGGCAATTTATTCCACCGATTAATTGTTCTCACTGTCAGGAAATTTCTTCTTAGTTCTAAACTGGGTATGTCTTGGTAAATTTCCACCCATTACTTCATGTCTTGCTCCCAGGTGCTTTGAAGAATAGGTTGTCACCCACTTCTGTATGACAGCCCCTCAAATATTGGAAGATTGCTATCATGTCACCAGTAGTCCTGCTCTTCGTTAGACTAGACGTACCCAGCTCTTGCAAACGTTCATCATAGCTTTTAGCCTCTAGTACTCTAATCATCTTTGTTGTTCTTCTCTGTATTCTTTTTAGAATTTCAATATTTTTATATCATGATGATCAAAATTGGATGCAATATTCCAAGTGCAGTATATAGCAATGCTAATACTTCACATGGTCTTGATACTGTTCCTCTGTTGATGCAGCCTAGGACTACATTGGCCTTTTTGGCAGCAAATAACATACACAGACTTCTTCCTACTTCTTGTAGAGTTATTAAATTTTGAAACATCTACATATGAATTTTTTTTTAAATGTGTTCCCAATCTATTCCATGAAAACTGAGCCATTAATTAAAACTTAATTTAACTTGGTCAAACAATGTCCATTTCCTTATTTCTAATCCATATAGCACAATCATCTGTATATGGGTTTACCTCTACAAGCAGAAGAATTTAAGACAGTTCAATTTTTATTATATTAATCAGCATGGAACAAAAGATACTGTGCTTCCTTGAGTCAGAGACTTGTAATGTTCCATAATTTAGTAAATAATAAGTATCCGTAATATATTTTCTTGGGGAACTGTCTGGATTAATTCATAAAAATCAACTTTGTATATATAATATACCTCTTTTTGAATATCTAGTGACTCAGTTAACCTTAAAACAAGCTCATTCCATTCCTCTCAAACTATAATACAATTAGCAATTCTAAATTAGGTCAACAAGGAAATATTTCCAGATCCTACTTGTCCAGCTTTGTAAAAGAATCTGAGATCCTGAAGGCTAATAATCGAGAGTTTCTTCACATGAGCATTGTTTTGAAAATATGTTAAAATCTTTCCAGTTGAAGATGGACTAAAGCTCCAACTACAGACAATCAAGTCCCAGATGGTAAAAAAAAGAAAATTATTTTCTGCATGTCTTTATTGCCATCTAGTGGCTTCTGAATTATTATTACTAGTAGCCCTGAATAGATCCATTTTGAAATAGGTCCAGAGAGTTCCATTTTAGCAGTAAATACATTCATGTCTTACATTTAATTAAAGTACATTAAATGAAAGCTCAAAACAAATCATGCCCTGCTACTTACAGAAACTATTTACTACTGTTGATGAAAATTTTCTCTACAAGCAAAAAACGTCCCATTGGATATAAATTACTTGTTTAATCTTTAATTAAATTGAACACCTGGACTCCATTAGCTAATATAATCCAAAGCTAATATGCTTTGTCTCTGAATGAAAGATAAAGTGATTTGCTACAACAGGCAAATTCAGATGGAGAACAGGAATCTTCAAACTTTTAGTCCAAATGAAAGGGAGTACAGATGTAGTTTTTTTAAAAAGTTGTATTTTAATTTATTTATTTATTTATTTATTATTTATTATTGCAATTTATATGCCGCCTTTCTCCCAAGGGACTCAAGGCGGCTTACAAAAATGACAATTTCCAATACAATCACAATAAAATTAAAATCAACAGCCCATTTAAAACAATTTAAAATTATAACAATGTACACCCAAAACGGATCAGTTGAGTTGACGAAAGAGCCACGTCTTCAGCTCGCGACGGAAGGAAAGGAGGTTGGGTGCTGTCCTGAGCTCGGTGGGCAATCCATTCCAGAGGGTTGGGGCTCCCACAGAGAACGCTCTCCTCCTGGGGGCCGTCAGCCGACATTGTTTGGCCAATGGCACCCTGAAGAGGCCCACTCTGTGAGAGCGCACTAGACAATGGGAGAGCGGCAGGAGATGGTCCTGCAAGTACCCCAGGCCTAAGCCATGAAGGGCTTTATAGGTAAGTACCAGCACCTTGAAACGAATCCGGAACACCACCGGCAGCCAGTGCAGCTCACGCAGGAGAGGTGTTACACGGGAGTATCGAGAAACCCCCGTAATTACCCGCATGGCTGCATTCTGGACTAGCTGGAGCCTCTGGACGCATCCCAAGGGCAGCCCCATGTAAAGGGTGTTACAGTAGTCCAACCTAGAGGTAACGAGGCCATGAGTGACTGTGGCGAGGGCATCCCGGTCTAGAAAAGGGTGCAACTGGCGCACAAGACGCACCTGTGCGAAGGCCCCCCTGGTTACAGCTGTCAGATGGTCATCCAAGGACAGCCAAGAATCCAGGAGCACACTCAAGTTGCGGACCCTGTCAGAGGGAGTAAGAGTCTCTCCCCCACTCACTAAAGATGGAACTTCCAGATCCTGAGATGCTGGCATCCACAGCCACTCAGTCTTGGAAGGGTTGAGTCTGAGTCTGTTCCTCCCTATCCAAACCCGCACCGCTTCCAGGCAGTGGGACATCACAGAAAGGGCATCCCTAGGGTGGGCAAGGGTGGAGATGTAAAGCTGGGTATCATCAGCATATTGATGATACCTCACCCCAAAACCATGAATGATCTCACCCAGCGGTTTCATATAGATGTTAAAGAGCAGAGGGGAGAGAACCGATCCCTGAGGCACCCCACAAGTGAGAGGCCTCTGGGAGGATCCCTGACCCCCCGCCCAAACAAACTGCAGACGACCAGAGAGATAGGAGGAGAACCACTGTAAAACAATGCCTCCTATCCCTATCCCGCTAAGTCGCTGCAGCAGGATACCATGGTCGATGGTATTGAAAGCCGCTGAGAGGTCAAGAAGGACCAGGATGGAGTAACAACCCCCATCCCTGGCCTGCCAGAGATCATTTACTAGGGCGACCAATGCCGTTTCCGTGCTGTGACCGCGCCTGAAACCAGATTGGTAAGGATCGAGGTAGTCTGTTTCCTCCAGGAATTGAGGGAATTGCTGCGCTACCACGGACTCAACAACCTTCGCTAAAAACCGAAAGTTGGAGACTGGAAAATAGTTGTTAAGAATGTCAGGATCCAGGCTAGGCTTCTTAAGGAGGGGTCGAACCACCGCCTCTTTGAGTGCAGCAGGGAAGACCCCTTCCCTTAACGAAGTGTTGGCAACAGCCTGGATCCAGTCTCCAGTCACCTGTCTGGCTGCAGAAACAAGGCAGGAGGGACAAGGGTCCAATAAACATGTGGAGGACCCCAGCCTACCCATAATCCTGTCCACGTCATCCAGCGAAACAGGCTCAAACTCAACCCAGGTGTTCCCATCAAGACTAGCCCCAGTCTCCTCAGCGGACTCTGTCCAGTCAGAGTCCAACCCGGTCCGGATCTGAGCGATTTTATCTTGCAGAAACTGTGCAAAATCCTCAGCTCGGCCCTGCAAGGGGTCCTCCCTCGCTCCCTGATTAAGGAGAGAGCAGGTCACTCTAAACAGGGCTTCTGGACGGTTTTCTGCAGATGCAATGAGAGTGGCGAAATAATTACATTTCACCACTTCCATCGCCACAAGATAAGACCTAATATAGGTTCTTAGTTGTGTTTGGTCAGATTTGGATCGGGAGGACCTCCAACCACCCTCCAGGCACCTTTTCCGATGCTTCATTTCCCTGAGCTCTGCGGTAAACCATGGAGCCGCCCAGGATCTGCGTCGGATCAGAGGCCGCAAAGGCGCAATTCGATCCAGGGCCCCTATCGCAGCCCGTTCCCAGGCTGCCACAAGGGCCTCAGATGAATCTTGGGCTAAGGGGGCGGGAAATGACCCAAGCTCTCTCAGGAACCTTTCGGGTTCCATCAGGCGCCTGGGGCGCAACCCTCTTACCGGCTCCGCACCCCTGCAGCGGGGGATGGCGGTAGGAAAGTCCAGCCTGAGGAGGGAATGATTGGTCCATGACAGAGGGTCGATGGATAAAGTCCCCTCCCCACGATCATTTATCTACTGTCCAGAGAGAAAAATCAGGTTGAGTGTGTGTCCTCCAATATGAGTTGGGCCCTGTACAATCTGAGTTAGGTCCATGGCCGTCATGGAGGCCATGAACTCCCGCACCAACTCCGATGTCTCACCAGCCGACAGCAGGTTGAAATCTCCCACAACCAGTGCGGGCAGGGCTGAGGCCACGCAGCTGGGGGAGAGGTACGTGACCAACAGCCCTGACTGAACTCCAGGGTCCCATTTCAAAAGAAGGGATTCACACCCGCCTATCTAAGGAACAGTGACCTCCCTAGGACTAAGACTAAATTTAAATTTATTTAAATTTAAATTTAAATTTATTCAAGGACAAATATAAGGAATCTAATCCTTTGGATGGAGAACTCAAATCTTTGCTTTACATCCAGATGAGATCTGCGTTTCTGTCTATAACTGATAATTGATCCATTTCTTTTCATTGGCATAGTGTGTTAAAGTAACAAATACAAGATCTTGATCTATAGCAGTACCTTTACCTATTAGATACATCTTCAAGTAACATTTAATTTGACCCTACAGATTCAAATTTAATAATATAATAATATTTTATAGGCCTGTGTTTTCAATAGTTTGAAATAGTATGCTAATCATCTATCATGGGATCTCAAATTGACAGGCAAAACATAGGCATGCAAATATATTCATTGTGCCACTTAATAAGTGGTAGAAGAAACTACCATTACTTCAATCCAGCCAATAAGCCAACCCTCCCTCAAATAAAGCTCAGCCCTGGGGATGGCATGGATTGTCCACTGTCAAGCCTCCTAACAGCAACCAAAAAGGTTAGATTCTCACAAAATGTCTTGATTTAAAGGGGAGCTAGCTATTTATTATCCACATGGTCTTGTTCTGCAGTGTTATGTAACTGTTCATTCATATTCCAGACTCAGAGAAATCTACTACATCCATAATATTTTCATGTGAACAGTTACAAAAGCAGCTTGCCATCAGCTTGTTCTGTTTTCTAATTTTTCAGACTAGCCTACACTGCATCTATCTATGCATGTTAGCTATTTGTCAATGAACAAGCCTGCTAATAGTTATTTTGTGGAAGTACTTAACAATGTTCTCAAATATACCCATCGATCCCAAAAAGTTGGAAATCTCTACTCTAAAATAACTCATCCATTAATAGCACATGCTTGTTACTGATAGGATATGTGTATCCTATCACTATCAGAACTAATGAGAAATTTCATGACAGTTAGAACAATTAATCAGTGGAACAACTTGCCTCCAGAAGTTGTAAATGCTCCAACACTGGAAGTTTTTAAAAAGAGATTGGATAACCATTTGTCTGAAATGCTATAGGGTTTCCTGCCTAAGCAGGGGGTTGGACTAGAAGTTCCCTTCCAACTTTGTTATTCCATTCCATTCCATTCCATTCCATACATACATACCCTGTTTCCTCCAAAATAAGACAACCCCTGATCATAAGCCCAGTCAGGCTTTTGAGCGCATGGCAATAAGTCCAAGTGCTTATTTCAGGGTTCAAAAAAATATAAGACAGGGTCTTATTTTCGGGGAAACACGGTACATACATAGATACATACATTCTTGAAACTAAATAGTTATCTGTTTAAACCATCTTCAGTTTTATTTTATATTACTTTATATGATATCAGACCCTTACAATTTACAACAAAGAAAATTATTAGAAAATGCAATATGTTAATACAAAAATATATTCATTAAAAGGGGAAAGCGAGATAAAAAAAATTAAATAAAACTATTTATCAATAATATTCATACAGGCAAGTTCAAATCCAGTATCTTAATTAATTTTAAAAAGGTACAAAGTTTGTAAGATTTTTCATATTGCCTGCCCATAATCATTTAAGTAAGAACAAACCTATGTGGAAAAAAGACAATAATTGGTCACAGAATAGATACAATTTTCCAAGGCTGTCTCCACCCTTTCTGTTTTACAATTCTTTTGCTTTTTACTTCCCATTGTATTTTTCTTATATATAGCTGCATATACAATCATATGAAAAAATCTTTATATAGGGTTTTCATTTTCATTTCTTAGGTCAGAGATGGGAAACTATGGTTCTTTTATGACTTGTGCACTTCAACTTACAGAATTCTGTGAACTGAAATCCATAGTCATAAAAGGGCCACAATTCCCCACCTCTGTCTTAGGTGGAGAAATCAAACAAAGGAAAAAATCATTTGCCTACCTAATGTCTATAACCATACAGAATTGAGTCTATTTACGTACTTTGTTTCTCGACGTAACGTAATTATGTCAGATACTGGGTCATGTGTGCCTTTTTGTTGTTTCGGTGATGCAGAAATTAATTTAGTGATCATTTTAAAACTAATGAATTTTGCAGCATATTGGATTTATCTTCAGGTCAGATCTAACAAATTTTATCCTTGTTATATACTGAAAATCTAATCAATTTTTTTGCGTCCCTTTTTCACAGCATGTAAATGAAGCTTTCTCAGGCTCAAATTATATTGCATGTAAAATGAAACTACACATTTCTGCAATTAGAAATCTATTTTAAACACACTATTCACATTAAAAAAGGGTTACAAAAAAGGGTTTAGAATATGATTTTTATAGAGATGTTGAAAACTCATGAATTATGCAAAGTAGGCATTCTATTTTGATGGCTAGATGAAAATACAAAAAACCTTAAAGTAGCAATTGTAAACTTAATATTATAGGAATACTACAAGTGTCCTAAATTTCCCAATAATGTTTTTGAAATAAAATTTGAATAAATATTATGGGAAAAGTTAAACAGTAGTAACTGAAATATCTCAAAAGGTAACAAGAGCAGTAATACTTAGACTTGTAGTGCTTTACAGCAGAGGTGGGTTTAAGTTCTCATCAGTTCTGGAGAACCAGTAGCGGAAATTTTGAGTAGTCCGGAGAACCGGTAAATACCACCTCTGACTGGCCCCGTCCCCATCTATTCTCTGCCTCCCGAGTCCCAGGTGATCAGGAGGAAATGGGGATTTTACAGTATCCTTCCCCTGGAGTGGGGAGGGAATGGAGATTTTTACAGTATCCTTCATCTGCCATGCCCACCATGCCACGCCCATCAAGGCATGCCACGCCCATCAAGCCACACCCACAGAACCGGTAGTAAGAAAAATTTAAACCCACCACTGCTTTATAGCACTGTCTGGGCAGTTTACAATGAATATTGTCCCCAACAATCTAGGTCCTCATTTTATCAAACTTAGAAAGCTAGAATGCTGAGTCAATATCCAGCCCCATCAAGATCAAACTCCAGACTATGGGCAAAATTGCCTGTGATATTGCATTCTAATCACTGCGCTACCAGAACTCCCAAAAGATGTGATCAAAAATGTCTGTCTGTCTATCTGTCAGTCTGTCAGCAGCTTCCAAGGAAAGTAAAGGGGGATTTCCAAAATGAGATTCATCAAAAGCATAGAAAGTTGTATTTTCAGAAGGGGAAATTTAAACAACCCGATGATGTCTAACTTGCCTTATATAGCCTATTGGCCATTAAAATCTACAATTTGATATAATAAGAGAACCTCTTAAAAGTTATAGTTATACTAGTTTCATCTCTATTTAAATGCAAAACATGCATATATGTGTATCTAAGTATGCATGTATGTGGCATAAAAGTCTTTTAAATTGCATGTCCATAAGGGATGTATGCATTGTTGACTTTACAACCCAGGAAATTTCATTTTCTTACCTATGCATTTGAGGAAAATTCATTCAAACACATACAATCAAACTTTGCAAACAATAGGAATTAAATAAGGAAAGAACAGTAGAAGAAGCCATGTAATGTGTCCCAACACAAATTCTTGGTGTCTTCAGCTTCATGCTTGTGCGAGGAAAGTGTGATCGGAGCTGCCGTTTCTCTATAAATACTTGTGGGGAGGTGTGGGGTGCTGGCTTTGTTGCTGTGAGCAGGTTGGTTGCCTGTGTTGCTACATCCTGATTAGTTGATGGAGTTGATGTTTGCAGATTAGTCGGACACCAGACCCAAGATAACACATGACCCAAGATAACACCGGACCCAAGATAACACATGACACCACCACCAATCATCCTCACCAGAGTCAAACCCAAACCCATCTCATAGACGAAATACAACCACCATCCAGAAGCCAGACCACGGCAGCATCACCAGCTGCTGCACCCCCCTCTGATCTTCACACAAAGCAAACTGACACACACCATGAACACATGGCAAGACCTCAAACTCGTAGCCAAACCAAAGCCCGGGATGTGGCATCACAGCCATCTGCTCAGGACATTACATCAAAAAACTCAGGATATCACAATACTAGAACTCAGGATGTTAACACATAGCCCATTACCCAGGTCGTTAAAACACAAAAGACTAATGGGCACACATCAAGGACCTCAGCCACACAGGATGTTATGAAACAGCTGACTAATCTGCAAACATCAACTCCATCAACTAATCATGATGTAGCAACACAGGCAACCAACCCGCTCACAGCAACAAAGCCAGCACCCCACACCTCCCCACCAGTATTTATAGAGAAACAGCAGCTCTGATCACGCTTTCCTCACACAAGCATGAAGCCGAAGACACCAGCCCGACGAGTGAGACCTTGTCGAAACGTCGCCAAGATACTTCAATCTTACACGGGAAAAGACCCGAATACACCAAAACTTATATATATTAGTGATGATGAGTTAATGTTATAAGTGAACTGGAACAGAAGAAGTATGTTTTCAATAGTTTTCATTATAAATGTTTATGAAAAAAACTATCTAAATGGCATCAAAACATTACTTGCTTGTCTTGCAAAATCAGTATTTTGCCCAGAAGCTTATTTCTAGAATGAAGTATCAATTACAAATACATTTATTTATTTATTCATTTCTGGCACAAAGAGCATACAGACACCATACCAATTGTTTCTGTATCAACCTTTCAGCCATATTATGATGTAAAATATATAGTTTAAGTTGTAACTTGCTAACATCAGCCTACCTTGCCAAATGTGCCTTAATGATATGCTGTAAAGCATAGCCTTAAGGTGAGTATATAGCTTATAATTTGTCATTCTGTGCCACAGTGAAATTTCTCTCAACTTTGGTTCCTACTGTCTATAAAAGGCAAAGGTTAATTAGCTATATTACAAGAATAAGTTAAGATAAAGATGCTACCACTTTTCCCACTAGAAGATAAATAATAATAAATTGCCTTCACTTTAGGAGCAGTCAGGCACTAAATTCATAAATCATGCAGGTTCCAATTACAGGAGTCAGTGTTGGTACACTTCTTGAAGCAATTTGTCAGAGTAGAATGTAAACTCATCAACAGGTTTAATTCATTTTTAATATTGTAGAAACCTGCTGGGTTATTTGAAATACTTGCTGGAAAAAGTCATTATTTCCTGTTTTGGAAATAAGGATTTATAGGATAAAAATAGTTAAAACACTGAAATGTATCACCAATAACTGAAATAATTGATTAAAAAGTAAATGTGATTTTCTTTAAGATACATGGTTTTATTTGCAAAGCAAGTATTCCATTAACAAGCTCACACATGGAAAGGTATACTACTTTCAAGGAAAATCTTAAAATAGATTAAAAACTTGGGCCTAATGAATGATTCCATCCGTAGATATCTGCATGCTATTATTTATATTGTTAGTGAATGTGTGGGATTTGAATAATGCAGAATTATTCCCATAATATTTTTGTCATTAAAGAAATATGGCAGCTCTCTCCAGCACATTATGTAGGACATTTCAGTAACAATTCTTGCCTCACAGCTAAACATTTCTTTCTGTTTCTTATCCTAGTGCACTCTTTGTCATCTGCTGTTTGGTACAGTGAAGAATATCTCACTGCATTGTTTAAATAAGATTGATTTGTTAGTTTATTAACCTTTTTTATTTAAAAAAAATCACAATATACAGTGTTGATGATACAATAAATGGAATGCCAAAGTCAGAGCATTCACAAATAAACACATAAAGGTTTCCAAGGAATTTCAATAAATGTGTGCTCATTGTATGTCTATGAACTTAGAGACCATCCCAGCACAATTTAACAGAATATCAGAAAACCAGAATAGCAGAGTTTGAAGGGATCTTGGAGGTGTTCTACTTGAGACCTTATATCATTCCTGACAAATAGCTGTCCAATCTGTTCTTAAAACCTTCTCTGGTTGAGTGCCCACAAATTCTGAAGGCAAGCCATTCCACTGATTAATTGTTCTCATTGTCAATCAATTTAAATATGCTACTTTAAATTGTTACACAGTGGTTCTGATTTGGGCAAAATAGATGTTGTCCATGCATAAGGGTGAATTCTAAACTCACAAGAACTTTTGCACCAAACCAGCTCTATAACATCCCTCATTCCCTTTCCCTACCATAACAAATTTACATAGTATAAGCATAATTACAGTTTTATGGGCTTTTAGGGGACAGTGTAACCATATCACTTGGGTTCACAATCTGATATTTATCCACAGTGAGAATAGTTGTTCATGGTCCACATTCTGTGATATATTAAATTGCTCACAAAAGCATTTCAGGAGAAGCACGTCAGGAGAATGATTACTTGTTATATGTGTTATCAGGGTAAAGCTACTTGGACATCCTTGATTTGACATTGTTGTTTATGGGACCATTAACACTGGAATAAGGCTATCATTATCAGAAAACCATTTAAGTCAAAGAAAGACTCCTTTATCTCTGTATTTAATTAAAATCAGTGGTTGGGAACATTGGTTTTCTTAGCAAAAAAATACACTTTAACTGCCTTCTCTTCTCAAATCCAATTCTAAATTCAAGAAAGGAAGTCTACTTTTATGGGTTGGCCATGAGTCAGCAACCTGATACCCTGCAGCTGTTTTTGCATTACAATTTTTATCATTGGCTGAGGTTGATAATAATTGAAATCCAAAATATCTGGATGATAGTAGGATGCATATTCCTCAGCAAAAATAAATATCCAAAACCTGCCAGTTTGATAAGATTACTTCTCTCCTGACCAATCATTGTTGAATGTTGATAAACAGTCTTACTTTAATGTCTTGCCTTTCTAATGTTTTTCCCTTTCAAGGAGAAGAGTATTTATCCTGTTTATGTTTCTTATGATATCTTTTGTCTGTGATGTGATGGATGTGCTAGTCAAGATTTTCTGCAGGACTTCCTTTCATTCTGCTAAGCCTACTTATAATTTACAGAGAGCTGTAACTCTTATGCTTTTCAAATAAAAATATTTATGAGAAAGCTTCCACATGATCTATACTGCTATATTTAATACAGTTTGGCAAAAGCATATAATCCCTCCCAGGCAAAGCCCCAAATTATGCACAGTCTGTGCAGAAACTGTTAGTGTGTCTAATATCAGGAACGTGACTTTTTATCATTTGATCTAGAAAAATCACACTAACTGCCCCTGCTGGGTGGTTCAAGTTAAACAGTTTTAGATCTTGGTAACATTCAATGCGATATCAAGACTGATCTGAAACCTATGATCTGATGAAGGCACTGTTTTGTTGTTCAGTTACTTTACTAGTAACTAAAAAAAAAAACTTTTACAAAAATCCAACTGATAAGCTATATTTCTGTGAAACTATGTTTCTTCATACATTTTTTTAATTTTATTGGGTTGATGCAACATCATTACTGGATGGGAGAGATCTTAGATTATGATTTCTCAAATAATTTATCCTAGTCTAAGAGGAATAGATGGGGTCCCTGCCTCCTGATATATTTCAAAGTGTAGCCACCCTAATTCTAGGGTGGCTATAGCTGATAAAAACTAAGTTCAAACCATTTAATCAGTTAATGCCTACACATATAACACTGAGAAGCAATGGATTTATTTTTAGAAATATTAAATCTCGGGTCGCCCAAATGCAGTATTCTTTTCACTATACACATTGGCATCTACAAAGACGCTCGTTGGCTCAGTAGCTTAAAGCCGCTGGAATTGTCAACCAGAGAAGGTCAGCGCTCTGCATTCCAGCAGTTCGAACCTTAGCACTGAGTGATGGAGTGAGCTCCTGTCACTCGTCTCAGCTTCTGCCAACCTAGCAGTTCAAAAGCATATAAATGCAAGTAGATAAATCGGTACCTTTTTAGTAGGACTAATGGCAGAAGCAATAAACCAACTGGTGCTGGACTGGCCCAAATACAAGATGAAAACTGGCAGAGAAAAAGCCCCAGATGATGCTGACATTCCCCCACAACATCTTTACCTGCTTTGTGTGTGGACCTAGTTCACCCACTGTGGTGCATCCCGGATAGTATGCAAGTGTGAACTGAACAACTAGTAATCTTAGGCAGCCAACATCTACTCTGTAATAACACTGTAGACTCCTGGCTTTCATGTACCAATGCCATATGCTAAATAAATAAATTAGCTTCTACAGGTATAATTCAAAAAGTGGGATCAATTGGCTTGTTTACATATCTCAGGTATTGTTGTTTCATCAGCTTTTAAATATAATTCATAATGACATTCCATACTCTACAACCAGCCAGAAATCCCATAAAGTGGTTCTTCTAAGAGCAACTGAAACGGGTCACAATTCCTTTTTTTAAAAAAAAAGCATAATCTGGTTTGTGCAATGAAAGTGGGAGAAATATCAAAATTTACTCTTGAGTTTTTCTCCTCATTTGACCTATGAGAGCTCTAATGGGCAATTGGAAAGAACCTAAGAAACTCTGTGATATGAAGAGTAAGGTGTAATTCTTAAAAGTGGTATATTTATTTTATTGTGTTTGTTTTATTGGGGGAATATCGCGCAAATTATTTTATCGTTGTAGGATTATAATGATACAAAATTTCAAAAACATGACTGTAAGAAACGGGAAACAACTCAGGTTTTTGACAATATCTTTCTGTAAAAGAATAATCATTAGCTTACAAAGAGGCAGCCCCACACAAATCTGCAACACACACACACACACACACACACACACACACACACACAAAAGCAGTAGTTTTTAACTGGTTTACATTCTGCTACATATTTTCACCTCTTGCTTATACTTCTACCACAGTGAATACTGATAAAAGATAGAAAAGTAAATAAATCATATCAAATGTTTCTCCCTAGTCTACAACAATTCATGCATACATATTACATTTGGAAAAAGCCAGGCATTCTTTCAAATAAAATTTAAATATGTTTTGGCATCTGTCCAGCCCTGCATAATATGAAGCAGGGGACATCCTGTCTGAGAAAACAGACTGTTAGTTCAATTATACTTCCAAAATTGAGTTAAATTTCCATGAAATCTGCTTCTGAATGTGAAAAGCCTAAGGGAATTGAATTGTCTTAAATTGCAGCAGGCAGGCATTCCAAATACGATGGTGGCATCACCATGAAAAAATTGGGTATTGTCTGCTTGTTGAAAAAATTTGTCTCTGATAGTACCATGTAATAAGCCAAAAATGAGCCAATTGTTTTGCAGGGGAAAAGGAAGGATGAGCCTAGTGCTATCCTCAAAATAAAACATAGCTTCATCTGAATGTGTCACCATTGAAAGAAAAGCATTAGCATCCTTCCAATACCCTTTCAAGATTGCAACCCAAGGCAGATGTGGCTTAAACACCTTGCACATCTCTGTTCTGTGACTGTGATTACTCTCTTGTATGATAAAATTTGATTCTATTTTGTAGACCTAATGAAAGCGTATTCCCTGAACATGTTCCAGAGTTTTATGTGCATCCTAACAGTGACAAACCCAAAGGGTACTTAGACCCAATTCACATGGAGTTTATCAATGCTTTGTCCTTAAATTTTTAGTTTATTTTATACTTCCCAGGTAGTACCAGTCCCAGGATTTCCTTGTGGTCTTGCATCCAATTTGTTTAAAGTTTGTTTTTAAAAAAACAGCCAAGATCAGTTAGGTTCTGCCAGCTGCTATCTCTCCAGAGAGCTATAGCAGTCAACATATTTTAAATATTTTTTACAAAAAACACATTAAGTAGACCTCAGCTTGCAACAACTATTGAGCCCAAAACTTATGTTGCTAAGCGCCTCATTTTACAACCTGTCTTGCCATAGTTCTTAAATGAATCACTTCCTTTTTCAAATTAGTAACACAGGTAATAAGTGAATCTGGCTTCCCCATTGACATTGCTTGTCAGAAGGTCACAAAAAGGTGATCACATGATCCCAGGACACTGCAACTATCATAAATATGAGTCAGTTGCCAAGCATCTGAATTTTGATCATGTGACCACAGAGATGCTACAAAGGTTGTGTGGAAAATGGTCATAAGTCACTTTTTTCAGTGCCATTATAACTTCAAAAGGTCACTAAATGAACTGTTGTAAGTCAAGCAGTACCTGTATTAAATTTATATACTTGCCAAAGCATGAGACATATAGCCCATCAACGCCTATGTATCACACAATTTCACAAGGTGCTTCTACTTCAGTGTTGCTGTTCTGCAATCATCTGCAAGTGAAATAATTGTTTCTCCATTCACACATATAAGACCTCTGAATACGGTTTTTTCAAAATATATTTTTACTTTGCAGCATTCCTGATATTTGAATTGAATTATTCTAGTGGCAAAGCAAGATCAGAGGCACTCACTGTCTCAATCTCTCTTGCTCTCATTCTCTTTTCTGCATTTTTAAAACACTTCATCTTTCTCATATTGTATTAATGTGCCCATGGGCAAAAATATATGCCAGCATTATATGAACTTCTTAGACAGCCTCAGTAATTAGAATTATTTATTTATTTATTATTTATTTATTTATTAATCAAATTTCTATACCGCCCTACTCCCGAAGGACTCAGGGCGGTGAACAGCCAAGATAAAATACAGATAATACAAATATTTAAAAAAATCCCTTAAAATTATTAAATATTTTGGCCGAAACACAGATTAAAACACCCAATTTATAAAATCACACAAATTAAAAATTTAAAAGAGGAGAGTTAGGCCAGGCCAGCCTGCTGAAATAAAAAAGTTTTGAGAGCACGACGAAACGTGCGCAGGTCCGGGATTCTCCGTATCTCTGGGGGGAGCTCGTTCCAGATGGTAGGTGCCCCCACAGAGAAGGCTCTCCCCCTGGGGGCCGCCAGTTGACACAGTTTGGCTGACGGCACCCTGAGAAGCCCCTCTCTATCGGAGCGTACTGGTTGGTGAGAGGCTATTGGTAGCAGAAGGCGGTCTCGTAAATACCCCAATCCGATGCCATGGAGTGCTCTAAAGGTGGTAACCAAAACCTTGAAGCCCACCCAGAAGACCACCAGGAGCCAGTGCAGCTCACGCAGGAGGGGGGGTCACATGGGAGTGCCACATCGCTCTCATAACCACCCGCGCGGCCGCATTCTGGACCAGCTGGAGCCTCTGGGTGCTCCTCAAGGGGAGCCCTATGTAGAGAGCATTGCAGTAGTCCAGGCGGGAAGTAATGAGAGCATGAGTGACCCTATTTAACGAGTCCCGATCCAGAAAGGGACGCAACTGGTGAATCAGGCGGACCTGATAAAAAGTTCCCCTGGCCACAGCCGTCATGTGCTCTTCCAAAGACAGCCGTGAGTCCAGGAGGACACCCAAGTTGCGAACCCTCTCCGTAGGGGCCAATGACTCACCCCCAATAGTCAGTGATGGCACCAACTGACTATATCAGGATGTCGGAAACCACAGCCACTCGGTCTTGGATGGGTTGAGCCTGAGTCTGTTTCTCCCCATCCAGATCCGCACGGCCTCCAGGCACCGGGAGTGGAGATGTACAGTGGTCCGGGGTGGAGATGTACAGGTGAGTATCATCAGCGTACTGATGGTACTTCACCCCGAAACCACGGATGATCTCACCCAGCGGCTTCACATAAATGTTGAACAGAAGAGGCGAGAAGACCGACCCTTGTGGCACCCCACATACAAGGGGCCTCGGGGTCGACCTCTGCCCCCCTGTCAACACAGACTGTGACCGGTCAGAGAGAAAGGAGGAGAATCACCGTAGGACGGTGCTCCCCACCCCTAATTCCTCTAGCCGGTGCAGCATGATACTATGGTCGATGGTATCAAAAGCCGCTGAGAGGTCTAATAGGACTAGGACAGAGGAACAACCCCTGTCCCGAGCCCTCCAGAGATCATCAACCAACGCGACCAATGCCGTTTCCGTGCTGTACCCAGGCCTGAAGCCTGACTGGAACGGATCCAGATACGAATTATGAGCCTTGTAAGTTGTAACTTTACTGGTTTAATGCAGTATAATTTGAGAATAACAATTGTGGATTCCTCTGTTGCATTTCTCCTTTCCAGCATTATGAAATCTTAGGAGGCTTTAACCAATTTTCAAGTTGCCCTTGTGCTAGGTTGTCAATTTAATCCTACTTTATCCCATATTACTCCTCCAGCCTGCTGACCTGTCAACTCCTTATATCTGGAGATAAGTATAACAGTCTTCCAGGAGACTGATAAATAGAAGTATGGAAATAATCTGAATAATAATTTATAATTGGACAGGTTTTGCAGAGCATCTTTCTTCTATGGCTTTAACCTGGACTGCACTTGTGACTGTCATTCTGTATAAAAGACTAAACAGGCAGAACTTTTGTCAGTTTCACTCCAACTTAAACTTCTGGTGAAACTCAATAGTTTCACACCAAATTGTTGCAAGGGATGACAATGCTGCTAATGAGTTATTGGCAGCCCCTGAACCATGGACTAAGAGACAGTGGTGTTGGAATAAGCAATGTTGAAGTCATCAAACCCTTCCCCCAAACAATAAAAACTGTAAAATAGTATGTTTACATGAAACTTTGTTTTTAAAAAACGTGTAATGCTCAATTGGAATAAAACTAACATCACATAGCTGGAAGAACCAAGTTTTAATTCCCAGTGCAAACTGATGTTTGTGCAGCATAGAAACAGGAATAGTGGTATTTTTAATAGTCCTGTTCCTTTAAAAGTAAAAAAAATAAAACCTGTGTTTAAAAACCCATTAGATCCCTGTTTAAAAGAAAAAGACTACTGGTCTTTTAGAGGAACACTACCTTCATGTACTTAAGGGCCACCTGTGATGTCTACTGCCAAAGTGCAAACTGACTCCCCATAAACCAGATTTCTGTCCTCTCCTTGGAAGCTGAGCCAAAATGATCAGGAGGGGGGAGAGGCAGGGTAGGCATCAGCTAGTGATAAGAGGATCTGCCTGCAACTGCTTCAACTGGCCACTGAGAAATGGGTGATTCCCAGCCCTCCTGCATCATCACTTAGCTTCATTGCAGAAACATTGCAAATTGTTGGTAAAACAAGACATGTCAGAAGAAGAAGGAAAAGACTATTTTCAAACCAGAGTAGCTAAAGATTGTAGACTGCCCTCCCAAAGGGTAAAACAATGGCAACTTTGTGAGGATGTGTCCTCAGCTGGGCATCTTTGTTTTGTATTGCAGTTATTGGATTATGAGAATGAATACATAGCTGGGGATTTATAATGAATTGCCCATTAATTAATCAGTTCCTGTAGTGCAGCTTTTAAATATCACCCTTAATTTTTTTTGAACTTTTTCTTCATGGCTATAATGATAGTTACAGTTATTAAGTCAATAATTAAGGCCCACCACCTGAGGAATATGTACTGACTAATTAAAAAACTATTCTTCATTAAAACCTCAGGGAATTCAGTCTTAGAATCTACTTTGTCCATATAGGTAGCCTGAAACTAAAATATCTTTATATTTACATACAAACCAGACTTAAAATAACACAAAAGGCCAAATAGAAATCACTGAAATGTAACCATGACATCATCTGGATCAGGGGTCACCAACTTTTGGGACCTCAGGGACCACTAAATTCATAATTTTAAATCCCGCGGACCACTATTATGATCTGCCTAATTACTGGCTGGGTGGGTGTGGCTAGGTGGTCATGTGACTGGGTGGGCATAGCCAACTTGATGTCAGTCATGTCATGGGGAACCTCACCCATCTCTACTCCCAGCCACTCCTCGCTGCCCACCTGGGCTCCTTACGGCCCCAACAGGAAGCAGTTGTTGGAGCTATGCAGCCACCACAAGAAAGAGTTGGCAAAAGAGCTGGCTCAGTTCAAATTGGATCTGACTGAGAAGGAGGCTCAGCAGAAGCACCTCACTCAGAACTATGAGCATAGGCTTTCCAAGCAGAGGGAAGACCTGTGGGGGTGCAAGGCCAGGTACCGGCGCCTGGAGAATGGTCAGCCAGTTCCAGGCCATGATGCAGACCCATTGGAACAAGGCCCTCCAGCTCTTTGCCACTAGCGGTGCTTCCCTCCAGCCTTTGCCCAAAGCCCCACACCAAGAGGCTGAAGTAGACCCCGAGTCAGAATTTCTGCCCCCCTCTGACCCGCACAAAAAGACCCCGAAGGGGAAAACTCTCTGCAGTAACACAAGCGTGCATTGCATGTATCTGGCCTAGGGGCCGTAGTTTGAGGACCCCTGATTTAGTGCAATATAAAAAATGCAAATAATATATCTGCGGACCACCAAAATTTTCTCACAGACCACCAATGGTCCACGGACCACCAGTTGATGACCGCTGATCTGAATGCTGCTTTTCTAAGAATTAAGGTGGTGGAAAAAATATGGCAATTCAGGAGAAAAAGAATAGCAAGTGGTATCAGGTTTGCGGAAAATGTACCAGTCCATCAATTATTAATTAGCTGTGATTAAAATTCCAAAATATTCATATAAAATTTTATAATGCATGGGTTATGTAATGTAAGAAATAAGACTGAAATGAAAAATCCATCTTAGGAATTCCTGCTAGAATACTATCTGCATCTGGTTTGTATAACTGGTTGTTTAAAGAAATTAAAATTTTATGTCAATTTGAATAAGAGTGGTAATGAAGAAGAATGTATATTATTGCTTCAGTTTCCTCTTGGCATGCCCTTCCAGGAGGTCTGAAGGTGAGTCTGTTTAATGTAAAGGCTCTTCTATGTGTTAGGACAGAAATGTTAGTAGGTATTTGACTACTGGAAATGGGTTTCTCTTGCAAATATAAGTTACAGCTCTTTGAAGCCAAAGCTTAAATTCTTTCAGCTAATCAAGACCGGATATGGTGAGGAAAATCCCCAAAGATTTTGACTGGAATACTTGCCATCTCAATCTGTTCCCATTATAATCCATATGTCTTTCAAGGTTATTCCAATGAACTCTTTCATCCTATGAACTCATTTATCTTTTTCTTCCTCTTCTGCTTCCTTCAACAAGAATTTTTTTCCCTAGCCATTATCTGCTCACATCACCTGCTGATCATTGCCTAAGGATGCTTATGTTTATTCATTTGTTTATTTTTTCCAAGAACAAGTTATCACAGCCCATGGTATTCCTAATAAGTACTTCCAAATTTATAATTCAGAGGCTTCTGCTTTCTTTCAGGGTCCAGTTTGTACAGCCATATAGATAATCACTGAAAAACCACTGCTTTAACTATTTTAATCTTCGTTGTCATAGAAATATCTTTATCCTTCACAATAATCTCTAGGTCTGTTATAGCCTTCCTCTTTCAAATTAATCATCTCTCTACTTCTTCTTCAGCCATCTTCTATCATCTTCACTCCTTCACTGTCAAGTAAGAACTCACAAGTCTGCCATTTGACATCACTTTTCCATTTTTTTACTTTCATAATTAGTTTTTCTGGAGTTTTTTTCAGCTAACAAATTTCAATTTCAATTTCAAATCTTTATTGTCAGTGCACAACATACGGTATATACAATGAGATTGGTTGAGCTCCCTTGGTGCACCTCCACCAACACAATACAACTCACAGTGAAGACAGAAAATCCCTAACCCAATAAATCATATTAACAAAACACCCAGTCGTATTGCACCAGTGTGAACATGTTACACATTGTGCCGGCCCTGCAGTCCATCAGACTACATAGTTATGATATTATTTCTCATTCAGGAATCTGACAGCCCACAGAGAAAAAATGTTCTTCAGCCTGTTTGTGCGGCTGGCTATACTTCTATATCTCCTTCCCAATGGTAGGAGGGTAAAGAAGTGATGACCAGGGTGAGAGTGATATCATTTGCATATTTCAAATTAATTTGAGTGTTTCAATCTCCAGGTTAGAATCTAATGTCATCTTTTCCAATTCTACATTCTTATTATAGATTCAGTGTGCAATTGAATCAAATACGGAAGCAACAGTATATCCTTGTCTCATTATCTTTCCTATTGTGAATTATTCTGTTTCTACCTATTCCATTCTTATGGTTACTTCTTGTTTACCTTGAAAGATTTCTCAGAAGAATGATAATGTGTTCTGACCATTAGCCCAAATATATACCACATTCAAACATTTCAAACAAGGCATTGTTGTAGTTAGTAAACAAAGTGAACCTACTTTGTTGTAATCTCTTGCATCTCTTGATCTCATCTGCCTCTGCTTTTTCTGAAACCTGTTTGTTTGTTTAGTATTTCTTTTTCTGTATTCTAAGCCCCTAAAGGTACAATACAACCCAAAAATAAACATTCACAATGTCCATAGAGATTCTCAGTCATTCAGGTCATGGTTGTCCCATAGGTGCTTTTTCAAAAGGCAACTGGTTTGCCTCCTTTGTTTCCTTGAAGATGTTTGGGACAAACATTCACAATGAATTTCATTTGTTATACAGAGTCTAGAATTCATTCATTACTGAATTCATTAAGATAGGATCTCTGAGAAACTACTTTTTCTAAAAAGGGGAAAAATCTACTCTGGGACTGGGAAAGAAACAAAAATATTTCAAAACATTATTAATAATGAACAAATACAGTCTTTGACTTACAGCAGTTCATTTAGGGACCATTCAAAGTTACAATAGCACTGAAAGAAGTGATTTATGACCATTTTTCACACTTACAACCATTGCAACATCTCCTTGGTCACATGATCAACATTCTGATGCTTAGCAACTGACTCATACTTTCGACGGTTGCAGCGTCTCAGGGTCATGTGATCACCTTTTGTGACCTTTTGACAAGCAAAGTCAATGGGGAAACCAGATTTACTTAACCCCTAAGTTACTAATTTAACAATTGCAGTGATTCACGTAACAAATGTGACAAGAAATGTTGTAAAATGGGGCAAAATTCACTTAACAAATTTGTCACTTAGCAATATAAATTTTAGGCTCAATTGTGGTCGTAAATTGAGGACTACCTGTAGATACTTCAAGGCCAGACTTGTCTTGAAAAAAGGACCTTTAGTACTTTTTTCCAGAAAAAAAATATTTGTTCATCATTAATAATGACTTGAAATATTTTCCCAGCCCCAGAGTAGTGCTGGAGAGCTCTATATGATATACTTCAATCCTTTCTAAAATCTTTACTTGTATGAGGACTTAAGGGTAGTTTTACCATAGCTTATTCTTGTGAGCCTCCTGATATCTTTACAAAATAATTTGTTTTTCTTGTTTTGTATTTGTCCTCTATTTGTGACATCCTCAACTGAATTCTCTTTCTTTTCTTGCTTGATGTTGAAAGTTTGTATTCAGTGTGCATACTTCTTTTCTGTTGCTCAAGGCTTTAATCCTCTGTCTTTCCCTGATTATTATAAGAATGCTCTAAAAACCATTCAGACATTTTCCTCTTTGAAATATCGTGAATGTGGGTTTTAACCTAAATTTTCATTAAGTCACTTTGCTTTCTTTATTACTCCTCAGATTGTATTTTGCATAAATTACATACTGACTCTGTTCCTTTCATTGATCTCATATTCTGTAGGTATACCTGGTTAGCATACACATTCTTTTGAATGTGTGTGTGTGTGTGTGTGTGTGTGTGTGTGTGTGTGTGTCAGAGAGAAAGAGAAGGAGAGAAAGAGAGAGCAATAAAATTCATGGTCTGTTCCAAAATTTCCATCTGGAAGAATTGTGGATTGTACTTCTTCAACTCCTATTTCCTGTTATCTAGTCAATTTTATTCTGATATTATCCATCTGGTGATGTCCGGTCATAGAGTCTGCATTCATGTTCATTGAAGCAACCATTGGCAATGAATAAAGAATTGACTTGGTAAAAATCCTATTAGTTTACTTCCTGAATTGTTCTGCTTATCTAGTTCTCCTCTACCTGTAATTCCAGATTCCTTTGTTTCTCCAGTTGGCATTCCAGTAACATATTAATGATGTGTCCTTTCTAAATGTTGCATTTAACACCTTTGCTGTTTATCATACAATTCATCAATATCTTTCTATACTGTTTTTGTAATAGGGGCAGGAATTTATGTGACTGTCATTTTATAATCATTTAATTAGTTAAACTATAATACCAACTTAATGATATTATTTTTAGTGGTGGTGTGATTTCTTCCTTAAGTGGGATTTCATGTATATCATGAATTAAACAGATAAACATCGGCTCAGCAAACTTTCCTTCTTCTTAAAACACTGGATTTACTACAGTTCAATTTGATGGTTTCAAGTTTTCCTTAGTTTGTATGTCTTTCCATGCCATTCCATGTTGCAATTATACATGCCACTGCAAAATGAAGAACTACTAACAATCAGATTTGCTTGTGTTTTAAACTGGCCATGCCATTCTCTCCAGAAAAAGAGCATGTTCTGATTTAGGAGTCATCTTGTGTCCAGGACATCTAAATGTTTTAGCCACCACCTGTCAGCCCTTCAAAGTAGACCAGATTAGAACTACACCGTTGTAACCAAGAAAAAAATGAAATACATTCAAAATTTTTGAATGATTAACAGAAAAGTAGGATTTCTAGCAAGCCACAGATGTCAAGTAGTTTTTGTACAATGTCTGGATCATGTCAATTCTGACTGTGACTTTTCTTTCACCAGTCTCCGTTCCTTCACTCTCTCTCCCTTCCAAAAAACATTATACGAATATGTAGTATTTCTTTTACAAAATTATACTCAAAAGAACTCAAGACTTAAAGACAATCAATTTAAAAATGATTTTCTAGCCATTACCAAATATTTCCACTGCCTATTTTTAAATTTTTTTTTATTTATTTATTTATTTATTTATTTATTTATTTATTTATTTATTTATTTCAATTTGTATACCGCCCTTCTCCTAGTGGACTCAGGGTGGTGAACAGCCAGAACTAAAACACATGCCAATACAAAATTTAAAATTATTTTAAAAATTACATAACTGGCCCAATTTAAAACAATTCAATTAAAACCCAATGACAATTTAAAAACTAAAAAACTAAAAAAGACTAAAAAGGGGGGAGGGGGTTCACGCCAGCCCTGCTTGATGGAAAAGAAAAGTTTTCAGGGCACGGCGAAAGACCCGCAGATACGATATCCTTCATATTTCCGGGGGCAAATCGTTCCAGAGGGCAGGAACTGCCACAGAGAAGGCCCTCCCCCTGGGGGTCACCAGCCGACATTGCCTGGCTGATGGCACCCTGAGGAGTCCCTCTCTGTGGGCGCATACTAGTCGGTGGGAGGCTATCGGCGGCAGAAGGCGGTCCTGCAAATATCCAGGTCCTATGCCATGGAGCGCTTTAAAGGTGGTAACCAACACCTTGAAGCGCACCCGGAAGACAACTGGAAGCCAATGCAGCTCACGCAGGAGAGGTGTCACATGGGAGCGCCCCCTCGCTCCCATAATCCCCCACACGGCTGCATTCTGCACCAGTTGGAGCCTCCGGGTGCTCCTCAAGGGGAGCCCCATGTAGAGAGCATTGCAGTAGTCCAGGCGGGAAGTGACAAGTGCCTGAGTGACTGTGCGTAAGGAGTCCCGATCCAGAAAGGGACGCAACTGGCGAATCAGGCGGACCTGATAAAAAGCCCCCCTGGCCACGGCCGTCATATGCTCTTCTAAAGACAGCCGTGCATCCAGGAGGATGCCCAAGTTGCGAGCCCTATCCGTGGGGGCCAATAACTCACCCCCAATAGCCAGTGATGGCACCAGCTGGCTATATCAGGACGCCGGAAGCCACAGCCACTCAGTCTTGGAAGGGTTGAGTCGAAGCCTGTTACTCCCCATCCAGATCCGTACGGCCTCCAGGCACCGGGACATCACTTCAAGGGCATCGTTGGGATGGCCTGGGGTGGAGATGTACAGCTGAGTGTCATCAGCATACTGATGGAACTCCACCCCAAAGCCACGGATGATCTCACCCAGTGGCTTCACATAAATGTTGAACAGAAGGGGCGAGAGCACCCCACAAACAAGGCGCCTCAGGGTCGACCTCTGCCCCCCTGCCAACACCGACTGCAACCAGTTGGAGAGATAGGAGGAGAACTACCGCAGGACGGTGCCCCTCACTCCCAACCCCTCCAACCGGCACAGCAGGATACCAAGGTCGATGGTATCAAAAGCCGCTGAGAGATCTAACAGGACCAGGATAGAGGAGCAACCCCTATCCCGAGCCCTCCAGAGATCATCCACCAACGCGACCAATGCCGTTTCCGTGCTGTGCCCAGGCCTGAAGCCGGACTGGAGCGGATCGAGATAGACAGCTTCATCCAGGTTTCTCTATTAGAAAGAGATAAAGAAATAAGCATCTCAGATACCAATGCTGGAAAAGGAAATATACAAGACCATGAACCACACTGAGGTGTAATTTTATTTCTGAATTTTTATAGTCTTTGGTACTTCTGCAGCTGAAATTATTTCAGTTTGCCTTTGAATCAGAAATTCTTATCAAATAATCTTTAAGGCAACAGTAAAATTCTCAACTCAAATGAAATTCCTCAAACAAGAAAGATCTCACACATCAAGGCATTGTGTTGAAGGGAACTGTGAAGATTTGAATATGAAATTATGATGCAGTGACGTCTGCCCTACACATTTGTTTCCTGAACAAGAATTGAAAATAGTTCATTATGTAGTCATTCTTGGAGAAGATATGAGAGTGAGAAAGAGAGAGTGATTCAAATTAGAAATATTATCATTCTTAGAATATGTAATCCTTAGGTAAAAGGTTAGGAAGTATGGTTTTGCTTAAAATTACTTGGAAGCTGCTGAATTTTTAAGTTGCTATGGTAAAGGATTCTTAGACAATGAAAAGCTCTTACATTAATATCTTTGCAAGCCTTGTGATACAATTACCTCAAGAGTGGCTTCGCCTTTGCTTCTGGTGACATTACAATGATAAAATCACAAAGTAATTATAGAGTGTTTTAATAATTTCTGAGCTTCTATTCTAAGGGCTTTGTAATCAGCATAGCTATTGGTTTTCTGGTGCTGTTCTTCATAGTAGCGTTTGAATGTTACTCAGTATTTCTGTCAGTCAGTTATCAAAATCTGTAGTCCAATTAAAAAATGCAAGTTTGTGCAAATTGCAGAGGAATGACAGTCCCTTAATATGAGTATTTTGATAAAAATAAAGGCATAGGTTTTAAAATATTTTCTGAATGTACCTCTTGCTGAATCAACATTATTGATAAAAATCCATTATTATGGATTATCATTCATATATTGACAAAGGGAAAAAAGTTAAATCAGGACTTAAAAATATTTATCAAGAACAGATGTTTCAGATAAAACTGCTCAGTTTTTGGTGTTCACATGCAGAAAATAAGTAGTATTTGAACAGTGTTTCTTCACTGGAAATTGAGAAAATAAAGTAAATGCAGCAAAACATATTTGAAGAAGATGCCAACATCAAAATTAAAGTAAGACAAGGACTAAAAATAGCAACAGTGAATGAAAAAAACTTACTGAAGGAGCTAAATAATGTAAAATATAAATGTATAAAGTTCAACCTGACCTAAAATCAAATGAGTATGTAAAAATACAGAAACTTTTGAATTTTTCTGTGCAGATTTCCTATGCATCATAATATGCAAACACATAAGAATTTCAGATGACAGACATATCTTTCATGAACTAACTACTTTCACCTGTAAGACTAAAATATGACATCGCTCCATAACATTCCATTGCTCCTGTGAAATATAGATATTACTGAGTGAATGACTTGCAAGACTAACCTGACTTTCTGTTAGTAACAAAATACTATTTTGGATTAAATTATCTGTTTTACAAAAACACCCTTCTCATCACCATAAATCTACAAACAAGGATGGCTTGTATTCATTGCTCATTTCTTTTACCAAAAGTTCCTCTTACCCTATATTCCCATGTAATGAATATATATGTAATTGAGATATGAAAAGATTTCACTCTGACTGCAAGCACAGTGTGAGATAAATTTTATAAATTACATATATCATAAGATCATACTATTGAGCGCTTCCTAAATGTTATAGTAGATTTTTTAAAATTCTGTTAATTACAGTGACTTCATTACTAGAATCCATATTAAACAAAATAACCAGAAAATAGCTATTTCAAATTGTCTAATCTGCAGATATTTAATATTATTTAAACTTGTAACTGGAATGTAGACTGTAAATCAGAATATCAATCTTATTTAAATTATGAATTTACCATGTTGCAATTTTGGTAAATCAGTTCTTTATATCAAGAACAGAATCATATTTGAATAAAATTCTATTTTTTATTGTTACTAAATGCTGGGCAGAGTAATCCTTTCTGCCTTTTCAAAGAATTTTAACATCATAAACTATGCCCTATCTGAGGGTCTATTGGAATTAGATTGTAGAACATAGCAGTAATCTATAGAATATATACCGGTATATTGTATATTCTATTTGCATCCCAGTTCAAGAACTAGAAATAAAAATATTTACATAGGGTGTAGTTCCTGCAAAAACTCCCCATGTTTTGCATTAAGGACATTCCTTTAGAAGTGGCAGGACATCATGGAAATAGGAGTGGAGATGAGGTTAAATCCTGAGGTTGCATATCTTGGCCTATATACACATGGCAGTCTCCCATTCCTTTTTATCTTTCCAAATTAAAACTTCTGTTCTCTAACTTCTTCTTTCCATAAGCCGATGGGGGAAGAAATGACGCAAGAGCAGATCTATTTTCCAACTAAAAAAGCTTCTTCCTCAATGTCTAAACTGTTGCCAGAAGAAACAAGCATGCACTTTGATGGTGTCTGAAAAAAGAGAAGGAGGACAAAGATATTGGAAAGATGCCATTGTTCTTGGGTTCTCCTTGTAGGCTACTCAAAGTCATCTGGTGGAGCATTATGTGATAAGGATACTATGTTAAATAGCCTTTTGTTCTAGTCATGCATTGTTCTTTGTATGTTCTAATATAATGATAGCAAGGATGGCATATATTCAATAAGCCACATTTTTATTCCCTTATTCAAATTAATATAATGAATTACAGAGATTAAATGCTGTACAAGGATACTAGTACTGCATAAAAGATACTTAGCAACTTTTAAACATTCGTAGTTACCAACCCAGAGTAACTATATTACTGACAGAAAGTGCAGGAGGACATAACCTAAAATTAAAATATTAAATGCAATGAAACTGATTAAACACAACAGGGAAGAGGACAAACCACAATTCACACCAATTGCGAATATCTCCAAAGAACTGATACAGATATAGAGATCTATAGGGTTTTGAAGCTTTTTCTTAGGAAAGTATATTTGATAATAATGTTCTTTAAAAAACTTAATGTAAGAACTCTCTTATAGATTGATGGTCAACAGTTGCACCCTGAGGAAAAATTCTGAGTTTGAAGTATGTCAGGTCAAGATTCTTTGGGTTATTCCTATCCATAATAACTTTGAGCCACTGAGAGTTTCTCCTAAGCCATCCTCATTTTTTTGCTGAGATGAAATAAAGCACCTAAGACTGTGAAAAATCCTTACATAAAGCTTTTATTACATTTTTTTGTTCTATAGTTTGCCCAAGAGAACTTTTCAGTGGCTATTGCTGCAAGTATTACAGCTGTAAATTATAATGTTGTAGATCAGGGGTAATAAACTCTTTTCAGACTGAGGACCAAATCGATTTTTTGCAAAAAGTCTTGCACGACCCAGTGAGAAATATTAAATGAAATGAAAGTATGTCTCCATCATTCAGCCTGTATGATTTGTCATTCTGTACATGCCTACTGAGCAGTAAGCCCATTTTCATGTAGAACAGTATACTCTGTGAATCCAAAAAATGTAAGTCATATTTGTTGTTCCAAACAATTCTGCATTCTTAGGCATTGTTTTCAGCAATGTTTTTTGTATTAAGAGAAAATATATCCTTTATAAAGAAGTAGTTTTATGGCTCTTAAAAATAACATCAAAAGTATAATATTTTTGCAATTAATAGTATCATTGGATGAGTGTTGGCTCTGAATTGGAAAATCTTAAATCACAATAGCTCATTGAACTGGGAAAAAAAATCTGAAATTTTAAGGACCTTGGAGAAACAGGAAGCTGCCCAGAAATTTCTCTTGTGATTAGAAGAAGCTAAAACTCAGGAGAAAGCATTCTGGAAAAATCAAAGAGCAAAAAAAAAAGGGGGGGGGGATCATTGGAAAAGATCAAAGGTGAGTGGGGGTAGGGGGCTAAAAAAGAAGTATGCTTTCATTACAGATTTTTAGGATACATTTAGAGTTATTCTGGACTGGAATGTTTTACTTTTGTTTAGATCAAAAAAATGCATTTTGCCAGTATGTCTGCATATTATATAGTTGATTTCAATATTCCTATTCAATCTGGCATTAGACTAAAGAGGAATGCATTCTTGTGGGTGGGGGAGAAACGCAGAGTAACACTAATATTTAGCTCACTGATATAATAGCAGCTGTTGAGATACATATTCAGAGCATTTTTTAACCACATCCCAGTTTCAGTGAAATTTAGGGACAAATGTATGACACCCGAGTCTTCACTGTCAAGTGAAGACACTGTTAATAATTATAAACTGCATCATTATTCTTAATAACTATGCCAGAATAAACTGAAAAGAATGTCTTGATAAAAATTGATAAATGCTAAAGTTATATCAATTAGCTTTTTGTTCAATGTGTTTTTTTTAAATGCTGTTTAATAGGATTTAACAATTGTATTGCTAAGAGTATCTTGATCCCCTGCTGTTTTTACAAGATATTTGAAAGTAATCAACTGATATTTTATTGACATTAAGATCTCCATGGAATAGGAACATCACATAGACACATACAGGATCTAAAATTTTATTTTGAATTATTCCATAACACTAACTGTGACAGATATAAAGAGAATTGATTTGCAATATTTTGCTCTCGAAGTTTTCTCGTCTTCAGAAAAAAATATTTTCTTGAAGTGAAAATATTAGTTAGGCAAGTTGCTCCAACTATATCATAGATGTCTAAGTCATTTGTTTTTATTGGACAGTTTTATTAATAAGTTTTAAGATAGTTTATTTTTAGTGCATCATTAAATACTCTATACAATGCCACTATTATATTAGAAGCATTTCTGTTCTTAATTTGTATATTGTAGAGCTGCTTATAGATCTGTTCTAAAAAGAGTAGCTCTGAATAAGACATATTTTTTTGCTAATTTACTGATGGATGGATAGATCAATTTGATTTTTATCTACTGAGTAATAAGAAAGTTAACAAGTAAAACCTTTCAGAATATATAAGAAATATATTCAAATTAAATGATGACATGATTGACAGTAAAGTAAAGAAGATGACTAACTGCTAAATTCCTCAGTACAGAAATTACTCGTCAAGTAGTGTAGAGGAGGAAAAAGGAAAACAGCTCTTTAATGATAGTTTGGTGATTTTTAAGATTTAGCAATGTATAATTTGGAGCTAGTTGAAAAGCTGGAAAAAAACCTACCTATTTGCAAAAACCATTTATAATGGCTTGATAGTTCCAGAATTGTCTGTTACTAGGTTAAGAATTGCCTGAAGGAGAATCAAGATATATCATTGTCTTTTCTCATAATATGATTTCAGCTTCCCAGTCTAACCTATAGACCTGAAATGCCTAATTGATTACCTAAAATGCCTAATTTGCCAGCCTACCCCTGCTTGGCTTTTTAGTACAGTCAAGGTGAGCCAAAGGCTGCCATTTATTAAGATTTCTTAGATTTCTGTGGAAATCTTAGATTTCAACAAAAATAATTATCACTCTGAGGTTTCATTGTTTCCTGCCCTCCACCTGTCAAATGCTAAGTTTATTTTTTATGTCCTGATTTGTAACGCAGATATGTGATAGAAACAAAAGTGACAAAAGAAAGAAGCTCCTTCAATTTCATTAGTTATCTTTTCACACGAGTGTGGCAAACCAATTAACTGTAATTAAATCTAGCTGTGGAGAGAAGAGGGCTTTGAACAGAAAACCGGTAGAGAAGTGGCAGACAATAAACAGTTACTGCACAATCATGGTTATTATTACATGCTTAAACCCTAACAGTTCCCAACAAGTGTGAATATGATTATCACCTTTTAGTAATTCCCATGCTGAACTTCTTCCTCTTTTGGTATGCTTAGAACTCCTCATCAGACAAAACAATGCCTAGTTCTGCCTGAAAAAATTCTAAACGTCATTTGACTACATAGCTGCATTGGCACATGATGAAAACTGCAGAAGTTAAACTAGCACTTCTTTGTTACACTATAATGTCCAATATGAATAGTGAGCCTGTTTTATCATCTTGTCAGATTTCAATGTGTGGCACTGAATGAAAATGTCTCAACTCAAAAGCCATTTTGTTGTAAGACAGTCAAACATTTTGAAACAAAAGCACATCTTCACAGTATCCTTAGATGCGTTCCAGGTCGAGAAACATGAGTTGAAATTAGAAGTAAAGTGGAGAGGGGGAGATTGCTTGAAGGTTTTTTTCCCAAGGGCCCTTCAGATAAATTTTCATTGAAGCAAAGGACTGCTTTAAAGATCCTATTATTTTGTACAAATGTTAATTAGGTATGATAAGCAAAAAGCTATACTTTATGTCTATGGAGGGAATTACGGTATCGGGGACATATGCATAAGTAATCAGAAAGGCAAATGAAGTCAAGAAAGTATATTTATTCATTTGAATTGGATTTATTATCTGAATCTAATTAGCAAACTTGAACAGAAGGTAATTTATTGAACAAGACTTTAACGTATTTAATCCTTTTAGTTTCTAGCACTTACCAAAATACTTTGTGGGAGACCATAACCATTCCAAATAACATTGAACTGGAAGTGGAGTCAAGTGGACAGGAAAAGAGTCATTGCTCCAATGTTGGAGTTCCTTCTGTGAGCAGCTGTAAAATATACCTTTGTTAAGAAAGTCCCTGTGTGTTAGCTCTCTTCCATTCCAGTGATTAGAATCCAAATTATCAGCTTCAATGGACAAAAATCATTACTACAGGCCCAATTTGCACTAAGTTGAGAAGCACTTTCATAAATGGCATATAATGGTGGGTATTTAGAAATCAGATAGCTGTTCTTCTTAGAATGACTAATTGTAAATAGGAAAAGATTATTCAACAATTTTCCATAAGATATCTAGTAACTGGGACAGTTGACTTTATGAATAAAATAAAGATGGCTGGATGGATAAATAAATAAGTAGATTTTATACTGTACAATGAACACCCCACCAAAGGCAGTTAAATAATGAAATTAAAGGAAAGATCCATGCCATGATGCATGTCTGCTGTGTACCATACTCAAAAATTTCTCTTTTACTTTGCCTTTTAGTTGCACATTACCAAGAGCAGCATGGTAGCCTAAAAGTGGAGCTCTTGCCTCACAATCAGTGACTTCGATCCTAGTTGCAGATATTTCTCTCCTTGGGCGCAATGTGTAATTGTCTGCTGCGAACTCCAAATAGGTATCAGGAAGGGCATCTGGCTAGTAAATGCTCCAGGTCTGTTCAGTCGCCTCTACTCCACCCGGATGCAAGGGATTAGAGGGTCATTAAAAGAAAAAAGTTGAACGTTACCATTTTACTCAAATTCATCTGATACAGGTAGTCTTTGTTCAGTGACCACAATTAAAATCAGCAACTCAGTTGTTAAATGAAGTGATCACTAAGTGAAGATACAGCAGTGCTTATGATCTTGTTCAAATTTCATTTGCTTTACAGACCTGCAAAGGTCATAAATACAAGGATTGGTCATAAAGTTAATTTTTTATCACTCTCTTAACTGTGAAGATCACTGTATAAGGTAGTCACTAAACAAGGACTTATCTAAATTGCATTTTTCAAAATATATATTTATGATTATCCTAAATTAGACAAACCTCTAGGTATTTTAAATGGATATTTGATATGGAAAAGAGCTAAAGGAATCACCATTGGTTCTGAAATCCTGTTTAGGGTGGTCATACAAATGTTCAGGAGAGGGGACAGATTATTCCTCACCTACATAAAGCAAAATGGTTGGTCAGGAAAGTGTACAATACGTTTCCATTTCTAACTCTCAGCTAAAGCTTTTTATTGCAAATACCATTACTCTAAAAGACAGAGGAATTTATATTGCTTAGTAATATATCACTTCAGTTCTTTTTCTTTAAAATTCTCCTCTCTTCTTGGGTTTTTTTGACAGCAAAAAAATCACAGCTCCTAAACTTAGGTTCTTATAGACTTTTTAGTAGTATAAGGATATTTTAGGTTCTTGGTGCATTGAAAAAATAGACTTATGGCAATGTATGCATTCTCATTCATATCATGAGCTACAGCAAATAATATAAATAAAACTATAATACTAGAAAGTTGTAATTCAACTTTCAGAACTAATGTTAATGAAAACAAAAGTTTTCACCTGCTTAAAGTCAGGGGATACTTAGAATTTCTTAGAATTCCTTTCTTAGAATTTCACTGATGGTATAGAAGCTGCTGCTGTGTACCTCTTTTCTGTATAGCCAGAGTAACAGGTAATGCTGTAAACTCCTTAGCACAAGGAGAGGTGCTTTCCGGTATTTCATACTTCCCTTACCATCCACCCAACCATGATGGCTATTGGTTGACTCAGTTGATCAGTTGCAATGGAATAGCTAAATCAATATAGGAGATCCCCATTTAATGACTGCCTTGTTGAGCAACTGTTTAAAGTTGCAGTGGTACTGAAAAAGTGAGTTTATGACCAGTCGTTGTACTCAGTCACATGATCAAGATTCAGACATTTTGCAACCAACTTTGTGACAGTCACATTGTCCTGTGTTCACACGGTCACTATTTGCATGCTTCATAGCCAGCTTCTGACAAGAGAAGTCAGCAGTAAAATCATAAGTCAGGGTCACGTGATACCTCACTTAACAACTTTGGTGATTTGCTTAATGGCCATGGTGGAAGTGACATCTTAAGTCTATTGTGGTCATATGATATCACACTTGATGACCATGTCACTTAGTGACTGAGTTGCTGGTCCCAATTATGGTAGCTAAGCAAGTGTTACCTTTGTAGGGCTTAAATTGGAATGATATGTGGAGGAAGAGAAGACAGAGTAGTTATGCAAAAGCAGGTTACAGGTTTTATATTTCAAGATGGCTGCTTTGAGATTTTAATGGAGTGTCCTGGCTGCTTTGATATTATTTTGACTTTGTTTTGAGTCCTGATCTCATAATTAAGCTCCTATGGGTTCTGTATAGGACAAACAATCCAAACATTGTGCAAAAGACTTAATGGGCACAAAAGAAATGTTGCCAATATGACTGAGTGAAGGATTGCTGAAGTCACTACATCAAAGGTTTGGGCTACTTCTGGAAGTCTTGACAAGCACAATGGATTCATAACCCATAACAATTGCTAACATACATGCAATCTGTCTCATGTGTAATCTGCATCTGCATATCTAGCCTGTTGTCTTCTTCTTCCATCCCACCATTGTCCCAATTTAAAACCTACAGCCATTTACTCGCTCTGTTGCAACTGATAAAATGAGCAGCAGCTTGCAAAAGCTTATGCATTTAATAAAAGTGCTAGCAGGCTCCTGCAGATTTTTGGCTACCGTTGACAAACACAAACCGCATCCTACAATGTCTACTATGAGTTTTGCCTATTCAACAGAAGTACAAGAACGTGCAGGCTGCATGGAAGGACTCTACAGGCCATGTTGGCCTGGGATTTTAGGCCAGCATAGTTCAGGAGTGCATATTCCAGAAGTGCTTCTTTTTAATCTCAAAGTTTGTCATTTTTATTTAAAGGAAGTCCATGTGAACTATTTTCAGTATATGGCTTATAGTGCATTAAATAGATTTTCAAATTATTAAGAATTATTAAATTCTTTCACAATATCTTTGCTCCTTTGGTCTCTAATTTAAAATAGTTAAGCGGAATTTGAAACACATGTGTTTCAAGGTTTTTAAATATTCATTCCTTCAGTATGTTATTTATTTTTTCTGGCAAACACATTCCCTCTTTATTATATCCGCTCCACTATTGGATTGTTTTCCACATATTCTCTCCTAATATGGTAGCAGAAAAGGGTTTTGTATCAGTTCCAAAATGCTCTTTCAAGATATGAACAGAAAGCAAATGTCATGAAAGGAAAAGGGAGAGGAAGAACATACCAGCAATAACAAAAGGCATGTATTTTTCTATTAACAAAGGATTGGAAAAGAATAGAATAAAAGTTTTCCCATGGATATGTTTCATTTCATTTTAACTTTATCATATATTATTTTGGGGGGAAGCAATTCTTTAAGATCAATGATTCAGTAATCATGTCAAAGTGACATTATTGCCCCCCCCTGCAAAACAATAACATGCTAGAACTCCTGTTTACTTGCATAAAACATGCAAATGCTGATTCACATATTACATTGAAACAATAGAGATTTCATTATTTGTCAAACCTGATGAACTCTGAACTATTTTTTCCACATGGAAATTGGCATGCATATAATTTAATGATAATAGCGCCTTCCAGTCAGGGAGGTGAGTCAGCACAGCACCTTACAAATGTCATAAACAGAATCTGTGCACAGCCCTTGTCTCTTTCCAACCTTATTATAAACATGCCCACATCCTGTTGCCCGAGTTTTCTTTCTTTCTGAAAAGTCATTCTCAGAAGATAAAGAATCACAAATGATAAATGAGTAGAGTTTTCAAATGTAACTATTTACTTAAAAGTTAATTCGAAATTAAACCAGAAAAAATTACATTGACTCCAGCAACTATACTAAAGACTCCAGCTACCAACATCCTTTTTGTTTTGGAAACTGAAATGCTAGAAGAAAGTTTATAAAAAATATGTGTAAGAATATCTATTGTAATGTATTAACCATATTTAATGTAATAGAGCTGGTCCTCAAGTTATGGCAATAAATGGTACCAGATTTTCCGTTGCTAACAATACGGTCATAAAGCACAATGTCACTTGACTACATTGCTTAACGATAATAATTCTGATAGTCCACATTGCTGTCATTAATCAAATCCCACTGGTTGCTAGACAAGGACAGATCCCAATCAAAGCCATAACAGGGTACGGAGCATAGTTACCATTAGTTCAGCATGACCAAAACAAATGTCCGTTAAGCTTATGACTACTTATAGTGCTTTACTTTATGAAAAGAATTTTTATTCTTCCATTTTCTGTTAGTAGAGCATTTTGTTTTTCAGAATTGTATTTAAAGGGCTCTTACTGTACATGGCATTGTGTTAGTAGTGGTTCAAAAGCAAAATCAATTTATTGCATTATTCCATTCTATATACCATCCTGAAGCAATATTTATGATTTCCATCAAATCAGTTACATTAGTTTATTTTTTGGATTAGTGATTTGTTACCTAATTAGATTCAGGTATATTAAAATCTTTATTCAAGTGAATAGGAAACAAAAGTATTACTGAACTCTTCAAGTTTAATCATTGTAGTCAGTGAACCACAATATATGCCTTCTTACCCACTTTTTCACCAAAATGGATATCTCTCTACAAAATTGAATCCGGTATCCGCAGTATCTCGATTGAAACTATTTTGTTTCTTCAGGTTTCTCATGCTATGTATCACATTTCAGTGCCTTCTTGGTGAAAATCATGTGTATCAGGTGGCAAAATTGTGACATCCACTATCCATTTGTATCACTGCATCACTGGAAAATTTTGAAATGTCTTTAGGCTGTAAGCTGATGGAACACATTACTGGACACCATGTCTGTTCTATAGCTTTGGTGACAATCCTATAACTCAGTCAAAGAAAATGTAAGATTTTAATTTAAGGTACCAGAGGTCTTGTACAATGCTTTACATGCTAAATGCAATAAATAGATGATATAAGGAGAGAGTATGTGAGGGAGACAGAGAGAGATTAATTATGTGCTAATATAATATAAAGAGCAAAATTTACTTTGCACTGTATATTTGTGGGATACAAATGTTTGTGGAATAATAGAAATGTGATGTGTCCTGCCTCTTTGTGAATGTGCAGAGCTATTAGCATTGTCCACCAAATTAATTGAATCATGCATGCATGTACCCTTAGAATAAGCCGGCTTGACTCCCTCTGATCCAACACCTTCATCCCACAATGTTCTTCCCCCTCCCTGAAACTCTGGGTACAGCTGAAATTGTGTACTCCCGCCAGCCCCTATGCTTCTCAGAAATCCTCTCTGCCATTAAATTACACTTTCCTTCCCATCTTTCTGTAGTTGGATCAGGTGAGAGAAGCACTACTTATTCAATAAGAAATTTAAATCTTTACTACATACAACAGCAAAGGCAGAGAACTCACACAAAATTGGAAAGCAAAAGGACAATGAACAGGTGTTTTCTAAATAAAGTTGTCTCACTCAGCTTCAAGATCTCTCACACAAGCACACCAAAATAATTTCACACAGTGCAGATCTCAGTAAGGCTATAATGTAACTAGCTTCACTGATCTTAATTTGATTTCCAGAGTGCTAACTCTAACTCAGTTTCAGTCCAGTGGAAGCTTTTTCTCTTACCTGGCTTCTAGACAGCCACAGCAATGATTTATTCAAACACACCAAAGACAAAAGCAAAATTTATTCCTTCAAGGGGGAAAAAAATTAATTGGTCTTAGCATTTGCTTTTCCCATGCTTCGGTTTAATCAACCTGATACCTAGATTGACAAATCAAGTTATTTTTCTCTTGACACATTCAAATTTCTGATGTGGAATTTTCCCACATTCACTACAGGTTTCTTTTTTCATCCAGGAAAATGGGTTGCTAACTAAAACTATTTGTTCATTTATTCATATAATTTATATAACTGCCCATTTCCCACAAGTAACATAAAAAAACTCACAATATGTAACCCCAGGCATCAGAGGGGAAAACAATGACCCTCATTATAGAAAAGCATGCATCATCAACAACAGAGCTCATCTAATATCCTGACTCAAATACCTGGAGAAATAGCCTGGTCTTAATGTTATGTTAGGAGCCTTTAGTAGCTTTAACAGTATATCTGAACAATTTAATAATTGTTTGCATTTTTGTTACACAATTCCCATCCCAATGCATTTTTTATATATGTTGTAAAGTGCATGAATATATATCGCAAGAAAAAAAGGGGGAGAGCTATAAGTATCCCAATTACTTCATCCATGAGCCCTTACAACAAAACATCTTACTATCTTCTCCAGAACGTCTCCAAAAAGGGGGTATTGGAGACTGGAAATTTATCCAACAAAACTTGACAGAGAGAAAGTTGCTCTAGAACAGGGTGCACGGCTTCTTCCTTTCAAGTAGGCATGTTCCTTCTATCAAAAAAAGAATCCATCTGTTCTCAAATCCAATCAACCACCTCTCCCTGGTTAACCAAAGGAGCCAGCAAAGATTAGCATCCATCCTGCATGTGACTCAAGATCATGTTTCAGAGAACCCTATCCACTTCCCTAGAATCTACAAGGTCAATGACTTTATAATCAGAGAGTGGTGAAATCCAATTTTTTTTACTACCGGTTCTATGGGCATGGTGTGGCTTGGTGGGCGTGGCAGGGGAAGGATACTGCAAAATCACAATTTCCACCCCACTCCTGAGGATATTGCAAAATCTCCATTCCCACCCCACTTTGCGGCCAGCCAGAGGTGGTATTTGCCAGTTCTCCAAACTACTCAAAATTTCCACTGCCAGTTCTCCCAACTGCTCAAAATTTCCGCTACCAGTTCTACAGAACCTGTCAGAACCTGCTGGATTTCACCCCTGATACCAGCCCAGACTGTTTGAAAACCTATAGACCATGGCATACTTTTATAATCCTCCTTTCAACATAGCTAGAGTTACAGTTTAAATGCTTGTACTATACACAGGTTTTCTTGGAATTTCAAAAAAATATTACATCTTAGTGCTTGTTCTGAAAAGCATCTTTTTTAATTTCTCATTTGATTCAGACAACTAATGTAGCCTGTTTTCTCAACTCTTATTTGAGATTTGTACCATATACTACATTAATTATTTTTAGCCAAACTTTGACAAAGTCCTATCACATATTTTTCAATGATGATGAAACCTTAATATGCAAACCAGTACAAAATTCTTAATAGATAATTGGAGAATGAGGATAATAAATGTTAATGGTTTTAGCATTTGCCAAGTTCTTACCATTATCAAAGATGGCAAATATCATATAAAAAATAGGCTTGATTTCCATGTGCTTTCAAAATGAAATATATATATATATATTGGAGATTTGGTTGATGTTATTTAGGAGATAGGTGTCAATAAATCAAACAAATGAAACAATACAATCAGTCACTCAGTCTAGTAGTCCTGAAATATGTTTTTGCTTAGTTTAAAAATAAGCAATAAAACTTATTTGTTTCAAAGTTGAGACAAACTTGGCAAATTTGTTATATGCTATTGTTGCATGAAAAGTTACAGAGAGAAATTAGGGGCCTCTGTTTTCTTTTTTCCTTGTTTCTTTGAATGCCTTTGCCTTTCCTGTGTCATTGTTTTTATACTTGAAGCTTGATAAATTGCATTATAAAACACATTCACATTCACCCACATTCTTAGACATCAAAGTCCTGCATATTTATTAAACCTTTTACAATATTGTTGATAGAATAATAACTTTAACAATGCAAGAATTGTTATTTAAATATAAAATGATGATACAGCCCAGTTTATTCCTTACATTTGGGATTTGTGTTATTTTGAAATTACATGCATGGAATATTTAATAATCCATTTTAATAAGTCTCATTTTCCAATCAAACATTCTTCCAAACTAAAACTTTGGTAGAAATGTAAGCCACACATTGAATCTAAGATAGATGAATTGTAGGTTGAAAAATATAGGCAATGAGCTCAGTTGGAAATAAAATTCCAAAAGTACCACCTATTAAGAATTGGTAGGAGTGGACTAGAAGATCTCTAATCCCATCCAACCCTATGAATCAATGCAAGTACACAAACTAAGAACAGTGATTCATCATTGCTAGAATTATTATGCTGTATTACCCATTTTCACTTCAATTATCTTTAAATTTCATTTCCCTATTTGGTTTACTGCAGTGTGTTCGCATATCCACCTTTCTGCGATGGAAATAATTGTTTCATTTTTGTATGTGTATAAAGTGAAATACTGTCTAATCCACACCAGTTAATGCTGTGAAATATTTATTAATCTTTATGATGGTTCTTTGGTTTCTTTTATCTAAAACAAGAAACAGCAGTGTGTATTTATAGAATGTATTTATATTGTTCCTTATGTCTAAAGAATAGTCTCATTGCTTTCTTTATCTTACCAGTGATGAGCACATTAGGTTGCGTTTTTTGTCAAGAATTGATAATGATTGACTATTCTACTTCTCTTAAAGAATCTAAGTTAAGAGCCAAACTGTACTTTGGAGGTGCTAAGGTTAGGAATCCATTATACTGAACCCTTTTCCCCTTTGACTATGGAGTGCATTGCTTCACACAATCATTTTCCTGTCAGACTACAATTTTTTAGAGAGGTTTCCAATGTGAACATTTCTCCTTGTGCTCTCAAAATTGATTGAGAAATTGTGGATGTGAACAGATTCTTGTGACATCCCCGGGAGCATGATTCAATTGCTAGTAAAAAAACAAAAGTAGTGAATTCTGGCTAGGCAGTTTGATGCACCTCAAGCAATGTCTTCATGGTTACATTTCCCTCCAAGTTCCAATCCTGTTCAAGGAATAGTTTGAATTGAAACAAAATGTTCCAAACCCTGCCTGTCTTCACATGATAAATTAAAAAAAAAAAACTTCAGTTAACAACTATACTTGTTCCCATACTCTCTTGGATTTTTCACCAAGCTTTGTGGCTTGCTATGTCATTGAAATGTATAACAGTCACTACTTGGATTTCTGAAAACTGTACTTGTTCCTAACATTTGACCTGGGTTATAACTTTTGGAAAACTGGAAAGCTGGGTTAAAAGGCCCTGTGCAACAGCGGGGGGAAATTATACCGTGCAGCATCATTAACTGCATTTTTCAATTTAGTATGTCCTACAAAAACAATCAGAGTTTATCAAGTCTTTATCATTTCTTTTGGATATTTTATTCCAGAGTTCCACATATCACCATAGTTTTTAATTTGTTTCTTCATTAATGTGATTGTTTCAACCTTCTCTCTTTGCAATTGCCTTCAATATATCTCCCACCCAATATATAAGACTTTCTTAAATGTAATAGCTAAGGTCTTTCTTATTCGTCCATTAGATTTCATATCACCTTTCCTCTAAATCCTCAGGATTTACCCAGTTTCATGCATCTCAAGCATAGAAATCCACGTCCACGATTGTGTATATGCTAGAATTTGGAAATCAAAATTACACTGGTCTACAAGGAGAAAGCCTCAGAAATGAAAGTAGCTTAATTTTACCAGAATTGGGTCACTAATAAAGGAAAATTAAGTCCTAAGTATTAATTGACCCCAGTTTCTAAAATACAGCTTCAAGTCAAAATTGCATCAAAATAATTCAAAATTATGAGGTGGGTGTGCGATTATCTTCCATATCTTTTCTGCAAAATGTGATATAGCAGTGAGAATGGTGCCACACCAATCATTATAAATTTATCTTTCATGTAACATTTTCATGCTTTTTGCATGAAAAACTGACCAGCTCTAACATCAGATTAAACAACAAGGTTCCATCTTTATTCAGTATCTAAACTGTGTTTTTTGGCTTTTCTCTTGTGAACTGCAGTAGGATCATCCCTGGGGAGATTCCAGCAGTAATCGGCAAGTATGGACAGACTCCATTTCCCTTGGTATCTTTTCTCCATGCCTGTAATATCCTGGTGGAATCTCTCCCCATGTTCATCACTCACTGCCCGACAGTTCAAAGGGAAATAGTCATAGAATAGAATAGAATAGAATAGAATAGAATAGAATAGAATAGAATAGAATAGAATAGAATAGAATAGAATAGAATAGAATAGAATAGAATAGAATAGAATAGAATTTTTATTGGCCAAGTGTGATTGGACACACAAGGAATTTGTCTTTGGTGCATATGCTCTCAGTGTATATAAAAAGATACATTTGTCAAGAATTGTAAGGTAAAACACTTAATGATAGTCATAGGGTACAAATAAGCAATCAGGAAACAATATCAATGCAAGTGTAAGAAGTGAATTTTCAGTAACATGTTTGCACCAAGTGCTATATAGGATCTAAGCAAATTTTCCATGTTTTTCATAGTCATCTGCCTTGCTGTTTTCAAAGTGAAAATAAATTTATACACTTCCATGTGGTACCATTTTCATTGTTCTACCGTACTTTGACGAGCAGTTATGAGGCATCATGAAAAATACTAGCCTGTGTATAAATCTTTATTGTGAAATATCTTGAAAACTTTAGCCAATCAGCACATTTATACCTGTTTTCTAATTCATCTAATCAAAGTATGTAAAATTTACACTGTTATCTCGGAAGTCAATAATTTCCCAAAATTTGTAGACAGGTGTTATTCGCGCCTTCTTCCTTTCAGTGTATACTTACAATGCAACCCTCACAAACAATTTTGAGCATAGGAAACTGGTCCCTGGTTGATGAGAAAACAAAACTTTTATTGTTTTATAGCGTAGAGTATTATTATAAGCACATTTCTCCAAGTAATTTATTTGCACTCTTTCCCCCATCATGCCAACTTGGTAGTATTGGCTTTTGATTTAAATACAAAAGTTTCAGCTCCTTCTGGGTTTTATCCCAAAAAGACTATTTGAGATACTGAGTTGTAGGTTACAGCGAGCTAGCAAATTTTGCCTGAATCCCACATCTGTCCATCCATACTTTATTTTATGATAGATAAGAGGAGTCAGACAGGACTGATTCTTGAATCCTTCCCTTTTAAATTAATTTACCCTTTTGTATTGAACCTTTCTATTTTTCAGAACCTCATCTAACTGATGAGATACTGAAAATGTAACCATTCAAACTAGGATGAACCTAGTTTCAGTGGTTCATCACTTAAGCCAGGATGAACCAGTGGTGAAATCCGAACCAGTTTGCTACCGGTTTGCTGGCCGCACATGCGTGTACATGCGCAGTACGCAGTGAAAGGAGGCTTGGGAAGGTGAGTAGAACAGCAGTGATGGGATCAGCTGTGCCGCGTGATTTAGCTTTGCTAGAAAGCAGGAAATCCTGCTTTCTAGCAAAGCTAAACTGCGCGGCACAGCTGATCGTCCAAAATACCAGTCTGCCTGAACCGGTAGCTTTTTAAACTGCTGGTTCAATCGAACTGGTAGCTAACTACCGGTTCACCCGAACCGGAGCAAACCGGTAGCATTTCACCCCTGGGATGAACCATTTTATTTTGGCCATCTGCAAATAAGAGTCCCAGACTAAAATGTCCCCAATGAATAATAGCTTATTGCCAGTTTAAGAGCACTGGCTTCCTATCCATTGTTCCAATTTCAGGAGTGTTTATCCTTCTAGATACAGTCCCAGATGTGCAGAAGAATGTTGGTTTTGCTCCAGAGCTTTGTATTTATGTTAGGCAGGCAAATTTTGCTCCAATACAGAATTTTAAATGGGTGTTTAATAAGATCTTGGCTGTAATGCCATTGTAAATGCATAAGATGAGTGAAAGATACAAGAGATTATAAACAATATATATTTATGTAGACTGGAGTTTCTGCGCCTCAGACACACAAACATCATCAATATTTACTTTTTCCCTACCATATTATAAAGGAGACATGAATAGAAATAATACTGGTTACTCTCCTCCAGGGTTTTTATTTCAATCATTTATAAATGTCTGGAGAACTTTCTCTCCTCCAATTTTCCCAAAACATCATTTAATATCTGAAATTATTCTTAGTGCAATTCAAAGTGCTGTAGGTGGCATGCTAAGTAGAAATAAACAATTTACTCAAGATTATGAAAGGAATATGTGCCACATGCCTCTGACAGAAACAAAAGAAAAATAAAAGTAAAGGCAATAAGTTCTAAGGATAATGGGTAGAGGGTCTCAGAAATAAATAATAAACAGAAAATGCATTGCTCTGAATTTGGGAGGTTCAACATTCAGTTATGGCTTCTCTTTGCTGGCTAGAGATGTACGTTTCTTTCCTTAACCAGTTTTGTAGTATTTGTGGGCCCTCCTGCTCCTGCTGGCAATAAGGCCTGGATTTCATCTCTAGTATCTGCTTCTGACCATTGTTGCCATAGAAACCTAAAGATAGAGTGCTGTGAAGTACAACATTGATGTAACCCCAGTTGTTGCACCATTCCTTGGAAACGGTGCCTCCCATTGTTCCTTTCCTGAAGAAATTTAGGCCAGTCATATATGTGATTTTTCTAATCTCATTAAAGGTTATTCCTGATGTCTTCATTATCTCTTTTCACGCACAAACACAGAGAAAGAAAATTCTTAAGACAAATTATCCCTACTTTGAAAGTCACATCCTGAGTAATGTTCTCACAAGAGAGAGGTTAGCTGCTGGCCTTGAAGTATGTTTGTCTTTTAATTCCTTATGGGGGCATTTGAACCTTCTGATACAGCTGAAGGCTATAAATATGTCACCCTACTGGTCTATAAGGACACATGATGCCAACCACATTTCTCTTCAAAGTTTGACTTGCAGGATGGAAAAGTATGACAGACAATTTCATTCCCAAAGCTGTTGTTATCAAAGTGTAACTGAACATTTACTAATGCAAGATGTAAACATTTACTAATGCAAGATGTAACCAGGCTGTGCCCGGTTTATAGACTGGTCATTTATCAGCTGCCCAATCTTCCCCCAGCCATGCATAGCCATTAGAAGGGAAACAATCAGATCTATTTCGAAACAGAGCATCTGCTTTTTCTTCTCTGAATCCAATTAAGAATGTTTAGAGATACATGTTTTTTCTTCAAGCTTCAGTGTTCCTTTGTGATCTCATGATAGAAACATAAAATTCTGTATTTATGAATCTCTATTTCCCTTTGTTTCCCTATAAATTGCTGCAATTTAACTCAAAGAAAGACTTATTGCAGAGTCAGAGTTTCTCACTCGTGAAATTTTAAATGAAATATATGATGCCTTTCATTTGTAATTCTCCCATGTTTTGCATTACTTATTCCATCATTTTTCTTACTTGAAAAGAATATCTGATAAGATCGGGGAATGGGATTGGTTCTTAATGTCTTATGACTGGTATGATTAAGAAGCGGATTCTTGCATAAAAGAAGAATACTATCAGGCATAAAGAATCAGGATCATTCATGTTGGTTGTACTCAGTGGTGAAATCAAAAATTTTTTACTACCGGTTCTGTGGGCGTGGCTGGTGGGCGTGGTGTGGCTTGGTGAGCATGGCTTGGTGGGACTGGCAGGGGAAGGATATTGCAAAATCTCCATTCCCACCTCACTCTGGAACCAGCCAGAGGTGGTATTTGCCAGTTCTCCAAACTACTTAAAATTTCTGCTACCGGTTCTCCGAACTACTCAAAATTTCCGCTACCGGTTCTACAAAACCTGTCAGAACCTGCTGGATTTCACCCCTGGTTGCATTATAAAAAATTTATTGAAGTTTGTACACAAGAATCTGGTCAACTAATGGTCAGCACTAAATTGTTGTTAGATAAGGGTCACTGGAATTCAAAGGGGGATTGGAATTGGATTTCTTATGGCAATGCAAGGGCTCTCAACTGATGGTGCATTTTATTCCATCACCACCACCACCTCCCCAGGTTAGCCTACTCTTCTCTACAGATGTTCAGTTCAAGTATGAAGACATTTCTTAGGAATGGTAGTTTAGTCTAAATTGGATAAGCCAAGTACCATCAGAAATATGCTTTTGTGTACAATTCTGTTGTAATGATCAACATACACACCTTCCCCCAACACCCTAATTTTCAGGCCCAGATCAGATGCCTTCAGTGTTTATATGCATATAGATTTCTAGTCTGCATAGCAAAAGAAAGAGAGTGAAAGAGATTACAATGTGGGTTCAGAATCGGGTGGGGACTTCAGTGGAATAACAAAGATTAAGCCCTTATACTAGGAATACCTTCTGAATTTGGAAGCCTGTTCTGGCAATCTGCAACGCTTATTTTGTATTTAGCTAAATGCAAAATTATGCCATAGTTGAGCCCTCAGACCTAAGAATTTTTCACAACCAGGCAAAGCAGCAAGAAAATTATAAGGTAGTGTTTCTTATTAAACTACTTTTTCAGTGTTTGTTCACTATATTGCAAAAGTACTAATCTGCAGAGCAACTCTTTTTGTAATAAGATGGGAGATTCATGAGTATCAACCCCTCTCTCTACTTCTTCCCCTCAAAATACAAACAAATAAGAGCTAATGTACTTCAGTACATTATTTGAACTATGTATATCAGCCCACAGGACTTGCACACCTTTATTAAAGATTAGTATCTTCGTATTCAACGTATAATCATTGTGTCCTAGCCTTGTCATTCACTTTCACTGTCATTTTTAGTATTCTGCCGATGTAACTATTCACGAAAATAGGTTTTTCTCTTTTTGAAGAAGAGAATGTAAAAACATATAGTACCTACAGTTTAGTTTTCACATTAAAAGCTCTGTCACTCAAGCTTTTGTTTGAAGGAATACTTAATTCTCTCCTGATGCATCCATAGACTCTACCTTATCCATGTACATTTGATGCTTCTGATGCATAATTCATGTAACCGTGCTACTGCCTACAGAATACTCTATTTTTCACTTGCCTGTCACATCAAGAAGTTTGTTCATTATTTGCTAAATTAAATCTTTCTTGTCCACAAAGCCACTTGCTATGGATATTGGAGACATGTTTTGTAAATGAGCAGTGGCGGTTCTGAGATCAAGATTACTATATATACTGTATATACCTCAGCTTTCATTTCAATTGAGACACAAGTCCTTTGTTTGCCTTAAGTAATGAACTGACATCGTTTGCCATTAAATGACAGTAAAACAAAGCATGTCAGTTGAACTGCTTTTAAAAGCTTCTCTATTAGTCCTCCCTTGAGATAGTCTTGTAAAATCAGTAATGCACAATATTAATTGAGAATTTTTCAGCTTCTGCCAGCCTTCCATGTGTTGAATGTTAATTAGAGCAAGTGAAGGAGCAATATTTTTCACTCAGCTCTTCTTCTCCTAAAGATAGGGCTATAATGAAAAGCCAAGTGCTTCTCATTACAGTATAGCAGGGAGTGTCTCATCAGGAGGATCAGAAATACCAACCTTTAAAAGGGTCTACTAACACTAACAGCCAATGGCTGCACTCGAGAGATTTCAGTGAGTTCAGACTCCGTGTTTTAGATTTATTTTCCTTATTATCTGGATGGCTTACGTCTGTAACTGTTCAGGGATTGCCCGGTGCTTGAACAGGAGTCTGTTTCAAAAGCTGTTTCATCCAAAGTCAGTGCAATAGAGAGGAAAAAATAGGAAAAGAGGGCAAGGTTTGCAGTATTGCTAAACAACAGACAGAACAAGTGTACAGATTTCCTGGCCACAGACATTGCAAAATCAATTATTATAATTATTTTAAATTTTTCTCCTACCCATCCAATTGACAATTGACATGCCATGTTGTTATGTAGATTTAAACTATTTTTATCCTCCTCTTTGAATATGAATGCATTAATCAATTGGTCTCCATTTTTTATTTACTTAACCTTCATAAAAGGTGGATACCATTTACAATTTCTGTTTAAGCAATTATTATAATGCCTTCATAAAAATGTTTGATTTCTGGATTAGAAAATAGGACAAGAATAATGAAATATTGCTTATATCCTAGAAAACCATTGACTGCCATTGGTTAATGCAAATACTAGTAATTTATTATTAGTTAATTGAAATTTAGGCAGCTATTAGTAGTTGTACAGAAAAATTGGGTTGATTTTTTAAAAAAAACAAAAAACTTGGAAGTACAATTAGACCTCACTTAATAACTATTCAGTGAGCATTTGAAGTTACATTGACATTGCTGAACAAAATGCCTTGTCCTTGAAGTTATTGTTGTTGCAGCCCCTCTGCATAATATGATCAAATTTGACTGCTCAGCAATCTGCCTGCATTTACAACCATACAGTATGATGTTCTTCAACTTCCATTTGCAACTTGTAGTGGTCATGTAGTTTTTGGTACCGCAGATTTCCTATCCCAAACTCCATTAAGATAAAGAACAGATAAGTTCTTAAAACTTGTCTGCCTAAATATAGCTATTTCTTTCCCTGTCTTTTATGTCAGCCATAGACCATACTAAGCCAAAGGAGCTAAATAGCCATGTATTAAACTGTGGTTTACATTTAAAAGTGTGTTTCCACAGGAAGTCTCTTTCACTTCATTGTTCAGATCAAAACTGGATTATCAGAAAGAGAACAATGCACATGATAGCATGAAATGGGATAAGCCTATGCTAACGTTAAACTTTAAACTTTTTGTAAACAATAGGATCATCAAGACCAAAGGAGGAATAGTGCACTGAAGACCCAGAGACCATTAAACAGCAAGAACTAGCTATGTTAAAGTACCAGACCTGATCCACAGAGAAAGCCTGTGCAAATATATTCTTTCCTAGAACTTTTCCTGCACTCTGTTAAATCTTGGCTGCTATAATGTTAGGCAACTTCTTTTGTTTGACCTAATAAACAGAGGATTTATTTTAGTCCAGGATTCTTATTTCCCAATAGTATCTAGACAGGTATCTCTAAGAACATTTATCTTAAGGTAGGATACAAATGGCTATTCCTCTAGGACAGTGATGGTGAACCTTTTCAGCACTGAGTGCCAAAAAGGGAGCGCACACAGGTCTGGGCCACAGTCCGGAAGAGGAGCTGCCCAGGGTGCATGTGCGTGCCCGAAAATGAACTTCCGGTTTCAGTTACTGAACTTCCGGTTTCAGCCAGCTACACTTCCTGGTTTCTGGTGCACATGCGCATGCAATGATCAGCTAGACGGCGCACATGTTCATGCAGGAAAATGGAAGACCAGCTCTTCTGCCGCATAGAAAGGCTAGCTGATTGGCACATGCCCGCATGCGCACCAGAAACCCGGAAGAGGAATGGGTGACGCAGCACATGCTAGGAGACATGGCTCTGTGTGTCACTTCAGGCACATGTGCCACAGGTTCACCATCACGGCTCTAGGAGTTGTATTTTTTATTAGAGAGCTGGAATATCACCACTATTTACAGTATGGAAATTCTACCTGTAGTTGATTTAGAATCAAATTTGAGTGCCATGTTTCTCTACAAACCTGTCTAATCCTAGTGATTGTTATGCACACATCACACACACGAACACACATACAAGCAATTAGGGCTAGTATAACAATTCTTTGTTAATGAACACATCTAAAATGTGAAGTAATCTTCAATAACAATGAGAAGAGCCAAAGTAATGTTCGTTTGCCTCAGCCACTGCTGTCAATTTTCTTTGAATTCATGTCCAATAAGAGTAACAAAATGACCTATATCTTTTTGTCCTTCGGAATTAAGTCTTTTCTGGAACTTTACATTGGAGGAAAACACATTAAGAGGGAATACTTTAGTGTACACTTTAAGGAAAAAGTCTTCACTCATAATTTGCAATATTCAGTGCAGTATATTATCACTTGACATAATTGCCCTATTTGAATAGTTGCTAGGCAATCATTATACAGGTTTTGATATTAGCATAAGACTTGCATCTTTTAAAAAAGTCACTCCATTATTCTCCTGTTTATTTTGTCACTATCTCATTCTCATTAAAAGATTCACTGCATTAGCCAACATTTTATTTATTTTTATTTATCACATTTTGGAACCACTCATCTTCCTCACAGAAGAAGTATACAATAAAATTTCAAAACATAAAACTAGTATATAAAAGTTAAAAATTCTAAAAAGAGCAAGAATAATTAATAAAAATTAATTAAAGCATGAAGGGAAGGATTTCAGGGTGCTAACAGTCCTGTGCCCTGGGCTCCCCATGGAAAGCTGCAGAGCCATGTTTTCACCCCTTTCTGGAAGACCAGGACCTCTAGGGGGAGAATATTCCGTGGGGCAGGAGCAACGGCAGATAAGGCTCTCTTTCTGGTCTAAGATCTTTAACTGATAGGGTCCTCAATATACCTTCCCTGCCTGACCAGGTGGGAAGGGCTGATGTAATGGTGTAACAAAGCTAGCCTGGCCCTATATAGAGAGAGCTTTAAATTTCTGAAAAACTTGTTTCTGCTGTTGTTTAGATCCCTATGTGAAAATTCATCTGATGCAGAATGGGAAACGGTTGAAGAAGAAGAAGACAACAATTAAGAAGAACACTCTGAATCCTTATTACAATGAATCCTTCAGCTTTGAAGTACCATTTGAGCAAATCCAGGTAATATCAAACTTGCAATTCCTTCTCCGCCTTGAAATTCTTCTCCTCTTCACAGGTACCTTCATTAATACCTATGTAATAGTCCTGCATGGGATGAAACAAGGGTGATTGCTACAAAAAGTAAAAAATGAACAATACAACACTTAGGAATATCAATTCTTCAAATAGGCAGCAGATAATGAATATTTATTCAGCAGCAATGGATACTAAATAGAAAATTCAATGGTGATTTTATTCCAATAGTTCAGGAGAAAATCGGTTTTGTTGTTTTCCATTCTTTCAGATGAAATTTGATTATTTTATCAAATCAAAATTATTTAAAGGAAGCACAGTAATAGTTATAAAGTTCTGCTAAACTGCATAACTAAAACCATACTTATAATAAGATACATAAGTAAATAATAGGTGTTGGCAATTCCAGAATAGTCAGCTTAGTTCTGTGCTTTTATTTCATTTCAAACGCCCTCTGGAAGTAAACAGTTTTGACTTCTGACAATAAAGAAAAAAAGAAATATGAGATAAAACCAGAAGACAAAAAAGGAAACATCAAAACGGTTAGAAGGAAAGAAAGTGGTCATCCATCTTTCACTGTGGCCCTTCTATTGCTTCCTTAAATCCCAGTCACTTTTAGCATATGGGCTTCTATAAATTATTCCCAAGCGAAGGCAGCTCTTGGCAGAAAAGCAGGGCTGTCCATCCTGATTTACAGGATCACAGCTTAACTTTCCAGTTTGATATATAAATGTAGTGATAAGGGTCATTGTCTGCTTCAGCAAAATTTCACCAAGCCACTGAGGCTGAAGCATTGTTACAACAGACGGCAGGGAGATTCATCCATTCATATTGTATCTGTTGAATTAAACACAAAGTTTTGATTTAAAAATATGTGTCTCTGTGCCTAACCATAAGACTTACATTGCTGGTACATAAATATTTTAGAAGAGTGATTTGGCAGTGCAATCTCATTACTGAAGCATTGGCACCATCCCAGGCAAGATTATTGCAACTTTTTCAATATCCAGTTTAGAGAAAAATTAGAATAGAAGAAGAGGCTCAGTTGTATACACTGAGAAACTGCCAATGATAAGATTTTTGAAGAGGCTCAGTTGTATACACTGAAAAACTGCCAATGATAAGATTTTTGGAGTGGGATTTATAGAATATAGTTCCTAGGAGGCTGCAGGAAAATCAAGGTAAAACAGATCTGAGTTTCCCATATATTGTTGCCCACTTACTTCATGGATTGTGCTAGTTCTGACAATCTCAGCAGCAAAATGTACGGATTTGCATTTTTCAACCTTGCTTTGTTCTCTTCCTATTGTTTAGAAAGTGCAAGTTGTTGTGACTGTTTTGGACTATGACAAGATTGGCAAGAATGATGCCATTGGCAAAGTCTTTGTGGGCTACAACAGCACTGGCGCGGAGCTGCGACATTGGTCAGACATGTTGGCCAACCCAAGACGACCCATTGCACAGTGGCATACCTTACAGCCAGAGGAAGAAGTAGATGCCATGCTTGCTGTCAAGAAATAGGAAGAAAGTGAAATGTGAAAAGAAGGCCTTTCTGCATTTGCCCATATAGTGCTCTTTAGCCAGTATCTGTAAATACCTCAGTAATATGGGTCCTTTTATTTCCAGCCATGCATCCCCAACACAGATCAGTGGTACTTCTACTCTTGTTTTAATTTGCACAACTTTAATGTAGAAACAGCCCTATAAGGCACTCCATCTCACCACTGCCCTCAGATCTACTCTTCTTTTAAGCAATATGTGTAGATAGAGCATGACAGAAATTATTTATTGTATCACACAGTTGTACATACCAGTATCTACAAATTTATTTCTAGTCTGTTTATTTGTTTGTCGTAAACGTTTCCTAATCTGTGTATACCTAGATGTTTTTAATAAGATGTTATATTTTAAATTATGTAAATTGACTGAGATATAGGAGAGCTGATAATTATATTATAGGGTAACTATTGTCTGCATTCCAGCAAAAATTCCAACTTGTAAGGCACTAGTAGTGTTACACTGACATCTTAAAGGACAACTTAAATCTGAGCTTTCAACTGAACCATTACAATATCAAGATATGCTCTTGAAGGAATGAATCCACTGGTAGACTTTTCTCGTGGGCAATTTTGCATGATCTGAGCAGGACTGACTTCTAGGAAGCATAGCAGAAGCTGATAGATCACTTTTTTTCCTCTTTCTCTCTCTGTATATATACGTGTGTGTGTGTGTGTGTGTGTGTATAAACAAACTGAAATCATGGCTTTACACTTAGAAATGAAGGTACAGTTACATCAAGGGAGGGAGGTGGGAGCATGAAATATTACACATAGGAACATATAAACTATGTGTGGGAATCATTTCAGGGTTATGTAGCAGCCGCCGCCGCCGCCCTGCTACTACCCGTGGCAAACATATATACTTGAAGACAAGTAGCTCTCCTTTATCACCTTTATACGAATTTGCATACTGTGAATCCCATTTGTGCTCTCACATTCTCTAATTCTAATGAGTTTGCACATTAGACTTTGTAACAAAATATTTTATTATACTAAGCCAGATGAGAAGGAATGCAGAATATTTTTTAAAGCAAAACAAAAAAAAAAATCACAGCCGTGTGTGTTTATTATACAAAAGTAGTTTCATGGTGACGAGACAGTATTGTACAATCCCATCAAAAGAGGACAAAAAATTAGCCATATTTCTGAATGCACTTCAAAGCAAGCCAAAAGATAACAGCTAGTGACCTTTTATATACTATTTATACTAATAAGTTTTAATTTGTCCTTTAAAAAAAGTGAAACAAAACAAAGAACAAGTTCTAGCAAACTGAAGCAACCTCTTATGTACACTAGATGCTCGTTTCAGGAGGAGTTTTTAAATGTTTTCAATGTTACTATGTAGTAAATGGCACTATTATGAAGCTATTAGTCATTCCATAAGCGTCTTAAAAGACTGCTCTGTGTATCACTGTGACTGCCGTGTGTGCTTAGAAACTGTAGTTCTCTCAGTGGATAGCAATCAATTTATTCTGTAGTGATATTGTAAAAATACTGCCATTCCCTTCTACTGCACTGCCGAAGGATTGCATAGCACAAGACGTTCTTATAGCTATGGACCAATTCAGAACTGAAGAGCTATGCACAGGACAAGGCATCATTTAGAATGGACTGACGACACAGCATTTTGTCAACACTGTGCAATATTCCACATCTCTCCCCAGGTTGATGGTAGAGGCTGTCCTTCAGAAAAAGACCGATGGTCACTTTAGCTTATGTTATTTCCTTGTGTCGCATCGGGGCATTATTTTTGCAATTGGGCTTTCTTCCTTGGAGAACCCTTTCATTAATTTATTTAAATGCTGCATATTTATTTAAAAGATTGTAAATATATTTTAATATGTTGAAACACAAGTTCTATTTTCAGTAACAACCAAGCACCAAAAATTTAAAAAATCCAAGAAGACATTCCCCCCCACCCCCGCTCCTTCCCATTTAAAAAAAAAAAACTTTTAGTAGTAAGTGTGGGATTTCCTCAGAAATAATTTCAAAATATAGAGTTTCCTTTTTTAAGAAAAAAGGCATCCCCAGTCGTGTTTTTTTTAATCTCCTTTTTCCAAGCTCTAAGCTGGCAAGTTACTTATGAAATGTAGAGAATTGAACTCACAAGCCACAAATGAATTGTGGCAATTTAATCCACTTTCTATTTAGCTTTCCACAAGGACCAAGATTTATCATTCTGGTGCTCTTTCTATTGTCTACATCAGTGTTTTTCAACCTAAGCAACTTTAAAATGTATGAACTTCAATTCCTGGATTTCCCCAGCCAGCTGGCTGGGGAATTCTGGGAATTGAAGTCCACACATCTTAAAGTTGCTGAGATTGAAAAACACCATTCTACATCAAAGAGGAAAAGGCAAAATTGAATCAGATAAACTGAACTATATGTAAGAGGGTCCTTTTGTAATTGTATACGACCAAATCTCACCAATGTGAGTGAGCCTAAGCACAGAGGGTTCAGTTCTGCTGTAACTTCTTTTACTTGATCAGCATAATGGGAGAGAAATTTCAGGCTGAAGCTGCCAGAATTGATTCATTGTGTGAAGGTATTCTAAATTGATTCTCTTTTTACACTGCCAGAATGAATGTCACTGCGGAATTGGTTTGTAATGTTCCATCATTTTCAGCAGAAAAATCTGCTATTTGACCAAGATGACATTTTTATTCTCAAAAGAAGCCACATGTACCTTCCTGACAAAGCTGTGTAAAGTATTAGAATCTGATGCTGTAGAAAGATCCTAGTTGCCTTTGTGTATATTTACTGCCTGCTTGAGTGTTTCTATGTGTGGGGTTTTTCTCTGTATCTTGTAGAAACATTTGGGGTGTTCTATCCTGCCATATTGCTCGTGACCCACGAGCTAACAAGTTTAGCTGTATTTTACATTTAGTTTTTATGAAGGTGGTTTATCTTTTGTTTCACTGTTTCACTTTTGTGTAGTGAATCCCACAGTAGAGTTTTCCAGGTGTTGTTAAAATAAAACATACATACTACCCAATATCCAATAAAATATTTTATTTCCTGTTGATGCCTCAAGTGTTCTCAGCATTATTTATTTATTTTTGTTTAGAAAAGTCTAGATTAATAAAGCCACCCATCTCAAATAATATGACCTCTGGATGGCATACAACAAAAAATAAACTTAAAAAAACAATCATATCCAGTTCTTGGAAACTGCCTAGACAACTCCCTGCAGTTTTGTTGGCGAGGTTTTCCAGAAGTTAATTGACATTGCCCCCTTCCTAGGGCTGGGAGAAAGTGATTGGCCTAAGGTCACCTTTTTCTCTTTGTGCCTATGATGGGACTAGAACTCACGGTCTCCTGGTTTCTAGCCTGATGCTTTAACTACTATACCAAACTGGCTCTCTTCACATGACATTACCAGGGGTGGGCAACTACGGCCTTTTTATGATTTGTGGACTTCAATTCCCAGAATTCCTGAGCCAGCCATGTTAGCTCAGGAATTCTGGGAATTGAAGTCCACAAGTCATAAAAGGGCCGTAGTTGCCCATCTCTCCATTAGACCTATGTGATATATAAATATACAAATATAAAAATGACAACCAAGTAAGAGCAACCAAATGATTGTTGGTTTCTGGCTTACTAAATTGTCACATCAAAAGAATTTACTATTTAAAATCAGTTCTTCAGTAAGTGGAAGCTCCCCCCGGAGATACAGAGGATCCCGGATCTGCGCACCTTCCGCCGCGCTGGCAAGGCCTTTTTATTCCATCAGGCTGGCCTGGCCTAACTCTCCCTTTTTCCCTTTTAAAATGTAAATTTTAAATCTGTTCTTAATTATCGGGGTGTTTTAAATCTGTCTTGGGCCAAATTGTTTAATTCGGTTTTATTTTGCTTTTAAATTTTGTATTTATGTGTTTTATCTTGTGGCTGTTCACCGCCCTGAGTCCTTCGGGAGTAGGGCGGTATATAAATCAAATAAAACCTAAAACCTAAAAAAACCCTAAAGTAAAAGATGTCCTTAATACTAAGTCATTGTCTATGTGCATTCATGTGGCTTTAAGCAGTGTCCAACTATAAGAACTATTCCAAGGGCCGTGAGAATGCCTACACTGTCACAACTGAGAACTTAAGTGCATGGGCACATATTTTTATACAAATATTCCCTGGCTTTGAATGTACATTCAAACAAAAAAAGACAAAAGACAAAAGTAAAGTGAATGAAATACTTCTACTTGGTTAAAAAACATCAGAAGAAATTGAGTAGTACCTTTTCCAATTTACAAATCTGAGCTCATGAAACATTATACCTTTTAATAAAATGTATCAGAAAAGGTGCTACCAGGTTCCTGATGTTTTGCCTCACCGTAGGTTAACATGGCTCTCGTCTTCATTTTCTACTTGATTGTAAATTGCTTGAGCCATGGTGCCTCTGTGGTTAGAATGCAGTATTGCTGGCTAATTCAGCTCATTGCCAGGATCCTGTTCGATCCTGACCAGCTCAGGTTGACTCAGCTTTCCATCCTCCAGAAGTCAGTAAAATGAAGACCCAGATTGTTGGGGAAAATATGCTGACTCTATAAAGTGAAGGCTGTAAAGCACTATGAAGCAGTATATCAGTGCTATTGCAATTGCTACTGAAAGCATACAAAGAATAACTCAGACATAAAATTAGTAACAGATTCTAAAATGTAACATCAGCATTAAAATTATTCACTTCCATACCTAAAGAGAATCAAGGCATTATTTTTTTAAAAAATCCAGGAAATAGTTTTGTCCTAATTAAGATTGTAAAACAAATTCCGGTGGGGGGTTGGTGGGAAACAAATGTACTGCTGACAGAGCAACCAAAGAAATAATTCCATTGCTAAAACTATTAAAGCAATGACAATCCTTTTAACACATCAAAGTTAAGGGGGAAAAAGCAACAGAAGCTTATTGCAAGCAAAGGGATAAGATTACTGAAGCATAGGTAGACAGACTGTAGAGATTCTAATAAATTCACTGTCAGCCTTTAATTCAACAGATCTTGATTAGACATTAATGTCTAAAGAGAATACAAAACTGCAGCCTAATGGTCATGACAAGATAAAGTGAAGTGCTAATTGATAAGCTAAAATTTAACAAGCACAAAATTAGATACTACCGGTAGAGAGATTAGTGTTAGTTAATTGGAGCAAAAAAATATTTAGCCCAGTTTATCAGAATACCTAGATTATATTAAATAATGTTCTGACATTTTAAAGGTAGACTGATAGATCTATTTACAGTGTAAGTAAATAGGTCAATTGTTAGTAGATTAAGAATAGGCAAAGTAGGCACATTTTCTGTCATGTAGATCCCTGACACAAACCTTCAGGTGGAGGATGAAGCATTGAGCAGCATATATTGGCCTCGCCTTATATGTCTTTGCGTCTGGTCTATGCCATATTTGTTCTACTCAAATTTTGAAAAGTGCTTTGCAAGACAATAGTATTCAGGTTCATTTGAATAGTAAGTAAGCTATCCAGGCAACCTGTAAATCTACTTCATTAATGTTTCAACTTGCAGAGAGAATTATCAAGTGAACAATAATTTGTCCTAGATTTAATACAACCAGGTGCAAGAGCGGGAAGAGAGGGACAGGAGATCTACACACGTAGCCACATGTTATAAACATGCGCACGCACACACACACATGCACATAAACACACACACACAAAAGCATGCCACATATAAATGTGCAGCTTTATAATGCTGATAGGGAGAGAGGTCTCCGAATTGGATTTAATTATACTGTAGTCTTATATTGACAAATTGGAGAAGCTAGACATTGCAGAGAGTTCAGTGATCATAGCTTTTTTTCCCCCTCTTGAATAAATATAATAAAGAGAAGTTTTGAATGTTAACTATTGGAGCAAAGAATGAAAGAGGATTATTGCCTTCACGCTTTGCTTCTCCATTTTTGAGAATATCTGACTGATCACGACTGGAAAAGTTAATGTTGAATTAAAAATTTAACAGAACCAAGGACCTTCTTGGTCTTTTATGATGTATCTGAATGTAATAGTCCACTCTACTAGTGTAGAGGCTTTGAAGGCTAAATGTACTTCTGAAGAGGATCAATCAACTCATTGGTAGAAATGGGACATGAGATGTCTTCCTCAAAATTCTGTTCAGGAAGCATTTTTGACCAGTGTTTTCATAGCCTAACTATCTCACAAAACAACAATTGCAATGATTTTAAATGTCATTTTGCAACTTCCCAATAATAACTCTGCACATTTATATGATTGTGGTTTAAATGATGCCGTACTAAGCATAATCTGGGAAAATGACTTAATGAATAAATTATGCTTTCTAAATATTTTAACATGGCCTATTTTACCCCAAACTCAAGCCTATGCTGTTGCTAATATTTTTTTCCACTCCTACCATACTCTTTTTGTATCTTCAGTCTTTACTTCAGTTAATATATTCTAACTTCAGTTCAGAATCTTTCCATCTCCATAGAAATGTACTGATAACATACTATACCTTGATCTGGAGTTTTTCAAAATGTTTCAAGGATATATTTCAGACATTAAATATTTTTTTTCATATATTGTTGGTAATCAAAATATTCCTTATTGCTATCAGTTAGGCTATCATAAGGAAACCAAATTGTAAATAATTGCCATTACTGTAAGCACAGATAGAAGCAAAATTATCCATATTATTCAGTTCATTTAGCTCCTAATCAACTAGCAAAAAAATATTCTTCCCAACTGAGTATACTTAACTTAAAAACACCCAAATTTCTCAAATACTTTTCATGTCAAGATTCACTCATTGCTTTTAATTTATGCAAAACAGGAAAAATAATTTATATTTTCCAATACCTGCTGATTTGCTGACTTATGTTTGCAGTGGCATTCTTGTTTTACAGAGTCAGATCAGATTCCTAATTTTCAAAAGAAAATCCAAATTATATCTTAGTGAGAGACCTTATAAGGCAGTGATGGCTAACCTTTTCCAGACCGAGTGCGCAAACCCCCAAAATGCAATGCACGTGAGGCCCCCTGCATGTGCCCACTCTGCGCATGCGCCCCACGCACCCATGAATGCATGCATGGCTTCCATATGCCCCCCACCCCACGCATGCACACATGGCCCACCTTCATGTGCACTGCTCCCCATGCATGCGCACTCCCCCTACATGCCCTCTGCCCCTGTTTATGCTCACACGCCCCCAAACATGCCCTGCCCCTGCGCATGCCTGCACAGCCCTCCCTTTGGCAGATGCCCAAAGACCAGCTGGCTGGCGGGAGACATGCACACATGCACAGCGGAGTTGAACTGGGGCGACAGCTCTCGTGCTATCAGAGAGGGTGCTGCTGGCACGCGTGCCATAGATTTGCCATCATGGTTATAAGGAGTCTCATCACATCTGTTTGCGTACATTTATGACTTTATGTGCCGTTTCAGTTACTTGTCAGTACAGCCTGCCATTCTGATTTAATACAACAAATCTCAACAGAAATTTCCCACAAGATGGCTAATTTATAAATTCAACATCTCACTGAAGTAAAAAATTATCTTTATTATATTCAACATAAAGATTCTGTTGTTACCTTTTTTATTCATCATGATTAGCCATGACATTTGGGTGTTGAAGCTAAAATTTGCAGAAGCTTTACTGTAAGTCAAGCAGGAGTTTCCATAAAACCAAACAGAGTTCTTCTTGACTGGAGGGATATCTACAGAAACCTCCATCAGACATTTGGAGTACATGAAGAGGAGGAAGCTGCATTGGTGACAACAGGCATAAAGGCTCTAACAAGCATCTCCCAGTCAATGAGATATGAGCAAGGTCAAATTCATAACTATCACATTCATTCAAATTTCAGTGTCTGGCATTGCAGAATTACTGGCAGCTGGATATGTGAGCCATGCTTTTTAGGAAGCAACCCTTTTACAAAAAGGAGGTGACAATAAAGGCTTTCTTTAAGCAGTTTCAGTCGGTCTTCTGAAAGTGTTACAGTGACAAAATGATACTAATGAGAGGTTGCAGTCACTGACCACTGGAGAGATTTGGAGATCAGACCATTGTGATAAGTATTAAGGGAGATCAACATGGGCATAGTCTGGAAACATATTTGTGATTTTTCACTGCAGTTGGCAGGGGGATTGAGTGTATCCTGTTTCCCCAAAAATAAGTCATCCCCTGATAATAAGCCCAATCGGGCTTTTGAGCACGTGTGCTAAAATAAGCCTCACCCAAAAAATAAGCCCTCGGTGAAAATATTTAAATGCAGAGCTGGAAATCAGGCAAGACAGCAAGAGGAGCCCCATCTTGCTCCTTGTGTCCCAAAATAATAAGACCTCCCTGAAAATAAGGCCAAGCACTTATTTTGGGGTTCAAAAAGATATAAGACAGGATCTTATTTTCGGGGAAACAGGGTATGAAAAAGTGCAAAGCCTTAAGAAGCAGCAATAGTGCTTAGAGTTAAGCAAAGCAACTATATTGCTTGGCTTCATTGTCCCTTGACACACTTCTCCTTCCATCTCACATACCTCATATTACAGGTCAAAGCCCTGCAGAATCTTCCCTTGTAGGCTTATGGAGGCAGACTCCCAAACTAGGCTGTTTTGGCAGGGGCAACAGGAAATGTCAGTGCAAGTCAAATGTGTCCAATCTGTAACGTTCTCTGGCATATGGTGAAGGCTATTCTTGTTTGAGATGCTGAGAAGCTCTGAGAAACACAATGCAATTGCCCACAGTGCATACTGAAGATGCCAGCCTTAAAGTGAAGTTCTTCCTGTTGGAAACCTTTGATGGAGTCTTCAAGCAATCTCCAGATTTCTGAGCATGGAAGTACTCCAACTAATGCTGGGGTTGGGGATGGGTATGGAGAGACAGAAAAGATTTCTCAGCACCATCCCACAGCAATTTAGGAAGCAAATCAATCCCTTTCAATGCCCGAATTACTTTGTTGAAGCAAATCAATGTCTCCTTTAAAAAAAGTTTTAGGAGAAAACCATTTCACTTTTCCATCACTTTCTTTTGATTAGGCTTCTTTGACAAATTATTCATTAAGAATGAATGAGTATCTCACTTGGAAGAGGGTGAGATTTTTTTCAAGACGAAAAAGTTACCGCTTCCTCAGCCCAAAACAACACTGTTGAGATAAGAATTATATAGGCAACATTGACCCAATTCCTGGAAAAATTGTCCTGTCAAATGCTTTCTCTCTCAGTTTCATCAGTGGATAACATGGCACATCCATTTCAAAGGTTAGGCTGTTCACTCTCTGATTGTTCTCTGTCCAACTAATATTTCTGTGATCCACCCAAAAGCGATAAACTGTACACAATGGCAGCTATAAACCAGGCCTTCCTAAGATGAATAGTTTGTGCATATCTGTGTCAGTTGTATGCTTTTGGAGAACTAAAAATTCAATCACTTCCTTAAATATATTTACTTTCTCATTGAAGCCTGTAACAAAATTGAAAATTGAATATTGGGTCAATTGTATGGAGAAAAATACACGCTGTATTGATATTAGAGAAAGTTGAAATGTAAATATGCTTTACATTTATATCCTAACTAACAAAATGTTGCCTAATAAGGGTGATCAATTAGTATATTAAATGGAAAAAGAGTTTTAAAATGCAATTAATTTCTTTGGGGAAAAAATAGCTATAATCAAAATGTGATTCAGAAATAAGTATTTCTTTCTGCACAGCTTATTCATCTTGACTTAATGTTTGCAAGCTGTACCTGGAATGTCATAAAGTAGTACTGATTAGATGTTCCTCTTTCCTAGTCAGCCAGAAAGTGAATCTTCGACTGATTCAGAATATATTGCCACCTTCGTTCTTTTTCGTTCGTTCTTTCTTTCTTTCTTCTTTTGGTCACACAGTTCCATTGTCTGCAGCTCCACTTAGTGGAAAAGAATAGAATCCAAGAAAAGATCCAGGTATGCTACCTGTAAGGTCATATAAAGAATGCAAATATACTGAAAATGCCTAAAAAGTACCTCTTTTTACCAGGGTAAAGTTTGAAAACCATGAAAACATAATTTGGCTTAAATACTATATTTGCTTATATAAACATTATTAAAAGTGTTGACCAATTCAGAAAAGAAGAATGAAGTCAAATTATTTAGAGTTGTCAGTTAACATAAAAAGCCAAAAGAAATGTATAAATTAATCCCCATATTTAACATGCCAGGTGGCACAGTTGGATGCAAGTGATTTATGTTTCTTTTCTTCAGTTAAGAGACCAGAAATGTGTTTTCTACCCTTCTAAATAAAGAAAGATGCTATCGCAGAACCTGCTAAAAGTGTCAATTTGTACCTGCCAAGTGAAAAAACATAATATTCCTTTTTAAATGCTCCATTTACTTGTAAACAAATTTTATTTTTCTCTTTGGCCAACATTGTCCATCTACAGAATTAAAGAGAGATCTGGAGAGGAAAATTTTTTCCATAGTAGAACCTTAGCCATCAATTGCTTTGTGGTAAGAATGTCAGAGCAAACAGACATCTAGGTGACAATCATCTTAAGCATCTGAGCTGTTATGTTTGAGTTGTTATATTTAATATGGTTTGTTGTGCTTTATTTGCACAACTTCATGTTTTTATAAGTTGCCTTGGAAATGTTTATAGTCTGAAAGATGAGATAAAAACAAACATATATATATAATGTAAATGTTAATTATAAATTTCTCCCACAATTGCTTGAAATCTATTCTCAACAAGAAAATATTATGGTTTTCCAGAACACAACTAGGTAAAGTCATATCCAGCTAAATCTGGAGAAAGGACATTTAGGCTGACATTCATGGTCAACCAGATGATTTAGAATAAGAATGTTTTAGAATAACAGGGTTGGAAAGGACCTTGGAGGTCTTCTGGTTCAACTCCCTGCTTAGGCAAGAAACCCTACACCACTTCAGACACTTATCTAATCTCTTCTTTAAAACTTCCAGTTTTGGAACATGTACAACTTCTGGAGGCAAGTTATTCCACTGATTAATTGTTTTAACTGTCAGGAAATTTCTCCTTAGTTCTAGTTTGCTTCTCTCCTTGATTAGTTTCCACCCATTGCTTCTTGTTCTACCCTCAGGTGCTTTGGAGAATAGTTTGACTCCCTCTTCTTTGTGGCAACCCCTGAGATATCAGAATGCTGCTATCATGTCACCCCTAGTCCGTCTTTTCATAAGATTACACATATCCATTTCCAGAAAACGTTCTTTATATGTTTTAACCTCGAGTCCCCTAATCATCTTTCTTGCTCTTCTCTGCACTCTTTCTAGAGTCTCAACATCTTTTTTACATCATGGGGACCAAAATTGGATGCAGTATTCCAGGTGTGGCCTTACCAAGGCATTATAAAGTGGTATTAACACTTCACGTGATCTTGATTCTATCCCTCTGTTTATGCAGCCTAGAACTGTGTTTGCTTTTTTGGCAGCTGCTGCACACTGCTAGCTCATACTTAAGTGCTTGTCCACTAGGACTCCAAGATCCCTCTCACACAAGATTCCTCTCCTTGAAGCATCAGAGATCTAGGACATCAGAACATCAGAACAATCAACCACAACAACCAAATATACAGAGATGTTCTCTAAGAAAATAATTTACAGCTACAATGGGAAGAATTATGACATAAATAGAAGTTGGATCATGCATCTAGGTAGGTCTTCATGGAGATTTTTCATTTTGGGGAGGAAGCATTAATGAAAAATGCATCATGATCTCATAAGACAAACCCAAATATATATTTGTATATTTGTGCAAAACCACAAGGCAGATTTCTGTCACTAAGTGAATATTATTTTTTCATCATTGTGCTTAGTTGCAAGGGTACAATTCATTATTTCAAATAGAGCTAAACATCCTTTTCGTTCCATGCAAGAAAAAAAAAATTCTTACATAAATAAAAGAAATACTTTTTTGTGCTTTTCTAAACCATAAGCAACAATTTATTTTTATTTTCTTTTTTCAGACAAGTAGAAACTCACATGGTTCTTATTCAGCAGAAACTTCTAAAACTGGGGAGAATAATATTCTGGTCGTATGTGTTCTAGTTTCTATAGAACTGCACTTTCTGTTCTAGAGAAAGCCACAGAACTGTTGCTACCTTTCCCTATATTTTCACTCATGTTACAAGAGCATGCCTGCCAACATTAGACAGTGTTTCTATTTTTACAGCCTCTAGAAAAGGTTTTGGTGATCATTTTCAACAGCATCTCGCCTGTGTAAATATTTAGAATTAAATGCAAAAAGCAGAATTCACAAAATGCCCAAATAATTATTCTGATTTTCCTCTACCATTATCATTCAATTTTGTGGAAATGCAGATGTTCTTTATAATAGGTATAGTATAGGTGGCACCTGGCTCAATAGTAGTCACTGCAAAAGTCATCTTGGAGTCCTAATGGACAATCACTTAAATATGAGCCAGCAGTGTGCTGCAGCTGCCAAAAAAGCCAATGCAGTCCTTGGCTGCATTAAGAGAGGGATTGAATCAAGATCACATAAAGTGTTAATTCCACTTTATAATGCCTTGGTAAGACCACACTTGAAATACTGCATCCAGTTTTGGTCACATAAAAACAACATAAAAAAGATGTCAAGATTCTAGAAAGAATGAAGAGAAGAACAACAATAGCTAAAAACATGAAGAACAACAGCTAAAAGCATGAAAAACATGAAGTTGCTGGACTTGAGTAGGTTGAATGAAAAGAAGGATTAGGGGCGATATGATAACAGTGTTCCAATATCTAGGGTCTTGATGGTGAACCTTTTGCAGACTGAGTGCCCAAAGCGCAAGCACGCATGTGCAAATGTGTGTGCACACGCGTGAACCCCCAAAATGCAATGCAATGTGGCCTCCGTGCATGCCTCCCTCCCCCTGCATGTGTGCACGTCATCCCTGCACAAGCTTTGCCCCTACACATGCGTGAATGGGCCCCGTGCATGTGCATGCGGCCCCCTCACATACATCCTGCCACTTGCACATGCGCGGCAGAGACCTGACAACCAGCTGACTGGTGGGAGGCACATATGCATGCGCGGCGGAGCTGACCTGGGGCAACAGCTCGCGTGCCCACAGAGAGGATGTTGTGTGCCACCTCTGGCACATGTGCCATAGGTTCGCCATCATGGATCTATGGGCTGCCATAAAGAAGAGGAAGTCAACCTATTTTCCAAAGCACCTGCAGGCAAGACAAGAAGCAATGGATGGAAACTAATCAAGGACAGACCCAACCTAGAACTAAGGACAAATTTCCTGACAGAATAATTAATCAGTGGAACAACTTGCCTCCAAAAGTTGTGAATGCTCCAACGCTAGAAATTTTTAAGAAGAAATTGGAGAGCTTTTTGTCTGGAATGGGATTTATACCATTTATACGTACATGTTGGACTACAAGACCTCCAATATCCCTTCCAACTCCGTTATTCTGTTATTTAGGAGTCAGTCATCTTCTGACTATCTACATTTTATTAAATTCCAAGATAAGTGTCCAAAGGATTTCCCACAAAGCTGTTCTAGGTTCAAAACCAAACATAGCCAGAAAAATAATATATAATTGTGCAAGAACAATGGACTTCTGTATTGGTCTGCATTGACCTTGTCATTTGGTTGTTACAATTAAGCTCACAAATGCCACCCAAACGCATTCTAAAGAGATTCTAGAGCTGCACCAAAAGAAAAAAGAAAAACAGAAATTTATTTCACAAGGGAAGTAATTTTCTGTCATTTGAAAGATGCGACTCAGTCCAGTACTAGTTGCAATGCTATACAGACTAAAAGTGATCAGAGTGGGACTCCAAGCAAAGGAGCAGAGAAGGCAGTTTTGGTAGACCGACTGTGCAGATCTCCTCTTCACTTTTTATTTAAAGGAACAGCCAAGTAATAAAGCAATAAAGGGAGACTGGAAAGGAAGAGACGTAAACATTAGAGTGAAGTAAGACAATATGGGGATGTCATCCTGGATGGGTTAGCCCTGAGCTCTAGGCACTTGCACTTTATGGCAAGGAAAAGCTTTAAGAGATGAAGCCTGATGTCTGGTATGTTTTTTACAATGCATTCGAGAACAATACAGAAGTCCACTGGGCTCTCTGGTGCTCTGAAGGGACAGCAGAGAAATACGGAGCACTAGCAAGTATCAGGCAGCTGAGAATAACCTTCTAAAGAGCAGGGCAATAAAAACCGTTAACAGCCACAAAGGATCATAAACCAATAGTAAGGCACTATGACAGTCTCTGCCTCAAGGGAGAAACACCAGAAATGAGTTTCTAGGAGGAAGTAAAGACAAGCAAGTGAAGTGTCGACTTTTATTTGGTTTGCTTTACCTGAGTCCATCAGCAACAGCCTACCAGCCTCAGCTAAATGATAATCAACAGTATCTCTTGTTTTGTAAAAGGGAGTCCTACATAAAATTTTAGCACAACAAATATTGTACAAACCAGGGGTGGTTCGTACTTACCTACTCTACTTACTTTTACTACCGGTTCGCAAAGGGAAGCTTCTGCGCATTTGCAGATTGCCAATGATGACATCCAGGGTGGTGGGCGGAGCCTCCCACCGGTTTTACTACCGGTTCTTGCAAACCAGTCTGAACTGGGGGTAACCCACCACTATTACAAACCATATCCACTCTGCAAATATATGGGAAAGCCTGCCTTGAAAATTTATCAATTACTCTGGTTCTGAACTCTAGTTCTATTCTGGGACTGGAAACAGATTTCAGGAGCTCAACTGCAAAAACTACATGTAAGAACATACCTGTATTTTTGCAATATTCAAAATCTTATTTAAGGACAAAACTGGAGCCTAGTCTAAAACTTTTGACAAAGAAGTAGTTATTACAAAGTTCTGGAATAATATTGAAAGAGGCCAAATCCAATTTCATGCTTGTACCAGAATTTAAATCCAAGCATCCCTGACAGGTGGACTGTACTCCACTAGTACAAATACTTGCATGTCAGAAGCACCAAAATGCTTCCATGGTGAAAGGATTTACTGGTGACAGCACCATTGCTTAGGAGGATGCCCAGTTGGGGGCTCCTTTCCTGTCCCTGTGAAGTTGCTCACCGAAGTGGTACCCATTTATCTACTTGAGGTCACTCACTTTCAAACCACTCAGTTGGTGGAAGTGGAACCATGTGACAGGAGCTCACCCTGCCCTACAGCAGCAGCAACAGGTCTCCAGTTAAACATCTCCATTGAAGGAAGTCCACTACAGTCCTTCTCTGAGCAATGGGTTCCACTGTCAAACTGCTGATATTGTTTTCATAACCTGAATTCAGAATTTGGCTTCCTGAAACTTGAATCCATTGTTTCATTTCCTGCACTCTGAAGTAATGGGTAAAAAATCTTGACTTTTTCTTAAGGGGCATAGGTATATTAAAAAGGCTAATATATCCTCCCTAATCTCCGACACTAAATACTCCCAATCCCTTCACTCTCTCTTCATAGAATTACTTTCTAGTCCTCCTCATAATCCTTGTTGTCCTCCTCTGAACTTGTTCTGCTGTTTTAAATCTATCTTAATATGCTGCCTAAAACTGTGCACAATTGAAAGGGGGGATTAATGCAGAGCAACAACCAAGTCCTCTGATTTGAGATGTGAACTATTACTTCCTTTGATTGGGTAGCTCTATTTTTATTCATCAAGCCTAAAACTACACTTGACCTTTTGCAGCCACATTAAACCACTGGTTCATATTCAATTTGCAATGGACTATCATTCCAATACTTTCCTTTCAAATATGAATTCAAAATACATTCTGCAGTACCATCATTTATTTAGTAGGATTTATAAATACTTTCAGGAAATAATACTGTTCCTGCTCTTTCCTTTCTATATTTCTGCTCTTTTGAAAGAACTTACATCACTTATCTGTTCTAGTATAATCATGGGAAATCTTCCACCAGGTTCTAGATTACTTATTTACAGTAATCTGTTAAATGTGTTCGAGGATCGTGCCCAATAACTCCATAGACAGGTTTTCATTAGATCAATTACTGTTTATTAACTATACATCTTATCGTTACAGGTACAAGTCTGGAACTGAGGCAGGACCGCATGGCTGACCCTTAAGTACCCCCAGGGCGTGGCTAAGGTAAGGAGGGGTTATTGGGTTAGGGTGGACCTTGGGGGCTGGCTTGCCCAGCCCCCCTGCCTCTAGCTCTGGATCAGAGGCAAGGCATTTATTCATGACAAAACCCCCTCTAAATGCCTGGCCGAGATATTTTTGTGTGGTATGTACCTGAGGTGTCCTTTTCAAGAGGACGCCTAATTTTGATGTGAGGTACGTGTGCTGTTTATTTTGCAATGGCTTTGTTAGGATGTCTGCTGTTTGTTCTTCTGTGTCACAATGTATAACTTTTATGAATCCTATATTCGCAAACTGTCTAACGTGCTTGTACTTTATATCGATATGCCTCGACCTTTGACCCACTGCTTCAGCCTTAGATATTTCCATGGCGGCTTTATTGTCCTCATGCATGATGATGGGGTAGTTCGGTTCGGCCCATATGTCAGCGAGCAGGTCATCAAACCAGACCAGGTTGTTGGCGGCTTTGGACAAACAGATATACTCGGCCTCTGTGGTGGATGTAGCTACCAAGTCTTGCTTGCCTGTATACCAATGAACTGGGCTGCTGTTTAGAAAGAATACGTAACCCGAAGTGCTCTTTCTGCACTTCACATCCCCAGCCCAGTCAGCGTCTGCATAGCACGTGAGTGTGGGTGTTGTGGTGTTCTTGGGCTCTAATGATAGGCAAGCCTCGGAGGTTTGCTTTAGGTACCTCAATACCCTTTTGATTGCTTCCCAGTGGTACACAGTAGGCTTACCCACATGTCTTGACAGCAAGTTAACTGGCAGGGCGATGTCTGGCCTGGTCCAGTTCGCAATGTATAGTAGGGAGCCTATGGTAGATCTGTATAATGTGTTGTCCTTGAACGCCTCAGCCTCATTATACATGTCCTTCAAAAAATCTGGTTGCATTGGTGTTTCACACCCCTTGGCGTTTGTCATGTTGCATTTATGTATTAGTTCCAAAATTTTATCCTTCTGTGACAGTTGGAAAACCCTTGCCTGTTTTTGTGATTTGCACCCCCAAGTATTTATCTACCTTACCCAATATTTTTAGTGTAAAGTGTTTTCCTAGCTCATTGGCGAAGTTATTACATTTGCTAGCTTGATCACCGATATACAATATATCGTCTACGTATATCAAAACATATTCGAGGGAGCTGTCTGACTTCTTGGTGAAGAAGCAGTTGTCGGCTGAGGTGGCTGAGAATTCCATGGATTTCAATGTCTTGGATAGACACTCATACCAACGTTTCCCCGATTGTTTGAGTCCATACAAGCTTCGGTTTAGGATCCAGGTTTCTCCCTTCTTGGTGTTTTGGCTAGGTGGCGCTCTCACGTATATTTCTTTGTCGAGCTCAGCGTGCAGGTAAGCGGTTTGCACGTCGAATTGATGCACTTCTAACCCTAGCAGTGATGTGATTACCAGCACACACTTCACGCTCTCAGCCCTGACTGTGGGGGAGTACGTTTCCGTGTAGTCATCAGGGTATTTCTGGGCGAACCCCTGTGCCACCAGTCTAGCTTTGTAGAGCACTTTGTTTCCCTCTAGTGTTTTAACTTTGTAGACCCACCTAGTGCCTATGGTCGTCTTTCCTATTGGGACTTTAGAGGGAGTGTATACGTTTAGTTCCCTCAGGCTGTCCATTTCCCTTTCCATGGCCTGTTCCCATTTTTCTCTCTCCTTATCCGGTAACCTCAGTACGTCCTCATATGTGTTGGGGGTTAGTTGGTTAGTGTGTAGGGATAGTACGTAGTCCCCTAACCTTTCTGGCCTTTTGCCCCTGTTTGCCCTGACTGGTCTGTCAGGAGGTGTCTCTGTGTCATGCATGTACCTAGCTTCTCTCTCGGTGAGTGAGTCCACTTTGATGTGTGGGTGGTTTTCCTTCCATCCCTTCACTGGTATTTCCTGTCCTTTGGGTTTATTCTTTCCCTGTTCAGTGCCCCTTCCTGCTTGGTGCTTTATTTCCCTTTGATCATCCCCTGGTCCATCCTTGTTAAGGGACACCTCGTTGAGGTGTATTTTGGACCAGTTAGCGTTTTCGTGAAAGACAGCTGTTCGTGATATCATGAAATTGTTGCTGTTGTCTATGAACCTGTATCCCTTCATCCCCGGTTCATAGCCCATGAACCTCAGCCTCCTGGATACCCTGTCTCCCTTACGTCTGAGTTGTTTGGGGATGTGCACATCTGCTGTGACCCCGAATATGTGTAAGTGTGACACCTGTGGTTTCCTTTGGTACATTAACTCGTATGGAGTTTTATTCAGTACGCTGGACCATAGCCTGTTTAAAGTATAATTTGAATAAATGAGTGCTTCGGACCAGAAATGCTGCCCTAGGCCGGCATCCTCTAGCGCACACCTCATCATGGTCTGTAGTGTTCCATTTTTTCGTTCTACCACGCCATTTTGAAAGGCGGAAAACGGAGAAGTTGTGTAATGGACCATCCCGCATGCCTTCAGCCATCGCGAGAAGTCGCTTGATAAAAATTCAGACCCCCGGTCTGTCATTATTTGCCTGATTTTGGTGTTGTGCTGTGTCTCCACCCTCGCATAGAATTCCTTAAATTTTTGGAATACCTCATTCTTGTGTTTTAGGGTGTACACGAAGCCATAGCGACTGAAATCATCCACTATGGTCAGGAAGTACCTTTTCCTGTACTTGATGGAGGGCCTTAGTGGTCCCACTAGATCCATATGTACGAGTTGGAAGATCGAATTAGTTGTGCGTACTGACTTCTTGGGTCTTGGTTTGGTTTTTAATTTGGAGCCCTTACAAATAGAACACTCAAGATAGTTCTCACAATTCTTTATTTTTATACCTTCAGAGCATTCCAACATTTTCTGCACCACGGGAAAGCTAATGTGTCCTAGTTTTCTGTGTAATAGGTGGGCACAGTTGTCATGCATCAGTTTTCCTATCGCTGGTTTCTCCTTCCTGGGTGCCCCCTGCTCACTGGGATCATCGGTGGTGTGTGCGTGCCTAACCCCCTCTACTTCCCTACTTGTGTTGTCTGGGCTATTGGGTCTAACCCCTCGGTGATTGTTTACTTCTGGCTGTTTGTCCTTGGTTGGGTGGAAAAATGGTAGTTCCCCACTGACTACTACTTTCCCTATCCTTTTACCCCCTCTAGTTACCTGTGCCTTTCCTTCTTTGAAAGTCACCTCGACATTGTTATCCTTGCTCAGTTTTAGGGTGGCAAGGATATTATATGGTATATTTGGCACTAAAAGTACTCCCTGTACCACACCTATTCCTGGCACGTATGCGTTACCTTTGCCTGTTACTTGTACGTTATTCTGGTTAGCCACTTTTACTACAAAGCTTTCTCCTGTAAAAGAGGTTAGTAGATTGCGGTCATGTGTGGTGTGGTTTGTGGCTCCTGAGTCCAGTAGCCATGTGCCTTCCTCCTTGTCCTGGCCTATGCGTCGTTCTTGATTCCCTATGCCATACAGTGATCCGGTGTGGCTCTCCCTGGAACTGTCCCTGTGATCTCTCCTGTCCCTAGGGCTAGGGGAATCCCTACGCCTGTGTCTGACCTCTGGTGAGCGTCCGCTGGTATGTCTTGCCCTTTGTTCTGGTCTATCTCTTCTATGTACCCTGTCCCCTGTATTTTTAGGGCAGTCCCTTTTGTAATGGTTTCTTGACCCACATATATAACACTCTGTGTTGCTGTGGTTTCTACCCTGTGGCTCAACCTTCCTGCTGGGTCTTTGCTCCCTGCGGCTTAGAGATCGGTCCTTTCTGATGCTATCTTCGGATATTAGTTTGCTTGTTAGTAAATCCAGTGAGAGCCTCCCTGTCCCTAGATTGTCTATCTGCGTAATGAAGGTGTCCCAACTAGGGTCTAGGGAATTTACTATGATACTTATCATGGTCCTCTCGCTTATGACCTCCCCCCTTTGTGTCAGCTGGGCCCTGGTGTTATTTAGTGATAGTAAATGCTCGCTCATTGGAGTCCCTGCCTTGAGTTTGGTGGCATAAAATTCCCTGGACAGCCTGGTGGTGCTGGCAACGCTTTGGCAGTAAAATAGTTTGTGCATTCTCTGTATTATTTCTAGAGCAGTCAGGTGGTGGCTAATGCTGGGGTAAATACTGGGGGTAATGCTGGCAATGACAATACAGTATGCTTTGTGATGGATGCAATCCAATTCAAAAGTCCAGGGTTTTTCTGGGGGGTCTGTAACCATAGACAATAGGTCTTCCTTTAGCAGGGTGGCCTGGAGCTGTTGATTCCAGTCCAGGAAATTCTCCCCATCTAGCCTTAGTTTGGGAAAGTCACTGGGCAAAGTCCCTGAATTGTAAGTTAAATTACTTACATTATGTCGCTGTCCATGGTTCCTCACGTAAGGATACTCACAATAAGGCAGAGGAACGACTGTGGCAAGTCTGAACTGACTTGTCTCTATGTGTCTGCGTCGGTGTAGCTCTATGTCCTGTTCCGTTTCTCTTACAGGGGCGTGCTGCGCATGCGTGAGGTTCATTTCTCCCCAGTCGCCGTGGAGTGAGGAGCTCGTCCATGCTGCTCCCGGGTGAAGGCCCCAATCTTCCAGATGGGCCTTCAGTTCCTCCCCGGTCGGCCTTGCTTGCTCGGGATCGTCGCAGATCACCGTCTGGAGTCTCGGAAAGCGGTGAGGATCGCCGGTAGATGCTGGGAGTCCCGCTGGGGCCGCAAATGGTCCCGTGCGGATGTCACCTGTGGGTGTCGGGCCGAGCCCCCTGCCCGCCGATGGACGTCCCCTGCCTGTGGATGGCCTCGCGGTCCATGGATCTGGTCCCGGTCGTCGGTCCAGTGTGTAATCCCATCGCCCTTGGTGTCCCGTTTTTGTGGGTAGGTTCCTTAGGGGCTCTGGGTGGCCCTGGGTCCATGCGATGGTGGCTAGCTTCCCAGGGTGGGCGTCGGTGCCGGCCCTCCTCGCGCTGGGGTCCCCTTTGCTTTTTGGCCTGGCACCGGGGTGTATGGTCGGTATTTTCACCTTGTCCCCTAGGGCCGCGGCGATTAGTTCGATGGCTTTATTGACCTCGGGCTCGGTAGGCGAGTCTGTAGGTTTGGGTTTTGGGTTTTTGTGCTTTTTGTAGTATTTTTGGTCGGTTGTTTTTGAGTAGGCCCCGATTCCCGCCATGGGATTTAAATCTCGGGAGTCTATTGGTGGATGGTCGGCCATCTTTGATGATGCCGCCTCCCAAGATGGCCACCGTAAAAAGGGCGCGAAGTCTCCTTCGGCCTTTGCGGTAGGTTTTTGGTGGGGGAAATCTTCCCTTACCGGGTCTTTGTCGCTGTAATCGGATTCGTCTTCATCTTCCTCACTCGCTGCTTTGCAGCCTTTGATCAGGCTTCGGAGTTCCGCGATGAGGTCGGTGTTGCTTTGTGACGAATCTATCAGCTCCATGAGTTTTCCTTTTAGGTCGTGCATCTCTTCTTTTGAGGTTTCGTGTTTCGTCCACCCCTCGTTGCTTCTGGCCGGGGTGGATGGGTGGTGGAGTAGGCCGCTCGTCTCGGGTGCCTCTCCTTGCGTGGTTTCGGGTTGGGCAGATCGTTCTGCCATCTTCTTGGTGAATGCTCTGGTATTCACCCTGTCTGTTGTGGTCCTTTGCATGCTGTGGAGTATTAGGATTGGGCTATCCAACCATCCTCTGCTACCATATTGTTAAATGTGTTCGAGGATCGTGCCCAATAACTCCATAGACAGGTTTTCATTAGATCAATTACTGTTTATTAACTATACATCTTATCGTTACAGATACAAGTCTGGAACTGAGGCAGGACCGCATGGCTGACCCTTAAGTACCCCCAGGGCGTGGCTAAGGTAAGGAGGGGTTATTGGGTTTGGGTGGACCTTGGGGGCTGGCTTGCCCAGCCCCCCTGCCTCTAGCTCTGGATCAGAGGCAAGGCATTTATTCATGACATAATCATATTCACCTTCCTGTATTCATACTTTAAACAATTTTGCTTGATTCTCATGCCCTGAGCATTAGTGTATAGACCAGTGTTTCATAAACTTAGCAAGATGTGTGGATTTCAAATCCCAGAATTCCCCAACCAGCAAGGGCTTAGCTTGCTGGCTAGGGAATTCTGGGAGTTGTCTACACATCTTCAAGTTGCCAAAACTGAGAAGCATGGGTATAGACAACAAAGTCTAGTATGCATTCTTTGGGTGAATGTTCTTCCTGATTGCTCAGTGTTGTTTAATTAAACAAATGCCCATTTCCTTTTGCAAGAAACAAATTTTCCATATGGCCTTTCAATTTATTTGTCTTAGCCCTCCCCCCGCCCCCCCCCCCCAAAAAAGATTCAATTTAAAATCCTTCTGTTTAATATAAACATGTTTTGGCCAAAAACATTTTATTAATCCATGTGAGGTACAACCTATTTCATTTCAGCAGATCATCATCCAAATAACTCTCATGGGCCCCAAAAACAAATCTCCCTACTGACATTACTAGCATGGCCAGTCATTTTCTTGCAGTATATCTATTTCCCTTTGTGGTCCTTTTTCATATTGAGGATGAACAGTGCTGCTTGAGCCTGAGCCACTGGGTCTTGAGCTTCCTTGCTAGATCTTCAAATAATTACAATGTGTTATACACGTTTAGTCCATCACCTACTGTATGTCTGCAGGACAGAATAACTGATATTGGGCTCAATATGCTTTGGAAGTTGTTCTGTCATATTCATTGTTCCTTGCTCCTTGACAAGCAATAACAAACTTCCCAAGAAGATAGATCTGACTGACACATATTTGCTTAATTACCTATACTAGTGAATCAACAATCAAAGATATATGTCTGTCTCAGGGATTCACTTACCTCAAATATTCACTTACTTTCGCTACCGGTTCGCAAATGGGAGCATGTGCATGCTCACTTCGCTCACACGCGCCACCTCTATGCATGCGCAGGACTTTCTGCGCATGCGCCAAGCGTCAAAAACAGGACGTGATGACATCCAGGCGGATGGGCGGAGCTTCCCGCAGTCGCCGCTACCAGTTCGCGGAACTGGATAGAACCAGCTGAATAGCACCATTGCTCTGTCTTCTTCCAACCTCCTTGACATTTAGGTATCCACGGTTCTATCTCCAGTTCCACTGTCTCTCTTTTTGTCCCCTGAAGACTCAGAGCCTGTTTTTTCCATTGTTCCTGAGCAATTAGCACAGCCACTAGTTTCCTGGACTTGTTACCTGGTTTGATTATCTTTTTGAATACTTTGTCAGATTTTATTGGGATGCCTCCTTAATTTGATTTAATAAATCTCTGTCCTCTCTCGCCATCTGAAATATGGTCACTTGCTGTTCCTTTGCTTCAATCATTTCAAGCTTGCCCTTCCTGGAAATATACATCAGGTTCTTTTTAGACAGAAATAGAAATATGCCACAAGGACTCCCACAAGTGCGGATCACTTTCACATTCTTTCTTAAGGTTTTACAGTAGACCCTGCTGGAGGTGCAATTCCAATAGCAGTAACTCTTGAGCACCTGATGACCTACTGACCACTAGGGGGCAGTACAGCACAGATACAGAGTTAAGTATTTCTCTTGGTTCCCTCTTGTGTATATCACTTTTCCTGCTCTTCTTCTAATTTAAAGGTAAAGGTAAAGGTTCCCCTCGCACATATGTGCTAGTTGTTCCCAACTCTAGGGGGCGGTGCTCATCTCCATTTCTAAATCAAAGAGCCAGCGTGTCCAAAGAGTCTCCATGATCATGTGGCCGGCAAGACTAAGCACCAAAGGTGCACGGAACTCTGTTACCTTCCCACCAAAGGTGGTCCCTATTTTTCTACTTGCATTTTTTACGTGCTTTCGAACTGCTAGGTTGGCAGAAGCTGGGACAAGTAACAGGAGCGCACTCCGTTGCGCAGCACTAGGGATTCAAACCGCTGAACTGCTGACCTTTCAATTGACAAGTTCAGCATCTTAGCCACTGAACCACCATGTCTTCTAATTTAAGAGATTGCTAATTGAGGTCCCTTATTTCTGCCTATATTCACAGGCACACACTCACATAGCACACACTCTGGGACTCTTTTCTATAGGATGTACCTGGGCTTTGCCTGTGGCTAGATAGCATTTCTTGTAAATACATTTTATTTGTCTCATATCATAAAACCTGCTTTACTAATCATTGCTCTGATCAGATTCTTGCTCTCTGAAACACTCACAAGACTTTTCCTTCCTTAAACTATGCTGCAAAGTCCTGATTGCTGTCTCTGTTTATTCATCCAGTGGAACTTAGCTGTCTTCTATTCCTCAAGTGGAAGGCAAGATGGCAATAAAGAACCAAGAAACATCTGCTGGGATAAGTGAATTTACACAGCTATTTACTACAAAACAAGACAGCATGGTAGCCATCTCACTAGAGTCATTCTCATAATGCATAACAACACAAAGAGAATACTTGCATGTACACAATATAGGGGAGCTACTTTTACTTTTAGCAGCCAATTTAGACCACAAATAGTATAAAGCAGGGGTGTCAAACTTGCGGGCCAGGTGCATCATGTGCTGTCCATGCCCACCCCCATTTTAGCGAAGGGGGGAAAGTCGCAATACGTCACGTGATGAAAACATGACACCGCGAGTTTGACACCCCTGGTATAAAGTTTGTGGATCCTTCCTTCCTTCCTTCCTTCCTTCCTTCCTTCCTTCCTTCCTTCCTTCCTTCCTTCCTTCGTTTCTTCCTTCCTTCCTTCCTTCCTATGCCACCCATTTCGTTACCTAATTTTGGCACAATGTTTGTGAAACAATAGTCTGTTTTCTTTTTAATAATTGTTCTGCTTCTAGGATAAGAAAATATACCTCCCCCCCCCAAAAAAAATCAGGTTCTTCTTGCAACCTGCAACCAGGTTCTTATGATCACTGATTTATTTTAGCCGCCCTGAGTCTTCAGAGAAAGGCGGCATATAAATTGAACAAATTAAATTAAATTAAATTAAATTAAATTAAATTAAATTAAATTAAATTAAATTAAATTAAATTAAATTAAATTAAATTAAATTAAATTAAATTAAATTAAATTAAATTAAATTAATTAAATTAAATTAAATTAAATTAAATTAAATTAAATTAAATTAAATTAAATTAAATTAAATTAAATTCTGCAATTAGATGTACAAACTGAGCTAGACACAAGGTGCCAAATTCAGAGTTAATTTTAGTGATGACTGGAATGAAGAATATGACTTTGAATATGACACTGAACAGCCTTGGTTGGTTTACTGCTTTTAGCTTAATGTGCTAGGAAAATTTGTCCAGGAATTATCTGGCACTTGCGTAAATTCTGAACGTTGTATCCCACAACAGAACTTAAAACAGGGAAAATTAGACTGAACTAATAAAACAGAGCTGAAGCTGCCAAAATAGAGCTGTTGCACGTTTTGTACCAAGCGATTCCACAATTCCTCTAAGTGAGCCTCACTAATTCTCAACAGTACATGTTTTAAATTCTTCCCAGGTGCACACAAAAGCTCATGAATCCCAGTTGGGAAATTTCCCAGAACAGATCATTCTTTTGTTAAAACAAAATATTCTCCATTTTACAGTAGAGCATAATTTCAGGGCATCAGACCGTATAAACAGTTTTAGTCTCTGAATGACTGGAATGCCAAGTGGAATGAAGACCTGGAAAGAAAGAGCAATTCAGAAAGGCAGATCAGGGAGAGTCCTTCTCATTAAAAACACACCTATCCGCCCATTGTCCACAGAATAGTGCCTTCAAGTTAAAACAAGGACAAAGGAGCCAGACAGGCTGCCAAAGCTCAATGTGAGTAAATCAACTTTCTCAGGTTCTAAACCTAGTTTCATGGTGAACTAATCTATCATCAGAACAACAAACTTGCTCCAGAGAACTCATTTGGGAGCATTGCAGAACTGTAACAATTTGGCATATTTTTCCTCAAATCAGTACCTCAAAGATTTGAGTCATTTGATTTGAGTTAAAAAAAAAATAGTGAACAGAGCATCTAAGGACTTGACTAGTTTTCTAGAGAGAGGGGAACTGGGAAGATCTTTCCCCCTCTTTTGTTTACATTTATATACCTTCTTGCAGATTTGTGTGCAAGAAATTATGAAATTATTGTAATATGATCATGCTTTTATTTCATAAAGCCAGAGATAAGACTAAAAATATTTTTGCTGTCTGAGTAAAGATAAGACGTTCCTGTTTCCATGCTACATATAAGCAAACTAAATTGGTAGGTGAATCTTAATTCACAATAAGGATGTGGTAGCAATATCCATCAACATGGGGGCAGAATAATGGAATAACAGAGTTGGAACAAAGCCTCCAGCCTCCTAATCATCTTTGTTGCTCTTCTCCGCATGCTTTCTAGAGTCTCAACACCTTTTTTTATATCATGATGACCAACTGGATGCAGTATTCCAAGTGTGCTCTTGCCAATGCAGTATAATGTGGTACTGACACTTCATGTGACCTTGACGCTATCCCTCTGTTGATGCAGTCTAGGACTGCATTGGCTTTTTTGGCAGCTACAACACACTATCAGCTCATACTTAAGTCTTTGTCAGCTAGGACTCCTAGCTCATGCTACTGCTGTTGAGCCAGGCACCATCTATTCTATACCTTTGCATTTGACTGAGTATAAAATCTTACTTTTCTCACCACTGAATTGCATTTTGTTAGACAAGACACAGTGTTCAAGTCTGTCAAGACTCTTCTGGAACTTCAGCCTATCTTCTAAAGTATTGGTTATTCTCCTCAGCTTGGTGTCATATGCAAATTTGATGAGTTCTCTTTATATCCATCATTTAAATTGTTTATGAAGATGTTGAAAAGTACTGGGGCTAAAATGCAATGAGGTACCCCTCATTGAGGTACCCCATTGCATGCTTCTCTCCATGTTGATATAGCACCATTGGAACTACATGTTGAGTGCAGCTGGTCAGCTAGTTACACAGTTGGGCAGCTAGCTTACATATGAAGCACAAAGCAGTATTTGTCATTTTGCCTCTGCTTCCTACCATCTACTAATAGTAGTTGCCACTTGCTTTGACCTATTGATAGAACCAGCCCTGGGCTCAGGAGATTAGGACATAAGTATGTGGTACATTTATCAGACGTGGAGGAGGAAAACTTATTTTCTGCCTCTAATGGCAGAGACTCAGTATAAGAACATATGAATAAAACGCTTAATGCAGATATATTACCATATATTACCAGCAAGTCTGCATGATGTTTCTTTAAGCAAAAATTTTGTATTCTTCCAAAAGGTTCAAGATTATTTCCCTTCCATATGGTATTTGATGTCACAATAATTCTATAAATTAAATTAAGCTGAGAGAAAAGGCCTGGCTCAGAGCTAGTTAGTTAGAGTTAGTTAGCACCAGATACAAACTTATACATTATTATTTATAGAGACTAACTAGCTAGTTACTCTTCTTTTAGGGTTAAACCTTTTCCAGAGACATATCTGTATTCTGCATTTTGTACTGCAGCAATGAAACTGGAATACAAGTTCCTGCTAAGGAAGGAATGTCCAGCTCAGTAAAAGGATACTTAATTTTACTGAGTCATATTACATAATGCTTTAAATACTTATTTTAATGACTGACATTTGATGTGTGTATGTGTTTTACACATACCCACACATGTATTTCTTTGCATTTTACTACACAATTTTTAATGCACTCTTACAGTTTATTTTCATGGATATAAGAAATATTCATCTTTTTATACAGACTTTTTCAATAAATAATATTTATACAGGTTTTTTTAAAAAATCAGAGAACTGCATCAAAAACATTGAAGATATGGAAAATACCAAGTAATAACTGCTTTTTGATTCGGGAACTAAAGCGCAGGGAAGTTTATATTAAAACTGAAACCATTCATTTCTTTTTCATACCATATCCTTCAGCCCTTTAAAAATAGTGATGCTCAACATTTTAAAAAAACCCACTCAGTGGCTCTTAAGTGCTTTAAAATAGAAAATTAGTTTTTAATTAACCTATCAAAACTTTTATACCTCTCCTTAATTTCTTATGACAATAATATATACATATAGAAGTATGTTTTCTAACTGAAGCAAATTTTATTGCTGAACTCTAGACTGCAGTTAAATATAGTTGTCACAAGATGGCAGAAAAATACCATCACAGTTTAATTTTATATGAACTGGAAATACACCATCAAGCCAGCCTAAAAATTATCCAAGTACAATTTATTGGATAAGCTTAAAATAAAAAAAAATGCTAACCCCTCCAGGTATTTTAAATTTCAACTTTCATCTGCTTTAGCCAAGGGTAAAGGGAAGTGCAAAGGATTATGGGGAATTGTAACACAACACTGTTGGAAGACTAACCTGATTTAGACCCTGTCTTGCTTACTGGTTACAAAGCAGCAACCATTTCTCACAGTACTGAATGAGTTTGAGCAGGTCAAATTCTGCTTCGAAGCATGACCTTTGGAGGCTTAAGAACACTTTGCCTCATATGTATCCAGCAAAGGAGACATTAGATAAAAAGCAGCATATCATTTTCAGGCTGTGATGAAATAAAATATTTAAAGTTAATGCTGAATAATAAATCAGTTTTAATTTTAAAAATACTATTAATTAGGGGCTGCCACATCTGGAATGCACAAAATCTCACCTCGGATAAATGGGAGCAAAGAAGGTTGAAAACATTGACCCAATAGTCGCTATCCAGATATTTGCAGCTTATATATGGCAGCCTTAATTAATAGGAATCATCCTTTGAATCATCTTCTTTGAACTGTGTTTCCCTTCACGTTACAGTAAGGCAGTTTTAAACTTGACAATGGTTAGCTTGTACCTTTCCTTCTGGTATTGAGCCTAGAAGTGGTGGACCAGGCAGGACTGATGAATTTTGGGAGACTTCCATTTCAACCCTCACCACTCCCCACCCCTGCCACCCTGGTCATTTATTGTCTATTCATACCCAAATGGATGGTAAGTGCTTGTTTTGGATTCAGCTTCAATGACCAAAAGATAGGCTGTCAAGATCTATTACAGGCAACAGAACCGAAACAATATATTAAACAGAGAAGAAAATTGGGTATTTAATGTAATATGGACTTGTGTTTGGGACAATATCTGCAAAGTAGATTCCAATATTTCATTTTCAGTTCTTCCACATCCCTTTGAGAACTGAACAGAAGGGAACTAAAGAAAGCTACTACAGTCATAAGAATCCAATTTTGTTCCTGCAGCCATAGGAGATTAAAATGAATCAAATTGGGTATGCTGTGGACCACAAATCCCAAATTGCCTTTTTCATACTGAACCGTTCTCCTGCATCCTGGAGGAAGAGCAGTTTCCACTAGCAAAAAGGCCTGTGTTACAAGAACCAGGAGTTTTAATAATTTAAAGTGTGCGCTGCCTTTGAAGGATACTGGTAATGGAAACCCTTATCTGAAGTCATTGGTGCTAATGGTGGCATTAATTTAAGGCAGTGCTTTGACTTTTGAGCCTTCAGTCTTGCCAAGCAAAACTGCCCCCATCTCCTCTGTCAGAATGTTCTGTGCAAATTGCAACACATACATTTCTGAGAATCCCAACCTTGTTTAATTCCAGCAAATTTACAGTTTCCATGAACACAGGCTGACTTAAGCAAGTAGAAAGTCAGGGCACTTTTAAGGAAATCGTTTGACGCATCTATAGATACACACCACAAAGCTTCATTTGGCAAACTGTGCTGTGGCAACTCCCACAGGGATACAGAATGCTGGGACAAAACACTGTGAATCTCAGTTGAAGAGCCAAAAAGCTTTTCCAGATCCCCAGGCAGAAAGCTTTGGCTGCCAAATCTACAGCAGAGAGAGACAAAAGAGAGAGGATAAGAAAAGGAAAACATGTCCGTGTTTTCTTATTTTAGAAAGAGAGTCCGCTTCATAAACCCAAATACTTTATTTGAAATAGAACTATAAACTCACAAGTCCTTTGCTGCACATTTTTCAACATTGTTTATCTTGTTCAATTGAGCAATAGTTATTATTCAACCATTACTAGAGCCTTTAGGTTCCAACTTTCCTTGGATAAATCAAATACACTACGAGGGGGAAAACATTCCTGGGTCAAGTCCTGGTAATTTCCCATGCATTTTAAATTCTCAGGCTGCATTAATCTGTTTGCTGATTATCATTATATGCTCTGGCAGTATTGTCCAAGCCTCACAAAAGCTGATTATCATTATACTGGGATTCTTTTCTCCTTATTTTGTTTCATACCAACCTCAGCCAAATCAGGATTAATTAAACTGAATTTGATATGAATCCAAACCATAACCCTCTCTATCCTTTGCCAAGTCAACTTTGAATTCCTAAACTCATGATCACCACTGTTCCAGTGACCTGTGTCCCTGGGATTTATAAATAGCATTATATACAATAACACTGCAAATCAGTAATAATCTTGATGTCAGGGTTCCAAATAACAAGCCCAATAAAAGAAGACTCCGAGGCTAGAATTTCCTCCATTCCATACAATCCCTGACACTTGAAAGAAAAAAGGTAATAAATAGGCTTACTCAAAGATATTGTTCTGTTCAATTGATAGTTTCATGTTGAATGTAAAAAGCTGAGTTTCCATTCCCAAGAAAGAAGACAGTTTCAGTGTGTGTGTGTGTGTGTGTGTGTGTGTGTGTGTGTGTGCATGTGCTATATGCAGACACATATCTGCATATGTGCGAATGAGTCTATACAGTCCTTAGCTATCACATCAATAGCCCATGCATCTCTCACGGACAGAAAAGACAAAAAGACAATAATAAAAAAGAGCCCTGGTGGCACAGCAGACTAAAGCACTGTTGTTATTAACATCAGTTGCCTGCAATTACTGCAAGTTCAAATCTCACCAGGCTCAAGGTTGACTCAGCCTTCCATCCTTTCTAAGGTAGGTAAAATGAGGACCCGGATTGTGGGGGCAATAAGATGACTTTGTATAAAATATACAAAAGTATGAAGGTTATTGCTTAACGCATTGTAAGCCGCCCTGAGCCTCTGGAGAAGGGCGGCATATAAATCAAATTAAAAAAAAAAAAGATTGTCATTTTATTAAGCCTTTAGAATCTAGGACTCTTCCAATCCACAGAGTTCATTGAGGAATTTGGGAACTAAAAATCATTGTTTTGGAAGAACCTAGGTTGAGGAAGTTTGGTTTGTGTATGGAATAATAGTTGTCTTTTTGATTACAAAGAAATGCAGAATATCTCAGTTGCCATGCAATACTTCATATATGGAATTGTCAAGACACTAATACGATTGTAATTGATCCAAGAACTTTGTTTTATTTATTTTTTTTAGTTTGAATTATAGTCTGAAAAAGTATATGTCTGATAAAAGTGAATAGAGACAATGAATTTACCAGGTGGTATAATTTGGGAAGTTCTTCCTTAAAAAAAAAAGTTAAAATCTCCAAACATGATAACAATTGGTTTCATAATAAGTTTGGCAACTGTTCGTGACTTTGGACCCAGACCTGGAAAAATAATTTGGAGCTCCAGATGTGCCAGGATAAAATGGCTTATCTGCACCTACTGTGTTTTAATAAAGAGCTGCACTAGTTTCCAGCTGCCTACTATGCACAAGAACAGGTGTGGGCCTGTGTGAACCTTTAAAGACCTACATGACTTAGGCCCTGCCAGTCTTAAGGAGCATCATTCCTATTGTGGATGTATCTGGTTATTTAGATCAGCAGGAAAGCGTTTGAAGAATTCCTCATTACCAGAAACTCCAAGGGTATGACAAGAACACATTTTGTTGTTTAGTTCCTGGTTTCTAGGACACCTTTCTCCTAAGAAGTACCTTCACTCTCCCAGTATATGATGAATAAGTAAAACTCCACTTCTTCTACCAAACTTATGATGATCTTAGTTTTAATTTTAGCTCTGGAACCATATGATTGAAGCCCTGTATCCTTTAGCTGCATTGCTACAGGGTATGTACAGTATATAAGACAACTTTTTATCTTAGATATCTTATCCAAGTTTTATTAATAGAAACCAGTAGAGATTTCTGCAGGGTGTAGTCAAAAGCAGGGGTGTCAAACTCAATTTCATTGAGGGCCGTATCAGAGTTGTGATTGACCTCAGATGGCTAGGGTAGGCGTGGTCAGGGTGGGTGTGACCACCTTGAGGTCACTCCTGTCGGGGGTGCCTATGGTGGCCCAAGAGCTCTGCCAGTGGGACAGACTCCTGCAACCCTCTGCCAAAGAAAATGGAGCTTGTGTGGGGCCACCCGTGGCCCTCGTGAGCTCTGTTTTTGGCTAGGATGGCTGCCTGCAACCCTCTGTCAACGAAAATGGAGCACGGCCCTCCCAAGCTCTGTTTTTTCTGACATAGGCACCTCGGGCAGGTGCTTCGCTGTTTCCAGGGCGGCCCCACAGGCCATATCTAAGCACCCCGTGGGCTGGATCCAGCCCCCAGGCCTTGAGTTTGACATCCCTGGTCAAAAGAATCAAGATGGTAACTATCATGGAGCGTCTGAAGCTCAGTCTATTTTTTATGTCCTATATAACTTCTTTTTTTTTTTTTTACAGTTTTTACAGTTTAAATGGCAGATAGAGCACTTTTCAGTAGATGCTGAATGCAATATAATGGATAAGGGGTAAAAGCAATAAATACATGTGGCTGTTTTTTAACAAGAACCTTTGCATTGGCCATTAAATATACCAGTCAACTTGACTAAATATGGTTCAAAGTCATGCCTTATTTTTATATTTATGTACTATGAAGGAAACTGTATGCTAGCATGCAACCTTGTACATTAATTTCTTTAACTCTGTTTTATCTTCTTATGTTTGCCAAATGTACATGACAGGAAGTTATTAATTAGGTTTCAAAGTATATATTAATATAGTCACATTTCATTTCAGTTTATTTTAATATCTGCAAATATTTGTCCTTGATATTATTTCTTTGGCAATCATACACTCTATATTTGCTGACATTTTAGCCAATATGATTTAAGCTGAATGGAAACCACTTTAATGATGCACCTTAGTAAAGTTTTGGAGCTTAGAGTAAAATTTTACATCAGTTTCCAACTGCCACTCCAACTCCTGGACCTATAATAGAAGAACTATCTTCTCTGCATTACCTTAGAATAGAGTTTTAAAAATGAAATAAAAGTCATCCTGTATTCCTTTATATATGCAAAATGTAGAACACTTCATCCTTGAAATGCTTCCCCCAAATGTTCTAACCAGATTTATTTGTGGTGATACCCCAAGCTCTGGGCTAGGAGCATGTCCAGAAAAAAAAAACTATTTTGGAGTGAGCCTGAAGTGGCAAAGATTATATTATTAGAAGAGCAGGTATGGGCATTCCTAATGGAGGTATGTAGGCCAGTCTTTGGATGTTTTTTTAATTAAATCTCCTCTGAGTCCATCTCAGCTTCTAGTGACTAATAGGTAAATATTTTAAACCTCAGGCTTTGTATTATTTCTTGCATTTTATATCAATAAGACTGATATAACATTGGCCATATTGAGTACCAGTTTATTTGTATATTTTTATTGTTTTTATATTGTGATGCCCAGGAAAATGCCCTGAGAGGTGGCTGCTAAGAGTTAGCTTTATATGTAGCATCTAATCAGATAGAAACGTTCTTCCACAAATTGAGTGCCCGAGGAACTGTTTTAAATAATGGGGAAAATAAGAGTTGACAGCACAAGCCTTTCTGTATGATGTCTATTTCTCCTGCCCAATCTCCATGGCCAGAACAGGTTGACTTTAAACTGCCTGTGGTCCATCTGTTCACATTTCCTGAAGCATTTTTATACTTCTGCACAAAGCGAGAGAAGATAAAAATGTCTACTTGAAATTTAGATGTGTTTATGCTTAAGATTTGCAGCATTACTCAATGTCAAGAAAAGAAACTCGGGGTTGCGGCTTACGACAGCTGCCAAAATTGCTTGTATCATAAACAAATCCAGCTCATATGTTACTATTATCCTGTATCCATCAGTTCCCTTTCCATTTTCTCTGTCAGGAGCAGATACATCTATGGGAATGTTCACAAAACATACAGAATTGATTGGTAATATTTGTATTAAAAGCCAATGGCTGTTTTGACATATATCAACAATGTATCAGTGTAAACTCTTGACCAGAGTATTTTTAAATTAAAAGTGAGGAATCAGTGCAACAAAAACAAAGTTTTCTTTATACAATACAAAGTGAAACTATAGAATTTTCCCATGATCCCTTGATGGGCCCTAACTTGAATGATTTTTAAAATGATGGAAGACAACAACTACTGATCTAGATAGTTGCGTATTACCTCCAATATAAACTGCAATGTGTATCTCTTGAATCTGTGGAACTATTACTGCATTTATATCCTGTTTTGACTTAGAGCCGTATGTAATGTAATAAGCTGCCGTGACAAAATGGCTGCATTGATGAAGGTAGATAACTATCAACACATTTCTCAAAAAAGGAAATTGCTAATATAATTTGCCTAAAATCCTATTGCAAATGGACAGAAAAATCCTATCACATAAAACCATTCCATTGCACCTTTCATCCTGTCACTCACTCAAAATCACCCTCAACTCAGATTTTTACCCTTAAATTTCCAGCAGAAATCACTCATTCTATACCTATAGCATGCAAGATGTAGTGTTTCCATTCCCAGTTTTGAAGATTATATGTCCCTGACACTGAGAAAAAAACAATATCCCAATGAGAAACATACAAACCCTTTCTGACTTTCTCTCCTGCTTGCTCTGTCACTCATCATCCTAACTTCCAGACTGTCTGTTCCCATGAATTTTGCAACATTTTGTCACATTGTTCTCTGCCTCACGAGTCCCAGTCTTTGCATGTTCACCAGTGACTCTATTGCATTGTGCTTGCTCCTATTCCCATTATTAATCTCCATTTTATTGTTGGGCTATACAATAAAATATAAGAAGAGTGTGAAGAAGGGTGAAGAGTGCTATAACTTTTTATACTTTTCTAGAGTTTCCTTGCTTATCATCACTTCGTGGGTTGAAAAAGTTTGAGAGCAGGAGTTCCTTCATTACAGCTTCCTTTGAAGTTCAATTGACTTGTAGGAAGCCATGGATGCTGGAGACCATCACAGGATTAATTGGACAGTGCATACTCACACATCCTCTGAGGGGACCCACAAGAAGGTAGTCAATACCATGCAATCAAATAAATTGCAAAAAAAATAAAAAATAGGTAGAACTTAAATCATATAATCACTTATTAAAAAAGGCTCACTGCTTGCTCATACATGAAGGAAATCCCCCTCATACATGAAGGAAAGCCCCCAGACCTCCTATAATTTCAGTGGAATTTTCTTTTCCTTTGAAAATACTTCTTAGCAACCTCCATAATCTTTTTGACAAGTTAAATGTTATGGTTTCATGGGGGAAAGATAAAAGAATTGGGCAGATGGTGAATTTTTAGCACTTGCTTTCATTTTGAAAGTGCAACTGTTGAAGATATAGGCCATCTAACATTATCTATATGTGGGCTTTTTTTCTCTGCAATGGGAATATATGCATTGCTGGGTAAACGATAGGAAAAAAAATTGCATGTCAGAGTTTTCAAATTCAATACCTGACATTTTAATATTAAAAAATACCTCCAGTCTGAAACCCAAGACTCACTTAGTAATTTGGAGAATGTTAAGTGAAGGGATAAATGGACCAGTGGTGAAATTCAATTTTTTTTACTACCAGTTCTGTGGGCGTGGCTTGGTGGGCTTGGTGTGGCTTGGTGGGCATCAGTGGTGGGTTCCTCCCAGTTTGGCCCGGTTCTCCCGAGCCAGTAGTGGTGACGATATGACGTCACCAAATCGGTTCTGCCTCCCGTGACCCCCCCACGATCCCTCCACATTATTCTTACCTTTTATTTGGCCCCACCCTCAATCTATTGCTGCCTCCTGAGTCCCAGCTAATGGCTAGAGGGAAAAAAGCTGTTTAAACACTTGCCGCGGGACTTCAAAGGGCCGCCCTACAGCTGATCAGTGTTAAAAGAAAACAAATGGGTAGACCAGTGCCTGAAAAAATACACGAGTAGATCAGTGCCTGCAAAAATAAATGGGTAGACCAGTGCCTGCAAAAAATAAATGGGTAGATCGGTACAGCTCTGCAAGCTTTTAAAAGCCTGGTAGACCAGTACCTCTGCTAAATCCTAAATAATTGTCACATGATCACCAAGCCACACCCACAAAATAAGCCACGCCCACAGAACCGGTAGTAAAAAAATTTAGAACCCACCCCTGGTGGGCGTGGCTTGGTGGGCGTGGCAGGGGAAGGATACTGACAAATCTCCATTCTCACCCCACTCCAGGGGAAGGATAATGCCAAATCTCCATTTCCACCCCACTCTGGGACCAGCCAGAGTTGGTATTTGCCGGTTCTCCTAACTACTCAAAATTTCTGCTACCGGTTCTCCAGAACCTGTCAAAACCTGCTGGATTTCACCCCTGAAATGGACTGATTATGTATAAATCTGTTTCACCTCTTCACCTACATATGCGGCTATTTTGCTCAAAAAAATATAATATTTTCATCAACAGCTTTGAGATTATATGATGGAAAAAAATCCTATGGACAATGGGGGTGCATTCTTAGTTAATTTGTTTGCTTGTTCACCTCAAGTGCTCTCTCTCTCTCTTTCTCTCTCTCTCTCTCTCTCTCTCTCTCTCTCTCTCCCCCCCCCCCCATCTTGCACATTCTTCTTCTCTTCTCCCTGAAGAATTGTCTCATCCTGTCAGGGCTTGTAAAATCCCACCACAGCAATTGCTTCATAAAGACTGTGGGAAGGGATGCCTTCTGCCAGTTCTGATTTCTGAGTCAGAGGCCTCTGCTTCTGCTTTGCTCTGTTGTGCTTCAAAGCTCCTTGCTCAGTTGCATGCATTCCCGTCCATTGTCTCCCACAGATGTGAGGAATGGATGGAATGTGAGCTCAGAAATCCCAATCTAAAGAAGGATCAACACAGTCAAGTATTGATCCCTGACACAGACATTATTACTCCATGTTCCTTTCTTTCCATGTTCCTTAAGTACAGGTTCACAATGTTTTGCATTAATTACAGATTAACTATGCTTTAGCGGAATACAGTAATGTTAATGCCCCTGACTGTCTAATAAAGTCAATAGGAGAGCCATTTATAGAGTTCATGGCTGCCAGTGTAATGCCTTTCCAACAAAGCTTTAGAGCTCCATGTTGACCACAGTGGCATTCATAAAAAAAAATTATTGAGGCTGTTGCCCAATGTTCAGACACCTGAAAATAAGGCAGAGGAAAACTGAAGTAGAAAAGAACTTGTCAGGTATTCAGCAATGAGTAGCTGAGAAACAATCTCATAAATTTGCTTATTGATTACAGTATTATAACAGCCTACTTTCAGTGATCATAACCTACTTTCAAAATACCAAATATGACGCAGTCAAAAATGTTAAGGAACCTCTTTTAGACTGAAGGAACTTATCATACTTGCTTTGCTCATAGCCAAAGAAAGAAATCCAGTAGATTTACCCTGTTTACCCTGAAAATAAGACCTCCCCAGATAATAAGACCAATTGAGCTTTTGAGCTCATGCACTAAAATAAGCCCCCCCCCCCAAAAAATAAGCCCTCCCCAAAAATATTTAAATCTATGCGCAGCTGGTCCCCACCATTTCCTCTGGTTAGGGTTAAGGAGACAGAGCTGGAAATCAGGTAAGACGGCAAGATGGCAAGAGGAGCCCTATCTTGCTCCACATGCCCCAAAATAATAAGACCTCCCTGAAAATAACCCTTATTTCAGGGTTCAAAAAAAATATAAGACAGGGTCTTATTTTTGGGGAAACGTGGCACCTTTCTTAGTCTCTTCAATCATATCATCCTTTTCTAGTTTTTATGGCCACAGAGAGCAACTCAATCTGGTCAGGGCCTTATACAAAGCCAGAGGAAAATTTAATTCTTCCCAATGTAGAAGAGTCTGCAAATAGGAGTTGAAAATGGGAGATATAGTGTTGTAACAGTTTTCCCTCTTCCTCAGGATCCAGTTAAATCAGCGTTGGTAGAGAGATCCAGACCAAGGCCTTTACTGAGGTATTGTATTTTTTGGAGTATAAGACGCTCCGGAGTATAAGATTTTAGTATTAGTTTTTGGGGAGGAAAACAAAGGAAAAAAATTCTGCCTCTACCTACCAACATCCATCAGTATTCATCTGGTTAGCATCCTTGCAGCAAACAACAAACAGCCTAGTAAGCTGTAGTATATTATCGAAGCCTTATTTAGCATGAACAGCTGATTGGCAGTTGGATCTGCCTCCCAGAATACTGCCAATCAGCTGTTCCAGGCTGCCAGGATCACCACAGCCCATCACCGCCTCCGCGTGCAGTGTTTTTGGCCTCCATGCATCGCATATTTGGCCTCTGCACACCCCGTTTTTGGCCTCCACATGTCGCATTTTCAACCAGTTCCAGGTGGTGGGAATCACCGCCACTGCTGATCCCCACCACCTGGAACTGGCCAAAAATGTGACATGCAGCAGCAAAAAAGCGGGGTGTGCGGAGGCTATGCACAGAGGCCAAAAATGTGATGCAACGAGGCAGCGATTGGCGGCGATGTGCTATGGTGATCTCTGCAGCCTGGATGGGTCTAAAATAGGGCGTGCTGAAAACATTACGACTGGAGGCCAAAAACAGCCAAAGGGTGTGGGCCAGCGTGTGGGTGCGGCTTCAGGAACATTCGATGTATAACATGCACCGCAATTTTCACCCACTTTTTTGGGGGGGAAGTGTGTCTTATACTCTGAAAAGTATGGTACTTTGGGGTCCATTTCTCTCCCAGTTTCTCTTTAACATCTACAGAATGAGACCATTAAGTGAGGTCATCTACTCACATGGGTTTAGATATTACCAGTACAGGGGCACAATGATTCAATGATTAAAGACACTGAGCTTGTTCACTGGAAAGCTGATAGTCCAGGTTTGAGACCCAAGTGCTGGGCATTGGGGTGAGCTCCCATTATTTGCCCCAGCTCCTGCCAACCTAGCAATTTGAAAACATGCAATGCAAATAGATTAATAGATCTCACTTCATTCTATAACAGCTTTCTGAGCACCTCAGCATATAGCCATGCTGGCTATATGACCAGGAAAATGTCTCCAGACAACACTGGCTCCCTTGGCTAAGAAATGGAGATGAGCACTGCCTCCTAAAGTTAGACACGACTGGATACTTACCTTTACTTTTACCTCAGTACATCTCAACCATAGGCTCTCCAAATTATGCCATCAAGATTCCGTCTCAGCGTTTAGAAGCTATAGAGGTGTAAATGAAGGAGAACAGGCTCAGACTAAACTCTCACAAAACCAAGTGCTATCACCTATACAATATGTTGTACCATCTATTAACTTTGAATGTTCATTTATTCATCACTGTTTATAATACTATTGTTTTATTACATTTGTACTTATTTATTTTTGGATCCTATTATACACATTGTTTTTCTGTTGTTTTCCATAGAAAATGTTTTTCTATAGAATAGTAGATGTTTTACTATTACGTATTTTGCTGTATCTGGCTTTATGACTATAATATATTAATTTGCTTTGAATGACAGTCCCTGAGATTCAGTTGACCTCAACTCTGCCAGTCTTTTGAAAAGCATAAAAGAGCTGGGGAGGGGGGTTGGCATTTGGTGTGGAAATAGTATGACCAATTGAATAAGAGTTTCCCCCCCCCCCCCGGACTCTCTGTCTATTTTTATTTTGAATTATGTTACGCTGTTCTGTTTTAATATGTAGTTTTTATTGTCTTTCTACTGTTTTAATGAGTATGCCACCTTGATTCATGTGCTGAGTGAGCAACCTTCTATATCTATCAATTAAATTAAAAAAGCAATTTATGCAATTTCAAATGAGGGTGTGCCAGTGTAATCAGAGAAATTATCTTTTCTCAGGAAAGAGAGGTGAATGATCTCATTTTGTTTACTATTTCTATGACAAAATAATTTAAAAATTCTAAAGTGTTCAGGCCATAAGGTTACGTGCACACACACACACACACACACACAGAGAGAGAGAGAGAGAGAGAGAGAGAGAGAACCATTCCATATGATTTCAAACTAAAAACAATAAACAGGGTGTAGACTTGAACTGTTTATTTTTCTCTTTAAGAAGAGGAAGTAGGCAGTCCAAGTAGGAATATTATAGCTCACAATCTTTCAGTACAGTATGACCTCCAGCAAACTAAGCAGAGAAGAACTGGATTCCACGGATGCTTCTTCCTCTTTGCTTACTCCAGAAGTAGATTTGTCCTAGGGCATTCTTTCAAGCTACCAATTGCCACACCCAGACTGGGAATTTCCTCCCTGCCCAAAAAGACAGGTACCACACAAGCCATGATGAATCATACTTCCTTCCCATTCATTTCACATCTTTCATTCCCTTTCTCTCCTCTATCCCCCGCTCCCACTTCTGTTTTGAACAAGAATGCCCTTGAGGAAAGTGTCTGCCCGTCATTGACCCACCTTTTCGAATAGCCCAAACAGAAAGGCCTCTCTAGCTCAGAGCAGCCCTAAATGGTCTAAAAAGGTAGAGGCAAAATAAGGCCTGAATTCAGCTCAAGAGCTCTGCTAGTTCTAACCCCAGAGTCCTGCAAGCTCTATAATTAGGAACATTCAGAGCCATGACTGAATTCTATGCCCTGCCTGCTGCTCTGCGATCAGCGATACTGAGGTAAGTGAATGTCTATGGGCAGATCGCCTTTTAGATTTTGTTTCTTGGGTCATCAGCTGCAAAAGTCAAAGAGCAGAGTAGTAGCATTCATAATAAAACATTCTTGTTTTTTTAATACTCTCATTCTACATTTGTTTTACTTAGAATGAAACAGACAATAGTGGTGGTATATTTTCAGTGTCTTTGGAAACTATTGTTAAACCAATTAAGTGTCAAACTAATCAGTATTCTTAAATTTGAGAGGAGTATTTCGCAATGTGGATTTCACACTGAAGACAATGATGAAGCCATACATAAAGACTGAACACAATCCCTTTCCGTATTTATTCCAGTAAGTCTTACTGAGCAATGGAACTTCACTTCCTGTAATTGCTTACAGCATAGCCACCACAAAGAAATGACACCTGGCAGATTTGGCACGCAGATATTGCATATAATTCAAATAATTAAAATATCTCTCACTATTCAGGATGAAAAATTCAAAGTTCCAAAGGGCACTCTGGAATGTTTGACATTTAAACGCAGGAGTGTGCAAGCTGTTTGGCATTTTTAAAAAATAAAAATAAATGTCAGTAAATTTGTTGAGGAATTGAAATACTTGCAATAAATTCCTGTTGCTATTTTAGCCTAAGCCGGGAACCTGATTTATCTAACTTTGATTCCCTTCCAATATCTCTGTTAGTTATTAAGCTTTCTCACTCTGAACTGTACTGCATCACTCTCTTGCCTAACACTGATAGCTCCATTTTGATGCTTTTTGTGGAATTCTTTTTATTTTTATAATAAAATATACTTCTTTAAAAAGCAACACCAGGGACTTTAAAATATGTCATGGATATCTCCGTTTCTCTTTCTCACAATAGATGCTCAATAAATTCTGTTTATGAGCAAACAAAATATGGCTTTGAACCACTTTGTGGGCAGGGAAAACAAACATTTTCTTTGCCAACTTTTAAAGAAATGTATCCCATTTTTCAACTTTGCAGGACATAGAAAAAAATGATCAGACAAAAGCTGGAACTTTGTTTTCTTTAGTTTGGGCACTCTATCAACTGTTGAGAAGAAATAAAAATAAAAATAAAATGATAAAGCAAGAAATTGGCTTCATTCCCACTCTAAAACATTTGCTTCATTTGCTTTCATTTCCTTTATCAAGAACCGGGCTCCTGTTACTGGACTGGTTTAAAAGTCTGGTCACAGACTCAACAATGTGGCTGCTTAGCCTACCCTGGGAAGGAAATCTGAGAATCAAACTTTGGCTTAGTTAAAGTTTCCTGTCTTCGAGTGAACATAGGCATTCAAGAATGTCTATGAATAGCCAGATTCGGTTACAGGAGTGTGGTATTATTGGGTTGAAAAGGTCCTAAACACGAATCCCTTTAGTTCCACGTATGTATCCCAGTTATTTCTTTCTTCCTCTATGAAAGAATAAAAACAGGGGGAGGGAGGGGAGGAACCAAACAACCAGAGAAGGGGAAGCAGGAAGCACAGCAAGGTGTGGATGTATGAATTTTTTTAAAAAGATGGTGCTAAATTTCTTCTTTCTAGCACCATCTATGGGGAGTTCTTGTCCAGTTGCAGAGCTCTTGCCTCCTTCCAAGAGTTGAGAGAGGGACTGACCTAAGCTGGCTTCAAGTCTAAAGCAGGACTAGAACTCCTGGTCTCCCAGTTTCTAACCCAGCACCTATTAACCACTATTCCAGACTAGCTCTCAACAGTTTTTTTTTATAATTATCCTAAAATTAATAAGGATGATATTATTCTAATATCATTGAAAAGGTTGTTTTAAATTTGAAATGCTACCAAATAAAAGATTGTATCTTCAACCAGCCTGGTCTTTCTTGGTAGTAGGATTTAATTAAAATGAATATGCTATTTTAAACTAATAAGCTTGTAAAGGAAAGTAAGATTAATTAAAAACCCAAAGAGGCTCTGAAATAGTTAACACTATAATGAATACCTTTGCCCATATTTCTATAGTTTCTTTTTCCTTTTCCACTGTTATTTCCTGCTACTTAACCAAAGATCATTTTTTTATAGGAAACTGCCCCTCCATAGTTAAAATGCTTTTCTATTGGCCAGCTGGCTGGAGTTGTCTGAAATCATAATCCCATGCATTTGGTGGGAGTGGGGGGCACCAGGTCATGCAAGCTGGTATTATCAGACTTCACACCTAGTTTAGCAGTAAATTTCTGCTCTCCAGATACTTAACAGCTTAGGCTGCTGCTACTTAATGCCAGGTCAGACTGTAATCAGAAATTTCTCATCAATGATCTTCATTGTGTTGCTTTAATACACTTTGTATATATTATCAAGACCTGGAAATACAGCGAGTTTCCCCTTTCAAAAATGAGTTCATCTGGCTTCCGGTTGACGTTATGGTGAGATCAGACATGAGGAGTGGGTCTCAGCGCTCCTGTGCTGAGTTCTCCCCGTTGGTGGACTTTGAAAGGAGCCAAAGCTGCCCTGTAGGGGTGGTGAAGCAAAGAGGAGTACCCTATGAGGTCGCAGAAAGTCATAACTCTCCTGTCTGACCCGGGGTTCTTTTTCTTTCTTGGTCACAGCAAGGAGAAAAGACAGCCAAAAGATGGCTACCACAAAGCTGGGACAACCGAGGAATAACTAAGACCAGTGCTGAAGTGAAGTAGGTGAACAGTGACTGTAAATGGGGGAGAGGATTCTTTCTTACTTAAAACCTAACCCCAAGGAACAATTTAGAACTATCTGCTCAGAATTGCTTATTAAAGTGGCAATTAATCATTCTAAGAAAAATACCAGATGGAAGGAAAAGAGAGAAAAACAATAAATTTCTAAAAATACAGAAAATTGGTCTCTTAAATTGGGAAGACATAGTAATGGGAAGGCATTTTAAAATGCTGGAATTATTTACTTAAAAAACTTATCCTGCTTCTATAATTGAATTACAATTAAAATTACGATCAAAATAACTAAAATTAGTCTGACTAGTGGCAACAATGAAATTAAATTGAGAGCGCCACCTGCTGACAAAAGGAAAATATACAAGTCTGGGAATTATATGATATGAAAAATATGAAGGATTGTGAAAATATATATCTAACTACCCCACAACTACTGGAGACTCAAAGATGAGAACAAGAGTACATAATCACTGCAGGGAGACTGGCATTCACACAAGAATGGAAGAATGAGGACTTGCCAATGGACTCAAAAATAATTTATAAAATCGTGGAATGTGCGGAGTCCGATAGACTTACAAAACTGATCAAGGGTAAAAGAGACTCAGATTTTTATAGTAGTTGGAACATGTGGTATGATTGGATCCAGAAACGATGGGAGAGAGACAAAGAATAATGTTGGATTATAATTATAGATGATGGTATAATTATAGTAATCAATAAGTATTGGAAATGTAAATTTGTATATAAGAATCTGTAAATATTTTCTATTTTTACTTTCTGATTATTGGTGTATATAGACATGGATATTTTGGTGATGTTACACCATGATAGAAAAACTATTATACATTTGTCTTTGGTTTTTGTTTTGTTTTTTGAACTATAATAAAAAAATATTTAAAATTAAAAAAAAGATGAGAACAAGGAATTTATTTAAATTAAAGTGACCCCTGAATGTTATGCTAGAAGACTGAACTTGTAAAGGGGACATATGGGATACAAAGAACTGTAATTAGTGTACTTCTTGAAGGGCATTTTAGGTCTGAATAAATGGTTCTTGGACTACTGGACAAAAGTGTAATTTTTAAAAATAAAATAAGATTCTTCATAAGGAAGAAATGAGTGTAACTTTGAAGGAGATGGAGTTAATATTCCAAAGCACAAAGGACACCATGGAGAAAGGATTTAAGGAGATTATGGAAAAAATGGAAAATACTATATGAGGGATGATGAGAAAAGATCAAGACACTCAGAAAAAGGAGGAGCTAACAGAAGGAATGGTGGAAAAGATAGAACCAAAGAACCAGTGAACCAGTGAAAGAAGAAGACAAGGAGGAGATAATAAAAATAACAATGACTGATGAATTAAACCAGGGGGGAAATATTTTAAGAGATGTAAAAAGAGAATTGGAGATACAGGAAGATACTTTTAAATGGGAGATAGGGGTTTGGGCAGATGCTTTGGAAGCTAGGCAGTGGAAGAAGGTAGAGATGAGAGAAATACTTAGATTGAACAGCCAAGAAATAGATGCAGACAGAGATAAAGATCCAAGAGAGGAATATGGGAGGCAAGTCAAAAAAAGCATAGCAACTAAAGTACTGAAGAGGGCAAGGGACGATGGATAGAAAGGAAAGGGTTTCTTTCTTCTTCTTTTGTATATACATATGTATATACATACCTTTATATAATGGAATAAAAGTAACAATAAAATGGGGAAACTACAGATTGAATGATGATATTATTAAATATGTTTTAATAATATTGAGGTTGACATTGGAATAATATACTGAGACATTGAGCAATAAAATAATGAAAGAAAATACTTCAATATAAACATGTGTATTACTATCAGAATTATATAGATTTGATGATTGTTAAGAATATGATTAGAATAATTTTGTATGTCTAAATAAAATTGGGATTGGTATTAGAATTGTGTATTGAAACATTGAATAATGAAACAATGAATGACTGTATCTTAATACAAATAGATGTAAAGAGTGAAGTGGGTGAGAGATGTTGGATAGAAAGAAAACGTCTTTTAATAAAGAGTGACATGATTAAAAGCTAGAATAGAGATAGAAATGAGAGGAAGGGCAAAATATTAGTGTATGCATTTTTACATAATAAAATAAAAGCAATAACAAGAGGAAAGCTTAGAAATTGAATGGCGGTATTATTATGTATGATCAAATGATATGGTGAGTGGCATTAGAGCAATATATAAAAACATGAAATAATTAAATAATGATAAACTACAATTTAATATAAATGTGTATTATTATTAAAAATATATGTTGGTTGAATGTAATAACTATGATTAATTTTGCTAGTTTTATTTGTATTAGAATGTATGACACCCAGGTGCCACACTGTTCACGCATTGATATGTATATGTAAAATAAAATAAAAAACTTGGGAGCGGGAGGAAATGAACTCATGGGAGTTTCAAGGGTGGCATCTCCAAAAACCCTAAGGCAGGAGTGAGAGAGTGGCTATTGCCATCCAGGAGACTCATGGTTTTCCAATGTGCTGTTCCTCAGGTGTGAGAAATATATGTGAGATTCTGTTAAAGGAAGTTGGGAGTCTGTGGAATAGATGGGATTGCTGCTACTATACTGGCCTTCCTCCTCCATAGAAGTTTTTCTGGTGTATTGCTTGACGTTGTGCTGGGTTGTCAGCAGAGTTTCCCAGATTTATGATACTGTGAGATTTCAATCTATCTTCTATGAGGTTAGAGTCAAAAGCAGTTCAGGAATTCATAGTTATCATGGAAACCATGGACTCAATATGTCACCAAAGACTTTTTGCATAATGTCACATGGTGGATCTCATTTTAATCTCAGTGTAGTAGCATCATGATCTGGAGTTGGGAGACAGTAGCATTATTCTTTTCTCATTCTGTGATTGCTTTGGAATTTTCCAAATTAGCTTCCTGCCACTGGTGGAACCTATTCAATTGGTCTACCACAGACACCCAATGAATCTCATTAGGTTTCAGAGGGTGCATGGAGAAGTTCCAGAGGATTTGGTGCAGGGGTGAAATCTAAATATTTTTGCTACTGGTTCTGTGGGCGTGGCTTAATTAGTGGGTGGGGCTTGGTGATCAGGTGACTGGGTGGGCATGGCTTGTTGGTCAGGTGGGCGTGGCCAAGTCACCGTCACTTCTTTGCCCTTTTTTAACCTACAAAACACAACACAACACAACTGGCTCGTCCACAATGTAAAAGCAGCTGTGCTAGACCCAAAATGGTCCCTGCAACAAGCAGGAACCTCACACAGCCACAAAAAGCCCCAAAAACAAACTTTTACATTTTACACACACAAAATTCCACATACAGCTTTGTGAGATTTTGTGTGTTTGTGTAGTTAGAGTGAAACACTACAGAAATACACTAAATCTCAGAAAGCTGCACAAATATTATTTTATTTTTATTTTTATATGAAAGCAGCTAAATTTAAAACTTCCTAAACTTTAAATGGCTAGGTCTAAAAAAAGAACAACTTAAAAAAAACCCAATTAACTATTTTTTTTAAAGCTCCCAAAGGGGAAAAAAACTTACCCAATTGAAGGGATAAGGCAGGTAGGCAGATAGAGCTGCTCACTGATGAACTTGATTGCAGGCAGGGAGATTCAGTTGCTTGCTGATGCAATGGATTGCAGGGATTACAGCAAGCGAAGCAAGGCAGGTGTTGCGACCAGCAGCTCAGGATTCGAAGAGCGAAGTTAAGCAAGCTGGAGGCTGGGGGGGAAGGGATTTTTGCTACCGGTTCTATGAACTGCCCGCCGCCATCGCTACTTACTCGCCCGAGCCAGTCCAAACCGGGAGCATTTTACCCCTGATCTGATGCTCAGTTTGAGTATTTAATAACAAGTTGAAGAGTAGCAACCACTACCAATCCATTTCCAACCTTCAACCCTAAGAAGTTTGATGAGGTGTTTGGGATGCAACTCCAGAAGGGATGAGGTGGAAATGGTGCATAACATACTCGAAGTATACTCAAAGCATACCTAGGTAGTCCTCCTAGACTCACAACTTCTACAAATGTGGCTTGGAGGAACCTTTAAATAAATAAATCCATCTTGCAAATAAGTTGTAGCCATTCCTGGATCAGGAAATTTACTCAAGGTCATTTTTATTTATTTATTTATTTATTTATTAAATTTTTATACCGCCCCCTCTCCCGAAGGACTCGGGGCGGTGAACAGCCAGAATTAAAAACACACAATACAAATATTAAAATACATTAAAACAAAATTAAATTATCTTAGGCTTCTCCAATTTAAAACCCCGTTACCCATAAAATTCACCCAATTAAAAATTTTTAACCCAGCCCGGCTTGCTGAAATAAAAAAGTTTTCAGGGCCCGGCGGAAGGTCCGGAGGTCCGGGATTAGTCGTATCCCTGGGGGTAGCTCATTCCAGAGGGCGGGTGCCCCCACAGAAAAGGCTCTTCCCCGGGGGGTCGCCAGCCAACATTGCCTGACAGACGGCACCCTGAGGAGACCCTCTCTGTGGGAGCGTGTTGGCCGGTGGGAGGTTATCGGAGGCAGAAGGTGGTCTCGTAAATAGCTGGGTCCTAAGCCATGGAGCGCTTTGAAGATGAGAACCAACACCTTGAAGCGCACTCGGAAGACCACCGGAAGCCAATGCAGCTCGCGCAGGAGAGATGTCACGTGGGAGCGCCATGTCGCCCCCATAAGTACCCGCGCGGCCACATTCTGCACCAGTTGGAGCCTCCGAGTGCTCCTCAAGGGGAGCCCCATGTAGAGAGCGTTGCAGTAGTCGAGGCGGGAAGTAACGAGGGCATGAGTGACCGTGCATAGGGAGTCCCGATCCAGAAAGGGGCGCAACTGGCGTATCAGGCGAACCTGATAGAAAGCCCCCCTGGCCACGGCCGTCAAATGCTCTTCTAAAGACAGCCGTGCGTCCAGGAGGACACCCAAGTTACGCGCCCTCTCCGTGGGGGCCAATGTCTCGCCCCCAATAGTCAGCGATGGCACCAGCTGACTATATCGGGACGCCGGCAGCCACAGCCACTCAGTCTTGGAGGGATTGAGTCAGAGCCTGTTCCTCCCCATCCAGGCCCGCACCGCCTCCAGGCACCGGGACATCACTTCAAGGGCATCGTTGGGGTGGTCTGGGGTGGAGATGTACAGCTGAGTGTCATCAGCGTACAGATGGCACTGCACCCCAAAACCACGGATGATCTCGCCCAGCGGCTTCACATAAATGTTGAACAGGAGAGGCGAGAGGACCGACCCCTGTGGCACCCCACAAACCAAGTGCCTTGAGGTCGACCTCTGCCCTCCAGCCAACACAGACTGCGACCGGTCGGAGAGATAGGAGGAGAACCACCGTAAAACAGTGCCTCCCACTCCCAACCCCTCCAACCGGCGCAGCATGATACCATGGTCGATGGTATCAAAAGCCGCTGAGAGGTCTAATAGGACCAGAACAGAGGAACAACCTCTGTCCCGAGCCCTCCAGAGATCATCAACCAACGCGACCAATGCCGTTTCCGTGCTGTACCCGGGCCTGAAGCCGGACTGGAACGGATCTAGATGGATGGTTTCATCCAGGTACTGTGGGAGCTGTCGCGCAACCACACTCTCAACAACCTTCGCCAAGAAGCGAAGGTTGGAAACTGGACGATAGTTTGCTAAAACAGCTGGGTCCAGAGAGGGCTTCTTGAGGAGGGGCCTCACCACCGCCTCTTTCAAGGCGGGAGGCAAGAACCCCTCACTCAAGGAAGCATTTATAATCCTCTGGAGCCAGCCTCGTGTAACCTCCCAGGTAGCCAGCACCAACCAGGAGGGACACGGGTCCAATAAACATGTGGTTGCGTTCAACCTCCCCAGCATCCTGTCCACGTCCTCGGGAGTCACAGGGTCAAACTCATCCCAGATAACCGTCTCAAGACAGACCTCGGACAACCCGCCTGTACCTACCCAGTCAGAGTCCAAGCCTTCCCGAATCTGAGCAACTTTATCATGCAGATAATGCGCAAAATCCTCAGCACGACCTTGCAAGGGGTCTTCCCACGCTCCCAGATGGAGAAGGGAGCGAGTCACCCTAAACAAGGCAGCTGGGCGATTCTCTGCCGACGCGATAAGAGCGGAAAAGTAATTACACTTCGCCGCCTTTATCGCCACTAAGTAGGTCCTGATATAAGACCTCACTAGTGTACGATCAGATTCGGAGCAACTGGCCCTCCAACTACTCTCTAGGCGTCTTTTCCGGCGTTTCATCCCCCTCAGCTCCTCGGAGAACCAAGGAGCTGGGAAGATTCGGCGCCTGGTCAGAGGCCGCAAAGGCACGACCCGATCTAAAGCACCAGCGGCCGCCCTATCCCAGGCGGCCACCAGGTCTTCCGTCAAGTCACGCGCCAGAGTCTCAGGAAATGGCCCAAGCTCCATTCAGAACCTATCAGGATCCATCAGGCGCCTGGGGCGGAACCACCTGATCGGTTCCGCCTCCCTGCGGTGGGGCATAGCAGTCAGGAAATCAAGTCTAAGGAGAGAATGGTCTGACCATGACAAGGGTTCGATAACTATATCCCCTGTATCTAAGCCATTCAACCACTGACCAGAGACGAAAACCAAGTCCAGCGTGTTTCCTCCTATGTGAGTGGGGCCCTGAATTAACTGGGTCAGGTCCATGGCCGTCATGGAAGCCATGAACTCCCGAGCCACCTCAGATGCCTCACCGATGGACGGCAGGTTGAAATCCCCCATGACTAAAAGCCTGGGGGTATCAACCACCACCCCGGCTATAACATTGAGGAGCTCGGGCAGGGTCGCTGCCACGCAGCAAGGAGCCAGGTACGCAACCAGCAGGCCCATCTGCCTCCCATGGCCCCACTTCACAAGGAGAGACTCACAACCGGCTATCTGAGGTACAGTGGCCTCCCTAGGATCAAGACCTTCCTTTATAATAACCGTCACCCCCCCACCCCTACCCTGGGCCCTTGGCTGATGGAATGCACGGAAACCCGGTGGGCATATTTCTACGAGGGGGACCCCCCCCTCCAAGCCCAGCCAGGTCTCAGTAATACCCGCCAGGTCCGCTCCCCCCTCCTGAATCAGCTCACAAATGAGGGGGGCTTTATTAGCCACGGACCTGGCGTTGCACCAGGTCCGTTATGTCTTTGTCATCTCTTTCTTTGATTACTGCAATATATTTTACAGGGAGCTATCTTTGAAGACTAGTAGGAAATTACAGGTGATCCAGAATGCGGCACTGAAAGAAGCTTCTAGGCATACATTGATAGACCCATGCAATACTTTTCAACCTGCATTAAACCTGCCAGTAAACGTCTGGTTACAATTCAAGGTGCTAGTTATCATCTATAGGCCCTTCTTTATACATGTCCTAGTTATATATGGGTCCTCCTATCTCCTATTAACTCTGCTCATCCACAAGGTCTGTCAAGTGTGGAATGCCCTGAGACCCCATAAACAGATCATCTGATGGGAGCCAATGGCTATGTCTTTTCATCGATGTCATATTTTCAGAAAGGCCAGCCACTGGGTCAGATGGTTTTCTAGCTCTTCTTGATTAATTCTATGATTGTTTCTGGTTGTTTGGATGGCATCTAATGTAGAATACTTTATTTCTATGTTATTCTTTTATTGGATAGTATTTATTGTTTTTAATGGGCAAATGTATACCTTGGGTTAAAAATAATTTTCCAATATTTTTATTATAAAATAAATGCAACACTTCCATCAGTCATAGCATTTATCCTGCACTAATAAGGAATGTGATGGCAAATAGTGTTCCCAATGAAGCTCAATTTGAAAAGCTGGTTTAATGCTCCTAGTGTTGCCTTTCAAGTAACCTGAAACTATGTTATTCTTCTACATAAATGTTTTAAACATTCCTTTTGGAGAAAGAAAAAGAATTGTTATTTCCTTTAGCTAACAAAAATGACTGGAATGACTGTTCTTGCCACACAGTCATGTCATATAGGAAATAGGAACCAGGATTAGAAACCACGTGAGGCCAGTTAATGTCACGACCTTAACTTTTCTACATTCACCTCAGAAATGACTCATTGTCTTCTTCTCCCTTTTCTTCCCTTTATTCCACTTCTTCTTTTACAACATTTGCTCTTTGAAACAATATAAACATTCATGAAAAGGATAAACGTTTTGGAAAGGAGGCACACATGTACACAAAGCTAATTTTCTGTATTCTGTATTACAGTTAAAGCACTTGCTGTGCAGGAATGTCTTTAAACAGTTGGGCATAACTTTGCCATTTCTTCTTACAGTCTTTTTCTCTCAACAAAGGAATTGTCTGGGTTTAAGGTTATTTCCCCCCCAAAAAATGATTTCTGTTGTATAAGTGGCTTTGATACCAAGTTGGATGGCTGAGATCATTTTAATGTACTTTAAAGATACTTTGAGTATTCCTTCAGGGTACTTTTGCTCTTTAAAGTACTGTTAACTGCACTTTTAGAGTTAAATAACAACAGCTATCTGTCTGACTCTCATACAGCTATTTCGTCCATCAGTTTCTCTATAAAAGGAAACTGTGTGAAAAACTGGACGAACTTGATGGTCATATTTTTGGAGAGATAACTTTTTCTGCCTCCATGTCCATTACAACTGATTCAATGTTTTATCTCTTGTACAATCTCAGCTGAAATTACCAAATGTTATGAAAATCAGTAATACATTTAACCATTTATCCACATGGTTTTATGGCCTTGCTTTTATGTTTTAGTCAAAAAGATAATTTTTATGTAATAAATGTTTATTTGTTTTTGTTTTGCATTTCTGTATGATGTTATAGTCTGAATCAACCAGAAATATGTCTTTTTTTTTTTTTTTTTTTGCTATGATGGTCATAATATCTATGGGAGAAACACTTCAAGATGAGAGTTTAAAAACTGAACAAGGAGAGGTCAGTTGAAAGAACACTACAAGTCCTAGACAGAAGTGAACAGAAATCTGTGGTGCAATCTTGTGGAAAAGCTTCAGGCAAGCTGAAGAATTTAAGAAAGTTTGAGCAAGTATCAGATATTGGAGATGACCAGGCTGAGCTTGAGGAAGGGGTCAAAATAGGGGTGAAATGCTCCCGGTTCGGACTGGATCGCCTGATCCGGTAGCGATGGTGGTGGGTGGTTCGGAGAACCGGTAGCAAAAATCCCTGCTCTCCCCCCCATGCCCATCTGCGCAATCATCAGAGGCTTTTTTTTTTTTACTTTACTTACAACCTCTTCGGTCGAAAAAATGCTTTTAAAAGTAAAAAAAAAAAAAATTGGCCATGCCCACCCAGTCACATTACCCACCACCACTAAGCCACACCCATAGAACCAGTAGTAACAAATTTTACATTTCACCAATGGGTCAAATGCATCATCAGTCATGAGTCCCTTTATGCCCACGAAGGATCTAAGTCCAGCCACTTTGAATTCCTTTCTATTTTTAACTCCTGTTAATTTTCCTTCACTATTAGTAGTTCAGATTCTTGTAGAGTTTAAGCTTACAATAAATCTTTGTACACAATTGAACTGCCTGGATCTCCTGATTTCCCTGGTGCTTGACACCAGATGTAACTTCAGCCAGTAGTTCATGAATTAACAGTCATCTTAACATTAATAACAGCAGGAGAAGCTTGATAAAATTTGATCACAGGTAAGGGGGCCCTCAAAGATGAAAGAAACTGTAATCCAGAACAACTGGAGAGCATCAAATAGTCTGTCTTCCTAGTCAAGAAGCTCTGACTATTCATTGACACTTGCAGCACTTCGTTCTCTAAGTAAGAGACTTAGCATTCGCACTAGAAGCCAAAACGTCATGTAAAGGGAATTCCCCATTTTGACTCTCACTACTTATTGTATTGACATTTTTATTTATAGTATCCATCATTAGTTCAGACTACATTTCAGGAAGTGATAGCACCCATCCAATATTGTGTGGGCCTGAAAGCAGGGTTTTAGAGTGGTGAATATTCGCATGAGAGAAATTAGGGGATTCTAAAGCTATAAAATATACTGAAAAGTGTGAATGTATGAGAGTCAAGCCCCTAACTCAGGGGTGTCAAACTCACATCGTCACAGTGGCATCACGTGATGTATTGGGACTTTTTTCCCCTTTGCTAAATCAGGCATGGGCATGGCTAGCGTGTGATGCATCTGGCCCATGGGCCGGGAGTTTGACAGCCCTGCTCTAACTGAACTTTTGATGATATTATGGCTTTATTGGGATCAATATGAAAATGGTAAAGTGGTCTTTACCTTTTCCATTTTGTTTTGCTTCGTTCCAATATAGCTTACTTAACCATTTACTTTTAAAGTTGATGAGCAAAAGACTCGCACTTCCTAAACGAATTAGATCACTTTGAGCTCTCCAGTTTTGAGTTTAAAAAAAAAGGGAGATTTCAAATTTCAAAACAGGTATTTTACTCCACCTCTACAGCTGTTCCCATAACAAAGTTTACAGGATTATCATTCATTAAACTTCTCCCACTTCATTTAAAGCTTTTGAACTATAATTAGCAAACATGGTACACAATTGTGCATATTTATCACTTGATATCATTTGATACTGAGTACCATACAAGAATAGGTATATCTTTAAAATGTCACTTGCTATGGAATAAGTTTCATCAAGTGCAGAGGTGGGAAAGAAATTGACAGAACAGGTTAATTGCCCTGGCCTCTTTAACTACTGCTTACTAGCAGTTCCTTCTCACATTTGAAGAGCATTTAAAATTAAGCTCCAGTACATTGCCTACACCCAACCTGCAAAGCTGCTGAATTTATCTAGCAGACGTGATAGACAACTGCAAATGAATCTGAAAATGCAAGGCTGTTGCTAAAAGCCCTTGGGCAAATGAAGAGATTTACATTCTTCCTACAGACAAAAACTGTCATTGAACAGACTTTTGGTCTACAAAATCCATCCAAATTAGACATAATAATAGGCTATGTCAAATAGCCAATGCTTAACCAAAGTCTTTTGCGAATCCAGCCTTACGCAAGAGATGAAAATCCCCTTATTGTTAACAAAAGCATTTTGTTTAGTATAAACATTCCAAGAATCTGAAGAAAGAATAAAGTCAACATTGTCTTATTACAGTGTGGCTAAATGATAGACCTTTGGCTCAGATAATTAGCTTAGTGGCAGGTAATAATGATAATTTAATAAACTTTCATGCTTCCAAACTCTCAAGGATTTTCGGGACATTCACAGCAATTAAAGAAATTATAAAAAGCATAAAAATAAAGGAAAAAAGATCAAGAGCTATGTAATTTTCAAGAGATTTGGAAATGGAAATTGGTTCTGGATAATTATGATTGTGCTTTTTAGAAAAATGTAAATTAAACAGGATATATAACAAAGATCTCTAAAGCAGAGAGCAACGGTAAAAATTAAATCTGCATTCTTGTTCTTATATTCACCTATTGTTTTCAGTGCAATTTATCAAGACCTAACTACAGCCACTATGAGCATGTTATTTCAGGAGTCATACTTTATCTGCTATAAAGGACTATACTGCTAGGGGTGAAAGCTCTCTAATGCTCATAAAAAAATGTATTGCCTCCATATTTATTGATACTGTTCTAAACACACAATCTTATTCAGATTAATAATAAAAAAGAAGCCACACAAAAGCCAGTATAACCTTGCATATGATGGTACTTACGCCTCTGAAAAACAAGTGCGTATTTTATATTATGATGGATTTTTACTCTTGGGTATCTCTAAATGAATTAACAAAATGTTCAAAAAGCTTAACAAAAATGTTGCTGTATATTAAAGCAGGCATTGTTAAATTATTTGCATCTGATGAACAGACATTTATAAGTGACCTTTGTTCAAAGAAACTAGAAGAAAAATGTCAGTACATTTAAATAAAATTGTCAGGGTGATTTTTAGCTTTATAAATATTTATGCATGCAGAAACTATGTCTTGACAGTTGGTAATACCTTAGTCATAGTAAATGGTTACATATAAAGTAGAAAGTATTTAACTGATGAAAACTTGCCATGAAAATGAGATTCAGATTTTTTTTTTTAATTGCTTCACATGATTTGTTCTTTCACAATCTTAGAGAAGGCACAGTCAATTTATTCACTGTACTCCATTAGATCTAGACTTCAATGTATTTTACTATATATAAGGAAGGATAAGCTTATGTCTGCATTTTCAGGTGTGGCATTCATGTGGCCCATAAATCTCTCTTTGCACTATTAGACATCTTGTCATACATAATACTAACCAGCAAAATAGGAACCTGCAGCATTTTTATACCTGTGAATCTCTGGGGATTCAGAATGGGTCACTGTTTATACTGGAAGTAGCTCTATATGCCTAAGAAAAAAGTAAATAGAAATAGCTGAATGCTTCTTTTGAGGGACTGGGGGAGGGCAGCATTTGTTAAACTAATACCTTGTAACAGGGTATATCCTCCATGTTATCCATTTTGTGCCTGGATACCTTTCCCCTTAGCTCTCTTAGATCTTTTGAAACAGTGTTCATATCATATTCTCAAAATACTCATTGTGTTTGATTGAAGTCAGTCTTGGTGGAAGCTATAAAAAATCAGGTCTATATAATACAAATAGCTGTCTTCCTGTGGTGTCTAGGCAGTGGTGGGATTCAATTTTTTTAACAACCGGTTCTGTGGGCGTGGCTTAGTTGGGGGTGTGGCTTGGTGGTCATGTGACTGGGTGGGCGTGGCTAGCTGGTCATGTGACTGGGTGGGCGTGGCTAGCTGGTCATGTGATCGGTGGGCGTGGCTATCTGATAGGGACTACAGAAGTAGTCAGTAGAAGTAAGTGCGAAGACCGGTCAAAAGTGCGAGGACCAGTCAGAAATCACTTTTTTCAGCCCTCTGGGTAGTCCTTTTGTGCATATGGACTACTCAGAGGGCTGAAAAAAGTCATTTCTGACTGGTCCTCGCACTTTTGACCGGTCCTCGCACTTATGACCATCCTCACATTTATGCCCGTTGCGGTATTCTTAACAACCGTGTCACTCATTTCACAACTGCTTCTCTTTATCATGGTGACAAGATAGGGCAAAAACGTAAAATGTGAGGACAGTCGTAAGTTCGACGACTGGTCAAAAGTGTGAGGACCAGTCAAAAATAACTTTTTCAGCCCTCTGAGTAGTCCATATGCACAAAAGGACTACCCAGAGGGCTGAAAAAAGTGATTTCTGACTGGTCCTCGCACTTTTGACCGGTCTTCGCACTTATGACTGGTCATCATTTATGCCCATTGGAGCATTCTTAACAACTGTGTCACTCATTTCACAACTGCTTCTCTTCACCATGGTGACAAGATAGGGCAAAAACGTAAAATGTGAGGTCAGTCGTAAGTTCGAGGACTGGTCAAAAGTGCGAGGACCAGTCAGAAATAATTTTTTCAGCCCTCTGAGTAGTCCATATGCATAAAAGGATACAGCAATAGAAGGGAAGGAAGGAAGGGAAGGGAAATTAGAGTAGGAGTGAGGGTAAGAGAGGGAGGAAGAGAGGAGGAGAAGGAGAAAGGAAGAGGAAGTAGGGAGGAGAAGAAGAAGGGGAGGAAGAGAAAGTAAGAAGGAAAGAAAAGAGAGAGGTGGCAGGTTTGAGGAGAAAGATTGCTGTACAATAAAAAAGATGAAAGGGAAGAAAGCCAACCCCAAACAAATATAAAGATATTAAGATAAAGAATGAATTGTTAAACTTTAAAGAATAAAGGAGAACAAATATGAATAAATAACAATAATTAGAAACACACATACAAACATACAATGTATTTTCTTTGAACAGAGTATTTGGCCGGTTCACAAATTTAAACAGTGTTTAGTCATTTCAATTAAATTTACAATTTCTATATTTCCTTTTTGCCATATTTATTCCTCATCTATTTTTGTAAAAAACCAATATTACCCTTCATCTTCATCTCTAATCTTAATCAAATTCAATTTTTCCCTTCTATTCTATATTATACCCCGTCCCATTGTCATCTATTTTTATATCCATCCTCACATTGGTTAATTATGTAATATTACAGTTGTTTAATATAAATTCAACATTTTAATATAAATCAATTAGTTATATAACTACCTTTTTTGTATATTAATCAATATACAAAATATTCCAATTATTTCCATGCAATCCAATTTCTTACAAATCAATTAATTATATTTACCAATAATAATAAACCAAATAATTTCCTCCATATATTCCTCCAAACCACAACTTAACCATTTCTGCTTTCAACACAATATACAATTAATAGTATCTCAATTATTACAATTCCCTAGTTAAATAGAGCTTTTTTTCTTTTGTGTTTTAAAATCTTGAACTTTCCCATTGTTTGCACCTACCTTTTTTGGTGAGGAAAAAGAAAAGAAATCTGCCTGCCTAATTTTCCAACATTGCAACAACAGCAAAGACAACAGCCTGCTTTACTTTCTGTTTCGTTTTTCAGGATAGCTAGGGGGAAAAAAATCAGCACTCTTTGCAAGCAAGCAGCAGAGCCCTGAGCAAAACAACTGAGAGCAAATCAGCTGAGGGTTGGGAGCCAATCTAAGCAAGGACTAATTAGCCTATGCTGAAGCTCCGCGGGCCAATAAAATTACAAAAAAACACCGAACCCTTTGTTAAATTGCTGGCTCACCCGCCCCTCGCCCACCACTATTTATTGGCAATAAATAGTGGTGTGGAGGGGCGGGGCAAGGGGCAGGCTGAGCCAGCAATTTAACAAAGGGTTCGGCCAAACCCCCTAGAACCAGCAGAATCCCATCACTGTGTCTAGGCATTTGTGTTACGATATATATGCTTTGGTTAGAGTTTGAAAAATGACCACCCTTGACTAGGGTCAATTGGAATCATAGATTTGAAAGGAATCTCTAGCACATAGGGGTCAAACTCATTGCGTCACATAATGTATCATGATGTTTTTTGCCTTTGCAGAGCCGGGATGGGCGTGGCCTGCATGTGATGTAATCCAGCCCATGGGCCGCCAGTTTGACAGGCCTGCTCTAGCAAAATGAGCAGGGCCGGATTTTCCTATAGGCTAACTAGGCTTCAGCCTAGGGCCTCAAGATCAAGAGGGGCCTACACAGTGGTGGGATTCTGGGGGTTCTAGGGGGTTCGGCCAAACCCTTTGTTAAATTGCTGGCTCGCCCGCCCCTCGCCTCCCACCCGCGCGGTGCCAGCCTACCGTAGCCAGGGGTGGGCAATTGTGGCTCTTTTACAACCTGTGGACTTCAACTTCCAGAATTCCTGATGCAGCTTGGCTGTCTCAGGAATTCTGGGAGTTGAAGGCCACAGGTTGTAAAAGAGCCACAATTGCCCACCCCTTCCCTAGCCTGAGTTCCGCTGCCTGGGATCCACGTGGGCTGCCGGACGCAAGAGAGCAGGATGGAGAAAGCAGCTTCCACGCCTTCACTCATCCTCCCTCTCTGCTCTGTTGGATCGCCGGCCGTTCGCTTACCTCGCCCACTCCCAATCTATTGCTGCCGCCGATGGCTGGAGGAAAAAAAAACCTTCAAATTCTTGCCGCGGGGCTTCAAAGGGCCGCCCTAGAGCCAGTGGTGCAGCTGAACCCTTTGTTAAATTGCTGGCTTGCCCCGCCCCTCCGCACCATTATTTATTGCCAATAAATAGGGCGAGGGGTGAGGGGCGGGGGAGCCAGCAATTTAACAAAGGGTTCGGTGTTTTTTTTTGTAATTTTATTGGCCCACGGAGCTGCTTCCTTGCAAAGAGTGTTGATTTTTTCCCCCCTAACTATGCTGAGAAACGAAAGTGAAACTGCTTTGCTGTTGCTGCAAGGTTGGAAAATTAGGCAGGCAGAATTCTTTTCTTTTTCTTCACCAGAAAAGGTAGGTGCAAACAATGGAAAATTTAGGGAAAAAGAGGAGAGTTCAGGATTTTAAAACACAAAAGAAAAAAAAGCTCTATTTAACTAGGGAATTGTAATAATTGAGATACTATTAATTGTATATTTCTGAAAGCAGAAATGGTTAAGTTGTGGTTTGGAGGAATATATGGGGGAAATTATTTGGTTTATTATTATTGGTAAATATAATTAATGGATTTGTAAGAAATTGGATTGCATGGAAATAATTGGAATATTCATGTTCATATTGATTAATATACAAAAAAGGTAGTTATATAACTAATTGATTTATATTAAAATGTTGAATTTATATTAAACAACTGTAATATTACATAATTAACCAGTGTGAGGATGGATATAAAAATAGATGACAATGGGAAGGGGTATAATATAGAATAGAAGGGAAAAATTGAATTTGATTAAGATTAGAGATGAGGATGAAGGGTAATATTGGTTTTTTACAAAAATAGATGAGGAATAAATATGGCAAAAAGGAAATATAGAAATTGTAAATTTAATTGAAATGACTAAACACTGTTTAAATTTGTGAACCGGCCAAATACTCTGTTCAAAGAAAATACATTGTATGTTTGTATGTGTGTTTCTAATTATTGTTATTTATTCATATTTGTTCTCTTTTATTCTTTAAAGTTTAACAATTCATTCTTTATCTTAATATCTTTATATTTGTTTGGGGTTGGCTTTCTTCCCTTTCATCTTTTTTATTGTACAGCAATCTTTCTCCTCAAACCTACCACCTCTCTCTTTTCTTTCCTTCTTACTTTCTCTTCCTCCCCCTCTTCTTCTCCTCCCTACTTCCTCTTCCTTTCTCCTTCTCCTCCTCTCTTCCTCCCTCTCTTACCCTCCCCTCCTACTCTAATTTCCCTTCCCTTCCTTCATCCCTCTCTATTGCTGTATCCTTTTATGCATATGGACTACTCAGAGGGCTGAAAAAGTTATTTTTACTGGTCCTCGCACTTTTGACCAGTCCTCGAACTTACGACTGTCCTCACATTTTACGTTTTTGCCCTATCTTGTCACCATGGTGAAGAGAAGCAGTTGTGAAATGAGTGACATGGTTGTTAAGAAAGCTGCAGGGGCATAAATGTGAGGATGGTCATAAGTGTGAGGACCGGTCAAAAGTGTGAGACCCAGTCAGAAATGACTTTTTTCATCCCTCTGAGTAGTCCCTATACACATAGCCACGCCCACCCGGTCACATGATGAGCTAGCCACGCCCACCCGGTCACATGATTGCCAAGCCACACCCCCAACTAAGCCACGCTCACAGAATCTGTTGTTAAAAAAATTGAATCCCACCACTGGTGAAAGGGCCTCATAAGTGGAATAGCCTAGGGCCTCTTTTCATCTAAATCCGGCCCTGAAAATGAGTAGCCCATAGGTTGGAGATCCCAATCCTCTACCAGAAGCCTCCTGGGTCTCCACATTCTGGCCCACCTCCAAATTTGGACAGTGACTTGGCAGTTCAGCTGCCACTGTCTGTCTTTTAGATCAGCGGTCCCCAACCTTTCTGGGTCAGCGGACTGGCAGAGGTTGCAGTGGCAACAGCGGTGGGTTGGACAGAGGATGGTTTTACATGCATGCATGCCACTTTCACAAATGCAGTTTTGCACATCAGCACACTCAGCCACCACTGCTGCAGCCCAGTTCCAAACAGATAACGGCCCAGTATCGAGTCACGGACCAAGGGTTGGGGACCCCTGTTTTAGAGGGCTTCTCACGTGTCATTTTCCCCTAATCCTTGTGTGTGAAAATGATAGTGCTTTCATACTCCATGCTGCATTTTGGGGTGATTAAAAAAGTAAAAACTAAAACTAAAAAGAGAAAGAGAAATGTAGCTTGTAGGCGTGTGACTAGAAGATTCAATCCTTTCTTGCGAGGCAGATTTTTAACTTTACCTAACAAAAGTAAAATACAAACGCCCCTTTTAACTTTAAATATTAAAATGTACGCAGAGAACAATTTAAGAGAGTTACAAAAGAAAATGCAATGCTCCAGGCAAGCCACAAGTTCCTTCTTGCTTGCTAGAAATTTTTCCCCCAGAACCTTCACACAGACTACAGAAGGCCCAAAAAGATGATACAGATCACAAGATAATTGAGGGGGGCAGGGGAAAACCAATAGTGCCTAATGTTTGATCCAAGATTCACATAAAATTTTTCTAAAAATTCTCTAAATTATACAGGGAAATAAGACATTTAAATTTTAATCAATCTATAAAAAAAATAAATTTTAATCAATCACACATCATAGTTTAAGAATTTTGGAGACAGATGGCCAAGTCCTTGTGCTAGACCAGAGGTGTGAAACTCACGGCCCACAGGCTGGATGTGTCACGAGCTGGCCATGCCCATCCCTGGTTTAGCAAAGGGGGGGAAGTCACGATATGTCACGTGATGATGTGACATCACGAGTTTGACACCCGTGTACTAGACATATTTACCTATACTGTTCGAAATAGAATGTTCTTAAAGCAAATATATTCTGCTTCATTTGACTTCTCTTTTTCCTGGAATTCAAAACATTGTGAAGTGGTGAAGAGATCTTACTTTTTTGTTCTTCCCACCCGCTTCATAGCTTTTAGTATTCGGACACTCACTTTAAAAGAACACTTTATTATATCTATCAGAGTGAACGACTGGGTTGTCTCTGTATACCTGGGTGGGGGGGAAGCATCTCTCTCTCCCTCCCTCTTCTCAGAATGTATATTCTTTCTGAATCTATCTAACAATAGTGCCATCTGAAACAATTGAGTCAGAGATAATTCGAGAGGCCTGAATAGACAGAATTGATATATCATTTGCCCAAAAAACTTCTATGTAATCATTTGTATATAATGGCATGATTTGTGAAAACAAGTCAAAGTTATTTAACAAGTCACTTAACTAGAGAGTTAGGAAGGTGGATTCAGCTACTATTTTAATTTTTGATTTGCTGGCTAGACTCTTGCAGTATTTGCAGGATGTTGGTTGTCGTCTCATTTACAGTAATGTATATGTGTCTGCTATAATAAAAAAAAGGGGGGAGGAATAACACTATGTTTTTGATGTCTCAGTTTTTCATTACAAACAAAACTTTTTTTTTAAAGTTATAAGATTAAAAAGAATGACCCAGAAACAGCAAGCAACTAGCATTCTAAAATTATAATAAATATCCAGTAATTCTATACAGGAGTTTTCAACCAATAAATTAGGGGGGGAAAGAATCTTAATATGTAATAAATAGTGGCCAGATTTAACAAAATTTATTAGTCATTGTAGGATTTATACAGACTTTTTTTTGGTGAATTTGTAAATCAGAATAAAAATGTGCATATTTAGCAATAGCATTAGCGTTTAGACTTATACCTTTTAGCCAATGAAATATGCATTTTGAGCTTTCCAGTATTTTGCAGTAACGAAATAAACTTAACAGCAGGATATGACTTTGTTTTTTATGCCGTAATAATTTAAATTTCTTTAGGAATATGGGTAATTCACAGCAAAATACTTTATAAAGGATAGTTGGTGATTTTTTTGCATTTTTGTTTTCAAAAACTTTTATCCAAGGAGACTAATTGGGCATTGAGAACAAAGATATGTACAAAAATTGTACAAACCTGCTTGGAGTCTTTCTAGAAAGATTCTAGTTGATACATTGCAATTTACTGGGATGCAGTGTCACCTGGGGATGATCTTCATGGTAATATCTTGCTGAGTTGTTGAAATTTATTTAAATGAAATTCTATGGCACAGAGAGATGAGATTCCTTTAATCTGAATCCCATATAACCTTCCCAGAGTTTAAGAGACTCTTAAAATAATATGTTATACTTATTACAAACTTTTTATGAGAAGTTGATTAGTTTCCCTTCCTATTAACTTGCCTATTGCAGTTCTTCAAACATGAATCACTATAACTGATGAAATCTACATAGTTTAGGAAGGGATGATTGCACTCAGTTTAAGCTACTGGAAACTACCGTGTTTCCCCGAAAATAAGACTGGGTCCTATTTTCTTTTGGTTTCCAAAATAGGTACTAGGGCTTATTTTCAGGGGGTATCTTATTCCCCCCCCCCACAGGCCCACTTCTTCTGCTTGCTCACGGTGGGGCAGGAGGCTGACTGTGCAGGCACTTAAGTAGAGCTTATATTAGGCACATACATAAAAACCATGCTAGGTCTTATTTTCAGGGAAACAGGATACTATAAACATCTTGCAGAAACGACTTGAGTATCCAACCAGGTTCTTTATTTAACTATTTTAATTGTAAGAGATGCCCATCCCAGAAAACCTAAAAAGTAAGTTTTTCATCTGAATAATTACTTTTTGCAGACTGTAGGGAAGCTAGTTTTTTGAGCAATACATACATTTTATTTGGAGACATATATCTTTAGAATTCTACCAACATCTCAAAATAATACATTTAAAGACTTTTACACTGGGATTTGAACTTATTCTGTCTCATCCTATTTTGTTTTATTAGTTATTTTCCTGATGAGTATCTTAGTTTAGAACTACAGATAGTTCTCAGGCTACAATGGCAATTAGGACCAGAATTATCATTAAACGATGCAGCGGCATAGTGTGATATCATGTGACCATATTGCTTAGTGACGGCAATTCTAGCAGTCCCATTTGCTGTTACTAATCAAGGAGCAACTGGTCTTTAAGGAAGGACTTCACATTATTGGGACTTCTGACTTCCTACCAGCGTTCACATTGATTTTGCTTGTGGGAAGCTTGTCATTGGAAATTGAAATCATGTGATTGTGTGGTTCACTGTGATGCTATTAATTGTAAGCCAGGTGAAATGTGCCTTGAATGCAGTCATGTGAGCGTGGGAATTCTGTGACAACCAAAATTATGAATAAGTACCATTAATTCAGCCCTGTTGTAACTCAGAATGGTTACTGAACAAATGTAATCTTTCCATTTATTCAAATTGGGAAAATTGTGTACGAAAAATTAAAAATGTATTTGATAACTTTGTTAACTTCATTTAATAATTAAAGTTTATGAAAGAAAAGACATGTCTTAATGTGGCTAGAACTGGAGGGGAGGGTAAATCCTTCAGCAGGCTGCAAAAACGGAACTGAAATTGTGAAGACTTCAGCTTTATTCCTGCAGCCCCACAAAGGATTTCCTTTCCATGCTTGGAGGAGAACTGAAATCTTCCAGCCGCATGAAGGAGCATTCAAAAGCAAAAGGGGTATCTGACAGGAAGATTTTGCTCCACCTGCTTAATAACCAGTGAGATCACTTAATGATTGCAACTGGGATTGGCAGGTACTGGGATTGCATCACTGACAAAGCAGCCATGTGGCATTTCACTTAAGGACCGCTTCACAGGAAAGATTAGAGTCTCAATTGTAGTCATAAATCACCTATGTAGCCTTTTAAAATACAAAAGGAAATCTATTTTGAGTAATTGATATAGTTGCTTAGCATTGTGATCTACCAATAGATTATTTCTGGTATGCTGCATCTACAACTGCAGTCATTAAAGAAAAAAAGGTATGGACAAATTGATGCATTTTTTCAAATAGTGTGTCATGGGGGAAAGTTGATTACATTAACTTTGTTCAGTGGAGATTGTCTTTTCAACAATAATACACTTTTGCTACATAAACATTGGTATTAGGGAACAACTAAGGATGCCTAAGCATTCCAGTGCTACTTCTGAGGTCTGGTTGACAAAATATTTTTCAAGGCTATATAGCTGATTTCAAAACAGAAAAGGCTGGGTCATTAAAAACACAATTTTTTCAAGCAAAAAGAAAGGTAGCTGTGTTACTCAAAAGAAAAACATCCAGGATCCCAGAGTAAGACTATCTGAAAAATCAGAAAGAGTCTGTTTGATTTTGAGTTTTTCTGAGCTCTTCATCAGGGGAGTTGATTATTTTTCCACTTTTCCTTCCCTGCTTTTTTTCTATTTTCTATTTGCCCGAGAAAGCAGTGGAGGAATTTTGAAAGCTTAAATGTTATATTTAAGTTTCCCTACTAAAAATTATGCTCTAAAATGCAACTTTGGATTTTTTTAGCTCATACGGAACAGACAATTGTTGTGCAACAGTGACACAGACAACAGACACTAGACTGTAATAGAACATGCAACATACTTTATTTTAACAAGCACTGGTGTTATTCTAGATGTTTTCTATAATACTTTTAGAGGGGTGAACAATCACAAATTTCGTTTGTAAACTATATCAATTAAAACTTTTATCACAATTCAAAAACCATTATGATTCATATAAGAACTTGGTGGATCGTAGTCTTGCAAATTGAACCCATTATACTTATTTTGATGCTAACCTGATAAATGTATCTTGGATGAAGTCCATTCATATAGGCATGGTTTAGATAAACATTTTTGGTCTATAGTCATTTGGCCAAGAACAGTAATATTTCCCAACCAATGCAAAGGTTATATGATTTGTTAAATCATTGTTAAGCAATGATTCCCATTGTATTTAGATCAGAAAACTGCAACTTAATATACAAAATCAGAAAGACTTTTCTTAGTCCAGTAAACTGTGATTGTAATGTTTGAAGTAGTTCACAGTATTTATAAATTTCAAAAAATGGCACCCTCTGAATTCTTCTTCCTGTGGAAACATAAGCTCAGTGTGGTAGTATGCAGCATACACATTTTCTAAAAACTACTTATTAGTTGTGATAATTATTGGTGAGTTATTTATGATTTATAAAACATTTTTATCAAACAGCATCTGTACAGGAAAATACTATCTATTACTGTAAGTACTTCAGATAAAGTATAAAATAAAATCAAAACATACAAGATTTTTGTAGAGTAACACTCTGTAAAATGTTTTATATCAGTAATGCACTTGCACTTTACACCTGTTCAAATAAAAAACAAATATCTCCCAAAATAGTTATTTTGACCCTGTGTAAACAAATTTTATTCCTATTTCTTCTATTCTTAGAGCAGGAAAAAGCCCCTCTCCTACAAGTAATCTCCATATAGACTAACTGTGACCTTTGTAATCAGGAATTATTTAAAAAGTATAACTGGGTCATATATATAGAAAGACCTAATGCATCTCAATGAGCATCATTTGAATCGCTTTGGGAAATTTAAGGGAATGAGCTTAGAAGTAACAGCATCATGTAAAACATTCATCATTTCTCCCTGCTCCTTAATAATAAATACAAAGACAGTTGCTTTGACATATTGCCACAAAGGAAATATCCTAGTCTTGATCCTTAAACATTCAAATCAGTAGTTTCGTATTTCCTTCCTCACTGAGGCTTCCATCTTCTATTTTGGCAGCTTCCATCTTCTACTTTGTCAGCTGTCCAACAACTTTTAACAGTGTCTTATTTTCCTGCTTTAATTGCTCATTTTCGTCTTCTATATCATCTAGATCCTTTGAGAGAGAATAAAACAAGATACTTAATTAATAGAAGTTCTTTTTAGACATTCAGTTAATAATTCACTCTGTAATACATGATATAAATTTTAATCCATAAAAGCAAAAAATGGTGAACTGCAGACTGAGATGGCTAACAAACTGGTTGGGAGCTACTTATCGCAGTAAACTTATAATTTATATTCTGTAACAAAACATTTTACTCTGATAAGAACGCTTTATATAGTTTATTTAACTTTATTGTGGCTGTTAACCAGCACAGGAAAATTGGTATCCAAAATATCCAAAACTAAATTGACATTGTCAGGATAATTAAGAAAAATAAACATAGACAAAACAAATGGGCTAAAACCAATTATTAAATCAAAATATGCTAAAGCACTTGGTCAGGCTACACATATGTAACAAGGAGAAAAAAGATTAAAATTAGCAAGATAAATTTTGAGATAGCAGTATAATGTACAAATATACTATCTATACACAACTACAATAAATAAAAGAATAAAGTTAACAGAAGGGATTTAAGAATTATAAATTCTCTTACAGAAACCAGTCAAACAAGATATGGTACAATAGCTGACATGGCATGTCCACCCCAAACCTAATGGTTAATATAGAGCCTAGCTTCCAGAGGTGCTGCTCTGGAGATAACCAAATATAGGCCTTGGAAATCAGATGGGATTATGGCTAGTGTACCAACCTCCCTGCTGCATAAATACTTTCTTACTGTGCCATTTTGATGGTTATGTGAGATATGATTCTGCCTTCTCCCAGCCTGGGATCAAAAGTAGCTCAAGATATCTTTTGTCACCATGGCAACTGTGAAGCTGATCCAGGGGAGAGATGGTCTGACTCACTGGAAGGGTTTACGCATAAGATCTGTTTTCTCCCCCTCCTGAGGCAGTGGTGACATGATCTAAAGTTAGGGATATTGTCATCAATCCATTCTCACATACATATCACTCTGTACTAGCCTTGATCCCATAGATCTTCTAGAAAGCCTTGAGGATCTGGCTTTTTCCTCACGCCCTGGTATCAGGATGTTAGTAGATCCCTGTACATGTGTTTTGCTCTGGGTTGCAAAGCAGTTTTGTGAAGCCTTGATTATTTTTAACTATGCATCATTTTATGGCTTTACTTTATGCATGTGCATTGTTAGCAACTGTGACTAAGATGGCAACTATTTCAATTCCTAATTTATTGCCCCTTTCTTTTTGAAATGTTATCTCTGGTATTTGCTCTTTGCAGCAGAAATTTTAGGCATCAGGATAAATTAAAAAATCTTATCAAAACTGATTGTGCGAACTCATCTAAGAATACATGTTCAACAGCATTTTATTAAGCAACACTGAACTTGTCAGCAGGATATTGTTTTATTATTTAAGCAATATAGACACTTCTCATTTGAAAAATGAAGTAGCATTATCAGGATACAATTTTGAAGTCCACCATTGTTTTTATTTAATGTCTGAAAAAAGTATGCACCATAACTAGGATTTTCAAATATCAAGAAAGCTACAATTTAATTTTACTTTTGTCTTTCAAGTGGATGTTAAAAGTGTATATCAAAATAATTGTTTTAAAGCAGAGACAGAAACATTAAAAATTTACTCAAGATTATACATAAACACATTCTGGAATGTTTATCTAGCACAACTAACATTCCAAAATGATTAAAAGTATGAGTTACTTGGACTAGGTCCAACCACAACCTCTGGCTGAAATTTAAATATTCAAACAATTAAAAAAAAAACCAAATTAATTGCAAACTGCATTTACGAAGCAATGCCATGTAACATGCAATAAAATTCAAATAAGAAAACATTGGGCACCTAGAACAGCTAGTCTTATTATAATTAAAGAACTCATGCTGCACTTCTCAAGAGTTGTTCTTAGAATCCAACTAGAATTGGCCATTTTTATTTAATATTTCTAACATGTTTCAACTGCCTAACAATAAATCAGTAATGGTTTATCCATTTACATGCATATATTCATACTCGTAATACTACTCCTTCTGACCATAGGAAACCTTTTCCAAAATGCAAAAATTAAGTAAGAGTAATAAGCACAGGAAAAAAGACATTAAAAAAGGAACTGCATCCACAGCTACTTTAAACCAAGAACACTCATTCATTATGTTTCGCCATAACTTTCTATTCTTGCAAACATTCACATTTCCATCACCACTGTGAACAATTCCATATATTGCTTTTTGTTAAATGTTACTTTTGTGGTTCTCATCTCCATCCACAAGTTTCCCACCCTTCCCCTTCTTTTCAATCCATTCACTCTTCTTCTTTGTTACAATTTGACCCTCATTTAATTCCTCTATATAACCTAGCAATCTCAATATACTTCTTTCAGTTTTGTACCAAATTAATTAATTAAAATTAGTTCTATCTGCTCTTGTTTTACTTTACATACTTAAGTATTCCATATCCAATGAGTTCAATTAATGCTTTTTCCTAATAAATTCAATTTTCAAGTTTAGACGACAAAATGGACAAAGCATACTCTTTTATACAGCCATTTACACTTATTTCATCTTTCTTTATTCCCATTATTCTACCTGCATTTTCCCATCTTTGAATTTCTCTACCCATTTCCTTATCTTTGCTAAACCATTTTCCAAAATACAATTTTTCACTACTAACTGTAATTTGCATTCACTCCATTCTTTTGTCAAATACAAGTATTATTTTTCAGAATCATTGTTCTTTCATTGCATTATACAAACTATTTTTTGGTGTAATCTATTCAGTCCCTCAGTCATCAACTCTATATCTGCATGTAAAAGTACACATACATACTTCTAACATTCTATTTATTCTCATTAATTTTTTGCTTATATCACATACCATTTTGATATCATTCAGAAACAACTTTTAACTCTACATTCACAAACAATGTTTACAAATTGTTAATAATTCATCACTATTCACTCTTTTAACCCCACCTCTGCTGCATGCTACAAGTATTGCTCTTTGATGAACTTGCTGTACTTTTTCCTTTATCATTCTGCACTGCTCTCAATTATCTTCTGGTCACCCTGATTCCTTCAATTATTACTTTCATACCATTCCTACTTTCACCTGTACCCACAAAAGTCTAGTTGACATATCTACAACATATATTCCAAACCACAATTAAACTTGCACATTCATCCTTTATATATATTCATCAATGCAACTACATAGGATCTTCTATCAGAACTATTACATCCTTTCCCATTTCTTATCTTCACAATAAACAACACAGATATGTTTTATATTTTCCTTTTAATCCTTAATTCATACTCTTCATCATTTATCCCCATTACAAACTGAGAAGCAATCTTCCACATGCTACGGTCAATACCACGAGTTCATAAATACGGATATCTGACACACATCATGCCTTTGGCTAATTGAAGCCTTCCCATAATGCTTTTTAGAAAAATAGAAAAGGAGTACGATCAGAGCACCAGTCTTAGTTGTCCTTCTGCCACATGCAGGCTTTCTTGTTAAGAATTGTACCAGGTGCTTTTGTCATATTTTAACTTGCGGTACACACACAGCCCAAGCTCAGTTTTACTCCAAGCATACTCAAACTACTTTATTTAAGTTAGGCAAGATCTCTAATTTTGGCAACTGAGTGTTGGCTTGCAAATGTAGTTTAAATTAAACACTGAAGAACAGCAAGTACACTTGTCTCTTGGATTCTTTGAAAAAAGAAAGAATGAATAAAAGAGTGAACAAATAAATGAGCATCCATGTGCTGTATTATGCACAAATGTAAATACAATTTTTGGCGGGGGGCAGGGGCGAGGGAATGTATGACTTGTACAAAATTTTAGGAAACACCGCTAGATTGAAACAGCACTTACCCTATTTAATAAATCAATTTCCTCCTTTAATTTCCCAATCAACTCTTCTTTGTCTTGGGCTATCCTCACAAGCCTCAGGTTTTCTTGGCGCTCCTTTGCTAGATCCTTCAAAAAAACAAAATATAAAATACTTCATTTAAAAACAGTCAAAACAATAGACATTATATTGCAGCTTTTAGATTTATTATGTTTACCTTTTCAAGATCGTCAATCTTCTTTTCCAAAGAATTAGTTGATACAAAGTTTCCAGAAGAATTTGCATCCCTGTTGAATCTGCTATAACCTGTCCTGTCTGTACGTGAACATCTATTAGAAACTTCATCCTCTGGTGTTGTGCTGTGAAAAGTACAACTTACAATTTAACATATTTGATGCATAATAGAATTATCAAAATTATTTCCATGTTTCCCATTTCAGTTGTGGCAATATCAATACTAAATTACTGAAGGCAAATAAATAGCAGCTGGTGTTAAGCTACTTGCAACAAGCCTTTGGAATGGCTGTGCTAAATTATACCCATCTTCTTTATTGTAGCATGCCCATAAAGCAATTCCACATTAGATCTGTTTCAGATCTATTAATGGATCTGAACATCAATTAATCCAAACAGGCTATAAAATATTTCAGTCTTCCAAATGTTCAACAATTTACATAGAAAATTGCTATATTTAGAATGGATAGGTTACATTTGATGCACCTGATTCTTTTATTTTTGTTTGCATTAATTTAAACCAGGATACAGAATACATGTGGCTGTTAAGCCACAGTCTGAATATGGACTTCAAATTCAATATACAACCCCCTGGAATTTTAAAAACACACTTAGTTTTAGGGACTTTATGATGTGAGAAAGTGATTACCTACTCTTTCTACATTTTTTTCCTCCCCCCTCCCCAATGTATTAATTAAAAGATGAGGGTGTGTACTGTGAGGGACAGAATAAATAACTACAGAAGAAAAAAATAAAAATAATGGATAAAAATGGCAGTAAGTAATCATTTTTCTGGATGCAAAAATCATAATTTGAAATTTGATCTCACAATGTTATCTCTCAAACAGAGATAAAACTTATATTAAAATCTTGAATTAAATTCGATTCCTCAAAACTTCATAAATGCATACACACAACGCTATTGGTAACATGTTCGCAGTCAAACAAACAAAAACTTTGTTTCTGTCACTGACCAATAAAAATACATTCAGTAAAACAAAGCAAGCAAAGTTCGCCCCTAATGTCAATGACAACCATTTGTGAGCGAAGCTTACATATAACATAGTGAAACTTTACTCTTTTAGAAAAACAGATTTATCCTGGTTATTTAACAAATACTGCAAATAAAATTTATTGGAGTGCCTAGAATGGACGTTGTCTTACCTGAACGTCCCTTTTCTGGGCGCTGCGTACACTATCCATGGATGGGTTAAATGCTTCAGCCTTTGGCAAACAATTGAGTGTTACTTTAAGAAAAAAGCAGGGACTTCCCTTTCCCCGTTGCCCAGCCACACCCCCAATCCCATGATACCCCAGTCTGAGCGAAGGTGTGGCAAATGACCATCGACAAAAGGGTAACAATAAACATAACTTTATTAACAAACCAATTTCAACTTGGAAAACATGGCCCGAAAACCACAGCCGGGCAGGAAGCCATAGAAACGGGTGGGAATGGATAGTATATGCAGCGCCCAGAAAAGGGACGTTCAGGTAAGACAACGTCCCATTTTCCTGTGCGCTGCTCCCACTATCCATGGATGGGATATACCCAAGCTCAAACCCCATGGGCGGGAGGCTGACTGCCCGCAGAGTCCTCTCCAGCCACGACCCGTTGGAATACCCAGTGGCCAAACGCCGCCTCGGCTGAATTATAAGCGTCTATCTTGTAGTGGCGAAAGAATGGTGACAATGAGGACAAGGTCGCTGCTCTGCAGATGTCTGCTACGGATGCCTGTGTAGCCCAGGCTGCTGATGTGGCTGCACTTTGAGTTGAGTGAGGAAGGATCTTGCCCGGTAGCGGTTTGGAGTTCAGTTCGTAAGCTAGTGCAATGCAGGCCCTGATCCATCTGCTGACCGTGGAGGCCGAGACCTTCTGGCCCATGGAAGCTGAGTTGAACGAAACCAGGAGCGCTTCTGTGTGGCGGAAAGAAGATATTCTGCGTATGTAAAGCCGAAGAGCCCGACGGACGTCCAGGGTGTGCCAGCGCTTCTCCCTGTGGTCCCGAGGTGATGGGCAGAAGTCTGGCAGGATGAGTTCCTGGGCCTGGTGAAACCAGGAGTTCACTTTTGGAATGAAGGCGGGGTCCAGACGGAGAACCACTGAGGAGTCTCTGAATATGCAGAGATCCTTACGAACAGATAGAGCCGCTGTCTCCGATACTCGCCTCACCGAGGTGATTGCTAAGAAAAAGGTCACCTTGAATGATAAGTACTTGAGGGCGGTCGATTCCAATGGTTCGAAAGGGCCCGAAGTACTAGAGATAGATCCCAAGACGGGTATCAGTGAACTATAGATGGATTTAAGTTCGTAGCCCCGTGAAGGAACCCTTTGATGAGTGGATGGTGCGACAGTGCCTGGAATGGTGCGCAGGAGATGACTGTCGATAAAGCTGCAGCCTGATGCCTTAGGGTAGCCAGGGCCAGCCCCCTGTCTAACCTGGCCTGAAGAAACAGTAAAATGTCCTGTATCGTTGCTGTGGTGGGGTCCATATGGTGACGAGCACCCCAGCTGCAGAAGGCCCTCCAGGATGCCTCGTAAATACGGGCTGTTGAAGGTCGCCTGGCCGCTTGAATCGTGCTGACGACGCTATCAGGTAAGTTGTCCTTCAGGATGACCCGCTCAAATGCCAGACGGCTAATTGGAGCCACTGAGGTTCTGGGTGCGTGACCTCGCCCTGGCACAGCACTACCTGGTGCGGTGGGATTACCCACGGTTGCTCTACCAATAAGGCCACCAGGTCGGCGAACCACAGCCTTCGAGGCCAATTTGGGGCCACCAGGAGCAAATTGGCCTTCTCTGCCAACAACTTCCGTACCAGGCGTGGGATCAACGGAATTGGTGGGAACGCATATAGAAGTCCTGCTGGCCACTTGTAGTGCAGGGCATCATGATTTTCTGCCTGTAGTGTCGGGTAGCGTGACACGAAGCAAGTTAGCTGGGCATTGCTTGGAGACCAAACAGGTCCACTACTGGTCTCCCGAATCGAGAGGCGAGCTTCCTGAAGAGGCGGGGGTGGAGCTGCCATTCCATCTGATCTATCGTTGTTCAGCTGAGCCAGTCCGCTCTTACATTGGCTGACCCCGAAATGTGGTCTGCCTTGATCGAGAGCAGGTGCCTTTCCGCCCAAGCGAACAGGGCCTCGGACTCTAGCATCAGGAGGCGAGAACTTGTGCCCCCCTCCCTGTTCACGTGCGCCTTGGCCGAGATGTTGTCCGTCAGGACCAGTACGTGCCAGCCCTGAACCGCGGCTTGGAAGTGGCGCAGGGCTAATCTGATCGCCTGGAGTTCCAGCAGGTTGATGCTGCTGCATTGTTCGCATCTGGACCACTGGCCCTGTGCCACCATGTTGTGCAGGTGTGCTCCCCACCCCCGAAGACTTGCATCCATGGTGAGGATCAGCCTGTCCGGGTCCAGAAATTCTGAGCCCTTGAGGAGTGAATTGGAGGTCCACCATCTGAGGGAGAGTCGCACCATGGGGGTGAGGTAGACCTCGTGCTTTGAGTTGGCCCTCCCTGATCGTTGGAAGGGGAGGAGGAACCATTGGAGTGCTCTCGAGTGTCTGCATGCCCACGGTACGATGCTGAAGCAGGAGACCATTTTCCCCAGAAGGCATGATAGTTACAGGAGAGTGGCCTTCTTCTTTGTCAGGATCTGTAGGGCCAGTTCCTGGAGACTCTGAGTCCTGTCTGGTGACAGGAAAACCTGTCCCTTGGTGGAGTCTATTACTGCCCCCAGATGGAGAATCCGGAAGGAAGGTTGAAGATGGCTTTTCTCGAGGTTGATTGTAAACTCGTGGCTTCGTAACGTTTCGAGAACTAGTTGTAAGTCTCTGACTGCCAGGTCGTGAGCTGATGAGAGAATCAGGATGTCGTTTAAGTAGCAAAGGACTCGGACCGGGATGGCCCGCAGTTTGGCTGCCACCACCGCCACCAGCTTGGTGAAGGTGCGGGGTGCTGACGAGAGTCCGAATGGCATTGCCCGGTACTGAAAGTGTTGGTATTCGAACCTCAGGAACTGTCTGTGATCTGGGTGAATGGGTACGTGTAGGTAGGTCTCTCGGAGGTCGACTGACTGGAGAAGGTCCCCCTGTCTCACCCCTGCTAGAATTGATTGGAGGGAGTGCATCTTGAACTTGTGGTATTGAACAGACAGGTTGAGCTTTTTTAGGTTCAGAATGGCCCTCCATCCACCCGAGTTCTTGGGGACGAGGAATAGGCTTGAATAGAACCCCGAGCCTTGGTGGATCGGTGGTACTGTTTCTATGGCTCTGACCTCCAGAAGATGGGTCAGTTCCTGTGTCATTAAGTCTTGTAGCTCGGTGGACCGTGGGACTGGGCAGCACACGAAGCGATGAGGCAGCGTACCTGCAAATTCTATTGATAGTCCAAATGAAATTGTGCGCCTTACCCACGAGTCCGACATCGACCGGGCCCATTGCTGGTGGAAGAGGAGAAGTCTTCCATCTATGGGCCCCTCGGTCTTGGAGTCACTTCCCCCTCCTGGCGGATTTGAAGCCTGCCCCCCAGAAGGGTCTCCTGGACTGCTGATTCCTGCCTCAGTCATGGAGCTGTTGTCTGTCATGGGATCTGTCGCTGCCCTGGTAATTGGAGCGGTGCAAGAAGGACCCCCTGGGTCCTGAGCTAGGTCGAAAGGGCTGCTGGACCGGATATGGCGAGTATCTCCGCTAGTAGCAGCGATAAGACGATGGAAGCACTTTCCTTTTGTCCTTGTCCTCGACTAGGACTGGTTCCAGGGCCGCTCCAAAAAGATCCGATGCTTTGTATGGGGCTGCGGCCAGCTTCCACTTAGCCTTGAGGTCCGCCTTCCAGGGACGTAGCCAGAATAGTCTCCTAGCCGTGACAGTGTAGGGCTCTCGATGCGAACTTTGCCAAGTTTAGTGAGGCATCTGAGGCATACTCGGTGGCTGCAATAATTTTATTTATATCTTGCTGCAGCCTGGTGTCCTCCGGAGGGAGCCTTTCTTGCATCTGGCGAAGCCAAATGAGGGTAGCTCTGTTGAAAAAGGACGTGGCTGTGGATGTTCTGATTGCCCAGGCCACGGCCTGGTGTGCTTTACGGAAGGCCCACTCCGTCCTTTTATCCTCTGCCTTGAGTCCATACAGTGCCTCTGTGGATACTAGTGAGGGGGATGATAGCGCTGCGACCGGCTGCTCCACTGTCGGTAGAGGCAGCAGGTCCTCCAGTTCTGGGGCCGAACAGTACAGCTTCTTGTCCAGACTACTGGGTGTAGTTAGTGAAGCCGGTTGCCCCCAGGCGTTTTGGATCATGTCAGTAAACAGTTGAGGACAGGGGATGTAGTCCTTTTCCTGTTTGGACGATTTGAAGAGGGCATCGTGGGGCCCCGCGCAGAAGCTGAGGCTGTCCTCACCTCCCCCGGCACTCCCAGGTTAGTTGTGAGCCGCGCCTTGTGAAGTAGCGACTTAAAAAGTGCCGGTCGAAACAGTCCCGTGAAGGCTGGTGTGTCTGGGCTCAGGCCTTTGTCCTTTGAGAATTCGACATCCTCTGGTCTCTCCTCTGCTTGATCTGACTCCTCAGAGGAGGATTCTTGTGCCTGGGGGGTGCGAGTCTGGTTCTGGTGTTGAGACCCCTGGGGCTGTAACGGATGGGGTGGTGGAGCCGCCTGCTGCCAACTGGCAACTAGGAAGGATGATAAAGCCGAGGAGAACATGGCTTGGAAGTCCAAATGTGAAGGCGGCAGTGCCCCCCCCCCCCCCCCGTGCCCTTGCGCTTGGAGTCGGGCTGTGAGTTGGGCCCGCTGGTAACTGACGCAGGGTCCTCCTGAGTAAGGGTAGGAGTTCCATCCAGTTGAAGTCCCCTCTCGGCCAAGACCGGAGTCGCCGGGGTCTGAGCCAGATCCGTCAAGGTAGCGATTGCTGAGTCTGACTCCCTAGATGTAGAAGGAGCAGCGCTTTCTGGTCTTGGCCCCCTGGTGGGTGTCATAGCCAGTGCCTTTTGGGCTTTGGCGCACTGCCTCTCGAGCACCTTATGGCGTCTCTGTGCGTCCTTGTCCTGGAAGGAGGGCCCCTTCCCTGATTTTGGACTTGCGGCTGGAACCTTCAGACCACTTCCGAGAACTCTTTTTGGCTGATTTGGCCCCCTTGCGAGGTGGGCTCAATTCCAGCTCAGGGTCTGAAGAGAACAGGGAGTCAGACATGATATGTTGTCAGAGGAAAACACCGCTCCGCTCGGTGCTTCGACCTGATGTGGGCACTTCGCCCCGTAGGACAAGTAACGGCAGCTAAGAGCCCGGAGGTCTCACCAGCTAACCCCTGTTGCAAAGGCACCGCTGTAAAAGGGGAGTTGGCGCAGCTGAGCCCCCACGAGCCAAAGACCCTGTGCAAATCTGATGCCAGCTGTAGAAAAGAGGGGGCTCCTCAAGTAAACAATGGCTAAGATGGCGGCCCATGGGTCCTTCAAGATGGCGGGCGCCACGTGATGCAGAGATTGGGGAGCCAGTTGTACGCAACGGTCTTATGCTGATGGCCCGACGGTCCGCAACGGTCTTATGCTGATGGCCCTGCCGTGCTTCCCTGCCACTAGACAAAGCCCCTTTTTCCGTAGCGTAGCGGTGGCTGGCAGGGCTAGCCGGGCGAACCGCGGCTGCACGCTGCCTTGTCCTGGCCCGATCGGTGTAAAACCGATCCGATCGCTCTCCTCTTCGCCCCGCGAAGCAGCTGTAGTCTGTTCTGGGTGAGGCTTGCCGGCTCTCAGCAGATTTGAATCAGGCGCCAAGGAAGAAAAACGTCACGTGGGCGGCCCGGAGCTCCGGCCCCGACGCCCAGCTGATTAGCGCTGCCGCTGCTCTCGGCAGCAAAAGCAAAAAGCCGACAAAAGAAGAGAACAAAAGAGAAACAAAAGGAAGGCAACCCCGGGGAAAGGAAATAATCAAAAATAAAATAAAATCCTAAGGATCCTTGAGCAAGGGAAGAAACAAACAGAAACGAAGGGAGCAAATACCTTAAGGACAGGAGCTCCCAAAAAACACTTCAGCATTTGCCAACAACTGAGCGAAGACTGGGGTATCATGGGATTGGAGGTGTGGCTGGGCAACGGGGAAAGGGAAGTCCCTGCTTTTTTCTTAAAGTAACACTCAGTTGTTTGCCAAAGGCTGAAGCATTTAACCCATCCATGGATAGTGGGAGCAGCGCACAGGAAAAAATGTGGATGAAAAAGGATCAATCCACTGAATTCCCTGTAGAACTGGCAGTTCAAAAAAACATGGGCTATGGTTTCTATAACACCTGTGTCCGAGGGACAGGTGTTATACATTAATACACTTATGTATTTTAAAGAAGAAAAAATTGCATAAATAAAATTTTTAAAAAAGAAGTTATCCTATATTTCCCTTCCAAAATGGGGAAAGCATCACACTAAGTTATAGATAAAATTCTCTTGAATTTTGAAACTGTGATTTAATATAAATACGAAGCTGGTATGGAATTAAAATTTATTTATTTATTTTATTTTATTAAATTTCTCTACCGCCCTTCTCCCGAAGGACTCAGGGCAGTGAACAGCCACAAGATAAAACACATAAATACAAAAATTTAAAATAGATTAAAAACAAATTAAATAATTTGGCTGAATTTAAAATACCCCATAATTTAAAACAAATTAAAATTTATATTTAAAAGGGGAGAAGATTTAGGCCAGGCCAGCTTGATGAAATAAAAAAGTCTTAAGCGTGCGACGCTTAAGTAAGATTGAAAATCTAGTTTGAAAGTAAGATTGAAAATCTAGTTATTTTCAAGTGTATTATGAGAGAAAGCAACAATTACTATTTGGCCTTCGATGTATGAAATCCTCTGCCTTAATATTGATCTACCTTGATCTAGCTTTATAAGACAAAACAGCCTCATTGGAAAGCCACAGTGGCTCAGGGTTTTTTTAGATAACTGTTTCCCAAGACAATTTAAAGTTGTTTGTCAATGTTACATAGTCAGTTCACCAGAACTGGGGTATACTTTTTGTCAGTAGAGATATTTATCCAGTGATTGGACTCAGGTTTACTGACTCCTGCTTCCCATGTCCTCAGCTCTAAAAGGGATAGAGCTCTCTGCTCCTTTGCTGCTAGTTACTGGCCTTTGGATTTTTGCAGCTCAAATATGATAGCAGTAATTACATAGTACAAATGATAGCACACTTAAGCTGTCTGCTGCACTTACCTGCAGTTTGCTTCCAATTGCCATATGCTGATATCCTCACCATACATGCCAGAGATTGTGACCACGAGGTGGGGAGGGGGAATCAATTTTTATATTATGCTAGCACTAGCAGTGGTGTAATTTTTACACTGCCAACCTTACCTCTTTTGTTATAACTATCACAAAACATGAATAGTTTTGGTTACAAATTCTACCTAGATGTTTTCTTTTTTTTTCTTCTTTCTTTCTTTTTTAGATTTTTATCCAAAGATTCCCAGATAGCTGAACATTATTTCAAGGATTCCTTCAAGCTAAAGCGTTATGAAGGAGTGTCGTAACATATTCCACAGAGTCTTTTTTATAATGAAAAAAAAATCAAATAAACCATATGTCTGAAGTATTACAGTGAATTGTTTTGTGGATGTAGCAAGCCATGAGTTGCAGGATAAACAAGATTCTTTCAAAGTAGCTTTACACAACTTGGAACTCTTTAACATGGACAACTTTTACTGCCCTCAATCAATAATAGCCAATTCTAGCCAAGCCACCTTGGCTAGAAATAAAGGAAACTGAAGTCAATATATGTATAAGGATGAATGCCTGGGGAAGGGTGTTTTTAAAGCATGATGACAGAACTGTAAGGAATTTTGCAGCTTAATACTATTACCATATTTGGCATTCCTTGTTCTGGACTTTATTATCTACAAACAGGAAGTGTCTGTTGCAACACTAAACAAAAAGTTTGTAATTCAACTTTTTAAAGTTTACTGAATTCATACTTTGTAAAAGACCTGTTCAGTTGTTATATGCACTTCACATGATTTAAGTTTCCCTGTAAAAAGTGTCTTTTGCAGTTCTCCCCACAAGCAGTCACATTTTTGCAATAAACTAACATTCTTGACTCACTGCTATTGACTTGCATTTTGCATAAAACCTAAAAGGGCAATAAGCACCTGAATCATCTAGCAAAATTAATGTTTTGTAAGTAAGTATTCACCGTTATTTAAAGACAGGATTCTTGTATTTTATGCGGGTTCATAATTAGCAAATTATAAGGATAACATCTATTTGAGTAAGTTTTTTATCTGGCCAGAAAAATGAAAGCATATTCAAAATACACAAGGATATGCAGGACTTTCCTATTTATAGGTATTTTTTTAAATCAAATATACATAAGAAAAGTACAATCCTTGGACTAAAGATGGGTCTTTGAAAAGCAAAACTGGTAACTGTGGCAGCATGAAGAGTCAGTGAGTAAATCAGCTCTTCTGTTATTCCTCTTTAGGCAAGGAGAGGACTTGGCATCACCCACCAGTGTTCCAGATAGCTGTTCTTGTGAGGAGACTGCAAGATAGTAGTCTCTGAAAGATTAAGAGCTCTGGGAGATGAGGAATAACCATCTTGCTGAAACCGTGATCAACTCCTCTGAAAGGATACTAGGTTTACATAATTACATTTCTAACTACTTTCAGAAATTGCTTATTAATTGCTTTTCAACTACTGGAAATTTTTATACTGTATTGAGAGATCTGACAGCACTAGATAAATATCCCTTCAATCCTTAGCAAAAGAAATGTTTAACTATAAGTTAATTATTTATTTGAATAAACAGCAAAACGATGCTTAGAACTTTGATTTTAGAAGTTTATAAATGGACTAAGGTTCCGGATAAATTTCAAATGAGATCTTAGAATTGATTATAAAGAATCCTTCCCATGGGAAAATGCTTTTGTTTTGAATTTAAAAAATCACTAAAGGGTAAGATTGTAAAAATTGAACACTAGAGGGAACTAAAGATTACAAGTAAAGGAGAAGAACACTCAAACTGAACTTACAATTATAGAATGAAGCAAAGTATTTTAACATTGGGCATACTGAAGGACATTTTTGAACAATGGATCCAGAAGTTAATTTTAATAATACCTGCCTCTGGCTGATGTCTTAATAAATAAAAAGGATATAGACAAAACAAGAGACAATGACCTGAGTCATTTACCCTATATTGAGTTTAGAAAAAAGGCTTCTTAAAACTTTGAAAATTTTTGTGAAAAGGGACAAAGGAAAAAAATTGAAAAGAAATCAAGTTCCATGATATTATTTGAAGGGGCTAAAGATTAAGATTGTTAGAAATAAAACGAATATAAAGTTGGTGTACTTGATCAAAGTTAAAATTAACTATGGTAACCCTTAATGGACTGTTCGTGACATCAGAACCAAAATGATAATGCTTTATGAATTTGTTCACAGATAAAGAGATAGAATATGGGAAGAGGATATCATTTATTGTATTTTAAGAGAAAATGGTAAATTACTAAAATTGTTTATAGTTGTGATGAATGTGGGAAATCATTTCTTTATAATTTTTTTAATACATTCTTTTCTTTTTTCCTCCTTTTCCTTTTTTTCTATACCTTCTATTCTAGTTTTCTACTTATATTAGTTTTCACTGTTGTAATTAGATTATTTAATAGAATTACTATATAAAAAGGAATTGGCAATTGTATATCAAAAGCCACTACTAATACTAAGAAGGTCACACTTTCCCCATCTAGGTCATGATGCAGGTCATTCAGTACAGTGACCAGTGCAATCTCACAAAATCAGCCCTTAACCCTGACAGAAAAGGGCTCAGATAATCCACTTTTACAGTGCTGAGAATTTGATCCATGCAAAATCTACAACTGAGGTCATTAAAACCTTTATTGATAGGCAATGAGATGATCCGCTTCAGAGTATGGCATAGAACCATGATGGCTGACTGACTGAACTGACTGACTGAACTTTAAATCACTCTCTCCAACCTTGGGACAACCATTGTGGCAACCACTGAGGGGGTCGTTTCTCTTACATCATGAATTCACCACCGGATGGATGGAGCATTTCTATCTCTAGGGCTATTTAAGGGCCTCCCGCCGTGAGAGGGCGGGCTGGATGTCATTCTCCGTTTGGCTGAAACTGTGAAAGACCCCTCAAACTGTCGTGAGAGGACAGTGTATTTACCAGTGGAGCCTCATGGCTGTGTGTTACATCTGATTTTGGGATTACCAAATGGACCCCTGATTACGATCTCCGCCTCCCTCGTTGTAACCTAAGATGTATACTACCTGTGATCTTCTTGCGCTGTGAGATTCCCCCCTCTCGCAGATCTGGCCCTCCACATTATCGAGGGCCTACCTCAAGGACGGGTTTTGGGACCCAGAGAGGTGGCATGTGAAAACCAGGGGGTTGAGGGATTTTTTATCAAATTTTTAATTAAACTTTTAAGGGGTCCCAGGGAGGGGGAGGGTCGAATTAGAACTCGGGTTGTGGGTTTGGAGAAAAACCCACAAGGGGGAGGGTCGGGTCTGGCCTTGAAGTGCAGCGAGGGGGGTGTGGGACCTGGGGTCGAGGGGGGTGTCAGAGCTCATCCGGATAGTGTTTCAAACATCAATACTGTGGGTGGGAGGGGTAGATATGGCGGGAGCAGGGGGCCATATCGTGTTAGGGGAGCGCGCACCCGCTGTTTATGAGCGATGGCGTGCTCCGGCCCCCAAGGCTCCACCCATTCTCCAGGTTGCATAGACCCTCAGGGCCCAAGCCTTCAGCTGATGCTATGCAATGCCAGGTCCATAGTAAATAAAGCCCCCCTCATTTGTGATCTTATTCAGGAGGGGGGTGCGGACCTGGTTGAGCCAGGGGGGGTTCCCCTCATTGAAATGTGCCCACCAGGTTTCCACGCATTCCGTCAGCCAAGGTCACAGGGGAGGGGCGGGGGAGTAGCGGTTATCATTAAAGATGGTCTGAGACCGAGGGAGGCCACTGTTCCTCAGACGGCCGGCTGTGAATCCCTCCTTGTGAAATGGGGTCACGGGGTTCAGAGGGGTTTGCTGATCACGTACCTGGCTCCCTGCCACGTGGCAGCAGCCCTGCCTGAGCTACTCAACGTCATCGCCGCGGTGGAGGTTGATACCCCTAGGCTTATGGTCGTGGGGGATTTCAACCTGCCATCCGTGGGTGAGGCGTTGGAGGTGGCTCAGGAGTTCATGGCTTCCATGACAGCCATGGACCTGACCCAGTTAATTCATGGCCCTACCCACACGGAGGGAAACATGCTGGATCTGGTTTTTGTCTCTGGACAGTGGTTGAGTGATCTCGAGATAGGGGATATAGTCACCGAGCCCTTGTCATGGTCTGATCACTCTCTCCTTCATCTCGACCTTCGAACCGCTACACCCCGGTAAGATGGTTCCACCCCAGGCGCCTGATGGAACCTGACAGGTTCCAGATGGAGCTTGGGCCATTCCCTGAGGCTCTGGCACATGCCTCGACTGGAGACCTAGTGGCCGCCTGGGATAGGGCGGCCGCTGGAGCTCTGGACCGGGTCGTGCCTTTGTGGCCTCTGACCCGGCGCCGATCTCATTTAGCTCCTTGGTTCACTGAGGAGCTGAGGGAGTTGAAGCGCCGGAAAAGACGCCTAGAGAGTAGTTGGAGGGCCAGTCTTTCTGAATCTGACCGGACACTGGTAAGATCTCATATTAGGAATTACCTAGTGGCGATAAAAGCAGCGAAATGTAGCTATTTTGCTGCTCTTATTGCGTCATCAGATAATCACCCGGCCACCCTCTTTAGGGTGACCCGCTCCCTGCTCCACCAGGAAGCGCGGGAGGACCCCTTGGAGGGTAGAGCCGAGGATTTTGTTCAATATCTGTATGACAAAATCACTCAGATTCGGGAAGATCTGGACTCTGACTGGGTAGTCTCAGGGGGAGGGACTGGGGCAGGTCTTGAGAATGTTATCTGGGATGAGCTTGATCCTGTGACCCCTGAGGACGTGGACAGGATTCTGGGTAGACTGAACACGACCACTTGTTTATTGGACCCGTGTCCCTCTTGGTTAGTGCTGGCTTCTCGGGAGGTGACACGAGGCTGGTTCCAGGGGATTATAAATGCTTCGTTGGGTGAGGGTGTCTTTCCTGCCGCCTTGAAAGAGGCGGTGGTGAGGCCTCTCCTCAAGAAGCCTTCCCTGGACCCGGCAATGTTGGTAAATTATCGTCCGGTCTCCAACCTTTGTTTTGTGGCGAAGGTTGTTGAGAGTGTGGTTGCGCAACAGCTCCCCCAGCACCTGGATGAAATGACATATCTGGATCCGTTCCAGTCGGGCTTCAGGCCCGGGTACAGCACAGAAACGGCATTGGTCGCGTTGGTTGATGATCTCTGGAAGGCTCGGGACAGGGGATGCTCCTCTGTCCTGGTCCTGTTAGATCTCTCAGCGGCTTTTGATACCGTCGACCATGGTATCATGCTGCACCAGTTGGAAGAGTTGGGGTGGGAGGCACTGTGTTGCGGTGGTTCTCCTCCTTTCTCTCTGACCGGTCGCAGTCTGTGTTGACAGGGGGACAGAGGTCGACCCCGAGGCCCCTCATATGTGGGGTGCCGCAAGGGTCGGTCCTCTCGCCTCTCCTGTTCAACATTTATGTGAAGCTGCTGGGTGAGATCATCCGTGGTTTCGGGGTGGAGTACCATCAGTACGCTGACGACACCCAGCTGTACATCTCCACCCCGGATCACCCCAACGATGCCCTTGAAGTGATGTCCCGGTGCCTGGAGGCCGTACGGATCTGGATGGGGAGGAACAGGCTCAGGCTCAACCCATCCAATACCGAGTGGCTGTGGTTTCCGGCGTCCCGATATAGTCAGTTGACGCCATCACTGACTATTGGGGGCGAATCATTGGCCCCCACGGAGAGGGCTTGCAACTTGGGCGGCCTCCTGGATTCACGGCTGTCTTTAGAAGAGCACTTGATGGCCGTGACCGGGAGGATTTTTCATCAGGTTCACCTGATTTGCCAGTTGCGTCCCTTTCTGGATCAGGACTCGTTACGCACTGTCACTCATGCCCTCGTCACCTCCCGCCTGGACTATTGCAATGCTTTCTACATGGGGCTCCCCTTGAGGAGCACCCGGAGGCTCCAACTGGCGCAGAGTGCGGCTGCGCGGGTGGTAATGGGAGCGACATGGCGCTCCCATGTAACACCTCTCCTGCGCGAGCTGCACTGGCTCCCGGTGGTCTTCCGGGTGCGCTTCAAGGTTTTGGTTACCACCTTTAAAGCACTCCATGGCTTAGGACCTGGTTATCTACGGGACCGCCTACTACCACCAATAGCCTCCCACCGGCCAGTACGCTCTCATAGAGAGGGACTCCTCCAGGTGCCGTCAGCCAAACAGTGTCGACTGGCGGCCGCTAGCAGGAGAGCCTTCTCTGTGGGGGCACCTACCATCTGGAATGAGCTCCCCCCGGAGATATGGAGGATCCCGGATCTGCGCACCTTCTGCCGCGCTGTGAAGACCTTTTTATTCCATCAGGCGGGCTTGGCCTAATCTCTTCCCTTTTTTAAGTATGTAAATTTTAATCTGTTTTTAAATTATTGGGGTGTTTTAATCTGTCTGGGCCAAAATGATTTAATTTGATTTTATCTGGTTTTTAAATTTTTTGTATCTATGTATTTTATTGTTTGGCTGTTCACCGCCCTGAGTCCTTCGGGAGTGGGGCGGTATACAAATCAAATAAACTAAACTAAACTAAACATGGCGAACTGATGGCACGTGTGCCACCTAGCCATATCAGTGGGCATGCCAGCTCAGCTCTGGCCCGCATGCACGCACCGGCCAACTGATTTTCGGACCTTCTGGCCCCACCAGAAGTAGAGAAACAGGCTGTTTCCTGCCTTCGGAGGGCCTGGGAGGATGGGGAAGGCTCGTTTTTCTTTCTTACCTGGCTCCAGATCCTCTCTATGCATCTGCGGAGGGCAAAAACAGCCTTTCTCACTCCCTCGGAGGCCCTCCGGAGGCCTGAAAGGGCCCATTTCCCAACTCCCAGTGGGACAAGAAGTGACGGTTTTTGCTGTCCCCAGCCTTCAGAGAGGCTCTGTAGGCTGGGGACAGCCACTCCGAGGGAGTGGGAAAGGCTGTTTTCGCCCTTCCCAGACACATAGAGAGGATCTGGAGCCAGGTAAGAAAGAAAAACGGGCCTACTGGGCCATCGCATGTCAGAAGCAGGGGGGAGGGGGAGTTGCACACACATGCGCAGGGCAGGACGCATAGAATTATGGGTGTAGGCACACACACGCGCAAACCTCCCCCGCCCCCCCCCCTTCCTGGCACGCGATGGCAAAAAGGTTAGCCATCACTGGCATAGGATGTTCAACTTTCTAGAGCTAAAGGGAGAATGTTGGATTTTCTGAGAATACTTACTTAAAGTGGAATGAAACAAAAGGAAGACTCAACTTCTGTCATGTTAATGTAATAAAACCATATCTTTACAACCCTGAAAGTTATGTTTCTTGAAGATATTATGGAGTCCTCTTAGGAACGTAATATTGTCATTGTATAATGGCTAAACTTTTCTTTTGCCCTTCCAAATCTTTTGCTTAGATTGGTTATTTTCAGTGTCATAGTTTCTTGGGCATTACCTACCCAAAAAATAGTAGAAAAGGAAGATAAAAGGGTCAGGCTTTATTGCCATCACTTTCTCTTTATGTTTGAAAAAATAAAGTTATGTAACATATTGTGCTAATTTGCTCTCTTTTGGATGTCTTTATGAGATTGTACCCAAGAAACATCTACTCCCATAGAAGCAACATTGCTTTACTCACAATTATTATTCATTACTTTATAATAAAAATAGTTATTGGAATGTTTAGCTTCTTAAAAACTACTAAATATAATTACAGAATTACTGAAAAAATAGTATCAGTAAAAGCAGACTTTTTGTTCCTACATTGATGGGGCTTACAATTTTGATAGAGTGACTGTTGGGTGATAATGTACAAATGAGTACCACTAACTGGGAAACAATAGATTAAGATTGGTTTAGTTGAATAGGAGCACTTAAAAGCAGTAGCATACATATTAGAAAGGTGACCCTGTGTGTCCTGAAGTGGATATGACTAAAAAGCACCTATATATCTAGGGAAAGCTGTGTAATCTATTAGTTCTTAGGTATTTACATCTAATTTCCTACAGAACATGAATTATTTTCTTGAAAATGTCATTTAGTCTCCCATCTTTTCAATTAATTTTTTTTAATGTTAACATTTATTTTCCACTTCTTTCCTCCAGTCCAAAAGGCTATAGCTCAGTAAGCTATAGCCTCCATTAAGTCTATTTTTGGGTCTCACTATGAGGTATACAAAACTAGTTAATAAACAGTCTTAACTTGCAATTCTAGGTTTTATAGAGTTCAAAAGACTTTTATTATTAAACAAAGAGCTTTAGTACCAAATTTGAATGTTTGCTTTCAGTAGAGTTGTAGTTATACTTCACTGATTAAAAATCTACTAAACAATTCCTTACCTTTTGTATCTGTTTCCAATAGTCCTAGAGGTATCCTGTTAAAATATATTTTAAAAACACAATTAAGTACCTAACATTTATAATTGCTGATTTATAATTATAACTCAAAACAATTAGAGATGTGTGCCTGACATGAGTCCAAATACCATTCTTCAGTTAATATAAAAATCCAGCAAAAACCGTTTACAGTGAGAAACTGCTTCACAATCATGAAGGTTTTTACAGTAGGATCCAGTACATTTTGGACCATGGAGCCCAATGGAAATTCTGCTGAGAATTGTATCTACAATTATTTATCCATAGTCAGAGGACTTTATATGGTAGAAATATAGTGAGCAATGAGCATAAATTGTCAGCAGCTTTGAAAAGTGGTGTTAATAAGAAGTGGTATTGCATAAATGAAGAAGGGAATAAATATAACTTATTGTTGTTCATTTATATCCCAGCTTTGCCTTAAATTACACTCAATGCAACTTATGAAAACATCCCCAAATGAAAAATAGATAACAAAAATTAAAACAACAAGGGATATGTCATTTAAATATATCATTTATTATTGATTATAAACAGACTTCCAAATTGTTCAATTTCAAGTCCGATCATCATTCCCCTGCTAACATGACCAGAGGACAAAGCTTCAAGGACTAAAGGAGATCACTATTGCGCCTGATATAAATAATTACAAACCATTTTAGCCACTATGTCACCACTTTACATATGGAAACTCTCTTTCTGGAAATAAAAAAATGGGCAAAGAAGCCGATGTGTCCGGTCACAGACATTCTTGCTAGAACCTGTTTTTTATCTTGCTATACTCCACAGCGCTAAGTACAAGTATTATGAAATCTGAAATTATTCATATATATATATTTATATATATATAATAAACATTAGTGCTGTTCTAATATTATTCACACTTCAGTGACTACCATCTAGTTCTTTGACTTTTGTAATAACAGAATGAAACAGAAGTAGGGAGAAAAAAAGCAAGGAACAGATTTTCTTCTTTGGTATTTTATAAAGCAGAATCCTATACAATTTGTTACAGCTTGTTTGGAAGAAACATTTGAAAATTAACATGCAACCACAAAGATTTTGGGAAACAAATGTCAGGCAAGCTTTCAATTCTGCTTATAATGGGAATTCATCAAATATCTCAGCATTCCCACACAATTAAATAGTCACTTGAGATTTTCATTCTAGCTTTTATGTTGCTGGTACAATATTTTTACTGAAAGTTTCATTATTAGCATCATGGAATGGCTTCTGAGTACACAGACACACATACCCTACTATATGAAACAATGTGATAAATAATGAGCAATGTTTTATTTTGCTGTGCACTTATGTTAAGGTAAAATGTGAAGTATTAAAATTATCTATTAGTTCAGGGATAGGAACTGAATTCTAGATGTCAGAAAAATATTGCAAAATTAGGAATTTTGCATATTTGAATATTACTGAAATAATACCCCATGAAATATTTAACTCTTGCAATGAATAAAATGAACAAGTTTTTTGTTTGAACTGTAAAACCCCAATTTTCATAGTGAAATATTCAATAAAGTTTGTAGCTTTTTATATTAAGAAAATAGCAGATTTCACTTACATAGGACTAAGCCCCTTTGAACCAAAGGGACTTTGAAGGTGCAATGTATTGCAATGAATGCTTACTAGTTCTATTAAACAAAGTCCTTAGTAGTCTAAGTAATTATGAAGAGAATTCTTTCATGGAAGCTGCTTGGGTTAGATTTTTAGCCCCCAAAGATGGCTAAAATTTTTCTAAATGTAATAGTAAATGTAATGTAAATGTAATATATTAAATAAATATGGCAAATACATACTATTGTACATGATAACTAAAATTAATTATGTATAGATATTTTTTTTTTTTAAAAAAAATGAACATTTATTTAAGGGATATCAGTTTTAGGTGTTTTTCTGTAGTATCTGGTAATGAAAAGCCTATGTAATGATAGGGGAACTCCAATACTGCAAATCATTATTTATGGGGGGAAAAATGCTACTGTAGTTAACTAACTAAACCCATCAGAGTTTACTTATTACAAAACTCTTTGAAAGAAATAGTTAAAATTAAAGATCAAAACAATTAACAATATTATCTAGAAGACAATGAAATTGGTTTGGCTGACTGTTTTAATTTCAACAGAACAAATCACTGTCATTGGATATATACTTGGTCAAACTATTTACGGAGAGTCCTCGACTTACAACAGTTTGTTTAGTGACCATTCAAATTTACAATGGCATTGAAAAAAGGAACTTAAGATTGTTTTTCAAACTTATGACCATTGCAGCATGCCATGGTCACATGATCAAGATTCAAATGCAGCTGACTCATATTGTGACAGTTGCAATGCCCGGGGTCATGTTATCACCTTTTTCAAACTTCTGACAAACAAGATGAATGGGGAAGCGAGATTCACTTAATAACCATGCTCCTAACTTAACAACTGCAGTGATTCATTTAACAACTGTGACAAGAAAGGCCGTAAAATGGGCCAAAACTCACTTAACAGCACTCTCACTTAGCCACAGAAATTTGGGCTCAACTGAGGTCCTACCTTGAGGACTACAATATTAACATATAGAAATTCTGAGATTACAAATTGAAATGCAAAATAGTGTATACTGGCAATAAGGGAGGGCTCTAGTAAGGCTGCTGTTCTGGGTTATAACAGTTAACAGTTAACTGATTTGTATTCCTGTGAATTCTGTTAATTCATGTTGGTCTGATTTTAATCAGAATATTTACAGATTGTACTAATAAATGTAATAGTTAAATCCTGGTGTCGAGCCCCGGATGGGTCTTGCCATTGTTGGGGAGGAAGATGAGAAGGGGCCAAGCGGCTGTAAACTCCAGTGACGTGCTCCCAGCTGTTTGGAGGGACTTTGCCGCTCAAGCACAAAAGAAACGAACGCGTTCATTGGAGCTCAGTGGAGCATAAAGCTTGCGAATGGCGCCTCCTTGTGACATAACAGGAAGCGCGCCCTATCATCGAGCAAGCTAGTGGGAAGGGGGGTGTGGTGTTAACTGTTTGATTGCCAAATGGTAAATTACTTGTTACTAAGTATATAAAGAGCGCTACACAGCGGCTGCGTGTAGCACTAACTTTAAACGTCGATGCCGGCTTGTGCCTTACTCCTGCCTGTGTTGCTGTGCTTAACCTGATTAAAGACGCTGCAAACCGCTTCGTTTCCTTCTGGTTGTTGTTTGCTTCCAGAGCGGTTGGGTAGACAAGCCGAGAAAAAGTTAGCGCTCTCCTCAATCACCATCCCACCTTTTCTAGCGGTGTTTTGTGTGTTGGAGGAGTTTTGCTATGGCTGAGGGGACGGCGCCAGGAGCCTCGGAGTTGGAGGTACCTCTACAGGCAGGTGTGGAGGAGATGCTCGTGGAAGCGGAGAAGCTGCAAACCGCACCCCCTGAACAGCCGGTGGTCAGACCCAAACTGCGCCAGCTATGTGAGGAGGATTGTTGTGGGCCGGCTGGTATGCAGAGTCAGGGGTTTGAGCATTCTGGACAGGCTTCCGGTGGAGACTGGTGGCCCAGTTCCACCCACACTGGTTCTAAACTGCCAACTGTTGGGTCCGTCTTTCAGGGGCTGGAGGGAAAGGCGCTGGACAGATGACGAGGAAGCCGATTGGGCATTTGCAGCCAGTGGCTGATCCTAGTTGTCCGTGGGAGGAGGTTGCGATGGACTTTATAGTGGACCTCCCTTCTAGCAATGGATATACCGTCATCTGGACGGTAGTGGACCTATTTTCGAAGCAAGCGTCCTTCATACCCTGTCGAGGTTTGCCGTCTGCTCGACGGTTGACAGACATGTTCATCCAACATATTTACTGTCTTCATGGAGTTCTGAAGCGAATTATATCAGATCGGGGTGTCCAATTCACCGCTCAATTCTGGAGATCTTTCATCCACCAGATAGGATCTACCCAGGGATTAAGTTCAGCCTTCCATCCCAGTACTAACGGGGCCGTAGAACGGACTAATGCCGCAGTGGAACGTTATCTCCGTTGTTATGTTTCTTACCAACAAACTGACTGGTCTGCTTTGATCCCGTTTGCTGAAGTCGCATACAATAACATCAGCCATCGTAGTATGGGCTTTTCTCCTTTCCAAATCATCTACGGGAGAGAATTCCCTGCCATACCTGAAGTAGAACCTCCAGCTACAGATGTAGCTACGCCTTCCGGCTGGGCAGACAAAATCCGACAAACGTGGCCAGAGGTTAAGGCTGCTCTACAAAAAGCAGCGAGTGAATACAAACTGTATATTGACAAAAAAAGAGCAGATCCAAAACCGTTTTCAGTGGGGGATCAAGTTTATTTATCAACCAAATATTTAAAACTACGGTTGCCTAGTAAGAAATTAGGACCCAAATATATAGGTCCTTTCCCTATAACACACGTGATCAACCCCGTCACTGTAGTGCTCAAATTACCTTCACTGTTAGGAAAAGTACACCCTGTTTTTCATAGCAGTCTCCTAAAGCCCGTCAGTGGGGATAGAGCTACGACTCAGCCTGACCCACCAGGACTGAGCCATACCGCCAGTATGAGATAGATAAAGTGTTAGATTCCCGACTACGCAGGGGCAGGCTGCAGTACTTACTACGTTGGAAAGGTTATCTGTTAGCACAAGCGTCTTGGGTGGCAGCTCCAGACGTCCATGCCGACCGGTTAATCTGTCGGTATCATCGCCAACATCCAGATAAACCGGGACCCAGTGGGTAGAGTATCTTCTGTAACTAATGTCTCTGTTTTACCTCCTGCAGGTGGACTCCTGGTAGAGGGGAGCCGCCTGTCGAGCTCTGGATGGCTCTCACCATTGTTGGGGAGGAAGATGAGAAGGGGCCGAGTGGCTGTAAACTCCGGTGACGTGCTCCCAGCTGTTTGGAGGGACCTTGCCGCTCAAGCACAAAAGAAACGAACGCTTTCATTGGAGCTCGGTGGAGCATAAAGCTTGAGAATGGCGCCTCCTTGTGACGTAACAGGAAGCGTGCCCTATCGTCAAGCAAGCTAGTGGGAAGGGGGGTGTGGTGTTAACTGTTTGATTGCCAAATGGTAAATTGCTTGTTACTAAGTGTATAAAGAGCGCTGCACAGCGGCTGCGTGTAGCACTAACTTTAAATGTCGATGCCGGCTTGTGCCTTACTCCTGCCTGTGTTGCTGTCCTTAACCTGATTAAAGATGCTGCAAACCGCTTCGTTTCCTTCTGGTTGTTGTTTGCTTCCAGAGCAGTTGGGTGGACAAGGCGAGACCTGGTCTAAGACCACAATAACATTTTATTTATTCTTTTATTCTATCAGAAAGTAGTTACAAGTCTATGTATCTGTGCATTATTTCCACCTCTACTTACAGTATATTTGAGCCTTGATATCCCGTTCAGTTTATTAGAAATTTCTCTGTCTTAACTTTATCCAAATTGACCTACTCCTTAAAGAATTTGCTTATTGGACATAGCATACTCCAAAAATGGTGCTAGGTATACCTGATTCATCCTATAACTATCGAGTGCTATATACCACTTTATTTTATCCTTCATGATAGTACATAAATGGTTGTTTGGGTTTTTTACAGACAAAGAGTTGCTATAAAATAATCCAGAAGGCAGAGGCAATAGCCAAAGTTATGAGGACAAGTTATGATTTCTGTATCATATTATTGAATGTTAATCAATAATGCCTGATCAATGTAACAGTGCACTAAAATCATAAAAAATTAAAGGTGTTTGTAGATATGTATTACAACATCTCACCTGCAATATATATGAAGTATTTGGATCCGAAACAGTGGATTCATTTTGTATTGTATTTTGTTGTGTGATTGCATCTTCTTTTTTCCGTTCTTTTTGTCCTGCTTCATCATCATCATATTCATCCAAGCTCTAAAACAAAACAAATCAATGTTTTCCAATTTGCACATTAAATCTGAAGTACCACATTCAGCAGACTTTGGCTATTGCAAGATTTATATGGTCTGTTGGGTGTTAACAGACACCATTTGCCCCCTTAAGCTGCGTATAATGAATGAATGTATTGGTTAAAGATTGCCAATTATTTGCTTGGTTAAATGCAATATAATATTTCAAAGGAAAAATGTATATAGATATGTGATCTAGATTCAATGTAAGAAAAGTTCTGAACATATGTTTTAAAAGAAAGGAATTGTTCAAGAGCAGACATTATAGAACCTTTTAATTAAACTTTGATTGTAAATTTAAAAAATCATAACACCAATCCAAAAAAAAAAAAAAAAAGATCAGAGGAAAATCTCAAACTAATAATTAAGTCTTCATACTGGTATTCTGGTTGGATTGTGAAGACATCTAATGCAGTCTTTCTTAAGCTGATGACCTTCATTGTTTATTAAATTTAAGTTATTAAAATTACATAGACTACATAAAGTTATTAAGTTATTAAATTTAAACTGCTAACTCCAACTCCCATCATTTTCACAATAGGATGCATATGTTTCTATCCAACATGCATGAAAAGCACCAGTATAATTGTAATTGTTTTTACATAATGCTGTACCAATAAAATTATAACAAGTATTAAAAATAGATTAAAAGGGCATTGAAACTGACCTATGGTTTTAAAACAGTATTTCTGTAATAGCAAATGTACTTTAAGAACTGTTTGCTTGCTGATCTGCTGGATGTTACTTGCTCCTAACTCCCTGCTGCCAAAGACACATCACTGACAACTATAGATAAAGTGACAAGGATTTAATTTAATAGAGGAATAACCATAGGAAACTTCAGCTGCCAATCAATTTTTTGGCCAAGACAGATGAAATGGAAAACATTCTATCACATGTGTATGTCTTGACCTTTGAGTGCAATATTAATCTGAGATTTCTTTAAAGTGGCGTATCTTTTTTATTTTGCCATTTCTAACAATAGCCTATAGGTAAGTAATGTGCATTTTTTAAAAAATGTCTTGAATTGGTGCTGGGTGCCACCAAGACTTGAAATACAACACCAACACCTATAAGTAATCAATCTCTAAATGATGTGCTGCTGTCTACTAAAAGAGAAAAGAATAATTGACATGACTTAATCTTTATAAGCAGTGGTTCTCAACCTGGGGGTCGTGACCCCTTTGGGGGTCGAACGGCCATTTCACAGGGGTCGCCAAAGCCCTCTCTCACCCCCCCCCACGCCTTCACTCACCCTCACTCTCTGCTCTGTTGGAGCGCTGGCCGTTCGTTTACCCCGCCCACTCTCAATCTATTGCTGCCTCCTGAGTCCCAGCTGATGGCTAGAGGAAAAAAAACTGTTTAAATTCTTGCCGCGGGGTTTCAAAGGGCTGCCTTATAGCCAGTGGTGAGATTCTGCGTTTGTTAAATTGCTAGCTTGCCCCGCCCCTCCGCACCACTATTTATTGCCAATAAATAGTGGTGGGCAAGGGGCGGCCGAGCCAGCAATTTAACAAATGGTTCGGTGTTTTTTTGTAATTTTATTGGCCCGCAGAGCTTCAGCATAGGCTAATTAGCCCTTGATTAGATCAGCTCCCGACTCTCAGCTGATTTGCTCTCAGCTGTTTTGCTCAGGGCTCTGCTGCTTGCTGGAGAGATTTCTTTTCCCCTAGCTCTGCTGAAACACGAAACTGAAAGTAAAGCAGGCTGTTGGCTTTGCTGTTGCTGCAACGTTGGAAAATTAGGCAGGCAGATTTTTCTTTTCTTTTTCCTCACCAAAAAAGGTAGGTGCAAACAATGGGAAATTTAGGGGAAAAGAGGAGAGTTCAAGATTTTAAAACACAAAAGAAAAAAAGCTCTATTTAACTAGGGAATTGTAATAATTGAGATACTATTAATTGTATATTGTGTTGAAAGCAGAAATGGTTAAGTTGTGGTTTGGAGGAATATATGGGGGAAATTATTTGGTTTATTATTATTGGTAAATATAATCAATTGATTTGTAAGAAATTGGATTGCATGGAAATAATTGGAATATTCATGTTCATATTGATTAATATACAAAAAAGGTAGTTATATAACTAATTGATTTATATTAAAATGTTGAATTTATATTAAACAACTGTAATATTACATAATTAACCAATGTGAGGATGGATATAAAAATAGATGACAATGGGAAGGGGTATAATATAGAATAGAAGGGAAAAATTGAATTTGATTAAGATTAGAGATGAGGATGAAGGGTAATATTGGTTTTTTACAAAAATAGATGAGGAATAAATATGGTAAAAAGGAAATATAGAAATTGTAAATTTAATTGAAATGACTAAACACTGTGTTGGAAGAAATATCCTTCTGGGTTCTGCTCCAAGTGGGGAAAAAGACACTGGAAACATGGAGACTGCTTAGAAAGATGGTTTAATGGTGGACAGGATCACATGGCTTGAGTTCCTGAACAGAAAAGGGGAAGATACAGTAAATCCTCGGGTTTTTATGCTCTCTCTGGCTCTGCATTTCTTGGGGCCCCGAAAGAGTATCCTGATTGGTTGTCAGACTCCCAGGGGGTGGGGGTCTTAGCTAGCCTTGCTGGCTGATGGTCACATGTGCTTCCCAGGTCACATGTGGTGAGTTTCTGTTGCTAGATGGGTAGAGGGCTAATCCTATCTTTATTGGATCTTTGGCAATTCCTACTATGGCTCTGCCTGAAGGAGGTAGATCTTTGTTATGTAGAATAGACTGGCCCAGGCCTTAATGGCCCATTGACAAAGGGTGGGGGCAGGAAGATGGGAGCTGCTTCAAAACATGCTTATCCCAGGGAAATATAATATTCTGCCTTTTTCATATTTCCTAAAATATTTCACTCTTCCAGGAAAGGGGTGGGTGCTAACTTCCTACAAAAGAAAATACATTGTATGTTTGTATGTGTGTTTCTAATTATTGCTATTTATTCATATTTGTTCTCTTTTATTCTTTAAAGTTTAACAATTCATTCTTTATCTTAATATCTTTATATTTGTTGGGGTTGGCTTTTTTCCCTTTCATCTTTTTTATTGTACAGCAATCTTTCTCCTCAAACCTACCACCTTTCTCTTTTCTTTCCTTCTTACTTTCTCTTCCCCCCCCTCTTCTTCTCCTCCCTACTTCCTCTTCCTTTCTCCTTCTCCTCCTCTCTTCCTCCCTCTCCTTACCCTCACTCCTACTCTAATTTCCCTTCCCTTCCTTCATCCCTCTCTATTGCTGTATCCTTTTATGCATATGGACTACTCAGAGGGCTGAAAAAGTTATTTCTGACTGGTCCTCGCACTTTTGACCAGTCCTCGAACTTACGACTGTCCTCACATTTTACGTTTTTGCCCTATCTTGTCACCATGGTGAAGAGAAGCAGTTGTGAAATGAGTGACATGGTTGTTAAGAATGCTGCACGGGCATAAATGTGAGGATGGTCATAAGTGTGAGGACCAGTCAAAAGTGCGAGAACCTGTCAGAAATGACTTTTTTCAGCCCTCTGAGTAGTCCCTATACACATAGCCATGGCCACCTGGTCACATGACCAGCTAGCCACGCCCACCCAGTCACATGACCTCCAAGCCATGCCCACAAAATAAGCCACGCCCAAAGAACCGGTAGTAAAAAAATTTAGAACCCACCCCTGGTTGGGGGTCACCACAACATGAGGAACTGTATTAAAGGGTCGTGGCATTAGGAAGGTTGAGAACCACTGTTTATAAGCTACAAGCATTACCCATTATAAATGATCAGCTGCTTGGTTTACCAATATGTCCAGAGGTGAGAAATCTATGATTTGAGAACTTTAGAATAGTTAAATATAGCTTAAATCCCATCTAAAGAAGCAGTTAATTTAACACTGAAAGCAGAATTATTTACTGCCTCCGAGTTGTTAAAAAAATAAGACAATGAAGGATGTTGGTTACAGCTTGTTAACCTCATGGGAAACATGGGTATTTCGTGTAAATCAAGTCATGGCATTTCAGAATTCTGATACTTCTGTATGCTTTGAAGTGTACACAAATTAAGGAACAAAAAACTGCTACATAATGTAAGTTATTTAGGCTCTTACTTTTCCTTTTTTTACATTATTTCTTTAGCAATGAAATATACAGATAGTCCTCAGCCTATGACCACAAAATTTATGTAGCTGAGTGAGAAATTTGTTAAGTGAATTTTGGTCCATTTTACAACTTTTCTTGACACATTTGTGAAGTGAATCACTGTAACTGTTAAATTAGTAACATGGTTGTTAAGTGGAACTGGTTTCCCCATTGACTTTGCTTGTCAGAAGATTGCAAAAGGTGATCACATGATCCCGGGACACTGCAACCGTCATAAACAGTAGTTGTTAAACATCCGAATGTAAATCACGTAACAATGGGGATGCTGCAATGGTCATAAGTGTGAAAAATGGTCATGTCACATTTTTCAGTGCCATTGTAACTTCAAATGGTCACTAAATGAACTGTTGTAAGTCGAGGACTACCTGTAATAAAGTCCTTTCAATTGTCAGCAGGGTGGATAAAAATCAATGATTTTTTTAAAAAAAATCAAATTTTTTTGATTTAAATCGGATTTTTTTGATTTAAATCAGATTTTTTAAAATAAAATGCTTTTTGAGGAAAATATATTACCATCCAAAGGTTATTCCAATATGAAATAAAGATTAGTTTTTTAATTATGTAGAATAAGGCTGTATATGTTTAATTTTTTTGGTAAATAAATTCCATTAATCCATTCACAATGTCATGCTCTTCCAGAGGTTTTTGTAAGATTATTGGGCAGTTTCTCTGCCTACAAGATATTATCACAGATGGTTGGTTTACTTTTGCAGTTCTCAAAACTGAATTTGACTCAGCAGAGATCACATGCCTCTTCTTCACAGCAAAAATGTTATAACATGAACAGAGTTGAGAAAAAGACCTTAATCCTATTGTTCTACAAACCTATGAATACAGAATCAACCCCTTCAGTGCTAAGTTTCAAGAAGTTCAGTGAATAGAATAGAAACAATATTTTTCTGATTGTTTGGAGTGGAATAGATCTGCACAAGAAGAAAGTGAAATTAAGTGTGAGGAGGAAGGGCAAGCAGACAAGCAGTACAAAATGAAAAGTGAAACTTTCTGAGCACAATACTGCACCGCCACAGACAGACAAGTCTTTAGATCTTTTTGTGTGTATGACCTGAGGTTTATCACATTCTTTCCTTGGAGGAAAAAACCTATAATGGCAGCAGGCCGTAAAAGAGACCGAGTTTGGCAATATTTGAATGAAGTTCCTTTACCTATCGGTAAGGCAGGCATGCGTGCAAACTGCAAACACTGCAACAAAGAAATGCAAGGCCTGGTGGCCCAAATGAGGCAACATCATGAGAAGTGCTGTGATGAAGATGACCAAAGAAACACATTTGAACAGGCAGGATCTTCAGGTTGGTAAACATTTTTATTGATTCATATTTCTAAAGACTGCCTTGAACTGTCATGTTTGAGCAAAATTATATTTCTTATTATTACTGCATGTTACTGTCATTTGGTACAGTTATGAAGAAAAGCAAATATTCCTTTTGGGGCAGTGCTGTGTACAATAAGCAGAAATTGTATAAACAATAAAATAACAGCATTGACTTTTTTGTTTAGGGGAATTCATGGATTCTGGTAACTATCCACCTTCAAGATCACCATCCTCCTGTTGTACAGTTTCAGAGTTATCCATTCAGGATAGTGCTTCATTAGCATCATCATCATCAGACACCCACAGCCACATATCACTATCACCTAAAAGAAAGAAAAAACCCTTCCCTCCTGGAACCACCATAGATAAGTTTGTGATAAAAACTAGCAGATTAGAAAAAGAGTTAATTGATGAAAAAATTGCCCAGTTTGTTTATGCAATGAACTCTTCTTTCCATCTGACTGAGAACGCACATTTCATTAATATGGTTCAGTCACTGAGACCAGGATACAGTCCACCCAGCAGAGCAGATGTTGCACGGAAACTGCTGGATAAAGTGTATGACAGAGAAATGGAGCAATGTGCAAGAGCTCTGGAGGGTAGAATTGTTAACCTTAGTATTGATGGGTAATGTCCACAATGATCCTATTGTATGTGCTTGTATAACAACAGAAGAAGGGAAAGTCTTCCTTGCACAAACAATTGATACGTCAGGAAATGCACACACAGCAGAATACTTACAAGAAGTGGCAGTAAAAGCTATAACAACATGTGAACAAAAATTCAAATATCTAGTATGCAGTTTGGTCACAGACAATGCTGCAAATGTATCCAAGATGAGAAGAAATTTAGAAGAGCAGGAAGGGAATACAAAGCTAATAACATATGGTTGCAGTGCTCATTTGCTGCACCTCTTAGCCAAAGACTTAAGTGTTCCAGAAATAAAGACTAATGTTGTTGAAATTGCTAAATACTTCCGTAACAATCATTTTGCTGCTGCAGCTCTGAAAAGGATGGGTGGAACCAAGCTAACGCTCCCACAAGATGCTAGATGGAACTCTGTAGTGGACTGCTTTGAGCAGTATATCAAGAACTGGCCTATTCTGATGACAGTTTGTGAAGAAAATTAAGATAAAATAGATGGCACTGTCACGGCCAAAATCCTAACATTGGGCTTAAGAGAAATGTTGAACATATGCTGAGCATTCTGAAACCCATCTCTGAAGCTTTAAACAAAATACAGAAAAATAGCTGTTTTATTGCTGATGCTGTTGAAATTTGGAAGGAACTGAGTGAACACTTAAAAACAGAACTACACATGGACAGAATTAAATTACAAGCATTAAAAAAACGAATGGGACAAGTACTGTCTCCAGCTCATTTTTTGGCAAATATTGTCAATATCCAGTATCAGGGTCAAAACTTAAGTGCTGATGAAGAGGAGTTAGCTATGACATGGGTATCCAGCAATCATCCATCTGTAATGCCAACTATAATAAACTTCAAAGCTAAGGGGGAACCATTCAAGAAATATATGTTTGCTGAAGATATTTTAAAGAAAGTCACACCAGTGAACTGGTGGAAGTCACTTAAGCACTTGGATTTAGAGACTGTTCAAGTAATGATTTCACTTTTAACAGCAGTAGCTTCTTCTGCAGGCATTGAAAGAATATTCTCTTCCTTTGGACTCATTCATTCTAAATTGAGAAATTGTTTGGGATCCGATAAAGCAGGAAAGCTTGTTTTTCTTTTCCAGATTATTAACAAAGAAGAAGATGAAGATGATGAGTGAGCTACAGAGGACAGTATTTAAGTTTTTCATGTGTAGGCTGGGCTGACAGTCTAAGTTTCTTAAAATATATATATATATATTGTTTAGCCAAATTAGTTAACAAACATGGATGTTTGTTTAAGCAAATAACATATGCTATAATGTTATTGTTTCAGTTGAATAAATCTATTTAAATTGTTATTATTAAGGTAATGATTATTTTTCTCCTTCCTAAGTACAACAGAAAAGTTGTCCAAATATGAATGATTAACCTATTAAACTGGGAATAAAAAAACTAATATGAAAAGTTGTTATTCTAAAAATCTTCATCTACTTGCATATTAAAGTTATACCAGCAAGAATTAGTCTTTATGTAGAAAACTATGATTTAAATCAAGCCTTACTGACTAGTGATTTAAATCATGATTTTTTCCTAGAAAGTTGATGATTTTAAAAGGTCAATAAAAAAGTCAAACTCCATAATTAGGAAGGCTAGTACTGAGGGACCGGGAATATGCACCATCACTTTGGGCAACACCTGTTCATCATGGCTTTGGTGTTTGTATCTTTTTTTTTCTTTTCTATTTTTTTTTTACCTTTTCTTTTAGCTCTCTTTGATTTTTCCAATCCTTGTCTTCCTTATTCTATACAAGGGGCCCGTTTTCCAGGCTTCAATCGTTTTTATGGCTATTTTTCCCGTTTGGCCAATAATCAAGGCAGCTGCAAAATTGAATGTATGGCCTTATTCACTGCAATGTGAGACTACCAATGAATCCAGGTCTCATCTAACTGCTCACTCATGCTCTCGCAATCTGGTGTTTAGCCTCCTCCCCATCTGTCCCACATAATGGCAGGGATACTCTATGCAGGGAATCCAGTAAATTATATTTGAAGTTTCTCCCACCACCAAAAAGTCTTTGTAGTGCATGATTTGTCTTCATACAGTAGAAAGAAGATGGCCGTATACTTAAATATACTTAAATTTCTGAAATTAGCTAATTATCTTGCGAAAGAAGCAAACAACATTTGGCTATGGTTTCTGATATTAGATAAAAGACTGATCTAAATTAGAAATATATGAATTACAGGGAAAGAGACTGTTAGGTTTAATCAATACCAGGTGATCACTAAGCTGCCTTATCCCAGAGAAGAAATAAATACAATTTTAAATACAAGCATTCATACTGGTTGACTTTGCTTAATAACTGCCTTGTTTAGCAACTGTTGAAGTTACAATGGTGCAGAAAAATAACTTTATAACCAGTTCTCACACTTATGACCATCACAGCCTCCTTGTTAAATGATCAACATTAGGGAGCTTCACAACAGTGAAGTATTTACAACTGTTGCAGCACCTTGTGGTCATCCAAGTGTCATTTTCACACTTCACAACCAATTTTGAACAAGCAGAATTTATGGAGAAACTGGCAGAAAATTCATGGTCATGTGATGTTTTGCTTAATGATCAATGTTAGCTCGCCTAATGACCAAATGACAAGGGATATCATAAGTCCATTGGAATCATGTGATGTTTTGCTTAGCAACTGCATCACTTACTGATGAAATTGCCAATTCCAATTGTGATTACTGTATGTGGACTAACTATATGCTATGTGTGCCCCAAATCAGTGCACAGGTAGCAATGTAGTCCAAGATCTCTGTCACATGCCAATTCCAGATTGCAGCCAAGCCTCCAGCCAAACTGTCCTCTAGATCCTTAGAGAAAACCTGAAGTTTCCTCTGGAATCCAACTGAGTTATCTGTAACTCCTCTTGGATTTGAGGCTCCTCATTAAAAAGCCTGTGGCAGTTGTGGCCAGCAAGTATTTTGCACAACTCGATCTAGTGTACAAATTGTGCTCATTCCTGGTCCAGAAATCAACACTCACCGTCATTCATGCTTTAGTCATTTCTTGACTGGACTATAATGCTGTCAAAGACTATCTGGAAATTCCAGTTAATTTAGAATGTAGTGGCATATAGTTAAGGATGCATCTCAGGAAGTTTGCCCAGGTAATACTGTGTGTGCTGCACTAGCTCTACAGAAGGATATCTATTCAGAGCCAGGATATATTATGTCATAATTTGTCAATAAATCAGAATTGATTCATCCAGATAGAATGTAAACAATGATTTACAATAACTGGAGTCATACATCATTCTAAGCCACATCTAAACCACTAGACCAGTGTTGGCTAACCTTTTTGCCATCGCTTGCCAGGAGAGGGGGGGGCGGGGGAGGTTCGCGCACATGAGTGTCCACACCCATAATTCTATGCACCCTGCCCTGCATGCGCAACCCCCCTCCCCCCCCACTCCTGGCACGCGATGGCCCAGTAGGCCCATTTCTCTTTTTTACCTGGCTCCAGATCTTCTCTGTGTATCTGCGGAGGGTGAAAACAGCCTTTCCCACTCCCTCGGAAGCTCTCCAGAGGCCTGAAAGGGCCCATTTCCCAACTTCTGGTGAGACAGGAAGTGACATTTTTTGCTGTCCCCAGCCTCCAGAGCTTCTCTAGAACGGGACTTCCCCCCCCAGGCCCTCCAGAGGCAGGAAACAGCCTGTTTCCCTACTTCTGGTGGGCCCAGAAGGCCCGAAAATCAGCTGTCCAGTGCACACATGAACGCCAGAGCTGAGCTGGCGTGCCCACTGATATGGCTACGCGTGCCACCTGTGGAACACGTGCCATAGGTTCGCCATCATGGCACTAGACCATAGTTAAGATCTATGCCTGTTACTCTAATCACGTTGAATAAAGGATGTGAATTAAACATCTAAAATAAAAGCCAGACTTCAAAGCATGGAGAAATTTGAGCATACAGAATTTTGCTTTACTTATAGTTATTTTGAAAATCACAAGTTGCTTTGTTTTTCTTTTAAAAAAAGATACTTCCAAGAACTTTATATATTTTCCAATTTGACAGGTAGGAAACGTGAGAGAGAAAAAGAAAGAGAAAGCTAGGTGTAATAGGGTCAGTTTTGTTTCCCTAATATTGTGGTGTCTTCAAGTCCTGTACTTTGTTTCCATACCAGCAAACAGAAGCATATATGACAGCTTATTTGAGGAAAACTAAACTATAAGTCAGAAACCTTTTTTAGGAAATGGGTTGCACAGTATTGGACATGCTGAAAGAAATAAACATTAAAGTAAAAATATAACTGAAGCTTTACAAGATTTCATGAAAAAACATATACCCTTCAAATTTTTAATAATTTTAAATAATTGTTAAAACTGATTTTAAAAATTCAGATTCATCCAGGATTGTTGCAGGTACAGTGCTGATTCCCATGCTAAACTCATTCCTAAACTGGTTTTGATCAGCAAGCTCTTCTCAAATTATTTCAAGTTGTTTACTTTTGCTAAGAGCTACTACTAATAGGTATTCCTGTGAATTTTTGTTTATATTAAAGAATTATAAAAAATAAAATTGATTCAACTTGTTTTTATTCCACATGTACAGATTTTTCAGCTGCTCTTTCTCCAAACAATACTAAGTGGTCAAAGTTACATTTCTGGCTTTATACTGGGTTTCTTGACTGCAATAAATGTTCTAGTATTACATTTTTGGTTTGAATCAAACTGATGACATCTGATGGAAAACATTAGCAAAACTATGATACCAAGGAGCATACAGAACCAAATTTCCTACTATTGCTTTTTAATCAGTTACTTTTCATTTTCCTTTCCTACATATTTTTTATGAGATATTTCTGGCTGATCTCCAGGATAAAAGAGCTTGAGGCTTAATGTAGCTTACTAAAAGATTATCATTTACATTGCTGTCTGTATATTAAAAGATAAAACAAATTCAATATCTGCTGTCTTCATGGACACAAACATATAGGGATTTTTTTTTTGTAACACTGAAATGGTTTTCTATTGATTTCTTCCTCCCCCACTTTCCAGTGTTAAAAGGCTTCAAGCTTATAGCCTTGTTATTTTCTGTAGGTTTCTCATCCAAGCACTAACCAGGCCTAAGCCAGCTTAATTTCTGAACACAGATAAAGTTGGCAAGTTGTTGCTACCTGGTCTCTGGTATAATATAGCTAAATTTCAAGGGATTAACTCATTTCTATATACTGCCGACAAAACAATATGAATTTAACTATTGAGTCCAAGGTTCAATACTACTTTACAGCACCCACACCTCTGCAAATAAACATAGTTAATGCAAAACAGTTTTAGAACTGTCACTGTGGTTCTGCAATAATCAAGCACAGTCACATATTCCATAATAGTAAGTGCAATCAATTTTTTCTGTCCAGAGTGCTTAAATTTTTCAAATGTACAGAATATACTGAAATAATTTCTCTTAGAAGAAAGACAGCTGAACCAGCATCTGGGGGTAAAAAGGAATGTTTTCACAGGCAGAGTTAGTAAATACCACTGGTCTTAACATTCTTCCTTAAATGGAAGCTAACACTGACTAAGCTAAAAAAAATATTTTCCTACAATAGATGTTGCAACCCAGTTATTAACCTTTGCAACACCTTCAATCAGAATACATGAAAGCTATACACTTTGTAATTTAAAAAATATATATATATTTCATGTCATTGTTTGAAATATTCTGTCATTTTTCATTTCTATGTGACAAAGAAAAGCTATGGTTTTGCTATACATATGTTATCAAGGCAAAAACAGTACATAAATGAATTTACATAAGCACCAATCTTACATTCCTGTATGTATAGCTATACATACTAAATGTATGAAAGAGAACACACAATCCTTTAAACGTAACATCTCTAAGTGTTAAGATCATTTTCAAGGAATTGGAAATGAAAATTTAGAATGCTAAAACCAGTTTTAATATATATAATCCAGCTGTCTTTTAGCATTAGACTATTTTAGATAGCCATGTAATTCAAACCAGTAAGAGAAGGAGGAGATAAAAGACAGAGGTTTCCAAAACCGGTCTTATTGTTATTGTTTTATATTTTTATATGCTTGAAAGTGCCTTATTTAGGGTGACCCTCTGCTGCTGGAAGGTTCTTTAATCTGGCAATGGTTTATGTCAGTTGAATAGGGTGGGAATCTGCTACACTTTCCAATATGCTATCAAAAAAGCCTGTTCCATTTAGTGGATAGGATTGTGAAAGTTGCATATAAGGTAAGGGAAGTTTAAGCAAAGAGACAATCAACAAACAGGTTTTCCTTCCCCATTTTACTGGGAGAAGCTTCAAAAGGCCTCTCATTAATAATCTCCAGCACCAAGTAGAGTTTATTGCTTTGTATTTCTTTACTGCACTACTAGTGACAAATGGATTAAAATTTAATTGACAGAATTTGGCAAAACATTATTATCTGAGGTTAGTTACAATGGAAATTAACCTAGAATCTCCCTAGCAAGTTCTATCTTGCTAGGTGAAGCAGGAAGATTAATTATAATTTAGCATGTCAACAAAACCAGAAAGTGTTGTTCATCTTACTGTTAGACAAGAAAGGCCAGACTCAACACCAATATTTAAATCCTTGACTTGCACCCACAACTAGGACTGAATTGACATTATTAAATTGAGGCAGTCATAAAGTGAGATACCACATGATCACATTGACTTACAATGGCAATTGTGGCATTCTCCACTGCATTTGGAAGCAAACAAATGTTTGCTGGTTCTTGCTGGGCCAAGCTGGGAATTCATGTGGGGCTGGGGAGAGAAGGCAGCTGAGAGAATGAATGCTCTCTGGCGCTTGCTAGGCCAACTGAGATTTCTCAGGACGTGGCAAGCTAGCCCAGAGCCTCAAGTTCTAGATCTGATTGGAACCCCACAGGGTAGGTTAACAGCAGTGGTGAAATCCAATTTTTTTTACTACCGGTTCTTTAGGCGTGGCTTGGTGGGCGTGGTATGGCTTGGTGGGCGTGGCTTGGTGGGTGTGGCAGGGGAAGGATATTGCAAAATCTCCCCCACTCTGGGGCTAGCCAGTTCTCCGAACTACTCAAAATTTCCGCAACTGGTTCTCCAGAACCTGTCAGAACCTGCTGGATTTCACCCCTGGTTAACAGGCAGTAAAAAGGCATAAATGGGGAGGGGAAGATAGGTGGGTGGGAGTGGAATGTCCCTGTAATTTAAGTATGAACAGGCTGCCAAATGCCTAATTTTAATCATGAGTGTAAGGATGCTACAATGGATGTAACTTTGGGTACAGATTGTAAATCCATTTTTTCATCACCATCGTAACATCGAATTAATGATTGTCACTGAATAAATGACTGTGTAAATTAAGGACTACCTGTAATTTAACCAAAAATTCAAGTAAAGGTAACAAGTCTGGGTAGAGGCTTTGTAACTTTTCATTTTTGTAACTTTCAGTTGCCTTTTAGAAGCAAATCCTTACATGGTGATTTATTTCATATAAATATGTAACAGGAAGTCATGTTTATTTTTAAATAAAGGCATGCTTCTATCACAGAAAACAATAGCCAAAAAAATCCAGTTAAATAGCAATAGCATATCAGTAGTCATCAATTAACAACTGCCCTGTTTAACAACCATTTGAATTTATGACAGCACTGTGTCATGATTTTCTAAAAGGGAGAAAACAGCATTAGATACAATGTATAGAGATAGTAATGGACTTATGACCACTCATTTAGTGGCTGTTTAAAGTTACAGCGGCACTGGAAAAAGTGACTTATTGGTTTTTTACACTTATGGCCATTCCAGCATCCCCATGGTCATGTGATCAAAATTCAAGTGCTTGTTAATTGGCATGTATTTATGACAGTTGCATTCTTCCAGGGACACGTGATCGCCTTTTGTGACCGTCAGAGCAGCAAAGTCAATGGGGAAGCCAGATTCACTTAACAACATTACTAACTTAACAACTGCAGTGAATTCACTTCACAACTGTGGCAAGAAAGGTCATAAAATGGGGCAAAACTTACTTAACTGTCTTGTTTAGCAACAGAAAGTTGCCCTCAATTATGGTCTTAAGTTAATGATTATCTGTATCTGCAATATACTGTGGTAGCAAACAAAATATAGCTGAAATGCTTCATAGTGCACATTTTTAGTGTGCAGATAACATGCTTACAGGGTTTTTTTTCAATTTTGTTTTAATTTTTACTTTAAGACTGTCTTTCATCACTGGGCCTGCCGCACCCAAATGGGACACTTAAGATAATAAATCTGTTTTAGGCATCCAAATTATATTTGCTGATACTGTCTCCTTCCTTTCAGCCAGGATTACAGAAAACAAGACCAAAAGAATGAAAACACTTTTCCCTTTTTGCTTGAATAAAACAAGGGTAACTTAAAACAGGTCAATTTTCACTTATTAAATAGCTTGTAACAAATACAGATTGCCAGCTGGACCTAACCAGGATCCACCTTTATTGCTAGTGAATCCAGTAAGTACTCTGATTTCCCTAGGCAGCGATGGCTAAACTTTTTTCCGTTGTGTGCCAAAAGCGGGGGTTGCACGGGGGTGTGTCATGTGCTTGCGTGCCCACACCCATAATTCAATGCCACACATGTGAGTCCCTTGCGCTTCCCCCGCTTTTGACACATGATGGCACAGTGGGCCCATTTCTCACCCTCCCCAGGCTCCAGAGGCTTTCTTGGAGCCTGGGGAGGGCGAAAACGGCTTTCCCCACCCCCCGGAGGCCAGAAATGGCCTGTTTCCTGACTTCCAGTGGGTCCAGAAGGCCTGAAAATTAGCTGGCGCACTGGAGCTCAGCTAGGGCAACGCTTGCGTGCACACCGATATGGCTCCACATGCCACCTGTGGTACACATGTCATAGGTTCGCCATCATGGCCCTAGGGCATACCTAACTTGAAGTCCCTAAAGACTGGAGCCTTTACCCTACCCTCAGCTCTCCTCGAAAAGCGATACAGGAAGATTCCTTATCCAGAAAGACAATACCCCTGTGACTCTGGACACCCAGAAACAAGGGAGCATGTGCTTCTCCACTGCCAAATACTACTGAGATATCCATACCAGCGTCATCTTATCATTACTGAATAAATACCCACAGCACACAAGACAGTTCTACATCTCCCTGCTGCTTTCAGATATCAACTGTGCTACAACATGCAATGTCGCTACCTGATACCAACATGATACAACATGCAATGTTGCCAAGTTTATTTATTCATTTATTAGATTTGTGTGCCGCCAATCTTATCTAGAGTTCTATACTGCAGTGCTCAAAATTCATCAGATGATGACCTGTAGCCAAAATTAGTCTTAATGAGCACCTAGTTTGGTAGGTGCTACCAAAGGCAGTCCTCAACTTAGAATTGAGCCCAAAATTTATGTTGTTAAATAAGAAATTTGTTAAGTGAGTTTTGCCCCATTTTACGATTGTTCTTGCCAGTTGTTAAGTGAATCACTGCAGTTGTTAAATTAGTAACGCAATTGTTAAGTGAATCTGGTTTCTCATCACTGTTTATTGTTGCTATATGTTCCTCCTGAGCAGTGTTCCTTCTTAAAACAGTATATTAATTGTGCCAGTTTGTGTTCTGGGACTTAAATTCAATGTAGGTATTAGGTAATCTAATTCCATGGCCATAATACTATTAGAGGAAAAATAACAGAGATCAAAACTTAATGTATTATTCATCATACCAACCCACATACTATTCTAATATGATCACTGACTGAAGTAAGTAAAATCTAATCTAATCTACACACTATCACTGTTGGTCTTTTGTTCTGGTGCAATGTAATGGTTTTAATCCCTCAGGTTTAGCAGGAATAGAAATTCATGAGTTGCTGCCCTTTTCTATAGCATGTGATAAGATTTATTTTCAAGGGATCAAGCACTATACAAGAAATGGAAAGCAGAATCAGCCCCACAGTTCTATTGATACCCAACTTCATTTGATGGAACTTTTAAGATCTGGTATCTGAACTTATTTGGAAAATAAAGAAACATGCTGGAGCAGACCAAAGACCTATTTAGAGTGTTTACTGCTCTAGTGTTTCATTTCACAATTAACTAATTTGATATATCGGTACATCAGAAGACCACAAACACTATTTGAACAGTTGGTAATGACTGGAGTGCTGTTTTAGGTTCTTTTTTCATATTAGACATTATTGTAATTAGGAATATCTTCTAAAGTACCCTCAATGTTTTCTCTACTGTACCGATATTCAGTTTAAACTTTCTATCTTTGTTTGGCTTTCTTGGAATCAGTAATCTTTATTGGAATACTTCAGCATGCCATTTCAAGGTTGGAACCTCTTTCTACTGTTTGCTGATCTTGTGTTTTTGTGCCCATTTCCATCTACAATGTTTTTACAGATGTCATTGTAATACTTCTTCATGTCTCTTTTAACAGCTTTCTGAAATTCTTGTTAAGTTGCTTCCTGAAAGCTTTGTCTTTGGCTTCTCTTCTTTTCTTGGCAATTTCTGCCATCAGTTCTTACATCTAGTTTGCTTTCTTGGTCTTTGGCAGCCTCTTTTTTCATTAATCCATAACAATTATTTGATACCATTTAATAGTTCCCCTGGTTCCTTATCAATGAAATTCAGGACTCAGAATAAATCCTGATGTTTTCTTTGAGAATTGTAAATATAAAATGAAGCTCATATTGTGATTGGCTTTCTTCTACTTTATCTTGACTTGAAACTTGCATGATTTCATAATCTGTTCCACAGTCAGCCTCTTTGCTTTATAACTCAGCCCTTCAAACTCCCTGTACCAATAGTATAGTCAATTTAATTTTGGTATACTTCGTCTAGCGATGTCCATATATATAGGCATCGTTTTGCTTTTTTTAGTCATGGACTATTTTTTTTTAGTCATCAATAGGTGGCTTTCCTATACTTCTAAAACTCTATTTCACATGACCTGTGTGAAGTGTGAGTTAATTTGTAATAATCCTTCTAGCCATTAAAGAGGGTATGAAGCAGCAAAATTAATTACTTCAGTTGTTGTCATTATCAAACATCTTTTGGATACTTTATAAAATTGACTAACATTATCTTTTCAATTTTAAATATTTCTTTTTAACTGAATTTCCTGATTTATTCTGCTATACTAATTCATTGCAACTAAACAATCACCAACTGTTTTATACTTTAATAAGTTCCATCAAAGCCTAGGGATTTTTAAAAACCTAAAATATTCATCTAAATAAAAAAGAAGGTGGAAGTACTACTTGTTGCTACAACATGTAGAATTAATTTAAAAAATTACAAAGCCTTGAAAAACAACTTAGTAAAACATACACAAATCAAGAAATGTTTGTTACTGCATTCAAGAACATAATACAGTATTTGCAAGATGACTCAAGACCACATTTGAAATACTGAAATACAGAAAAAATAAAAATTAATATAAATATTCTTCAGTTAGCTTAATCTGAGAAGATATGGCAAGTGCTCTGCAGTTAAACAATTAAGTGTTCATTTGAGATCAACTCTCATGACTTCTGGCAGTGTTTATACATATTTTGCTAGGGTATTTAGCCATGTTGGAAAGAAAAAAAACTGGGTCCTACACGCCTTGTATAGGCAGATGAAACTTACTAATTCAAAGTGAGGAGCAGATGTTTAATAGCTGGCAGTACAGTTAAGAACAAAAAGCTCAATGTGATCCAAATAAACTAAACATTATCCAGTATTTAAAACTTACTCATACAAATTTTATATAAAAACCCAAAAGTTTCCACCAGAAACATTTTAATACAATTGAGGTTACTTGATCTAGAAGTTGATATATTAAGATATAGCCAACATGTAAGAAGTGACTACCAATTTGAAAATCTTTAACCTTTCTTTCATTATACTGCCGTTAGGTTTTTAAGAACAACAATATTTCAACTACAGTGGCAGCAATGACAAAAATATATTTTTCAAGTTGGATATTCTTAAAAAAAAAGATGCAATCAAGTACTTTCCACGTTTATAGTCAGGAGAAAAAATAAAGGTTGTATCAAGTTACCAGATTCCATACACAGATACACTGTATTCTTTCCTCAAGATTTTCACCATGTAGTTAGATCACATTTGAAAACGTACAAAAAATACCTTGTTTTAAGTTCTTCAACCTACAGTGATAAAGTGTGATGTACCTAATATTATAAAGTAGGAATCAATACTATAGGCGGCACTGGAGATGCCTCACTGATATTTCAAACATTAGATAGATACCAGAGTTTTACAAAACCATTTAAAACTAGTAACTTATTTCAGAATCTTAACATTCTGTTAAACATGGCTTTCATTCTAGTCAGAAGTCTAATTTGTAACAACATTCCATTTTCTATTTCAATTTCCAAAATTGACTATTATTATTGTTGGTCCTTTTGTCTTCATGTTCACATAACAATAACAATAACTCAAGAATTCTATTACAGGTAGTCCAATTGGGACCAGTGACATGGTCATTAAGCAAAGCAATTGCTAGGTAAAAAAAAAATCATCAAGACTATACTTACTTTGTATATATTTTCTTCTTTGCTTTACAGCATCAGAAAGATATAATCCTAAACAGCCAGATGAACTCAAATAGTTGGGGACAGTTTCTGGAACTTGAGTCAAAAGGAAGCTAGATAAAAGGGCAAAGCTTATAACTCTTTCCCCACTCTTCCTCCCTTTGGAATGCTTACCCTGGGATAATTAGCAACAAGCAAACTACTCTACATTCTACTCTACAATTGCTCTACATTCATTGTAGAGGAAGGAATTTCAAGAGAGTAAACGCACATGCACAATTGTATTAGCCTAGCCCAGGGGTGGGCAACTGTGGCCCTTTTACAACCTGTGGACTTCAACTCCCAGAATTCCTGAGCCAGCTTGGCTGTCTCAGGGGCCACAGTTGCCCACCCCTGGCCTAGCCACTTAGATGACAAAAATGCCTATAGTGTGAAATTGATTAGGGTTTTGTCATTGTCAGGCAGCAGCACAGCCTGCTGGAGGATTCTAATCAATTAATAAAAGTTACAGAGCACTTTTTAAGATAAGGACAACTCAGGAAGAGATAGGTTGTTTAAGTAAATTCTTCACTCCGTGAGAAGAAAAAACAGATCAGGACCAGGACAACAGGTGCTGATTGTAACTCACTAATGTGATTGAGAGATGCTGCAAAGGTCAGAAATGCATACATTGATCAGAAAGTTACTTTTTCATCACCATCATAACTGCAAACAGTCGCTAAACAAGGACTAGCTTTACTTTATTTGAAAGTTTTCTATAATATCCATCAGTTTAAGGAGTTTTTAGAGCTGTTTACAAGCAAAATAAAATATGGGTGGAAGCCATGACTCACAGGTGTTAAATATAAAGTAGAATAAATATTATGTTAATAAAGCATCAATATTTGTGTAACTTAATGCAGTTTTCCTTACATATACAACTTGTTATTCTGTCCTATTAACAATCTTGTTATACATGCTCTCATCTCTATTTCATCCTAAAAACTTGTAAAATTGTCCATGATTCTCCTGCAAGTTTTATTTCTAGGTGGGAATTTGAGGGTAGGACTTATTATATGTAAACAGCATCTTTTGCTTCTAAACACAAAGAAAAATAGTCAAGTATTTTACAATAGAATTTCATATCCTTTGAGAAGGAAGCACTGAATCATCATTAATAAAACTGGTAACTGATTATCCAAATTTCTAACTTTAAACTAGTCATCACAGGCAGTAAAAACAACTAAGGTAAATAAAGTTGAACTATAAAGTCCATCAGTTAAATATTTTCAAATTAAAATAGTGACCTTTCTTCAATTAATCCCATTAAACAAGAGGACTCATTCTGCAAAATATAAAAAAGATATAGCCTTTCAGAAACTGAATAAACTGATCAATAATACATTGTAATACTGAATCTCTGTAAAATGTCATCACTTCAAATAACTTGCACTGGGCTACAGTTAGAACATGTTTAATTACATTTAAATAAACAAGAGCATTATGACTTTAAAACAATATTTGATTTCATGCTTGAAAGAGAAATATGTCTAGTAAGAAATGTATTTCATTAGTTCATTCTGAATTGTAAGTTTACTTTAAAATGCATTTTCAGGACATATATATTTTAAAAAGTAGCATGGAGGACAGAAAGATGCCTAGCTTTGATTTAGAAGCTCACTGAACTGCTGATAAGGACAATTTCCCCCCCCCTCTCTCCTCAGCTAACAAGTGACCTATGATCATATTGCAATATCTCAGCCTTTTGAAAGGTTGACTATAGAGGGCAATTGGGTAATGTAGGAGCTGACTGGCACAGTATAAAGGATCTTAGTCAAACAGTATTCACAGATTATTGTAACCCTGTTACAATCAAAAGAGACAATTTTCTGAATAAGATTTCTCTAACAGGTCTAGCCAGACTCTGAAATGACTGCAGTCCTACCTAGAACCACTTCTGTGATGACTCAAATTAGGCCTTGAAAGAAGAATGCAGTATCTAATTTCCTCCTCACACAAACTGCTTTGTTATTGCTCTAATTTTTCACTGAGCCTTGAACTAGTAAGTCTACACAGTAGCATGATGGAGGAACTTAGTCTTGAGGCTCAGATTGGATAAATTCTAGATAACTGGCTACTGAGAAGACAGATGATTAAAAAGGGTAATATCTCTGTGGCAATGGTTGGATCTCAACCACTTTAAAAAGAGAATAAAGAAAAACACACAGCCCTAAAAACTTTTAACACTACAGAAAGAATTATCCCTGCAAAAATTGAGCTCAATTTCTTCAGAAATCATATTTCAGGGCAGAAAACAAGCCAGTAAAAGGTATGTGAAGCCAATACAGAACATTTAATTATTATTACAAAGTATTATTAGAGGCCTGAATCTGCCCTTTGAACAAATCAGGCTGTCTCAGTACAGTGCTATGAACTACATTAGACTCATTTTATAACTGAAAAGATCAGTTATATTTTATAAATATTTTGTTCTTACTTACACCTCGTAGTAACCCTACTTGAAAACACAACATTCAGAAGCACGGTAAACAAATAAAGTATAAATAATCCATCTATTGGCCATATTTTCATTTTGCAAAGAATGGATAAGTAGTCAGCATTTTTTAGTTTGGCCTTAATTACAGTAAGCGTAGACCTCTTTTTCAGGCATTATACAAAATGATGCAAGTGCCACAAACCCTTTTTAAATAATTAACTGAATTCTCACAAGAATGGAAGATCCCTCCTGTAAAATAGCTTTACACATCTCTCTAGAGCCATGAGTGACCAACCTTTTGGCTGGGTGAAGAAGAATTGTCTGGGGCTCCATATAAAATATATAATATAATTAATGTATATACAGTAGATCCCATAATAATGTTAAAAGTTTACAATCTTATAGGGCCTGAATTTCTAGCTTTCCAGGACCACATACAATCCATGGCTCACAATTGGCCATGCCAGCTTTAAACCAAATCAAACAACCATATTTAACGATAGCATTGTATATAACACAAACCCATATAAAAATGAGCTGGCCAGTGAGAAAATTGCTTTTATGATGTCCAACAACTGTCTGGGCAATAGCTGTTCTTATCAGCTAAGTCTGTCATTCCTATATTTCACTTCATCTTGACTACACTGTTTCAGCAAGCCCTCAAATACCATAGACACTTACTTCCAACCCCCATCCCTTCATGAAATACAATAATGTGGACTGCAATAAACAAAGGTGTTAAGGATGTCATAAAACAACTGCTTATAATGCAACAGACTAATATGACTATAGCTCTGGAAAACTATTTTTGTGTTGAGTTTGACAGCCATGCATGTTTGTTGACAGTTTTTTGAGGGAACTAATGAAGAGTCTTTTTGCATCTGCTACTTTAGTTCTTAATTCAAAACGCTGGCTTTGATCTCTGAAAAACAGAACAAAACCCATCCATCTTAATAAATAATTATCTGATGTACAGTAGGTGGCTGAATGTGCTTTTGTGATCATTTATCGTGTTGTGATGTTTTTCTGGTAATGTTCAATTGCCTTACAGATCCTTTTGAAAAGAAACACAAGATATAAATATTTAGTTAAGACTGTTTGCCCAAACATTTGTTATAGATAATTTTAGTACAAACGAATAAGCAATAAAAAGAGGGAAAAAGAAGCATGTCCATCCTACCAAAGAAGATGTGACTGAATATTTATTAAAGTTTAGGAAACTAGCAAAATAAAGTAAAAGGTATTAATGCCACCAGAATGAACTTGTTAAAATGATGGATTGCCTCTTGAGTTATTTCTGACATTAAGAAAGCTCAGCTGATTATTTTATTTATTATGCTGCATTGTTATTGAAAGAAAACATTTTCCACTTCTCAGGTGCCAAAATAACCTGGCCAACTTTTAATATTATATTCACTGGGGAAGCCTGAAGGGAAGTTATTTGCTATTGCTCTATTTTTTTCTAAATCTTCCACTATTCTTTCTCTTTTTTAAATTAAATAACAGATATACAATCAAGAACTTCTCCACAAAGATATTAATGTATTCCTTTTCATAAATAAAATGCGGATAGTTCTGAAAAAAAAATCTACATTTTCAATAAGAATTTGGCATTGTTTCATAAGATGTGTTTGATTTTAGGCTTAATTTCTCATCCCTCCTAACAGGGATAATACTAAATGATCTCACATTTGGACAAACTGAGGAATGGACTCTATTCTTATTCATTTAGAAAATGTGACTGCACTTAGTTGGATTCTGCTCTCGTTTTTAAACCTACACTGGTCACCAGTTGTTTCCAAGTGCAATTCAAGGTGATGGTTGTCACCTTTAAAGCGCTACATGTCATAGGGCAGATATTTGAGGGCTCATCAGTCTCCTATGTTTCCTGTAAAAAAAAATTGACTTGCTTTAGGTCCCATCAATTAAGCAATATCATCTAGTGTGAAACGGCCTTTTCTCGGTACATATCCCCCAAATACAGTTTCTTGGGGGGTAGGAGGGGGAATTCATTATTATTCCTGTTTAAGGAGGGCATTAAAAACATGTATCTTTCCCCAGGCCATAACTTAGTATATAAACAGAGGATCTTTTGTTGCTGTGGATTGGAGAGACCGTTGGTTATTGTATTATCACTGATGACACTATATTTGCGACTTTATTTTTTGTATATTTAAAGCTGTCAACAGAATTTGGTGGGCTAGATATATGACTGACTGAAAGACAGTCTGACCCCAGTGGCTGGTTTGCAAATATTAAATCATTATAGATCAGGAGTCTCCAAAGCTAGCTGAGGAATTCTGGGAGTTGAAGTCCAAAAGTCTTAAAGTTGCCAAGGTTGGAGACCCCCGTTATAGATGGCAAAGGACAGAAATACAAATTACTGTTGTATCATATAATCTCTATTTCTTGAAGATACAATACCTTAAGATAGAGTCCTTTAGAATGTTTTGTTCTGGAAATCATTATAACAATTCATTATAAAAGTTATATAAAAAATCAGGTATGCCTCATTAATAATAATTAATTAATAATAATAATTGTATTATGTGTATTAATAAAATCACTATTATTTGCTATATAGCAAAAATCAGTTTAGTGCAAAATAATATTATCAATATTTCCTTCAATTTTCTTTGATAGCTTTTGTAGGATACAATCAGGATCGATCACCGGGACCAGAGGTTTAATCTTCTGAACTTTCGGACTCGTGTTGGAGCCCATCCTCAGGGAACTTCTCTCTACCAGAATGTGTACTTTGGGCTGTTCTATGTGTAGTATTTATGTGGTGCTTGGTTGTGTGTGGCTTTTTTGGGGTGTTGATGGCTAGCTATTATGTCACTGGCTGTTGTTTCCTTGTGCTTGGCTCCTAACTACCTGATAAGCTGGTGGTAAATCAGCACTGTTGAGTGACAAGGGGCCCCATTTCCCAGGCTTTAATCACTTCCCTGGCTATCTTTGTACCCACTCAGCCAACAATGTCATACCTGCTTAGCCAACAAGGCAACAGTTTAATTTTAAAAGAATAAATAAATTTAAAGAATAAGTTTAAATCTATAGTCCCAGAGTTAAGGTTTACATTTTTCAACTAACTTTCTCAAATCATCATCATCATCATTTTAGCCACTGTCTATTCACTGCAGGATGAAGGCCTCTTCCGCATGTTTCCAACCTATACGGTCCTGAGCTCTTTTGTCAATTGGGCCCACAATACTTGCTGATGTCATCGATCCATCTTGTTTTAGGTCTCTTCCATGGACACTTTTTATCAAGTGGGTTCCATTCTATGATTGCCTTGGTTCACTTGCCATCAGTTTTTGCTACGTGACCAGCCCATTTCCATTTCAATTCTTTTACTCTCTTGATGATATTGTATACTTTCCATGGCTCTTTCCACTAATCATAGCTAAAGCTTAAGCTTTCTCAAATATCAAGTGCTAATTTACATATCAAATGTATTTAGTGAGAATATATGGCTTAGCCCTACCTATACTCTTAGTGGTATTTTTATTCACAATAGTGGGGATATATAAAATGAGCAGTTCAAAGTCAACTGTTTTTTTAGTTGTTTTTTAGTTGTAATTTTATAACCAAATTGTTTAATAGAAACAAGCAAACAAATAATCACACATACTTATTATTGAGTTCCTGAATGGTAGTTTTAAATTTTATCAAATTGACAATAACAGAAATCATGTAGCAGCTCATGCCAATATACCGCTAATTATAACTGTTAAATATCTGAAGACTGAATTATTTATTTTATTTATTAAATTTGTATGCCATCCAGCTTTCTAACAAACAACTCTAGGTGACTAATTTGAAACAAATATGCATGATAAAGAGATAGACAACTGAATAGGAATTTATTAAAATCCTTTTTAAAACATTGAAAAAAATAACAATATGTCAGTAGCTATTAGTTGTATACATAGCAAGAATGTATTAATGAAGCTCCCCAACATGCTTGTATTTTCCCAGTCACCTAAACGTTAAGGAATATACCACCTAGTCTCTGCTTAGCTTTAGCAAAAAAAAGTTGATTCATATGTCCTTATACCACACCATTGGATTTTCACATAGAAAACAGGTTGTTTTTTATAGAATTAATTATGTTGTCAAAAATAATCAATAGCAGGTTATTTTAATTCACAAGGTGGAATTTCCCAAAGTGGCTATGAAGGAATGGGTTTTTTTAAAAACATACTTTAATCTATGAACTGTGATCCTGCTTCTCATGTAATAAATTAATACAGGGAAAACTGTACACAAAATATACAATATAGTGTACTTTAAAATTCCATGTTGTCTGTATACAGAACAATATCTAGAAGAATATACTGAAGCTTCTAGAATATCTGGTTAAATCCATAGTTCTTACGTGTAAATTAAGATGTATGCGGATAAAGTGTTTATAATTTACTTGTTAAAACATATTGCACAACATGAATTGCTTCCAAGAAGTGATAATTAAAGTTCTACACAGAATATTTTAGCTTGTAAATATTTCAATCAATATTTTGAAGTTTATTAATACTTCAAATATAAATTATATAGTGAAAAAGTACATATAAACAAATATGCTTAATATGTATAGCTGCCAAGCAAGTTCATCATCCTTTATATATCCAGAATTTACAGACTCAACTCATCTAACACATCCATTATTCATACTACAAGATGCTCTATAAGCAGTCTTCAGCTTTCATCCATTCATTCAGCAACTATTCAAACATACAGTGCTGCTGAAAAGATGAACATACAAACTGATCCTTGAAGTTCTGGCAATCACAGCACCCACACAATCATATGATCACAATCTGGGCACTCAGCTCATGATTATGACATAGCAAGGAGCTATGATCGTCATTTGTAACCTTCCCTGCCAGCTTTCCACAAACAAAGTAATCATTACAGCAATTTGTTCCCACCCATAGCATGCACACACCTGGCCTCCATAGCCTCTGCAGGTCCTCCCTAACCCTCTACTTGTGTACGGTTTGCACTGGGTCTTCCAAATCCTTCCTGGCTTCCCTCGTGGCACCTTTTCACTCATTACCATCCATTGTAACCTAAAAATTATCTGAAATCAGAATCCTTTCTCTGGTTTTCTATACACCTTTTTGTTCAAGATCAAAGTCCTCATTTTACTTCATCAATGCACCTATGTTTTCCTTTTCTAACCTTTACTTTCTATTGTATACATTCCCTTTCATGGCATTCAGTTCACCAATTCTACCTCCCTCAACTATATTAAAGCTTCTGATCTCATTATATAAAAAAGGCTACTTCTCCCCATTAGAGGCTATATTCAGAAGGATATCTTAGTCTTATAAGATTATATATATCTTATACTAAATATGGAAATATTCCATATTTCACCTGTTTTGTTTCAAATTGTCCTGCAAACCTATTTGAAGCCCATAATAACTCCAGTATTTCTGATCTCAAAGGCCACATCTCGGATTGCATCAGGGAGCAGGCATATATCTGTGCATGCACACATAACCTTCTTCATTCAGATTTTGTTCTAAATCTGTTACAATTTTAACAATGAAATAATGCTCTAGATTAGAACAACCCACTAAACAACTAAGTTGGTAATCTGAACAAGTGGAGCCCAGTGTCCAATATTCCATGTTTAGTCAAACCATAAACAATGCAGTGGTGTTGTGGCTCCAAAAACATTAGTAGGAAATAGATTATCAAACCCTTTTTAGTGAGAGATTAGGTCTGTATTTGCTACAGAAAAGCTAAGGTTACCTGTCAGATAAGTTACCTAGAGCAAACTATGACTCTATTGATACCACTAGGTATATCAGTGGCCTTTTTTGCCATTGACAGTGGTATCTTTTTGGAGCACCTGAGTAAGCTGGGAGTAGTATTTTTGTTTCTACCCTTATTTACAGGTAGTCCTCAACTTACAACCACAACTAAGCCCAAAATTTGTGTTAAGTGAGAAATTCGTTAAGTGAGTTTTGTCCTATTTTACGATGTTTCTTGCCACATATGTTAAGTGAATTACTGCAGTTGTTAAAATAGTAACCTGGTTGTTAAGTGAATCTGGCTTCCCCATTGACTTTACTTGTCAGAAAGTGGTAAAAGATGGCCATATGACCCCGGGACACTGCAACCGTCAGAAGTGTGATTCAGTTGTCAAACTTCTGAATGTAAATCACGCGACCATGGGGATGTTGCAATGGTCATAAGTCTGAAAAATGGTCATGTCACTTTTTTCAATGCCATTATAACTTTGAATGGTCACTAAGTGAAAGTTGTAAGTCAAGGACTACCTGTATTTGGGTGCTAACAAGAGGTAATGCCTAACATCTGCCTGGCCTCCAGAATTTTGAGCTGCATTTTGCAAAGTTCTGTCCTGTTTCTTAAGTTATTACTATCTCTATATATACTCTTCTTTAAGGAACAGGGGGTCCTCCTCCTTCCAGAGCTGATACTGAATAAAAGTTCCCCTTACTGCCTCTAGCTTTGACTGATTAACCACCTATTCCTCCATCACTTCCTTTCCAAGCCCAATTCAAAGGGATCATTTTGGTGTATTATGGAACTCATTTTTGGAATAAATTGCTACTGAATGTGAAACTGGCCCTTTTGGGGGCAGGGGTGCACTTAACACTCCTTTTACATAAACCTTTCTCCAATTTTGAAGATTTGGACAATTAATTTTAGAACTGCTTCAAAACTTTACAATGCTGGTAAGATCTATTAAAGTAGGCATAATATGGCATTCCAAATACCAATTTAAACTAATGGAAAGCAGAAGAGAACTAATAAACAGGACAATAACAAAAATTGTTTTACCTAATTCAAGACTGGAAAAACCAGTTAGCGGTAGGCAAGAGAAAGTTATATCTTAGTCTATGTGTTCAAATTATTCATGATTTGTAGTTAATAAAAGACATAATGTAGCTATCTTCTAATTGCCGTATCAGTATTTTCATAATAATGAGGAAACAAAACTCTGATATATCAGACATGCTGAAAAATATACAAAGGAAGGATTGTGAAGTCATATATTCAAAGAAGCCATGCCTTCTATCTTTCAAACTCAAGTCAAATCACATGCTAGAATAAATAACTAAACAAAAATGTCTTTTGGAGGATGGGCAGAAGGTACTGAACAGTATGAGTTATTCAATGGCAAAAAACGAATTGGTTTTCCTTTGAAAGAACTGCAGAAATAAGATGAACTTTGATTATGCCTATTTTCCCAATAGATTTTCTTAAACTAAAGATTCATATAGATATTTTGCCCAAGATTGTTGCAAGTTCCTAAACAGCTGCTCTTAGCAGATGCTAGCATGAATCTCATAAAAAAAGTCAAGACTGTTTTCATCAACAGCATCTTCTAAGAGTCTCATTAAGTAGCTGTGAAATAATTAAGCAGTTGTGAAATGAAGTATTAGGTGATTTCAGATGTTACATTCCAGAAAAAAAGGACAGCAATATTGTTTTACATTATTGAATACTAAAGTGGATTGTTAATATCGTTTTTTCTAAGTTTTCTGCTTTTCCATTTAAAGAGTTATTGTCACATGTTTATAACTTTTGGCAGCATTTTAAATTAATGCCAGAATACATGTAAGTTTTTTAAAAAGACAGCCGTATTAGCTAACCAAAATGTTATTTTCTCCCTTTTAAGCCACTGCATACGTTGGTATTGTAGAGGAAAAAAACTATATTGAACTCTATACCATCTGTTTTTAAATTGTCTTAAAAGATGTCGGTCTCTGTTAAAAACAAGATAATAGAGATGTTATAACCAATACTGTGAAGGGGAAAAAAAGTTCAGTATCCGACAGTAACAATATTGGTTATAACATCTCTATTATCCTGTTGTATTTAACAGAGACTGACATCTTTAAGACAATTTAAAAACAGGTCAACATTTTTGAAACAATTAAAAAATTCAGAGTAGGTTTTTTTTCCTGGAACCTATTAATTCAGAGCACACTATACGGATTTATTTCAATCATATTTTACGACAATTTTCTTTTAGGCCTTTCTTAACACATTATCTTCAGACACATCATATACAAAACTAAGGTCATGTGTTATTCAACAGTTAACTATACTAATCCATAGTGAATTGTTTTAATTTCATTAGAAGTTATTTTCACTTTAAAAAAAAACTCCTATAGACTACCGTGATTTTTTTTTTTTTTTAAATTAACCCAAACTCCACAGATCTACGGTGACAAGCCTGTGAAACCTGCAAGTGGACCAAGTAAGGCTGTTCCGGATCCAAGCGGTTTAAGTAATTTCATATACACAGACTAAAAACCAAGGCTACCTTCTTTAATGGGAAACAACAGCCCCAACTTTACAGGCGCGCTAAGTCCAGTTCGATCCATTTAGTTGGATTCGACTGCACTTCTCAAGCCACAAGGACACAACCACAGAAATGAACGAAGCACTCTGTGGTTTTAGCGCCTCGAGCAGTTTCATTCCAGCGGCCTCCCACTGCCCGCGAAGCAATTTGTAGGCATCCAGCCTCACGCACCACCGAGGCAGCCCAGGCAGGCCCGAGAGAGACGGGGAGGGGCCGCCGTCTCGCAAGCCGCCAGGCTCCTCAGGTGCAGCCGAAGGGAGAGGCGTGGCTCCCCCCCCCCGGGCTGGGCCGCCCCTTCCTCCCCAGCGCCGGCCCTCCTGACCCAGCGCCGACTCACCTCGGTGGCCGGGATGTTCACGACACCTGTCGAGCGTCTTTTCTCCCTCAGCTTCCTTTTCTCGATCTGCCCTTTTCCTTTCCGGGCGCTGGGGCCGGAGGAACCTTTGCCCTTGGGAGCCACTTTCTCCTCCTCGGGAGAAGTTGGCGTCGCGCTGGTTCTGCTCCCTGGGGGCTCCGCGCCTCCTGCTCTGGTTCCGGCTGTCGGCTGGGGCTCCTTCGGGGTGTTTCTGGCCAGAGGGATACAATTCATGCCGCCGCTGCCATTGTTGTTATTAAGTTCGGCGGCGGTGGCGGTGGTGCTGCCGCCAACGCCGCTGGTGGCAGTATTGGTGGCAGCTTTGCCATCACTCACCCCGGCCGGCGGTGTTTGTTTGGCCCGCATCTTCTCCCGCTTAGCTTTCCACTCTTCCAAGAAATCGGTCGTAGCGGCGCCGCTGCCCCGATAGCCCCCGGTGGCCATGTTTCAGGGAAGCTGCCGATTCCTTGGCGCCTTCCCAACGAGCCCCGACGTGGCTGCTGACCTTCCGAGGTTTACTAACCGAGCGGACTGGCAAAAGTTGCTGGCCGACCAAAGGAGAGTCACCGAGCGGGGTGGGGAGGAGGACTCCACGCAACCCTCTGCAGGAAACAAAAGGGAGCGAGTGAGGCGAGCGCGCTGTCTCTAGGGAGGTGCTCCTCCAGATCCCCAGGGCAGCCCCCCGATTGGGTCTCCCGCAGCCCCTCGAGCTCCGCTCCGCTTCTCTTTTGGCCCGCCCCCCATCTCCGTTTACCAGCAAATCTGGATTTTTCTCGGCTACTCAAACCCCAGCCAACTTTACACGCTGGAATGGCTGTAGTTCTCACACTCTCTACGCGCACATCTTGCGAACTCTTTTCTTTCTCACGCGCGAGAAGCGCCTATAAAAGCTGCTCTTCTCGGACCTCTCCTCCCAAACCAATGTGAACGGACGATGGGAAGCCTCGAAGACAGGCAGATACCCCCGTCTTAACCTAACTTTACGGAACACGCGCGTTTCTCGCCTTCCCACGGGGTACATAGCTCCCCCACCGAGCAGTTTCCTTTCTCCAACTCCCGGCGTCGGCGAAGTTTTGCGTTCAGAGCGCCCTAACCAGCGCCGTTAAGCGCCGGCGCAGGCTCCAGCTTACCCTCTGATGCTGCCTAGTAAGGAGGCTGCGGAGGCTGCGGCTTCCCCAGGTGAGTTGCCTGGTTGCGGCGCGGAACTCCCGAAGCGGGTCCCGGAAGACTCAACAGCGCTCCCGAAACTTTCCGACTTTCTCCCATAGGGCGGAGGGTAACCAGGCGAAAGGAGCCGAAGCGAGAGCGGAAACTGCCGAGGTGGCCCTGACAATGGGTAAAGGGGCGTGGAGAAGCCTCCCTAACCCTGAATGCCTGGAGAAGTAACTCCCTCCGAGCCGGTTGTAAGTTGAGCGCAGCGGCGCCTGTTTGTTCGTACGACGCCCGGGATGCCTCCCATGACTGCCCAGGTGACAGGCAGCTAATACCTGCGTTCTTCTAGGATAGCATAATTTCTTCCGCCTGAAGTAAGACCAGTTCGGTAGAAATACATACCAGGCGTACAAATATTAGCGTTGTTTTATTAAGACGTGTACTGTACAAAGCCTGTTTTAGGAAACTGAGGTCTGCCTCTTCCTCCATTTGCAAGTTTAACATTTCAGTATTAACTTTTGGGGACAGGATTCTTATGCGAGCTAAAGTTCTTGAAATTAGGCTTTCAATACAGCAGTTCACAGTAGGGGAACCCAGTCTTCTTTTACACCTAACTTTCTTAATTATGTTTGATACAACTTTTAACAACCGAAAAGCAAAATCTCCCCGAATAAACTATTTGTCACAGGTTGGATACTTATTTTATTGGAAATTGATGAATAAAGGGCATGTTTACAATATTATGTAGCTTGAAACAATATATTCTTCAGTATATTCTTGACACATGTCATTAAGTTTAGAAATGTTACAGTGAAATTAGAATGGATAATTGAGTACTTGTTGGGGGGGGGGGAAATCAGGCCAGACTTCAATAAATGCTGCTCAGCAAAAAGAACCTGATTAGCATTGATGATTGCCTTATGAATAAGAGAAGCAAATAAATGTTTCATTAATTAAAATTGAAATTTTATTTGTAAGAGTCTTCTCTTCTGATTAATGATAGTGTATTATTTGTTTCACAGATGAACTATAACTTTCTCCTATCTCAAAAGTTACATGGGAATTGATACTGAATTGATTTTATAGACATTTACTAAAGTAAGATTGAAAATCCTATAGTCTTTAGATATTCCTCCTTGCTTGATTCTGTGCTGACTCAGAATCTTTTTGTAATTAGAAAACACCCAATGTTCCATCCTTATATTTTCCCCACATTAGCATCCTTGTGATGGAGATTGGGATGAGAGAAAGTACAGGTGGTCCTCTGGTTGTGACTACTCAAAGTTCAGTGACTGTTCAAAGTTACAATAATGCTGAAAGATGAGTTTAGATCCCATTGCGACACTCCATGGTTGCGCAATTGTGATCCAGGTTCCCAGCACCTCAGGTGCTTTTTCACAATTATGATGTTGAAGGAAGTCATATCATATCATCACAATTTCCAGTGTTCCCTGCTGATTTCCCAAAAGGTAGGTCAGTGAGGACGTAAGTTGCTCCTGGTTTGTTTGGGTTTTTTTGCATCTTTCTATAGCTCCTACCCACTGCACCTCCACTGGCCATCAGCATCCATGCACCCATCTATACTTCTAGTGACTGCCTGTGGTACACTCCTGCAGTACCCACACACCTGCAGCTGTACTCCATAGCACCTGTCCACAGCACCCACCCAGTCATAGTGCTTACCTGCAGTTCTCACCTATCAACCTGCTTGCCTGGGACTCCTGCATCTTCCTGCATGGACCTGGGAGTTACAATGGCAACTCAGACTCAGGGATTGACATTGTACTTTATAACTGCATCACTTAGGGACAGAAATTCTAGTTCCAATTGCTGTCATAACTCAAGCATATAATTGGTCTAAGTCACTGGGCCAGGTTTTATCCCTAAGGGAAAATGAGAATTTATGGTTTTCTAGTTTCTGATCCAGCAGTCTAATCAGCACACCAAAGCCAAGCAATCTGTTTGGCCAATCTCATTTTTGAAATTTATTTGGAGAATATAGTGACAAAAGTGTTCCATTCCTGTTTTCCTTTCCTGTTCACAAAATGACTATTGTGTTATTGCGGTATGGCCATACATATAACTTCAGAAATCTATTCTATTGACTAAGTTCACATACCACAGAAGTCCAACAATACAGTATATTGCAACCATGATAGGTATTAATAAAACATTAAGAAATATTTCAATAAGAAAATGCCTAGCAGTATTCAGAAAGAGGAATTGATCATCATCGAGCATAATAATAGTGAGTAAAAACACACACTAGGCAAAATACATTATTCAGCACTTTATTTCCTATTTACGACTTTTGGAGAATAAACGACTAACTCTCCCATTGATAGTCATCAGACTTAAAATTACTTCTTAGCATCAATAGCGTTGAGGTGGCAATAATACATATTCATGGTTTTTTGTGGTGTATTTTAAATGTATGTTCTAAGATATTTATACAATATTTTCTTCAAGGTAATTTTACACAGAACAGGGATGCAAAATGTGTGGCTGCATTTTGCAGTTTGGGAAGATTTAAGGAGAAAAATTGAATCTTCAGCAGCCTGGCTAATGGAGGAGATGAAGCCCAGATACATGTTCTTCCCCACCCCCTAAAATCAGGCTGGTCTTCTGGAATAAGACAGTCCAATTAGTCTCATATGTACTTACCTTTCAGAAACAGCTAAAAACAGCTTTTCCAGAAAATACTTGGAGGCTGCTTACCAGAAGCTAGTAAACTTTGTATTTTTTAATTTTATCATTATGTATTATAAGGCATGAGCTGCCAAGGATCTGCTTACGATTTTGGCATGATGTAAATAAACAAACTCTTCAAAGATGTCAGCAGTAATTTGAATATAAAATTAAAATTACAGTCTCATGACATCCTAGGGGTTTTTTTTAGCCAGTAAACAGGCATTGGATCAGATTTTGTGATTCTTTCCTATATCTGAGTTCCATCATTATATCTGCATCCATCATTGTAGATCTTTCCCAACACTAAAAAACAGCATATTTTAAATTCCAAAAACAGTCACTGACCCCATGGTCTGTTATTGATTAACTCAAGTTCTGTTGTGGTAAGATTGGTGAAGTGCCCATTGCAAAAATGCTGACTTAAGATGTTTGCATTTCAGTAGTGGTATCTCTTAATGGGAGCTTTTGGGGATAACTTTTAAATAAATGTAAATATAGGTTTTCGTGCTCTTTTCACCCACTTCTTAGAATAGTGGAATATATTTCCACTAACTCTTATTATGTTTCCAGTTATAGTAAGAAAACATCTTGCCCATTTCAGAGGGGGATTCATTCCAGAAAAAAGACAGCGCTACAGAGAAGGTGCACTTCCTGGGATTTAAAAGATGGCACTGTTTAATCAAGGAGACTTAGTCTGCCAGATCATACCAAATAGTCATAAACCACAGAAGACAAGAATAAATCTTAAATCTTATCCAAATGCACAGTGGCAACCATAGGTGTACTCTAGCAAGTCCATAACTCCACATTCTGCCACATTCTGGACTAGTTAAATCTTCCAAGTGATCTTCAGAGACAGCAATGTGCAGAGTGGATTGAACCATGAGGTGACAAGGGTGTGAGTCTAGATCGCTAGTGAATGCACAAATTGCATATCACTCCTAATTGGGGAAGTGCAACTCTATCCAGAAGTAATGTCAGAAAGTCCCTGGGTCTGAAAGGTTCCAACAATCTTGGCAGAATTCAACTGGAGGCAGTTTTTCCCCATCTAGGCCTACGCAGCTTTGCAACATAGCGTCAAAAGCCTTATTCAGTCAGCCTGGGAATGAAAAATAAAATTGAGTGTTACTGATGGAGGCTTGTAACTAGAGTCAACTTTGAGCTGTGTTGATTTGAGAGGACAGATTTGATTGTATTTGTCCTCCAAATGGCAGCATTATGTAATCCATATATACTTTATATAATATTGCTATATGCTATTGTTTTCTTAAAAAGATAAATGTAAATCTAAGCCTTTTTCTAAAGACATAAATGATACTAATACAGAAAGTAGTGAGGTGTTTTTTCTGATATTTAAAAGGACTGGATCATTATGATATTGGGTACTTTAATATCTTGCTTATTAGTTCCACATGAATATTGTACAAAACTTGGAATGAAATTTTATATAATTTTCATGGAAATAAACCTCTCTTAAATATACAAAGGATCACATATAAATACTTAATGTTCTTTTTTCTAGCCCTTAAGGCTACAATAGTAAATTTTGACATAAAATATCACAAACAAAAGAACAGGCAAAAAAGGTTGTTATACCCTTGTATTTGATTAGCGAATTAAATTTTATGAATCAATAAATACAGGTAACTTTATTTAATATGCAAAATGCTGATAACTGAAATAATTATCAAAATTCATTACTATTATAATTTCAAGATAGTCTTTTGGACATTTTGAGGGAAAGTTAACATAATATATAACTAAATGAACAAAAGATTCATTATTAGACGTAAATACCACTTTTAAGCAAATTAAAAGTTTTAACCTTTTAATAGTATCAATTCAACTGAACAAAATAACTGTTTTAGGATTAAGAACTCGGTTTCCTAAAAAGTCATTGCTAACTGCATTCCTTCCATTTTGTGTTCCTCCAAATTGTCCAAGACTATTCAAATGGCCTTGCACCTTACAATTTATCAGTGTATAACTACAGGGTCTGAAAACCAAATTCTCCCTTATTAATAGATAATTGCATTTTCTGTGAAGGTATTGTTGGAATTGAAGAACCATATACAAAATTTTTGAAGTGTTTATTTTCTGAAAATATTTTTGAGAAATTTGAACAGAATTCCTTTCAGAATATAAATTCATTTGGGAATAATATTCATTTTGAGAACATTCATCTTTCGAGTTGCTGGTCCCAATTGTAGTTGCTCAGCAAGGACTACCTGTACTTCCTTGCTCAGAAGTGGTCTAGAATTTGGGAGTTCTCTTAGACTCAAGAGTTCCTACTTGAAAAACAGGTGACATTTGTGGCTTGGGACAGGAATTTTGCAATTATATTTCATGTATCAATAGTGATTTTTCCTATATCAAGAAGCCCTTCTCTCAGTCACTCATGCCCTGGTCACATGTAATGTGAAGATCTTTCAGAAGAAGCTTCCATTGGTTTCAGAATTGTAATAGCCCAAGCAATGATGGATTTATTCTGATATACTCTGATGATATTACTGCTTTAGGAGATGCATTGGTTACCAGTAGGCTTCTGGATGCAATTAAAGGTGCTGGTTGTTACCATTAAGTCTGTACAAGTCCTTGTTTAGTGAGTACCTCATTTAGTGACCATTCACAGTTACAGTGATGATGAAAAATTAACTTTACGACCATTTGGGGGAATGGATGCATAACATTAAAGTAACAACAATAATAAATAATAAGCTAATATTCCTATTGTCTTTGCATTCATTTTTAATACACTTTCCTTTGTATCAAGGAACAATAGTATTTTATCAATTGGCAAGAACAGATGTAAACACATGCCTTAAACAAATTTCACAGCCACTGCCTAAGCAAATCACATCCATTTCTGAACCTCATCTATCTATGAGGTTCACCTATGATCATATACATTTTTCTTATGGATTGAACTCATTCAGAATGCTGCAATTTTCCTCAGAACTCATCCCTGAGTTTTCCATTATCATCATTCACTAGGGAATAATGTATCTTATCACTAACCTGGATATTCCTACTTTCAGATATGGTTACAACAATCTAATGATATCAGTTTGTCCTTTCTGATAGCTTTTTCATATTTATATTTAAACCTATATTTTCATTTCCATGCATGTATTTATTAACTCTACAAGATCAGACTATCTTCATTCAGATCCATTACCTTTTTCACAATATTTTTTAGTTTCACAGAAATGTGTTTATTATTCATCAATTCATAGATTTAACTATTTTATCCCTTACATCCCAGATTGTCATTTTCCATATTCCTCAGTTTATATGAGCTAAACCCGTAAGTATTGACATTTTCTACCCATCATGGTATTAGTTAACTAAGGCTTGCATATAGATTTCTTTTAGTAAAATAGAAACATAGGCTTTATACAATAAAAACCACTTTATTGTTTGCTTTATTCATTCCTGATAATTGAGGTTTGGCACAATTTGGGCTAGTATGTTCCTTTCCTGGTGATGCTTGGATTGTTGCAGCATGTTTCTTTCCACAAGTGGTAGGATCCAGTTTAAGTTCATTTGCCCCATTATTGTTTTCAGATAGCTCTGAGAGTTTTTTTTCCTCCCAAATCTGGTAGATCACCTTTTTGCAACTGGGATGAGATTTGAAATAATCAGCATTAGATATTGTGCCTTTTGAGTATTTTGTGTCCCAAAATTAAGCCTGTAGTGCTACATGGCACAAAGAGTTTTTATAAATGATGAAACATAAATCAAGAATCTTGAACCATATCTATGTACACAAGGATGAATATGTCAGGATAGAGTGGAGATACCATTATGAGGCTTATGCTATAACAGTGACAGTAACAGAAAACAAATTCCTCCCTGGTTGCATTCATGGAGAACCATGAAAGGTCTGTTGTGTGGATGAAGTACTGCAAAGCACTTCAATGCTATTTGAGCTCCATTGTGAGGAGTGTGATAGTCATTTTGGAAAAAACCACTTAGTTTTGTCCAGAGTTTTTAATCATATTGGGCAATAATATACTTAGAGTGTATACCATTTAAAGCTTGATTATGAATGATTTAATATTTTATTTTTTACTCAGCTTCCTCAGTGTATTGCTTTCTGTATTTATTTATTTTAAGTGTTTTAATCCCCTTAAAAGAGTTTGGGTTATTCTGAAGAAAGCTACCAGGCAGAAATCTAGGGATTCAATGAGGGTAAAGAAGTATATAGTTTCACCACTATTACTGCTATTAAGTAGGCCTGAACATGGACTATCCAATGAATTCCAAGCCCAGACCACATATAAAATCCAAAAGTTCCTGATGTGAAAAGTTGTGAATAGTGAGAGAGGCACCATACTGACAACAGACCAAACTTGTTCCTGTGGCCCAAATTCATATGTAACCAGTTGCCTTTGAGACTGTGTTACTGATCATTGCTGGAGTGTTCCTATTGGGCACAAATTTTCCTTTTCAGTCTTGGGCTCATGGTTTCTGCAGTACCTGGAACCCAGAACAGATCACCAAAGGGTCAGCCTCCCCATTTCTGCCTGACTAGATCTCAATATTACATGCCAGGTATACTTGTTCCTCTAGCAACGAATTATAGATTCTATCTTACTAGTTACAGACCCAGTGTTCATCAGCAACCTGTGTTTTGTAGCTGTCCTGCTTTCAGTGTTCCAGTATGTAGTTTTACTGCATCTTTATAATATGCCCAAACTCATTAAGAGGGAAGGTGTCATATAGTGGCCTATGAAAGATTTTGGAAATAATATGTTTTTCATCTTGAGTTATTTGTAAAAATAATAAAAGTGAGGTTCAAATAATAAAATAATTTATAAAGTTAGTAACAAAACATCTTCTATAAAAAGAAGTAATTATTTCCATATGTAAGGGTTACATTGTTTCTAATTTGGCGGGTAATTATTTTGCTCTGGATTATAGAACCTAATGCCCTTAAAAGCAATCTAACCACATGTCAGCATCTCATTGCATTGTTTAGTGCCAAAATTAGTGTAGCCCAAATATCTGTTTTTGTGATATAAGTCAATAGCTATTCTTTTTAAAGACAGAACTTTCTAGAAGAATTTGCTTGCCAAATTCCAAGTACCAAGCAAGGGAGCTATTATTTAGGTGTGTTCTAACTTGTTTAATTGCCTCAGCCTTAGACATCACATTCCAGCTGTTGCCACCTTCTAGCTTCAAAGATGAAAATGCCCATGATATTAATATCAATCCAACAGTTATTGGCTCATTTTCAATTTCCATTAGAATCATGTTTTTACAAGTTTGTGAACACTAACTCCTCCATCTCTTTCACCCCCACCCCATTCCAGTTAACTGCTCTTGGAGCTTTCACATTTTTGTATTAATTTTTTGGTAAGTTCCTGAAATTTTTTTTTTATTAAGTTAAAGGAACAGTTAAATTAATCTTGGCTAGATCTACCTTGTAATGCTTAGCCATTAAACAATTTAAGCAAGATTGACTAAAAATGAAAACAGTTTGGGACAAAAACATATAGACATGATCTTAGTCAAATTCATGTTTAAACAAAGCTAAAAATGTATATAGAAATGTGAAAAGCCAGTTAATGTTAGATGCTTAAGTTTAAGTTTGTATCTTTGATAAGAAAGAGTGTCGCTTTATATTAAATAGGAAATTAAGTTCGGTAAGATAATTATTGTTTAAACTTTGCAATTATGGAAATGTGAGCAGTAGAAGAAATATAAATACAAGGTTGCTTTTAGTCTAGCATACCCAAATTTCTTCTCTGAAAACTGATTAAATTACAATGGATAGCTTCATGTAACATTCTAAGCCTACACTACGTAAACTCCATTATAATTTATCATGATATAAGAACCCAGATTCGGTCTCGGTATTATTACTTGATATTAGCAAAAAAGAGTGTTTCTGAGCTTAGAACTATGCCAATTAAATAGATAGGCGTATGTAACCGCTACAATGCACAATCAGTCTCCTACTGAGAAGAAGCCTTCTCAGAAACAAAGTCCAGATTCCATTTTAGACATTTATGGAATGTCATGATTAATTCATTCTTAATGTTTATTTTTACTGAATTACTACTTCTAATACTACTACTTAATTGTGTATAATATGCACATATACACTGTATATGACTGAAAGGTTACAGTAAAACAGGTCCCCTTATTTTAGTCAGCTATTCCTTGCTTGTTATGAATAACTCCCTAATAAATTGGGCTAATTATTGCTTTGTCTTACCATTCACAAGTGAATCTTTTATGTTTGGCTTCAGGGTAATATTTCAAGTGTAGTTATAGGCCTATCTTGTTTGGATTAAGCAAATATTTCCATCTAGATCTGTGGAAATAATCTATTGCCTTAGACATGAAAGGCTAAAATTGAAGTCAGACAGTCCATGTTGGATGTAGACTATTTCATGTAATAGGAAAATTACCTGCTAGCTGTGTAATGTTGTCTATGAACTTACTGAAGAGTTTTTTCTAGATAAATTTCATTAGTTTAAACTGCATTTTGGGAGGGATTCTTTTTCATCTGTGTTGTGCTAAATATTGATTTTAAATAAACATATTACATGAATAAATATTAACTACTTACACTATTCATTGCTCCTGGTTTTATTCATTTGTGGCATAATGGCTCATATAAAGATATGGGATGGGGGAGGATAGCATCTACATGAAGCCATCAGAGCAAAATAAAAATTGTAATGGATCTAAACAACTCAGAGAAGAGTTAATTATACAAGAAGATACAATTCAATCAACATAAAAGTAAGCCAAGAGATAGCTGGAAAAAAAGTAATGACAAAAATTCCCAGACTTGGAAGAATGCACCACAAAGAAGTCCAGTAGGATTAACTTTGTACAGAATAAATATTAGCAAAACTCAGACAGGTAAGGCAAATGAAGTAAAATTCAGTTGCACTACAGATGTACTTCTCAAAATGTGACTAATAATCCCTCTGAGTTGGGGGTGGGGGAGGATTAATTGCAAAACAATGGATGGTGAGAGGTTGCATCTGAATGGTCCTCTAGAGCAGCACTTATCAACCATGGCAACTTTAAGATGTGTGGACTTCAATTCCTAGCATGTTGGCTGGACAATCCTGGGAACTGAAGTCCACGTCTTAAAGATGCCAAGGTTGAGAAACTATGCTCTATTGCAAGCTTACTATTCTGTGTAGGAGTATGCAAAATACGACAAAGTGTAGTGGTAAAGGTATCAGGCTAGAAACTGGGAGGCTGAGAGTTCTAGTCTGCCTTGGGCACAAAATCAGCTGGGTAACCTTGGACTAGCCACTTTCTTTCTGCCCTTGGAAGGAGGCAGTGACAAACCACTTCTGGAAAACCTTGCCATGTAAATTCCAGGGACTTGTCCAGAAAGTCTCCAAGAATCAGACACAATTGGATTGAGAAGAATTTAAAAAAATGGAAATGAAATTTCCATAAATTTAAATGAACACCAAATGTTTGTTTTGGCATTTTAAAATATATTGCACTCACTTTTTAAAAGGAAGACTAATCATGTCTGGAGGGCATGAGGCTCTATGTAATCTCTGATCATCTAATATGACCTTCAGTCTGCAGAGGAACTTCTGATGTAGGAGCTGTAACACTGAAGCAAGCAGGGAATTGCAAAAGTAGGGCTAAAGGTTTGTAATACCAACCTCTAGGCTTAAAGGATTTATCACAAGCATCAGCTCTTCCAGTGCAGCACCAAAAGCAGCTTATCACCTGCCAATGTTTTGCAAATTGCAGCATTTTAACAGCAGTTTAAGTGAAACCAATTTTTCTCATATCCATGGTCCAGGCAAAGAAAGCATTTTTTAATATATTTTTCTCTGACTTTAGGAAGTGAAAATAATTGTTCATACAAATGAATTAGATTTGACTATCACTGACTGGAGTCAGCCACTGCCTATACGTATTTATCTTTTATATAACTACAGCATATAATTCTTGTAAAAATGGCTTTGGCTTTTCTTTTTTGGTATGAAAATAAGGTAACTATCTGCAGAAACATTACGATTGGACAGCGGTGAAAAAAGAAGCTAGTTAAACTAGAAAATGTAGTTTTAAATGTGAATGTTTTTATGAAAAAGTTTAAGGTTCTGTAAGAAGTTAGCATCCACCCCTCTCCTAGAAGGAAATATTCTAGGAAATACTAAAAGGCAGAATATTACACCTCCCTGGATGAGAAAAGGAGAAACATGCTCTTGGAAAGTAGCCCCCACCTTTGGTAATAGCCCCAGAAAGACTGGTGCCAACCTATCTACAAGACAAAAGTCTGGGCCAGCTTATCTACAACACAAAAGTCCTTCACCCTCAGGACATAATAGGATAATCTCACCACATAGCCCCTGGGAAGATTACATCACTGAGCAAGATTCAACCAAGCCTGGGACTCAAGACAACGTACAAAATTATTCCTGCATGGCTCCATGAGAGTCTGACCACCAATCAGAATACATTTCTTTCACAGGAACAGGAAGTAAGTTCAAAGCCCAAGAGAAGGTATAAATATATCTCACTCTCCACTCCATGTGATCCAGGACTTCAAACCATGTGGTCCTGTCCACCATTAAACCATCTTTCCAATCAGTCTCCATGTTTCCAGTGTCTTTCTTCCCACTTGGAACTGAACCCAGATGGACATTTCTTCCAACAATTCTATTGCTATTTTATTTGAAATATAGACTAAAATATGATTAAAAATAAGTGATGTGTGCATCTCATTCCAATCTTAATTTATTTTATTTGTCTTGGTGAGGTGTTGTACAAATTCTTGCAACACCTGGAATCATAGTATCACCCAGTTTGAAAACCAATGGTTTAAAAACCTCATTTGTATTTTCAGTGCAGCATCTAGAATTGTGAGGGTCTTTGCAGAGGAGAAAAAAAATCCATCATCTAGTGCATATCCTCCTACATGTAGTTCCCATATTTTTCCTCTGAACTGTTACAGCAGATCAGAAAATACAAGGTTTCTGGTTTGGAGACATTGGGACACACATGGACTTATCAAAGCTTACTTCAATTGAAATCAGTCATATCGCCATAAAGAACAACACTGTCCTGCCAAAAGAAATATCTACTCCAGAAGTGATATCCAAATGAAAATGCCTCAAGAATGTATAAGCTTATGGCCACATAATCAGCTTTGTAAAGATCAGATGACGCTACATCAGAAGCAGAGGACCAAGTAATGAAAAGTAATGAAAACCAAATACTGACCTTATATTGGCAATCTCTTCTTGGATCTCTCATACCACAAAAATAGATAGGAAGCCTGAACAAATAACTCCACTGTGTATTCTACCTAATCTTTTATAAATCTTCAGTGAATGAAAGACTATTCAAGACAATTAGAAGACAGTAAAAAAGAAACTTCACAGCACTACAGCTAATTGATTCAGCAAGTATTTGGTGGAGGAAAATATATTGTGCTAAAGAACCAGTTTATTACTATAAAATTGTAATATTGATCTGCTTTCAAGGCATATAACTCGTGAGAGAAACAAGCACAGGAGATAAAAGCCTCCAAGAGATTTCCAAAAGTAACTGTAGTCAAAAACCTCAGAATAAATAATAAAGACCAGCATTTAACAAATGGTTATAAGATAGTTGGCTATACAAATGTTTTAAATAAAATACATAATTATAAGTACATATTCAAAATATCTGTACATATGTACAGCAAATCAATGTTAAAAAATAATTTGAATAATAAGAACACATGAATATTTGAATAGCCTTCCCTGCCCCCCTTTCAAGAATGTTATCAATAAGTAAAAAGTAGGAAGTCTGGTGAACTTCAGAACTCACTAGACAACCTCCAGAGGTAACAGGTCTCTAATGACATTCTTCTGGCACCTGTTTGTATGTGGTACACTCATTATATACTGTAGCCAGAGAGATAGCTCAAGGAAAGATAGATTAGATTTAAGAGATGAAATAATCCAATACAGAATCATAGCTGCATTTGGAGTTTGTTAAGCATCTACTGTCAAGCATAGGAAAATGGCAGTTCAAATGAATATAAAGGTTTATTGCAAGCTTATGCTCTCTACAAGAATTTGAACTACTAATGGTCAAAGCAAATTGGCGATAGATAAGAGTCAATGGATTTCAAGGTGGGCTAGGCTTAGAACTCATGGGCATGAAGGGACTCCAGACGGATGACACGTTGGGACCGCTCCTTCGGGCTTGCCCTGCTCATCTCCTAGCTCTTCATGGATACAATAAGTAATTCGCAATTTCTTCTTTGGTTCAAAAAAGAAAATTGCCAGTTAACTTGCCCAATATTGATAGAAGGCAGATATCAGTGTCATAGGTGGAATTACTTTGGATAAGTAAAGCAACATGACATTGTGCTGCATGCTTCACCCCCCTTTAGTTGTTCATGGATTGTTGCAGTGCAGATAGAAAAGGAACAAGGCTAGTGTCACAGCACTGCTTCCATCAGTTTGTCGCCCCCCTCCCCTTTGCGTTCCATGCAGATGCCATTGCTTTGTAAATACACACTACCAATCAGGTAGTTATGGGGGAGGAGGAGGAAAATCATATAAATATCTTCACTGTTGTAGAAAACAGTAACACAAACACCCACATGCAAATACTGTTGCTATAATAGTGGTTTGAACTGAAGCAAGAGGTGAATTCATAGCCAAGAACATGCGCAATGATAACTTCTTACCAAAAAGTTTGTGCAGCACTAGGATTTTTGCTCTGTGCAGGAATGTGTATGAAGCAGCAAGATTATGAACTTGCATGAAATTTGTTAAAATAAATGAACAATAATTAAGTGCATAGTTGAATGAAAGGTGAAGGAGGTGAATGCAGAGTTGAGAGGGATGGAATATTTTCTTAATTTGCCAGTTTCTCTAAATTCTTGTTTCTTTATTCCAACTTTATCCCATATTTCAAACATGTTTGAAATGAAAGTTTGCAGATAAATTGGATTGGAGAAAGGAGGGCAGGGAAGGGTATGGGTAGCCCCTTCTCTAACAGTTCCAACAATGATTTTTCCTTTAAAAAAAAAAAAAGCACAACTTCTGGCTTCCAGAAGACATATTTTCATGTAATGTAGAATTAGGACGAGGGTAAGAAAAACTGCTATTCTGAAAAAAACAAAACAAAAATGTTCTGAGTTTACAGAGACCTAAACTCTCTAGCCAACAAGTCTGCGTCATTAAATGGATTGAGTAGGAGAGAATAACATACACAAGCTGAAATACTACTGGAGATAGCAAATAAATTTTTAGTGAAACACAAGCCATGCCAACTAGCAATTCTGGAAAATGTAGTCTTAACACCAATGGAGAAAGGGTTTTATAATACATTACTAATTATTGCATCTACTGAGTCTGAAAACATACTAAATTTCAGAACATATTATTTATGCTGTAAAAATGAACGGCTGTTTTTGAGAAAAAAAACTATTTTGATAAAGCATACATAAATACATTTGCTTATGGTTACTTTGAAACATCCTTTAGTGATATGTAACTACTTTTAAAAAAGGAAGTTCATGCATGCCACCTGCTGTCCCAGTTTAGAATACCTTTCTCTGCCACGATTTAAAGTTACTGAAGGGAATGTTTGTTAACAGCAGCAGCTACAAGAGCAATTTAATTTAGTTGTATGAAGTGCAGGAACAGAAATGTATCAAAGGCTAAACTACTATATGGAATGTCCAAACTCTTCCAGAAATATTCAACTTCGATTCATTCATATATTTTTAATGATGAATAGTTCTGTTCTTTAAGAACCAATCATTTATTTACGTAAAGACAGATTGTTTCCCTATGTGACTTAGTATCTAAAGCAGAGGAAGAACTCAGTTTTGGCAGGATATGATCCATATTTTAGAATCATATGCTCATAAGAGGAGGAGGGAATTGTTTGTCACTCAAGACCTGATTCACTTTAAAGAAATGTATATAATCATAGGGCATATAGTAAATTGTTAAAAGGCAAAGTCAGGATTATTCCACTTAGTCCATCAATGTCTGACTATAGCTTTCTTCTTTGCTTGGTTAAGGAAGGCTTATAACACAACCATTTAGTTAAGTAAAACTGCTTTTGAACCAGATCAGACTTTATATCAATGACTCAGTTTAGACTGGGGTCATTTATTTAAGAGGATTTAAAAAGTTTGGGTAACAGATGAAATTTATCTCCCATAAGTGTTGCATAAAACAATTCAATAGTAATACTAAAAAAGTTTGTTCATTATTGCCGATTTAACTTTTTGTTGCTGAAAAAAACAGAGGGTTTTTTTTCTTGTTTTGCTTTTTCAAAACAAAAATGCTTTGACTTTACTTAATTAAAAAAGGCCCACTCTGTAGCTTTAGTGTTTTTAGAAGAACAATTTGTTTACTGCATACCACACATGTGCTGCTACACTGGTTTTAAATTATACAGTGCTCACAACTATGTTTTCTCCCCCTACATAAGGACAATTTTCCTCCGAAGCAAAGTTTCTGACCTTGTGTTCCGACTACGGCATTTATCAGCAGGCGTATTGCCCAGCATAACATTCCCACAGCACAGCATTTGAGACTTCTTATCCACTACTGCTTCTTTGCAATACTCCACTCCTTTTAGCTGATATATTAATAAAACCATTTTTTCCACTGAAATGATTATGAAATTCAATTCAATGCAATTGCTATTCAATGTACAAGCTTTTTTTTCTATGTCATACAAGCTTTTTAAATATTAGCCGCATGAAAAGTTTACTATTCACTATGGTTTGGGAAAAATGCTACATAACTTGTGTTTTTATTATTTAAGAAGTAGAGATAACAAAATATTATTTCCTCTGAGAAATCCAATGTAATCATAGATTCGGCCTTTACTGATATGTTGGAATAGAAAGGGTGCTTAGTGTAGATTAAAATAATCTATATAAAGCCTCTAATATATTCAACTACAGAAGAATTCAATAACTTAATCAAGTAGGACTGTACGTTTTTTACCATTAGAAAACATAGAAACTTTTTTGCATGGTAGCTTCTGCATGCAGGCAGAATTATGTAAAATTCTGTACTGTAAACCCTTTCTCCAGTTGCAACAGATTACATAGAAATGGCTTCACCTACATGCTTATGGATGCGCAAATACATACAATCTCTGAAAAGTGAAACAATGAAAAAGATGTCCCCCAATAACTGGTATTATAATAGTAAATAATATTAAACTCACATCTTTCAAATGTATTTTCATTAAAATTCACACATTTGAAATTATTTTATTCATTTTATTTGTATATGTCAAAATACATTTTTTTTTTTGCAAAATAGTGGATTTTGCAAATAGTTTCATGCAGATGCAAGGTCTGCTCAATACTACCAATAAAATCAATGCAACACAGTAGCCAGTTTTGAAAGAATAAATAACCTATATATAAAAACACTAAAATATTAGAGACATATTTAATCATTCACAGGCATCCAAAACATTACCAAATATAATCCACAGTATGCCCAACCAATCCACAACATTTCTCAGTGTGTCACAGTTGCTCAGATGGAACAATTCTCTGCTTGGTTTGTTTATTAGCTTAAGAGCATGAAATACCATGTCCATCTTTAAAGTTATAAAGACCTAACCTGTAACAAGATACCCCAGAACTATCCTCGTACTGTACCTTAGAATCAAGAATCCTGAGCTTGGTAGTAAGAGCAAAATGTTACAACATCTTCAAAAAAAAATCTTCCCATTCTCACCTCTGCCCAGCCCACAAAGGGGACTTAGGTCAACCCGATCCTTCTTCTTTCCACCCCAAAATGAAGTAATTCCCCAAGAAGTAGGCAGTAGAACACAATGACCTTTTAAAATGAAGGGGTACAAATTCACATTTAATATAGTATACAATCAATAATACAATAGCTACTACAAGCTTTACAATGTACAATTTATTTTAGTGGTAGAACTGTTCAGTGATTTTTAGGCATTAGTCTGTAGGCCAATAAGACAGCTGTATTTAATAGTTTTAGAGAACATATAAAAGCTGTTTTTTTCTAAGAAAAGCTATCATCATTGGAATACTTTTTAGAAGGCCACTGAAATGTATAAAATGATCTAACTTGATGATGGTATAAACCGAGGTCCTCTTCACGTGGCAACAGCAGTGCATGTATAAAATAAAAGGCTGGGCTTTCAAATGCCTTTGAAGTTTACTTTGACTAGCACAGCAGGTTTGGATCTACTCAAATAACGATATGTGAAATGTAATGAATATGTTCTATTTAAGTTTTATTAAAGTGAACACTACTCAATTGAAAATTGGGAATGAAAAGGCTTTTGAAGAGTGGCTCCATAACTTATTTTTCTAAACTTTAAATCATAAAAATGAATATATATATTCATTTAATATGGGGCAGCCTAATTTACTATATTTGCAAATAGAGAATTTTTATTCAAGCATATCATGTGGGTCTGAAAAATCCAAACAATATACATTAATATATACAGCATCACTCAGTACCTACTAAAATTAATGTGAAGGTTACAGAACCTAATGTTTTGCACTACAGTCTGTTTTCTTTTCTTTTGAAAAAGTGACCAATTGAGGCTAGAGACAAAAATTTTCAAATAATCTATTTTCAGTTGACTTTTTAAAGCATCTTTCATAGAAATAAATGCATATTGCACAACTGTGAAAGCAAAGGTTCCTTGAAACCATTTTGGGGTGGATGACTGAAAAATACAGGATTAGTTAGTTACACTGTAGTATTTCTAAAGGATGTGTGTCTCTGTATATATAAAGCTGTGAGAATACTGTACAAAGAAAAAATCTGGTACATGAATAATTAGAAGGGAACACACAAATCCAAACTTAGATATTTTTTTTTAAAAAAAAATCAAAATAAGGGGAAAAAACCAGAAACAGTGACGAAACAACAAAATAAAGTAACTGTGATAGCAGAAAGCTTTTTTTAAACATGTTTATGTACAACTAAGGCTTACTGGTTAAATATCTGAGGCTTATCAGGCCTTGAACACTTTCCTTATATGCAGTAGCTGTAAACAAGATTTCTCAGTCATTTTGTCTTCTCAGCAGCTGCTTTAACACATGAAAATATGATCCTGGTTTAAAAAACACACACCCAGGTAAAAGGGCTTTTGGCAGAATATCTGAAAACAACAGTTTCCAAGAAATCTTCCCAGGCATCCAGTGACTTCCATGCTATGGTCCACTGGAGTTACTAATTATGTGCAATCCCATGATTCGCTGATGAGAGTAAACAAATTCTATTTGGAAAGCTTGCTGATCACTCTAATCAAGGCCCCATTTTCATCCTTTAGCCTCTGGTTATCAGCCTTCAGATCTGGTAGCATCTATAAAAGTAAAAAAATAGGACTATGATATTTTTAAAAAAACCTTTTTTTTTTCCAGAAACAAGTATCTTTATAGATAAATATTATATAATCCGATCATCTAATAAAAGTTCAAAGGGCTCCTTGGTGTTCTCTGAGCTTAGTTGTTCTCTTACAGACATTTCATTACCCAAACTAGGTAACATCATCAGTGCTAGTAAGGTTTGGGGTTTATATTCTAATGTGTTGCCTCCCAGTGTTGGTCTTGGAGGTTCTTTGGTTGGGCTGTTTATTATTAGCTTCCTTGACTGTGGTATTGTTCACTTCTTGACTGTTGGCCTGATTATGCTAAATCAGCAGCCCCCAACCGCCAGAGACCAGTTCCATGGAGAAAGGTTCTTCTGTGGATCGGAGGCGGTCTGGTTTTGCGTGCTGCCTGCATAGAGTGGATGTGGCTTTGCTTGTTTGTGCGGACCGGTTGCTAGCATGCCATGGACTGCTGCCGGTCCAGAAACTGGGGATTGGGGACCCCTGTGCTAAATAATCTATGTACAACTTAAAAGGGCATTAGCAAAAGCTATGGTTTCTTAACAAATAGGTAGTTGGATGTCGTGTGAAAAGACAATTTGTTCTTTGGTAGAGTTATTTTGCTCTTTTGTTGAGAAGGCAGGGCTAAGAAGGCTCTGCCTTCTCAGAAATGAGAAGGGCAAGGAAGGGAGCAAGGAAGGAATTAAATAACCAACCTCCTTTATATACCATATGATGGATTTGCTGCACAAATATGGGATTTTGTTTATTCTTAAATTCACTTAATGCATTTTAAATTATTTTCTGATTTTGTCTTATTAATACTGAATTTCATCTACACTGAAAGCTCATTTGGAAGATTATGCCTCAAGCATTCATTCAAATGCACAAGGCAGTAATTCAGATTTTGTGTTTTTGTATAATTTAGATTTTAAGGTTGTTTGAGATAAACTGAAATGCAATATAATTACTGCTAAGTATGGAAAGATATGTATTCATACATTGTTTTTAAATGAACATTACTATTTATAATTTTGAATTCAATGTTGGAGAAATTATAGGAAGGTAACTTTGCCAACTCTTCATACAGCTTCTTTTCAACTTGTGGCCTTGGAGAATGTGAACAGGGTGAATGAAAAAATGAGGGTCCGCCATTTGCTTGCCTGATTCTTGCTTATTGTTGAACAAAAGTATTGAATGTATTCTATCTGCTTAAATAGCCAATTATAAAATCTGGACTGAAAAAGCTTTCTATGGCCATAGAATCTCTATCATTAAAGCTCAATCTTTATCTTAATCAGAAGTTTTATCTGGGATATGGCACTGATAATGCTATGACCACCTTGGCAGATGATTGCTGGTAATTAGATGGGAGTAGGGATGGAATTCTCAGCAGCTTTTAATACCATTGACATGGTATCCTTCATACTGCTTAGTAGGACTGGGTATTACGAGCACTGCTTTACAATGGTTCTTGTCCTTCTTATCAGAGTGTGTCCAGAAAACAGACCTGGAAGACTATTGCTTGATACTCTGATCACTGATCTATGGTGTCTCACAGATTTCTATCTTGTTAATGCTCTTTAATATTTATGTGAAACCACTGAAAAAGAAAGAACTGAAAGAACTGAGGAAGGTCACCGAGGACACTCAGCTTTACTACTTCTTCCCTCTAAGGAAAGGGAATGTTTCCCTTCGAGGAAACATTCCGCATTTTACGCATTGCCTAATGGCAGTACCAGCAGGATAAGGGAGAATGAAATGCTCTCCAACAGGAGATGACTTTGTACTTCCTCTTCTATTATTTAGGAAAATGATAAGGAGGCATCTCTTTAGTCAAGCTTTTAACTGTAATTGATGCTAATGTTATTGATTATAATTTCAATATGTTGTATTTTATATCCTGTTCTATTGTTCTAAATGAGCACTTATATGAGTAGAAAAATGGGGTAAAAGTTTAGTAATAAATATAAAAATAGCTGAAATATGGCTCATTTGTCTCCATGTGGACAAGAGTGAAAGAAAGAGTAATGCAGAGTATTATTTTGAGTTTTCTTGGGAATATCTTTTTTTTTTACAAAGTAAGAAATAAAAATGACTGACAACTGTCAACTAAACTTCCCTTTTTAGTAGCTTTGGATTATATGGGTGATTTAAGTAGAGTCTCAAGGCAATACTCCAAACATAATAGCTTATATTTTTCACAATTGGAATAAAACAAATCATCAGTACTATTTTTAAACTAAGCTACAAGAATACATTTAAGAATTGTAAGTCATAGTGCCATAAATGAATTTGTGTGGTACAATATGTCACTTAGAAAAGCAGAATTATATTGGATTGCACTAATATTAGTTATGATCATGGTATATGGATAATTTTTTTTTTAAATTAAATTTGGAGGAATTTAAGAAAGTACATTTACCTTGAGTTCTTCTTCCATTTCAGATATTCGCCTTTCTAGAGCTCTTCGTTCCTATAGTGAAACATTTGAAATAATGAATGTATAATTTTGATAGATAGGTCTCATTTTATTGTACTACAGTCCAAGATGTTCACATTTAATCAGAAGCATGGTGAGGGGAAATTTGCAAGGCCAGTGATGTGTAAAAAACTAAGTCCACTTTAAAACTAAGAAAATGTAACAAAATATTGATCATATTCTATACATTCTATTCAATAAATTATTTGTATTAATGTATACAAGCAATAATTTTATATTGTAAGTTTACTATTACTCCTTTAGCTAAATTTTAATTTATATTTTAAAATACAATAGAGGTAAGAACTCAGTTAAAAGAAGCACAAAGCATAAGCTATCATAGTCAAGCAAATGTTAGTTCACACACTTTAGTGTACCAGTAATATTGCATGTGAGTCCTTGACTTATTCTATTATAATTGGTACCAAAAACAAAAGCTTTTATAGCTCAAATTTTGGTTGACAGTCTGCCAGAGCTGTGAGCCCAGTTAAAAAGCATATGCTAAAACCTGTGTTTATCATTCATTTCAAATGTGAAAGAGAAAAGCAAGTTATTGCAAAGTGTACATTAACATCTGCATTCTACAGTGTTATGCAAAACAAGCAGCATCAGCTGAGTGTGTAAAACTCTGGTTAGATCATACCGCCCCATGGATACTGACTCTTGTCGGTCACCTTTCAGATACAAATCATTTGAATTTAGTTTAATCATAGTTAAGTGAATTTGCTGGCATATTTTCCCCAGTTTTAGAAAATAACTTAAATAATATAATACAATAATGATTTATTATTGGTTTCTAAATTTGCTGGTTACTTAACAAACTGGTAAAAAATGAGTTACTAAAATATGTTCATGTGTAGCAGTGATAAGTTAAGTAACTGTGAGTTAATTGGCATAAGCCCGAAAAAGCTACAAATTTATAAGGCTTATACTACCCACAGCTATCTTGGAAGGGAAACATAAGCAAATCCATATTATTTATTATTATTAATTTTATTTCTATACCGCCCTTCTGAAAACCAATTCTGCTTCTGTGATTTGGGTACCATAGCTTTTGTATTTAAATCTTTTATTTAAATTTCTGGAGCCCCCTGATAACTTTTAGTTAAGTTAAGTTAAACAATCAAGATACATTTCTTTCTCTAAAAGTAGCAAACTTTTGCTACATAGGATATAAGCTTGGCCCACAAATAGTTGCTAATAAATTGTTGTCAGGGCTAGTTTCTTGTTCGTTTTATTGAATATAATTTTATTGGTCAATGGCTGAAATAAAATTTGTCTTGTCTAGTATTTTCTATATTAATACATATTGCATATCTCTAGGAAGTATAAATGGAAAACATTTTTCTAGGCTAAAAAGCTATCATATCCACCAGGTATATGGAACCTTGCATATTGTACTGGAATTAATTTTTTAAAAGGTTCTATATTGCAATTATCTAATCCAGGATTTTCAAACTGGGTTCAAAGAAAATTTATGGGTTCCACATGAGGCTAAGAGAAAAATATGAAATATATATACCACATATACACCACAAGCATAAGCTCTGCTTTATTGCCAGTTTCTTAACACTGGACACTTGCCAATTGATCATCGGTCCTGTTTTATAACAACAGGTGCTAGAGCCTGAAAAAGTTTTAAAATCCCTGGTCCAGCCCACTGTGCTTTTAAAAATCATGCTGGTGACTGTAACTTCCCTGTATGACCATAGCTGTGGCTCTATATCTGCTGATATTGATTGCTTCATGAGACTTATTAGATGCGAGTTGGCCAAAATCACTGTTCACATTGAATTTTATCCAAGTGTAAGCAAATGCTTATATAGTCTGTAGAACGCAAATGCAATTGACAACTTCTATACATGGAAATCCTACATTAAGCTACGTTCAGAGTATTTCAGCACTCTGTAATTATGGTAAGAAAATACTTCATTGGGAAATAAATATTGTTCACAAAGTTTCTAAAACACTAAATTTTTAGAATTCTGAAATAATAAATTCCTAATTAACATCATCACAAAATTATCTAGTTATGATATCTGAATAATTTCATACTGTTCTCTAGGGAATTGAGCGAAATCGGGGGGGAAAACTGTTTTGAACTTGGAACAAATCACCAGGTTCTTAATGTCTTTCAAATCAGTTCATGATTCAGGAGAAATGAATTATTTGGGATTTCAGACAAAACGAAATCTGGATAGGGTGAATCCTGGTGCTTCATCTTCTCTCTCCCTTCAGAAGCTGCCAAAGTAGCATATACCACAGCCACACTAACTGCAACCCTCTCTTCCTCTCAGCTGTGGCTATTGATGTTCCAGTGCAGCGTATTTTACCAGTTTATCATCATCATCTTCTTGTTATCTTTCCTTCCTTCCCCCCTCCATAAGTTTAGGATGGTATTGGCCATATCACAGAATGCAGTCTATATTCATTTCAGCTAATAATAAAAGTCAGCAGGAACATTCCAGGTTGAGAAGTAGTGTCATGGAAGAGCCTCTTAGTGTGATGGATAGGAGTTCCCAGCATTCAACAGGGTGGAGATGATGAAAAGTGCACTGGAACATCAGTGCTAGCCGAGGGGAGGAAAGGAGGAACAGGAAGTCATTAGGAAAAGTGTGGGTGACCATATCAGTGAAATATTTTACACTGGGGTATCAGTGGTAGTGACAGATAAAGAGAAGGAAAAAGGGAATGCACTGAGAAGATGAGGGAATGGGGAAAAAAGGGGGAAATGTGAGCAGCATGTACTTTGTCTTTTCCCCCTCAAACATCTCAGCACTGCAGCTTGGATTTTTCCTCTCCTTCCATGAACTGCCTCTGCCTGGAACACATGGCGGAACAGCCATGTTCTATTCCATGTATGGACCAAAACACCTAAAACTGCAGGTTTCAGTTCAGTCACAGATCATCCAAAAGCAACTGTTCAGTGTACAGTTGATGAATGGAGCATTTTGTACATCCCTATTCTTTTATAATTCAAATTATTATTTTATAACGTTTACACTATAGCAACAATAAAGATAAAAATTAAAATTAAAAAAGCTTACCCTTTTTTCCATTTCTAACAGAGATCTATCAGCAAATCTTTCCTGTCTCTGAAATACATAAGCGATTGCATGCTTTCACAACAAATTTCAGTTGAAGAGAAATCAGGGAAAATTAAATCAGTTGTTGTATTACTATTATTTTTCACAACTTCTTGTGACCAGTAGCCTGGTCACCAGAATTCCAGGTGGACACTTCCCATATGGCATTAACTGCTGCTTAGGAACCAACATAATGGCTTGCCCTTGGAAGGACAGGTAGGTTCAAATACACTAGCAACAATGAACTTCTCCTTCCAAAGGCCAATGTATGCTTATTTCTGAATGTAGAAACATTCTTATGTATGGTAGGTGAGTATTGAATACTATTCATTCCTGTTAGTTTTGCGCTCTGGAACAAGAGTTATATGCACAATTCTTATATTTTAATATCGTGTCACTTGGAGCCTACAAAGATAAACTCTGTATTTGCTATGAGAATTACAAATGACTATTTTAATGTACTGGTACAACATTTAAAAATATAAAACTTTTTTTTAATTCTCACATACAAAAAGAAGGTAATGCCACCTAAAACCCTTCCCCTATCAACTTCTTAAAGGAAGATACTGAAGAAACAAGATGAACAAGCTCAACTTAGAGAAGATTCTAGAAATACCTGGGAATTAAGCCACATAGGCTTTTACATACAGAACTTATACTTTTCTCCTTCTGAGCTGATGTACAGCTATTCTTTGTTTAGAGGCTACTCATTTAGTGACTGTTTGCAAGTATGATAGTAATAATAATAATAATAATAATATAATAAGCTTAAGAAACTGTGGACAAGAAGACTGCACAGACCGACTACAAACAACAGCATTACAAAGTAGCAATAATGGTGCTTTAGAAGATCTGCAAGAGATACCATCTGCCTGCAAACAAGAAATGATGGCACCATAAAATAAAGAAAGTAATTGAAAATGAAGACACTAAAGTGCTATGGGACTTTAGAATTCAGACAAACACCTCTGCCACATAACACTTCAGATTTAATAATTGTTGATAAGAAAGAAAAAAACGTCTGGATAGTGGCCATGGTAGTATCTGGAGACAGCAGAAGAGTAGAGAAAGAACTGGAGAAGATAACAAAATACAAAGATCTGCAAACGGAAACAGAATGACTGTGGCAAAAGAAAGCAAAGGTAGTAACAATAGTAATAGGCACCTTGGGTGCAATCCCAAAACAACTGGAGCACCACTTGAATTCCACCCGCACTGACAAATTCACCAGCCATCAATTGCAAAAAGCAGCTTCATTCAGAACTTCCATCCTGCAACAATACCTATAACACTATCAAACATCCACATCTGCCTATCTCACATTCTTGGGAAGGACTTGATAGATGGATAAAAATGCCAAATCTAGTCTGACCATCTGGCTGACTGTGAAATGAACCATAATAATAATAGAAATCATTTCCCAAAAGACCAATATGCGTATTAGGACCAAATTTTATGCCTGACAAGAACCTTCAATGTAAAATTCACTAAGGTCTGGTCAGTTTCAGGAAGCAGTACAAGCCCACTGGAGGGTTCTAATCAACTAAGGTCACAGAACTGAACTTATTAACTTGCAGTTGGCAACACTGGGCTGTAGAAAAGAACTGCTCAGGACAAGATAGCTTGTTTAAACAATCTCTCTACCCTGGGAGGGGTAAAAAAATGGGTTAGGTACAGAACACTGCATGAGAGCAGCTTATCTAAATGAAATGGCAGCAACTAGTGATTTTTGCAACATTTCTCTCTGTGAGTCATATATTCCCTTAGCAACCAGTATCTGATTTAAGGAATAAATTGCAGTCACTAAACAAGGAGAGGCTTATTTCTCATCTTGTCTTCCATTTTCCCCCCAACTTGTCCAAAATGGTCTGTCCCAAGGATTCATCACCATGCATCCTCATTAATTCTCTCAATCTTTAATCTGTAATAAACTCAATATATTTTCAGATTTACAAACTTTCTATGCCATGTGAACTTATAAACAGACTTATGAATAAATAACATATACAAAAGTAAAGCCATTTATAAGATTGCCTAATCATAAAAGGTATTTAACTATTTGTGTTTTTTTCTTTCAAATCAAATGTTGATATTCCATGCAAACAGAGTAAAGCTCACTTTAACTTTTCTGATATGTTATATGCAATATACTGAATTACCCCTCCCCACCAAGCAAGCTTAAAGCAATACAGGATTTCATTAAAAATGCTGTTCATTGTACTGGTACTACTCTATATTTGATTCTGCCCAATATATTTACCAATTAAAGTTTAAATGTACAAACCTGGGTTGCCTTTTCCAACTGCAGCTTAAGGTCCGTTAATTCCATGTTTGTATCATGCAACTGTGCTTTCAGTTTTTCATTTTCAGTTATAATCTGTTCGTAAAGCTAAAAAGTACAGATTTTTAAATAAAGTATTGTTTCAAACTTGCAAGCTAATTCTATATTGCCTGAAAGGAAGACTAGAGTTTTTTCTAAAATAATTTACATAATATACATTATTATATAATAATAATATAATTTAAATGGCAAGGACATTTTATATTAAGAGTCCATACTTAGATCATATCATATTTTTTGCAATTCTCTTTATGATAAACAGTATGTGCAATTCTCCCTTGTATCAAGTAAAGTAATGCTATCCCCTCACAAATAACCAAATATCTTTTCTTCCTCCAAATGTCCTTATTTTGATATAGTAATTTACTTTAATTTGGAGACAGAGTATACGTGTATATCAAGCAATATAGAATTATTTCAGAACAATGGAAAAGTTATTGTGTGCTACTACTATCACAATCAAATACCTTTTTAAAGTCAGCTGTATCTTCTTTTTCTAGTTTACTGGTGTATAATTTGCGATCTTCCAAGTAACTGTAACCGGTCCGTCCTAGTACTGAATCATAACGATCTCCAGATGACCCTGTGTCATATCTTTGAAATGAAAAGAGAGACAGTTTTGGTTTAATGGTTAAGACACCAGGCTAGAACCAGGAGACTGTGACTATGGAGATTCTCAGTTATCCAGGTCATGGTTCTTCAGAGCTAAGGAAGCTTCTTGGATGAGAAGCAAAACGTCTCCAAAGAAAAACCAGAAAGTCCAATAGCCTCTTGAAAAAAGCACCTTTGGGACAGGAAACTCTGAGTTCTAGTCCAGACTTATGCATGAAAGATGACTGGGTGACTTTGGATCAGTCATTCTGTCTTAGTCCAATCTAAATCACCAAGTTGTTGTTGTGAGGTAAATAAGAAGAGGAAGGCTCTCTGCCTTGAGTTATTTATAAAATTAATAAAGTAGAAATTTAAAAAGTCTTTTAAAATATCGAAGTATTCACAGCTGAATTCAGGTATCACAAAGACCCGGGGTTTTCTTTATACGAAACACAGTATGTTCAGGTTTTTGTGCTTATTCCTAGCTAGCATGCTGAAATGATACCCAGAAACAAATTACCTTGTTTTATTGCAATTAATACAACGAAGTTGTGTTGCCTTTTGTTAGCAGAAGAATAGCACAGATGCAGATGTACTTCCCATTGCTACCTCTCTTTTTTGGGAGTGTTTTCAGAGAAAATACAAACTGAATAACACCAGAAATGAAAGGTAAAGGGTTATTTCATTCATTCCCAATTCTTTGTCTACTTGAACTCATATCTAAACTGCTTCTATCATCAAAATGTTAAACTATCACCTGAAAAGAAAAGCAACACAAAGGAAACAAATTGATCAGGGAAATTAATAAGGAACATTCTAGTGTTCCTTTCTTTTCTCCTGAAGTAATGTATAGTTATGTTATCTTTAAAAAAATACTATTTTTTTCCTTTGCACTATCTAGATATACTGTATGCATACAATATACTTTATTATCACCAACTTTTAAGAAAGCCATAAAACGCTGCTTGTTTACCCAATATGGCTTTTGAATGTGGCTTCCTATATTTCTTGGGGTCTGAGTCAAAATGGGAATTGATTTTAATTCTTATGTTTTTGCATTTAATTGTGCCAAAATAAAAATATTACGGTAATACCCTCCTCAAGTCCTACAACCAAAAAGCAAAACCAAAAACATTCCTGAATGAATGCAGAATTATAATTATTATTACTCATATTTATATGGCCATCCATCTCATGTGATGCAATTGTGTTGGGTGTACAAACAAACCATAAAAACAATTTAAAAAACATTCAGGAAGTACAAAAATTAATATCATTATAAAAAGGCTAAGACAGAGCAGCAGATTACAAACAACAGAGCCATCTCATCAAATGACGGTTCCCTTCTGATCCTAGACTTGTTAACAAAAGGAACTTAACAGATTTCCAGAAGGTCGGTAGAGATGGGGCTAATCTCTGAGATGCTGAACAGGATGAGTGCCATAGCAGTCTTCTGGGTCCTGCCAGATGTAACTCCTTGTCATACAGAACCCACAACATACTTCTTCTGCTGATGCTGATGAATGTGAAGATGTAATTGGAAAGAGGTGGTCCCTCAAATAACGCCCTATGATGGGCTTTAAAGATTAAAACCAGCACCATGAATTGGACTTGACAACCAATGCAGCAGGCAGAGCAAAGGTGCAATGGGGACGATTCTAGTGGCAGATATAACTGCCAATGAAGGTGTATTTGTATTAGCTAAAGCTTCTGGACACTGTTTAAAGACAGTCCCATTATAATAGTCCACCTGGGAAGTGACCAGGGCATAAGTGATCATGATCAGAGTCTTGTAATCCTGGAACAGGCTCAACTGCTGCATAACACAAATTTTTAGAATGGCCACCTGCTCTTTGAGCAGGAGTTGTGAATCTACAAGGACTATGAAGTTATGCACAGGATCCGTTTTGAGGTACTGCAGCACCATCCAGTATCAAAGATGGCATAGTCCCAGAACTGGCAGGCCCAAATCCAGAGCCACTCAGGCTTGACAGAGTTCAGTTAAAATCTGTTGTTCCCCACTCAGCACCCAAATGCTTCCAGGCATTGGGATAAGCATCAATTGCACTAATTAATTTATGAGGGACAGAGATGTACAAATAAATAGAGTATCATCAACATATTGATAATACCTTATCAATGGCAATAGATGAGCTCATTCGGTAATCTGATGAAGATGTTAAATATGAAAGGACAGAGAATCGATCCTTGTGTGGCACCCCACACAATAAAATGAAACATAGTCAATTGGAAAACACAATTGAAACAAGACCATCTACAAATTTTACAATGCAAAATGCAATCCATTTATTTATTTAATTCATTCTTACCAGGAAATAAGACTAATTAAAGATATACTTTCAGACCAAGTAAGTATGTGTTGTATCAGACAACTATAGGTCTGACCATGTTTGATAGCAATAATTAAAATCTTGATGATTTATGTATAATGAACTACTGTTATCAGATTTAATTAATCATTTTGCTTGGTATTAATAAAACATTTTATAATCCCTTGAAGATTTTGATCCTACAAAGGAAATGTCTGTATTAGAGCATAATAATATTGCCATGTTTAAATTAGATGGATTTATTATATATGCATAATTTAAGTTTGATTGAATATGTTTCCTTAAAGCTTTTATACCATTACAATACAATATAATAATTTTATGATATTATGTAATAAAGAAATCCAAATATGAAAATCCATACCTTGAATGGCTGTCGCTCTGAAAAATGAAGAAATAAAGTAAGTTTAGTACTGTAGAACCAGTTGAAAAAAATATAGATTATATTAAACATATACCATTTAAGTAAGATTAACAACAAGAACTGTTTGAACAGTGGAAGAAAGTCTCTGGGATACCCAGTGATATCTTTTTACTATCTATATCTATATCTATATCTATATCTATATCTATATCTATATCTATATCTATATCTATATCTATATCTATACCTATACCTATACCTATATCTATATCATCTATATCTATATATAATAAAATACTTCTTGACTCAAGGCAAAGCATTTTTTTCAGTTTTCCAATCCAAAGTTAGTTCGTCATATAGCTCAGAAAGTTACTATTTAAAGGATCTAGGCCCAAAGCATCCTTAAAGATCTAGAACTCTAGTGAACATGAACTTCCTGGATAAATTGAACTCTGCATCTATTGTGATTTTTTTCCATGATGGTGCATATTGTAGTACTGAATAGCAATAGACAGGACACATGCCTGGCAGACTCCAGTGAAGACAGGGAAAACCTCTGAAGATGAATTACTGGCATGGATTTCTTACTAAAGATTGAGGGTAATTCCATGGTAGGGTTTGCATTTATAGTGTCTTGCTCCCATGTGCTTGGTATTTGCTCTTGTCCAAATCAATTGAATTAGCAAGCACAGTTGCCACAGCAAAGAGTTACCCCCTGAATTAGTATTATTAGATTTTTATCCTGTCTTTTAAAAATACATATTTTGATCGATTCAAGACAACAAATCTTTTTATTTATCAAATAAAAATTGATAAATTTTCCCTTCTCACAAGAAATGATTCCGGGTAGCAGAGAGAGAGGAGAGAGGAGAGAGGGGGGGGGGGAGAGAGAGGGGAAGAGAAAGAGAGAGACAGACGATATAAAAAAGTAAAAGTATAGGAGAATATTAACTGCAATAGTGAATATTATTAACTGCAATAGTGGAGCCATATCCAAAACTCCCGGCTTTTGTGCAAGTTGGGCTGAGAGAGAGTATCTGGCCCAAAGTCACCCATCTGGTGTGTAAGACAGACCTAGAAGTTATAATGTCCTGGGTTCTAGGCCAACACTTAAACCAAGCTGGCTCTGAATCCTGTGTTAAAAATGTTTTTTTATTTATATTCTTTGGCATCATATATACCGAAATTATACAAATTTGTGATTTTAATTCAAATTTTATTTAAGATTTTTTTGATGCTTTGGTACATTTCTTTCTAGTATGTTCAGAAATACCACATGCCATGGTAACTATGAAAGTTATGATAATAAGCATTTCTACTATGAAGATATATATCCATTAAATGGAACGAAGAGGCATATGCAATATGTTTTGAATTTGAACTATCCACATTTCAGAGCCATCTTAATATTAAAAATGCTTTGAACATGAAATAATTATATTTTTAGTATAAAATACTTCGTTTTAAACTTAAAATATTTTTCCAAGGCTTAAAATATCTCTTTAATTTAAAATTGGGAAGTTTCAATTCAGAAATGGGATATTTTCAATTTCAAGCGATTCAGTTCAGAACATTTTGTACATCCCTAAAACCTCTTCACAATCTGTTCTAAGACACTATAATTCTGGTCCAGATGGTATGATAAGGATTGCCAACAAAAGGAAACAGGATAAAGTATGTGAATTATGCTTAAAAACGAACATTCCTCCTGGGTCTTATATGGCAAAAAAAATATTTCCCAATTTAACTGTTATCCCAAGAAGTGAATCAGATAGTCACATTTGACTACACTATTGACAAAGTACTGTAGAATATATATTTTGGTTGTCTGATATATTTGTTTAATTATCGTTTCCAATTTATGGGATAGTTATAATAATATTTGACCTTAGTTAACTCATTATCTACAATAGTTAGATTAAAGATTAATCAATTAAGAAATCATTCATAGTAAAGTTAGATTAAAAGAGAAACAGAATACACATAGTCCTTGACTTACAATCACAACTGAGCCAAAAATTTATTTTGTTAGTCAGTTTGCCCCATTTTACAATCTTTCTTGCCACAGTTGTTAAGTGAATCACTGCAGTTGTTAATAACATGGTTGTTAAGTGAATCTGGCTTCTCCATTGACTTTGCTTGTCAAAAAGTCACAAAAGATGATCACATGACCCAGTGGTGGGATTCAACTTTTTTAACAACAGGTTCTGTGGGCGTGGCTTATTTGGGGGTGCCGCTTGGCAATCATGTGACTGGGTGGGCGTGGCTAGCTGGTCACGTGACTGTGTAGGCATGGCTAGCTGGTCATGTGACTGTGTAGGCGTGGCTATGTGCATAGGGACTACTCAGAGGGCTGAAAAATGTCATTTCTGACTGGGCCTCGCACTTTTGACAGCTGATCATTTATAATGGGTAATGCTTGTAGCTTATAAACAGTGGTTCTCAACCTTCCTAATGCCACGACCCTTTAATACAGTTCCTCATGTTGTGGTGACCCCCAACCAGGGGTGGGTTCTAAATGTTTTTACTACCGGTTCTTTGGGCGTGGCTTATTTTGTGGGCATGGCTTGGAGGTCATGTGACTGGGTGGGCGTGGCTAGCTGGTCATGTGACCAGGTGGCCATGGCTATGTGTATAGGGACTACTCAGAGGGCTGAAAAAAGTCATTTCTGACAGGTTCTCGCACTTTTGACTGGTCCTCACACTTATGACCATCCTCACATTTATGCCCGTGCAGCATTCTTAACAACCATGTCACTCATTTCACAACTGCTTCTCTTCACCATGGTGACAAGATAGGGCAAAAACGTAAAATGTGAGGACAGTCGTAAGTTCGAGGACTGGTCAAAAGTGCGAGGACCAGTCAAAAATAACTTTTTCAGCCCTATGAGTAGTCCATATGCACAAAAGAACTACCCAGAGGGCTGAAAAAAGTGATTTCTGACAGGTCCTCGCACTTTTGACCGGTCTTCGCACTTATGACTGGTCATCATTTATGCCCATTGTAGCATGGACTTTCTTACCCCGGAGCTTGGGACCTGGCTCTGTCTTTCGTCCTGTCTCCTGGCTGTATGGAGGACAAGGCAGTTACGGGAGGATGGTTGGAGCCAGTTCCAGACTACGTTCGCCGCAGATGGGATGCTCATCTTTCCAGGGCCAGTAGGGCCAAACCACCGTGAGAGGGTGGCTTTGGACTTTTCTGACTTTTTCCATCTTGCCTTGATTAGGATGGCCAACCACCGTGAGAGGGTGATTGGATAATTCCCCCAGCGGGACAGAACGTGTGGACTCCTACCCATTACTGTGAGAGGGTAGTGGTGACTCTTCCGATTAACTTAGTCTTGCTTCCTGGACATTGGAAACCATCATTATAGACCCCTAGGCCATGTCTAGGCCAAACTTGTATTATCACTCTAGTGTTTTAAATGTATTCTAGGGCAAAGCTTCTTGCGCTATGAGATTCCCCCCTCTCGCAGGCCTGGCCCTCTATGTTATCGAGGGCCCACCTTAATGACGGATCTTGGGACCCCGAGAGATGGCATGTCGCAAAAAGGGGATTGAGGGATTTTTTAAAGACATTTTTAAATAGACTTTTAAGGGGTTCTGAGGGGTGGGGAGGTTATGTGGGTTTGGGGGAAAGCCCACGGGGGTTGGAGACTAGTCCGGCTGCTATTAATGGTGCCATAGGGGGTACGGACTCTGGGGGAAAGGGGACTGTTAGAATGCCCTCTAGTGAGGGCTTCTCTATTAATACGCTGAGTGGGAGGGGCAGGTATGGCGGGAGCAGGGGGCCATATCATGTGGTGGGGACACGTGCTCGCTATCTCCGAGCGATTGCGTGCCCCGGTCCCCTTAGCTCTTCCCGTTCCCCAGGCTGCTTAGAATCTCAGGGCCCGAGTCTCCGGCTGATGTTGTGTAATGCCAGGTCCGTAGTAAATAAAGCCCCCCTCATTTGTGATCTTATTCAGGAGGGGGGAGCGGACCTGGCAGGTATCACGGAGACCTGGTTGGGCCATGAGGGGGGAGTTCCCCTCGTGGAGATGTGCCCATCAGGCTTCCGTGCATTTCATCAGCCGAGAGCTCAGGGCAGGGGCGGGGGGGGTGGCGGTCATTCTAAGAGAAGGTCTTAATCCGAGGGAGACCACTGTACCTCAGATAGCCGGATGTGAATCCCTTTTTGTGAAGTGGGGTCGTGGGGTGCAGATGGGTCTGTTGATCACGTACCTGGCTCCCTGCCACGTGGCAACGACCCTGCCCGAACTCCTCAATGTTATAGCCAAGGTGACGGCTGATACCCCCAGACTTGTGGTCATGGGGGATTTCAACCTGCCATCCATCGGTGAAACATCTGAGGTAGCTCGGGAGTTCATGGCTTCCATGACGGCCATGGACCTGACCCAAGTAATTCACGGCCCTACTCATATGTGGGGACACACTCTGGACTTAGTTTTTATCTCTGGTCAGTGGTTGAGTGGCCTTGATATAGGGGATGTAGATATTGAACCCTTGTCATGGTCTGACCACTCGCTCCTTTGACTTTTCTGACCGCCGCACCCCGTCGCAGGGAGGCGGAGCCGACCAGGTGGTTCCGCCCCAGGCGCCTGATGGACCCTGATAGGTTCCAGATGGAGCTTGGGCCATTTCCTGAGATTCTAGCTCATGACTCGGCTGATGACCTGGTGGCCGCCTGGGATAGGGCGGCTGCCGGGGCTTTGGACCGGGTTGTGCCTTTGCGGCCTCTGACCCGGCACCGAACTCACTTAGCTCCTTGGTTCTCCGAGGAGCTGAGAGAGATGAAGTGCCGGAAAAGACGCCTAGAGAGCGGTTGGAGGGCCAGTCGTTCCGAATCTGACTTGACACTGGTAAGGTCTCATATTAAGACCTACCTAGTGGCGATAAAAGCGGCGAAATCTAGCTATTTTGCTGCTCTTATCGCGTCATCAGATAACCGCCCAGCCGCCCTGTTTAGGGTGACCCGCTCCCTTCTCCATCTGGGAGTGCGGGAGGACCCCTTGCAGGGCCGAGCTGAGGATTTTGTACAGTATCTGGATGATAAAATAACTCAGATTCGGGAAGACTTGGCCGCCAACTGGGTTAGTTCAGATGAGATGACTGAGGCAGGCCTTGAGAGTTTTATCTGGGAGGAGTTCGATCCTGTGGCTCCCGAGGACGTGGACAGGATCTTGGGACGGCTGAACGCAACCACATGTTTATTGGACCCGTGTCCCTCCTGGTTGGTGCTGGCTTCCCGGGAGGTTACACGAGGCTGGCTCCAGGGGATTATCAACGCTTCTTTGAGTGAGGGTGTCCTGCCGGCCGCCTTGAAAGAGGCGGTGGTGAGGCCTCTCCTCAAGAAGCCATCCCTGGATCCGGCTGTTTTGGCTAACTATCGTCCAGTCTCCAACCTTCGCTTTATTGCGAGGGTTGTTGAGAGTGTGGTGGCGCGACAGCTTCCCCAGTACCTGGATGAAGCTGTCTATTTGGATCCGCTCCAGTCCGGCTTCAGACCTGGGTACAGCACGGAAACGGCATTGGTCGCGTTGGTGGATGATCTCTGGAGGGCCCGGGATACGGGTTATTCCTCTATCCTGGTCCTATTAGACCTCTCAGCGGCTTTTGATACCATCGACCATGGTATCATGTTGCGCCGGCTGGAGGGACTGGGAGTGGGGGGCACCGTTTTGCGGTGGTTCTCCTCCTATCTCTCCGACCGGTTGCAATCCATGTTGACAGGGGGGCAGAGGTCGACCCCAAGGCGCCTTGTTTGTGGGGTGCCACAAGGGTCGGTCCTCTCGCCCCTCCTGTTCAACATTTATGTGAAGCCGCTGGGTGAGATCATCCGTGGTTTTGGGGTGGAGTTCCATCAGTACGCTGATGATATTCAGCTGTACATTTCCACACCAGACCATCCCAACGATGCCTTGGAAGTGATATCCCAGTGCCTGGAGGCCATGCGGGTCTGGATGGGGAGAAACAGGCTTCGACTCAACCCTTCCAAGACCGAGTGGCTGTGGCTGCTGGCGTCCCGGTATAGCCAGCTGACGCCATCGCTGGTTATTGGGGGCGAATCATTGGCCCCCACGGAGAGGGCCTGCAACTTGGGTGTCCTCCTGGATGCACGGCTGTCTTTAGAAGGGCATATGACGGCCGTGGCCAGGGGGGCTTTTTGTCAGGTTCGCCTGATACGCCAGTTGCGCCCCTTTCTGGACCGGGACTCCCTACGCACGGTCACTCAAGCACTCGTCACCTCTCGTCTGGACTATTGTAATGCTCTCTACATGGGGCTCCCCTTGGGGTACACTCGGAGGCTCCAACTGGTGCAGAATGCGGCAGTGCGGGGGATTATGGGAGCGACGGGGCGCTCCCATGTGACTCCTCTCCTGCGCGAGCTGCATTGGCTTCTAGTGGACTTCCGAGTGCGCTTCAAGGTGTTGGTGATCACCTTTAAAGCGCTCCATGGCTTAGGGCCGGGGTACTTACGGGACCGCCTTCTGCCACCAATAGCCTCCCACGGGCCGGTTCGCTCCCACAGAGAGGGCCTCCTCAGGGTGCCGTCGGCCAGACAATGCCGGCTGGCGACCTCCAGGAGGAGAGCCTTCTCTGTGGTGGCACCTACCCTATGGAACAATCTACCCCCAGAGATACGAGTGATCTCCGACCTCCGGACTTTTCGTCGGGCCCTAAAAACTTACTTTTTTCAGTTAGCCGGTCTGTCTTGATTTTAGGGTTAGTTTTAAAATTTTGATATTGATTTTAAATTGACAAGTTTTAAATTACGGGCCAAATTTATTAATTATTTTAACTCTATTTTTAACTGTAAATGTTATGTATAGATGTTTTTATTTTGGCTGTTCACCGCCCTGAGTCCGAAAGGAGAAGGGCGGTATAGAAGTTTTAATAATAATAATAATAATAATAATAATAATAATAATAATAATAATAATAATAATAACAACAACAACAACAACAACAACAACAACAACAACAACAACGTCACTCATTTCACAACTGTTTCTCTTCACCATGGTGACAAGATAGGGCAAAAATGTAAAATGTGAGGACAGTCGTAAGTTCGAGGACTGGTCAAAAGTGTGAGGACCAGTCAGAAATAACTTTTTCAGCCCTCTGAGTAGTCCATATGCACAAAAGGACTACCCAGAGGGCTGAAAAAAGTGATTTCTGACAGGTCCTCACACTTTTGACCGGTCTTCACACTTATGACTGGTCATCATTTATGCCCATTGTAGCATTCTTAACAACCATGTCACTCATTTCACAACTGCTTCTCTTCGCCATGGTGACAAGATAGGGCAAAAACGTAAAATGTGAGGACAGTCGTAAGTTCGAGGACTGGTCAAAAGTGTGAGGACCAGTCAGAAATAACTTTTTCAGCCCTCTGAGTAGTCCATATGCATAAAAGGATACAGCAATAGAGAGGGATGAAGGAAGGGAAGGGAAATTAGAGTAGGAGTGAGGGTAAGAGAGGGAGGAAGAGAGGAAGAGAAGGAGAAAGGAAGAGGAAGTAGGGAGGAGAAGAAGAGGGGGAGGAGGAAGAGAAAGTAAGAAGGAAAGAAAAGAAGAGAGGTGGTAGGTTTGAGGAGAAAGATTGCTGTACAATAAAAAAGATGAAAGGGAAGAAAGCCAACCCCAAACAAATATAAAGATACTAAGATAAAGAATGAATTGTTAAACTTTAAAGAATAAAAGAGAACAAATATGAATAAATAACAATAATTAGAAACACACATACAAACATACAATGTATTTTCTTTGAACAGAGTATTTGGCCGGTTCACAAATTTAAACAGTGTTTAGTCATTTCAATTAAATTTACAATTTCTATATTTCCTTTTTGCCATATTTATTCCTCATCTATTTTTGTAAAAAAACAATATTACCCTTCATCCTCATCTCTAATCTTAATCAAATTCAATTTTTCCCTTCTATTCTATATTATACCCCTTCCCATTGTCATCTATTTTTATATCCATCCTCATATTGATTAATTATGTAATATTACAGTTGTTTAATATAAATTCAACATTTTAATATAAATCAGTTATATAACTATCTTTTTTGTATATTAATCAATATGAAGATGAATATTTCAATTATTTCCATGCAATCCAATTTCTTACAAATCAATTAATTATATTTACAATAATAATAAACCAAATAATTTCCCCCATATATTCCTCCAAACCACAACTTAACCATTTCTGCTTTCAACACAATATACAATTAATAGTATCTCAATTATTACAATTCCCTAGTTAAAGAGAACTTTTTTTCTTTTGTGTTTTAAAATCTCCTCTTTTTCCCTAAATTTCCCGTTGTTTGCACCTACCTTTTTTGGTGAGGAAAAAGAAATCTGCCTGCCTAATTTTCCAACCTTGCAGCAACAGCAAAGCAGTTTCAGTTTCGTTTCTCAGCATAGCTAGGGGGGGGGAAAAAATGCTCCAGGACTCTTTGCAAAGAAGCAGCAGAGCCCTGAGCAAAACAGCTGAGACAAATCAGCTGAGAGTCGGGAGCCGATCTAAGCAAGAGCTAATTAGCCTATGCTGAAGCTCCGTGGGCCAATAAAATTTCAAAAAAACACCGAACCGTTTGTTAAATTGCTGGCTTGCCCCACCCTCGCCCACCACTATTTATTGACAATAAATAGTGGTGCGGAGGGGCGGGGCAAGCCAGCAATTTAACAAATGGTTCGGCTGCACCACTGGTTCTAGGGCGGCCCTTTGAAGCCCCGCGGCAAGAATTTGAAGTTTTTTTCCCTCTAGCCATCAGCTGGGACTCCGGAGGCAGCAATAGATTGGGAGTGGGCGGGGTAAGCGAACGGCTGGTGATCCAACAGAGCAGAGAGTGAGGGTGAGTGAAGGTGTGGAAGCTGCTTTCTCCATCCTGCTCTCTTGCGTCCGGAGCCGGTGGGGAACCATGTGGCAGCCCACGTGGATCCCAGGCAGCGGAACTCAGGCTAGGGAAGGGGTGGGCAATTGTGGCTCTTTTACAACCTGTAGCCTTCAACTCCCAGAATTCCTGAGACAGTCCACAGGTTGTAAAAGAGCCACAATTGCCTACCCCTGGCTACGGTAGGCTGGCGCCGCGCGGGTGGGAGGCGGGGCGGGGTGACGGGCGGGCGAGCCAGCAATTTAACAAACGGTTCGGTGTGCTGCGGGGCCAATAAATTACAAAAAACACCGAACCGTTTGTTAAATTGCTGGCTCGCTCGCCCCATTTATTGGAACAAATAGTAGTGTGGAGGGGCGGGGCAAGGGGCGGGGCGAGCCAGCAATTTAACAAAGGGTTCGGCTGAACCCCCTAGAACCCCCAGAATCCCACCACTGACATGACCCCAGGAGACTGTAAACATCATAAATATGAGTCAGTTGCCAAGCATGTGAATTTTGATCACATGACCATGGGAATGCTACAATGGTTGCAAGTGTGAAAAACAGTCATGAGTCATCTTTTTCAGTTCTGTTGTAGGAGGCACACTTTTATTTGACAAACACTTTAGGAAAAATTCAGAATCTTATATTTAATGTAAGGAGAATAAAAATTACCTGTGCTTCTTTTTTATTTGTTCCCTCTTCTGAATCAGACAGGTGTTCTTGTTCGTTTTCATCACTCTAACAGAGAAAATTCATTGAGTTTAACTCACATTTTATCAGAGAAGAGGCTACTAAAATGGCCTGTTCTAACCTTACTTGTAACTTGATATTTTTTCTAATACATTTTATTTCTGCAAAAAGTTTAAAATTTTGTCTTTTCTTGCTGGTAAGACAATTTTCAATACAATTTGCAAGCTTTTTTTAAAATCTACATTCCCTTTTATGTACAGGTTATGGATGTATTAGCACTATTCTGTAGTTGCCATCTCACTTTCTTACAACTCATATTTCCCCAGTCTGATCAGAAACAATTTAATAATTTATCCTCATTATTATAACATTTGACATGATTTATTTTATCAGATATATAATCTATAATTTAAATCCATTTTTAATAAAATATACAATGTTATTCACTATTCAGTGAATTCTTATTATTCATATTTCATTAATGCTGGGCTGTACTGTGTTGATTATTAGCAGAATGAACATTTCTGCATGAATAGATTTAATGTTCCATGCAGTTTTCAATGTGTTATTCAAATCTGGTTCAATCTGTTGGAAGACTCTCCAGAGCAGATATTTGAGACATAAGGAAAACACAGCTGAGAAAATTATGACACTTGAATGCAGGATTGATAGAACTCATGATAAATGTATATAAATGTTAAGGTGATCCAATCTTGTATTTAGAATTTTAGTTAATACATTAATATCTAAGCAGCTCAGTTTTGTCAAAAAATTCTTACAACTGAGGATTTTCTATTGCACATAAATTTACTATACAACGTATAATCCATAATGAAAAAAAATATATGTTCTGCCTAAACTTCAATCCTATAATTTGCAGCAATTCACTCTTATCACATTATGTTACAACTAATACCACATCTTTTAGAATAACTTTTTATATTGTAAACAATGTTTTAAAGTCACACTTATTTAAGGCAATGGCTACCAACCAAATTAAACGTTACTTGAAAAATTGTACAATTTACTGTGTTGCTGATATAAGAACTATCACTTGCAAGTAGATTGATGATCAATAGCTAAACTACTCTATAGATAGAAAATTGATCACTAGACATAACCATCTTACTCTGAATATGGACATGACAAGCATAATGCATATTATATACCATATATCATGTTGTAACATTTACTAGAAAACATCTTACTAAGTCTTTTAAATTGTTTCAAAATGCATATTTAGGGATAAGCTTAATATAATCTCACATCTTGAGTCCAAAAAGAAACTCCTGTTGATCTTCGTTTTTCTCTTGGCCGCCTTCTTTCTCTTATTGATTTTGTTTGTGATTTATCTTCTTCCTTTTCTTCTTCCTTCTTGTCTGCTTCTGCATAAGTAGTAAATGTTAATGATTTAAAGACGTTCTGAAAGCATTTGGATATAACATATAATCTTCAATTGCAGTTCCTGAAACCAAGACAGCATCCAATTTTATGAAAGAATTTTAAATGTTTTTGATAAATATATAGTTTTTGACACCCCATTATTCTCATTATTTATAATTATTCATTTCAGCCAATTCTATCTTCACCTCAGTGAAATAATGTATATATTTAACCTTGGATATCAAAGTCTAACATGTTTGCATACATCATGACATTTACAAACACAAATTCATTAAAGCATCCAGAGCACACTTATTTAGATAAGTATTTGTTTAGCCAGAAGCATCAAGATTTAGCGTGCAACAGACTCTTTGGAGAAAGATTTGCATTTAAGCTAGTTAGATCTGCTTTCTTTTCTATGCAGTTTTCACAAAATAATAAATATCCATTGATACAAATAAATTTAAGATAATAACAAAATCAAATCTTAACTTTCAAACTGATTGTTCAGCTTCAAAATGCTTTTATTAACTTTTACAATAATTATTAAGCATGGCTGCACAAAGCACATTACATTCCTTTGCCATCATGCATTTTATAAGTGTCTTTACCCTTGAATTAATTTAAGAAATGATAAACATCCAGGTACTTGTTTATTTCAGTGTTCCAGTCTTCAGGGCTGAAAAATGAATCTATGTTAAGGTGACACAATATTTAGCTTCAGCCACAATCTAAAATGCTTTTTTTAAAAAAAGTTCCCACCACTCGCCTGAATTAAAGTATGAAGCGTATGGCACTGATAATAGGAATAAAGTTATATTTGAGCTATTGGATGCAATTAAAAATATTTTAATGAAAAGAAGTATCCTAGCCTGTAATGCTGCAAGAAGATTTCTGTATGTTTTGTTAGTTAGTTATTCATTAACCTCTCCAATAATCTTTTGAAGGACAGTTATTTTATTGGTAATGAAAAGAAAGCAAGGAAAAGAAATCCGAGAAAATTTACCTCTCTCATTTTCTTTTGCTGCACTTCTTGAGTAAGCAGAAGTTATACCTATAATGCTATTTGGTCTATTCAATTGACTTGAAGAATTAGAAGAAGTAGCTAGTGAAGAAGTTGATGAAGCAGTTGAAGATGTAGTTCTATAACGATGATATGGCTTGTCAATAAAAAAAATCAACATCAGTTTTGAAATATCAGAATAGATGCATTTATCAAAATCATTCTCATACTGTTTTAGAAGCATCACAATATTTATTCACACATTTTTAAAATATAAAATACCTCCTCTAATGTCCGTGCATATCTTTGCCTGTAATCATCATCTTTAGTTTCAGATTCTTTCTTTTCCTCCTGTTTTTCTTTGTCTTGTTTTTCTTTTTCTTTTTCTTCTTTTTCTTTTTCTTCATTCTCTTGTTCTCTAGTTCGTGTAGGACGATTTCTACCAATTGTTTTTTCAGCTTCCTGGAGATCAGTTAATGTTACACCCTAGAAAAGAATGATTCTAATGTTAACTTATCATTATCCTATTTAACGTATTTTGATTTTCAAGCACAATTATGAAGTTTTTTAATTAATTAGTGACATTCCAGGGATCGCTCTCTGATATAAATACTAGACACACCTATATTGCATAACAATTAAGGATAGGCATTTCTGAAAAATAGTAGAATGCCATTAATGACACAAGATTAAAATCCTTTTCATTTTAATATAATTCATATATTTTCATCATTTATGTTAATTCTATATTTTGTGCACAGGTATATATAGCTAAATTCAAAGAAACACTAATATGAATATGAATAATGTTATTTAATTAGAACATCATGACTGATTTTACGTGGCTTTTGTGATGTTTTATATTTTAATCCATTGTATTTACACTGCTCATAAAGTCCAACAATCATAGACTAGACTAGACTAGACTAGACTAGACTAGACTAGACTAGACTAGACTAGACGTAGACGTAGACGTAGACGTAGAGTAGAGTAGAGTAGAGTAGAGTAGAGTAGAGTAGAATAGAATAGAATAGAATAGAATAGAATAGAATAGAATAGAATAGAATAGAATAGAATAGAATAGAATAGAATAGAATAGAATAGAATAGAATAGAATAGAATAGAATTCCTTATTGGCCAAGTGTGATTGGACACACAAGGAATTTGTCTTGGTGCATAAGCTCTCGGTGTACATAAAAGAAAAGAATGCAAATCAATTAAAAGAGAGATGTATGTTCCTAATCTAATTTTATGAAGAAAAATCCAAGGAAAGTGAAAAAAGTGAGTAGAAACTATGGAGGGATCCCAATGAAAGAAGGAAATATGCTTCTATTCAAACAATAGGCTTAATAAGATTAATAATATTTAATTATGACTAATGGAGAGCCAGTTTGGTCTAGTGGTATCAGGCTAAAAAAACGCCTTCGACATGAAAACAAGTTGTGTGACTTTGGGCCAGTCTCTTTCACTTAGCCCCTTATTTATTATGGGGAAAATAAGAGGAGAAAGGAGTATTAGATATGTTTGCCATCTTGAGTTATTTATAAAAAATAATGAAAATGGGATAAAAACAAGCAAACAAATAAACCTGAACTTATGCCTTAAGAGAAAAATATTGCTTGTCTCTGTGCTAAATCATGTGTAACTTTTTCCCCTCTTCCATAGCCTGTTTGCTGACTGGTAAGCAAAGAGAAGAGGTACATAAAACTTGGAGACTTAGGCCTTGGTAGTTACCACTAATCTTTTTCATGGCAAAGCTCCCTTTAGACTTCTAATATGGGGAGGACTTCTAATACGGGGAGCAAAAGGCAACGTCCCTCCTCTGCCTCATCTTCTAAAACAATTATAACAATTTACTCTAGCTATTCCCTCCTGTTCCAAATTTCATTATGGAGGGCTTTTTTTTTTAACCACCTCAGTACTAGCCGATTTCATCATTTTTCAACTTTTATTTTGCAAATGCATTCTTTTCTGTAACTGGGAAAATCTCAGCAACTATTCATTGAATGCAACAATTGAAACTAAGGCAAAGTTTAGAAAAAAGATGATTAAATTTTTGTTTAAAAAACCTGATTAATATGGTAAGACAAATACACTAGGAGAGAATAAATGTAGCTCAAACTTGAACTGTGGAGTCCTTGATGCTTTCCGAGCTTGTTTGTTTGCTTGCAGACTTTTCTGTGATCAGTCTGGACAATATCTTCAGTGCTATGCAGTGCAATGAACATATTATCTATTCTGATAATGAAATGTCTATGGGCAAACAACCAAGTCAAGACAGCATCAAGGACTCCACAAACAGCACATTTCCAGATCACTATAAAATTCCATCATTTCTTTATATACCATATATTTTTGGCAGGATCTAAAAAAATGCAAAGCACACAATACCACCATTTTGTGAGATGGTTATAAGATACCAAAGATTGCTATACCTGTGTGGATCTTCTGGATTGCCTCGCTTGTCTTGATCTAGCTTTTCTTTGGGATTCTGATTCTTCATCCCGAACTGGAGTGAGGTATGACCTGGAATGAAAGATCTGGTAGGTAATACTCAGCATAAAATAATTGAACTTTTAGATAACACACACAAACACACACACACACACACACTTCCTTAAGTTTCTTGGTTAAATAATGCTAAGGCTGAAAATGCCTATGTTGCATTTCTAATTCTTTAATTAGACTTGAAAGGATGTTTCCATGATAATTAACTACACATGCTTAGCTCAACACACTATTTTTATCCCTAAGTACTATGAAAATAATTCACAAATCTTCAGCTTACAACCACAATTGAGACCAGAATTTCTATTGTTAAGACAACTGTTAAGTGAGTCACACTCAATTTTATAACCTTTTTGCCATAGTTGTTAAATGAGTCACCTGCAGTTAAAGTTAGTAACAAGGTTGTTAAGCGAATCTGATTCTCCATTGACTTTGCTTGTTGGAAACTGACTGGGAAAGTCACAAATGGCGATCACCTGACCCTGTGACACTGCAACCATCATAAATACATGCCAATTGCCAAAGACCTGAATTTTGAACATATAACCGTGGGGAAGCTGCAATAGTTGTAAGTATGTGTACCAGTTTTAAATCATTTTTTCCAGTGCTGTTCTAACTTCAAACAGTTGTTAAATGAATGGTTATAAGTCAAGGACTACCCATATATAATTACCAGATAATTTTAAATACTTGCTATTTTGTATGAATGTGATATCAAGTCTTATAAGAAGATACCTGCAACACATATTTTTTAAAAAAAATAAAAAATACTTTGAAAATTAGAAACTTAAATTTGTTATTTGATTCTGTGAAATGTTCATATGCATCTTGACATGCTAGTCAAGATGCGTATGAACGATGATGAACAAACCAAATGCCTAAATTTTGAACTTACTTGCTTTTTAAACCTTTCTTTTACATTAACTAGCTTTTTACATATAAAAAGCTTGGAACAGAAAGAGTCATTATATGCATCATGCACCTAATCTTACATATATATTACATAAAAACTGAGTTTCCATTACCTTTTTTAAATGAAAGTTATTTCTTTGTAAGCTTTGTGTTGAAAAGGTCAAAAAACCTTAAGAATATTTATATTTAATTTATTGGTTACTTCATCATTTTACATTCTTTTGTAGAATCTTAAAAGTTAATTGTAGCTCCGAATCTGCATTTGAAGTGTGTTTCAGCACATGCACACTTAACACAATTTATATGCATACATGTATTTTTGTTGTACTTCAGAATGGTTCCACAGACTCATTGGATTGGAAGGAACCTTAGAGATCGCCTTGGCTAACCTCTTAACACAGAGCAGCAATTGTATGAAGATGACTGACTGCCCCATCCCAGGGGAAAGCTCTGGGAAAGGGAGCTTTTCCTAGGCTGAAGCTTTTTAAATTTAAAAACAAGGAAACCGAGTTCCCTAAGTTCGTATGATTCTCCTGGGGTAGGAAGAGTTCCAGAATCACCCAACAAGATCCTGCAGTCTGCAAGAAGACTTGGGGAGCAACACTCCAAACGGTGTTCCAGGTGAACCGTTCAGCTAGAGGATGGGGCTACCATCTTCAAGATACTTAACATAGAAAAAAGATTGCTTGTGGACAAATAACTTTTCAACCATAAGAAAATTTACCATCAGTTTCAAACATGATGGAAAATTGCTTAAGTAGCAACTATAGAGTTTATTAGATTTTAAAATTAATGTCTATTAATTAACACTACTTATTTAAAAAGATACTATGAACTTAACTATTTAAACAGAATTCTTCCTATAAACTTTACTAATTCTAATATTCTTATACAATGTACCAAGTTAGCTTTGTAAAGCTACCATGACACTTTATGTCTTTTATTAGAAATCACACACACACACACACACTTTCATTTTAAATGGATAGCAAACTAAGTAACCATCATTGTCAAAAATCACAACATATTTTAAGAACAAGGCTGTGATACAATTTAATTCAACTTGAAAACCATTTATAAATAATAAAATATTATGATAGAAATTTATGCTTATAGTTTATTCTGACTTATTATTCATAATTTACTGGCCACTAGAATTAACTTTTGAACTTTGATTTGATATTAATAATAGTTTAAAAATCTCAAATAGCGTGTTTCCCTGAAAATAAGACCTATCCCCAAAATAAGACCTAGCATGTTTTTGTAGTAGGATTGATTTAATACTACCTTAAAATGTTAGTTCAATTTATTATAGCTGGAGAATCTCTTATTTTCTTTTTGTTTTTCTATTCTATTTTATTTTTTGCATTTCTATTTAGTAGTTTTTAAATAACTACTAAATCAATCTTCGCTTATAAAGAAAAAATAAATTCTTCTCAAGAAAATTCTTCTCAAAAATCTACAAATAATGAAAGACCATGACAATGAAAACATTAAATACCACTCATTATCTTAAATTTAAAATATGCAAGGAGTTACAGAAAGCACAAATACCATAGACCTTATTTTAGAAAAGTACAATATAACTGAACCGTGGTTTGAATGTATATTTAGCAAGAAGCATACTAATATCTATCTATACAAGAAAAGTAATATTTTTATAATGTTTACACACCTGCGTCTCTCCCTGACTTCTGAAGATGACACAGTACCAGTAGTAGTTGTAGTCAAGGCAGTAGTAGTAACCCCAGTATTTACAACTGAGGGTGCAACAGGAACAGTCAGTGCTGTAGAAACATTGTCTTTGTCTTTCTCAGTGCTATCGTCAGCCCATAAACGATTTGAGGTACTACAGGATCCCAGCAAAAGCAACAAAAGAAAAATGGCTAAGCAATAAAAGCAGTTCACTAAAAGAGTGTGATACAAAGAAATGATTTTTTTCCCCTTTTTAAAAAAAATATGCAATTTTGCTAAGCTCTGCTTTAAAATTATCCAAATGTTCCAAGTGAATTTTTCTGGATTATCTTTTCACTTTATTTCTCAAGTACTGATGTTATTATAATGCAATGACGCATAGCTATTCTTTTTATGTGAATATTATTTGGATTTTGGGCCGGGGTCATATGTAAAATGACAAAATGCATTGAAATTTAAACATAATATGGCTAAAATAATACACTGAAAGAAATGTCAAATTATATTAACATGTAGTAATACTCTGCCAGTTAGAGATGCTTTAGGCTAGAGGTGGTTGGTGCAATGACAGAGAAGACACCATCCGTCACGCTGCTTGAGTCTGTGATTTTTAGTCTTAATCCTTGTAATTTTAATTGTTCTTAAATTTATAATTGTTTTTATATTTCTATTTTTATTATATTGTAAGATACCCAGAGTTGCTTTGCATAGCAAAATGGGTGTCATATTTAATAGTTAAATAAATACTCCAATTGAAGCTATGTTTATATTCTATCATCCTCAGTGCAAAGAACCCAGATAAACTACCCAACATTTCCACTTCTTGATCAGTGAATAAATGTTAATTATTCTCAATAATACCTCAATAATATTATAATAATTGGATATACACACAAATAATGCTATGAAATTGGCAGAACAGTATATAATCCATGGTCTGATTTCTACCTAATCACACGCACATAGATACAAGGACCTCCTTTGAATTACATTTACTCATCCTATTGGGAAAGTAAATGCAGGAGAGGCATGCTCTGAGTTCCATTGACCAAGAAATGTCACCTGAAAGAACATTTTTTCTATCATGTCTTTGGAACATGATCACCCCCGCCCCACCACGGAAATCAGAATGGCTTTGACCCTGCTGACTTTTCATAGTCCTGAAAACATGGTTTTGCCATCAGAAGCGAGGAGTTAGAAGTGGGAAGAGCCTGTGCAGTAGCCATATTGACTGTTTTTGGTGGCTATGAGAACACCTCTGCTATGGATTTTGTTGGATGGCCTTTTAAAAATATTTTATGACTCTGAAATTGTAGTTACAATTTCAGAGCCATAAATGTTTTAAATGTTTTGGTGGGGGGGGGGGGGTTGTTTTTATATTTTGTGAGCCAACAAATGTGAAGAGATAGGAGATGGGAAGCAATATAAATGGACTAATTAAATACATACACACACAAGGTTTTTTTTTAGGAATGTTGCCCTCCAAAAAAGCAAATATGGGAATTAAAATGGATCAATCTAAAATATTTTTTCTGGTCTCTCTGGGATAAAGTAAGGTGGAGTCTGTCAGAAATCATTCTGGAGATCAATATCTCCGGCAACTTACTTAAGGAATGTTCAAAATGCACAGAAATCAGTGTATGAAATCCATAATATCTTAAGGTACAAATAAGTGAATTACGCCAAGAAAAAAGGAATTTATCTTAGAATCAGAGCACTACTACAACTTGAGTTGAAAATTAATTTAAGCGCACATGTGGTATTACTCTGGCCTCAAATGCTTTTAATCCACCTGTAGGCACAAAATCAGCACAAAACTGCAGGCCCAGTACCTTATGCACAAAAGTTCACATTAATCTTACCTGCTTTGCATGGCTGATGTTGCTGAACCTGTTGTGGCCTTTGCAGCAGTGCTTGTACTAGAAAGCAGATTTTTCTGAAGACCAGTGAGAGAGGTAACAGTTGATATAGATGTAGTATTTGGAACACTAGTATTAATCAAGTCATCTTGTCTTCTACCAAAGGAACTGCTACCAAATAAAAAAAAATTGAAATATTTTTACACTGATGATTTTTTGACCAAATGCCAATTAAATCCACTAAAAGGAAAAATGATAATTATAATACATGAGTACTACTTTTCCCCTTTTCTAGATATGATTACACCGCCTTAACCCAGTAAAACAATATGCTTGCGTATATCCATGTAATACTATGGTATATTTATCAAACGGTAATTATGTAATTATTAATACTATTTTATATATTTAATAACAACTATAATTACAACTATGCAGATAAAAGCAAGCAAATGAAATCCATTAAAAATGCATGTTTTAAGAAACCAAAAACTAGTAACTTACATACTGGTTATAAAGTAATAAAAATTATAAAGCAAACTCATTAGTGAAGAACTGATACCTACCTAAAACATTCATATCAATGAAAGGCAATCCTATTTCTATTGTTGCTTCCAGTAACAGGAAAGAAAATATTCTTACATTTATTTAGTTCATTACATTATGGAAGACGTAAAAAAAACCCAGTGAATTACATAAAATGTGCCTTTTAATCATGCTAAACTCTATATTTAGCATGATTCCTTTAAAAAAGAAAAGGAGATAGAAAAAAATTACAAGACCAGAGAAACATCTTAGAGAATAATACCCCGCCCCAACATTTCATATGTGAATATGCTCGTACCAAAAGATGGCGGGATAAGACCAAAATCAACTTTCCCGTCAAACAAGTACAGAAATCATTGTAGTAAAGAAGTAATTGTTATTTTTCATTTATGGAAAACTATTATTTTTATGTATTCAGTATAAATTACATATACTAAATATTATTCAACTGTGTATTGAACTATATTAAAATAGTTAAATGTTGCTGTTCTTTAAATTTCTCTTTGATTAAATTATACTCAGAATCAAGGACTTACTATATAGCTGAAAGAAAAAAAATGTTAATATTCTTTTACACTCTTGCTTTTTGCTAATCATTCTGGAAAATACCTCATGTTATGAAGGGTTATTTATTTACCTTTTCTGATAGCTTGAATTTAGTGATGCAGTTCCTTCATTTGAGATATTTTTCTTTGCATCGTCTTCCCATTTTCTTCTAGTATAAGAACCACTACCACGTATTATACTGGCTGAAGAATCCCTATTTTCTTTCTCTTCAATATCTGATGTACTGGCCAGCCGTCTTGGTATTGTAGGTGCCACATATGCAAGCCTAGTTGTTTTTGTATCTCTCTCCTGAAAGAATTTTTAAAATAATATTTCAGCTACAACCAATTTAAAGTTTTATTTTTTAAATAACCAATTTCCTCCGTGGAATAAGTATATTTATTCTTGATATATTCCATGATAAATTTACAATTTCCTCCAATCAATTTTACAGAACAGTAAGCTAAGGGCTTCATGAAATTAATCTAAGGACTGTGTATCTCATGCTCTTCCCCTAAAGTATCATCATCACCTGTCCATGCTTCTAAATTGGATATATCAAGCCAGATTTTGCACAACAGAATTAATGTAGCTAAATTTGACATCAGGTCCCAGAATAACGAAAAATAATATCAAAGTATTTCAACCTTCTGGGACACTCCATTACAGATTTTCAAAGAAGCTATTTTGTAACAAAGAAACTTACTCAGCACAAATGAGTGCAAAACTGCTAAACTCAAAAACTTCCGGACTGTGTGTGCATGTCTGTCTGTCTGCCTGTCTTGTCTATCATATTTATATGACTATCTCAGAAGATCTCAATAAACACAATGAGTTTTAAACAAATTACAACAGTTGATAAGATAACGTGTTTCCCCGAAAATAAGACCCTGTCTTATATTTTTTTGAACCCCAAAATAAGTGGTTGGTCTTATTTTCGGGGATGTCTTATTATTTTGGGCACATGGAGCAAGACGGGGCTCCTCTTGCCGTCTTATCTGATTTCCAGATCTGTCTCCCTAACCCTAACTAGAGGAAATGGTGGGGACCAGCTGTGCATGCATTTAAATATTTTTGGGGAGGGCTTATTTTAGCACATGCACTTAAAAGCCTGATTGGGCTTATTATCAGGGGATGTCTTATTTTAGGGGAAACAGGGTACTTGTTTTCTGCATCTGCATAACTAATCTGTTTCTTTTCCCCTACTGCCATCCTAATTTAAATGCTACATCAATTTAGCTATTCCAGGTATTAGAGTAAGTGAGCTGTACTTTAGAAAAGCTTATGCCTTTTCATAGAATTTATTAATGTGAAAAGATAGTACCAGACTCCTTCCGATTTATACTTTAAAATACTTACAAAATTAAAATCTAGAAAGCTGATTAGTTGCTAAACCCGAACTAAAATACAGAAAGGGCAAATAACAAGATAATTTCACAGAATTACTTTCCTTCCACAAAGCATTACGGTAACAGATATATGCTGCACCCTCAAACTTATTAGTAACAGATATCTGGGGAGAGATGGAAGAGATGCCATAATCTTTCTGCAAGATACTAGTTCGCATATACTAATCAAGAATCAAAGAAAAATACACAAAAAGACACTTGAACCCTTGCTCCTCACTGAGCTTTAATATTTCAAACTGACTTTACCATTCATGCGAGTAAAGACCTTAACCCATAAATTATGGACATAAAAATCTGATCTGCATTTTCATAATCTGGTTGTCATTCAAACATGTACTGCTTTGGTTTGAAATCAATACCAAGAGTAACTTAATTAACAATAACTTAATTATGTTGCAAATTTTGGAGGAAAACAGTTACCTTGTCTTTGTTATCTAATGAAGATGACAATCTAGGGCTTGAAGCTGAACGTATAACACCTGTTGAATCTTTTTCTTTTTGAGTTTCTTTGCTAGCTGTAATTTCTGCCAGAGCCCCGTAACTGCCAGTCTTTCGAAGACCCAATCTCCAAGAAGCAGGAGACTCATCTTTTCGTTCTTCTTCTTTGGGAGATATCTTAGTTGAAGCTGGAAACTGCAAAACACAGAGTTGCTTTTTTATAAGCTTGCTTCCAAGCATCCACCGTGCAGTCAAACATTTAAGAAAGGACATGCACAGACCAGAAAACAAGAAATTCTAGAATCTCAACAACAATAACAGGTTTTCTGCTCTGTTCACTGACAAGTATACATAAATCACAGAAATAGCATCATTCTGCTTAATTACATTGCAACCATCTTTAATACCAAAACGAAGAATATTGGCTAAATATAAGTTTCTGTGTTACAGAATGAAGGTATGATACATAATCACACAATGCACATTTAGAGAACAGAAGTTCAGGCAAGCAACTCTATTTTTTGCTTTGTGGAGATTGTGAAGGTTAGAACTCTACCTTGTTCAAACCACATTTACACAACATGGATGCTATATTTAAGGAATATAGCAATTAATCTTTGCATTCTTCCATTTATCTTTATAAAACCTTAAAAATGCAAAAATAAACATTACAGAAGACTTCAACAGAGGGTCATACACAGCAACTATGTGAAGCCTGATTCAAAATTAAATAGATTATTTGGAAACTAATTCTAGCAAGCCTCCTTTAAAAAATCTCTTAAAAATATTCTGCTACTCAAGATAACTGTCCCCCCCACCCAAGGAATACTTTCCAAATAAAGCAATAGTGAAAAATATATTATCTTTAAAAGTATTGCTTTGTTAATACTCTTATCCTCTCTCCAAAAATGAAAGGCAGGGTTCCTTCCTAGCCAATCAGCAGCAATGAAAAAGTTTAATAATTAAAGTATAACTATGAAGATGCTGGATTTCTTATGTGCAATAATGAACTGTGATTATGATGTATCATGGTTCGTCAATAAGATGCAATGGTCTGGACTGCAACAGTGCAAAACACTAAACCATTAATGTGGCTTTGTATAACGTATGAATGCAATATTTCTGGTAGTCCATAGAATAATTTGTTTGGTGCTTTATTTTATAACAGAAATATTTATTTAAGCTGAGAAAATAAGGTCAAATAATGGGGATGAATGCAAACAATAATTGCTTCTGTCAAACTTCAAGATTTTGAGCTTTTCTTTGGGTTTATAAACAGATCACATAAGACACTCTAATTTTCCATCATTTTAATTCTAGAATTCCATGCTTTATGAGGTTTTCTTCAAATATATATTTTATATTTCTGGAGAAGAAAGAAAAGCTTCATACCATTTCCTGAGCAAGTTAAAATTTCAAAAAAAACTAATTTTTTTTCAAAGGTTAGCTTTAAATGTTGCACTATGAATACATACTTGCCATGATGCAAAAATAACACTGTTTAAAATCATGCAATTACGATGCCAACATTGGAATTAGCAGTTGTTATTTGGTAACCTGGAAAAAGAAGCTAAAGATACAATGCCCTCACCAGACACTTTTCACCTTTACTTGGCACAAGAATAATGCCAGTTCTATGTAAGCCCTGTCTCCATGATGCAGGATCTACAGAGTCCATCACAGGCATGAGAGGAGAGGGAGAATCATACTAAAGCCAATTGGGACAAGACACATAAAAGATATAAAGATTGAAGAAAAAAATGGGTGTTTGCCTTTAAAAGCTTCATGCGTTTGTACCCTATTTTTCACAAAAATGCACAAGACACTTGGTTTAAATTTATTCCATCAAAAGTCCCTAATGACAATAGAATTAATTATTGAAATATAGAATTAAAATATATTAAAATGTTGATGTAAGGATTCACAAAACGTTCTCCTCATCCCTTGACTCTAGACATATTCTTGAATGAAGATTCCACTTTAGTACTTGTAATGTTGAAAGACCCCCAACCATATACGAAAAGAAAATAAAGAAGAGGGGGGGTGAGAAAAGTAATAAAGGAAAGTCAGAAGAAAAAGAGTTGTAGAATAAAATTGATATTCATTTTCTATTTTCTTTTTCACTAAAGATCACCACTACTTGATCAAGTTAACAGAGACATGGATAAAAGTTCCCTTAGTATTGCAACGAGATGTGGAAATAGTTGAAACCTACTGCTATGTTATGAATTAATTGGTGCTTCTCCATATTCACATAATATATAGAAAAGTACAGATGTGCTATGTTCTGAATCTAAACCCAAAAGATGCTTCAGGTTATACATATCAGCACCTCATTAAGGAATACACAATAGCTGTGCTTCCCAAGAAAATAAGTGTTTGGTGTAAGAAAGTGACAAACAGTGTTAAGTTTCAGAAAAGGTGTGAGCATGCTATTGGCACTTCCTTAGCTTAAAAGTCTTTTTTTCTTGGACTGCAAAGTTATAATGCAAGTGCAGATAGACACATCTTTTTTATAGATGAGCCAAGAGATGCAGTAAGCACACTAAGAAATGCTCTGAAGCATCTTTTCAGCTTCAAATCTGAAGCACACCATATCCCTCGAGATTTGCTGAGACCATTGGTAAAGGGTATCAGGAATTCTTACTCTTTAGGGTTTTTGTTTTAGGGTGTTCTCAAATCTACTGGCAAATTGACAGTTTTAACTAATTGACAGAACTCTAAATTGAAAAGACTGAGAACTGACACAGTAGTTTTCCATACCCAGCATCTAACAAATATTGAAAACTACACAGTATTTGGATAAAAGACCATTAAGGAAAACCAATGATTATATGTTAAGACTGGGAAACAAAAAAAAATTCTAGAAAGAAATAGTAAACATTTCTTAATTATTGCCAATGTAGCTATATTGCACAGTAAACACAAGTGTTCAGTTCAATTTGTAGAATTTAAGATTTCATGAAGGTATTTTTTATAGTTGGTAAGTAATTAAAATCCTTTTTTTCAACATATAAGCAATACAAAAGCTACATATTTGTTTATGGCAAGAGTATGTGAACCTCCAGGATTATAAATTAGTTTATAGGGAAAATTAGAATCAAAGTCAGATCTTTACAATACAGCTATGTGGAAATGTGTCATGCTTAAACAAAAGTGATTTCAGGACCTCCAAAATATAGTCGTTAATGAGAGCCTCTCAACACTAGAAAAGTTTAAAGTCCCACAGTCCACTGTCAGGCAGACTGTAAAAATGGAAAGAATTCAGCAGCACTGTCACCCTCTTCTAGAGTGGTTGATCAATCAAGATCACACCAAGAGTAAGGTCTTAAAGGTAATATCTAAGGAACTAATAGCTTCTCTTGCATTGGCAAACATTAGTGTTTGTGAGACCACTATCAGGAGTATACTGAGCAACAATAATGTGCATGGTAAGATTGCAAGGAGAAAGTTACTACTCTCCAAAAAGCACATGGCTGCCTATTTACACTTTGCGAAAGAACACATGGATGAGCCAAATGGCTATTGGAAGAATGCTATATGGATGGATGAAACCAAAATAAAATTCTCGGCTTGAATGAAGTGTTACATTTGGCAAAAGACAAACCACTGCATTCCAACATAAGATACTTATCCCATGTGTCAAACACATAGTACTAGTGGTATCATAATTTGGGACAGCTTTTTTGCCTCTGGACCAGGGCAACTTATCTTCAATGATTAAATTAAAATTTTGCTTTTTAAATAGATATGCAATTATATACAATTAAATGTTAGTACTAGTAAATGAATAAAAGCATCTTTTACCTTTTTAAGAGGGGATGTAGGTGTCACTTGACCAGTAGGAACAGATGGTGTTGTTACAACAATCGAAGAAGCTTGCACATTGGTAGTACTTGAATTATTGGCTATAGATTTGTTCTTTTCTATTAAAAAAAAATCAGTCACAGTTTATATAATATAAATGTCTGTAACTATCCCATTCTCTCAAAAGGTGTTAATTTAAACCTCAAAACTAAAGAACTAATTTTGTTAAGAAATATTTCTAATTATTGTAACTACTCGCAAAATTATTAACAAATACTACTTATGACGAATCCTCATAGTTCTGGCCATCCCTGCCATCACAAAATCATAATCCAGTGCTTGGTGCCCATCTCACAATTATGATGTTGCAACAAGCCATGGTCACATGATCATTATTTATGTTCTCTGCCGGCTTTGCACAAAAACAAGAAAAGGCAACAGGAATCTAGAAGCTGTGGTCATGTTGGTTCTTACTTAACAACCTGCATAAACCTTGTTAAAGACAGCCACCGGGACTACTGGAATTGCTGCCATTAAACAACATGGTCAGTGATATTGTACTTTTATAAAAAAATACAATGTCATAAGCTGTCATAAGTCACAGACTACTTGTAGTGGCTACTTTAAAACACAAAACAAGATTCCATCTTTCTTGCAAATTGGAGAAGGGGAAGGGAAGGAAAAATTATGAGAGGAATACTTCCCACATTATATTCTCATAGCAGATATACTGTATATAGCAGATATACTATATTTTGCTATTAAAAACTGATCAAATTATTATAACATTCCTGGTACTAATTAACAGTAGGATACAACAAAAAAATGGTGTTGTTTTAATTAATGTATTCATATGCTATCAATGTGTTCTGAGTAATGCAGGGATGTTTACAATAAACATTTAAGATAATAATACAAATATGATAAAACACTTAAAACAAGATGAAACCAAAACTAAGAATAGTGCAAACGTCTAAAATCACAAGAATAGCTCCTAAATGGCTAGAAACATATTAGGATAATGGTGATGAATAGGATTATTTTCTTCCAGTCAAAATTTACAGGGGACACAGCCTTAATAAAGAAAATGATACAGAATTTCAGAACATTTTTAATTTTTGCAGTCTATTAGAATCTTGATGTACCATTTTAATGCTTCTTTTTAATAATCTCCAGATACCATCAAATATCAGTAATAGAATTCATAATTTTCATGAGCTGCAAAAACATGACTGGGAAACACTTTATGCTCCACAGATCATGGTTGTCAGTCTCTGATGTAAGAGTCAGGCAAAGTGGAATGTAGCTCTCAATCCCAAATGCAACAGTTAAGAAAGCACTCTTTCATGTTTTATAACTCTTAGCAAAGGCACCCAGAAAAATAATTGACTACATGGGATATAATTATATACAATATGTCAATATTTAACAGTAAATATAGACTGCTCAAAAAAATAAAGGGAACACAAGCAGAAGACATCCGAGATCTGAATGAATGAAATAGCCTTATTAAATACTTTGTTCGTTACCTACAGTAGTTTTGTGTTCCCTTTAGTTGTTTGAGGAGTGTATAAACTACTGTATGTAAAGAACAAAGTATTTAATAAGGCTATTTCATTCATTCAGATCTCGGATGTCTTCTGCTTGTGTTCCCTTTATTTTTTTGAGCAGTATATTTTAATAACCAAGCAAGTATTCAACAAATTGAAGTACAATGTAGTCTCAGTGAATGGATACTGAATCATTAAAGGAGGGTGAAAACCAGACAATTATGGAATTTACCTTTTCATGTTCTACACATTTAAAAATAACTAATATTCCCAGTGCTTTTCATTAAAAAATGAAATACTGATGTATGGAGTTGAATCCTGTCTATAAACATATTATGCAAAAGAGGTATTATAGTAGGCCTTTAATCCATCTAGAATCTTTTTCCAAGTACCAGTACTTATAGTAGACCTCTGAATCTACCTTATAATGAATAATTGGAGAAAAATGAAAGTACAAATTTGGAGCATAGAGATTCAGCTTCAGGGAAAAGTTAAGTTCTCTAGCATGCCAAATAAAGTATGATGAAAGTCCTGTTGATATTTTAAAATCTCCAAGTTTACATGAATTAATTCTTGTGTCACAGTCATATTTTCCTGGCACAAGATTGCATAGTAGGAACAAAGAAAACACAGCAATGAAAGTCATGTAACTCAAGAAATGCTGAAGTGATGAGTCTGAACCTTTAAGTCATTCTTGGAAGACATATATTGTACACTGCAGCAAGATTTTCAATATTGCATTACTATAATTAAGTGAACTAAAAGTATATCTTTTTGGTTTGTTATTTTAAAATTAATCATATTATGCTATATAGCAAAACCATAAAGCCTATAGGAAAAGAAAGCAAGAAAAGAAGGAAATGAATTTTGTAGAAGTTTACAAGGCTGAAATTGTTCTGCTACAACAAAAGTTAATCTGAAAAGCCAATTTATGCATTACTTTTTTTAATTTTCTAGCTATAGATTAATTACTAAACTGTTGGAAATAATTTTCTAAGCTAAGCTTTCAGTAAATTAACTGCTTGTGTATTTTTTTAAAAATAGCACATCCAGTATTTTGTGTATAAATTTGATAGATTATTCTTCGTTACTAAGATTAAAAACAAGTAATCAAGTTATTAGTGTACAAAATAGAGAAGTGGCCAATGTAATTTGCATAAATAGAGTACTTTGAAGCATATATTTAATTTTCCCACATCCATTTGTTGAGACTTTCAACAAAATAATCTTAACATGCATCACCATTGCTCACTTACTTTTCAGGACACACTTGACCTTAAGTGATGGAGACAGCAATTTTAAACAAGCTAACTTTAGCAATGCTGCATGTTTTTGCAAAATCAATACAACCCATTACCACAGAAGTTTCTTTTGATAATATAAGTGAAATGTAAGTGCATGTAATACTTGATTTTTCAACTCTTGCTGCAAGACTTCTTACTCGTTGTTTTCAGGTAATATAGCACCTTGTTTCTCATAGTTACCCAATTACCTATTTGTGAAGCTAATTGAACTGTTCAAAAATTATGTATAGATGTTTTAAGAACATGTAAAACATGGTAAGAGATAAAAATTGATCCAATGCATTATGAGCTTTCTCTAAAAAATTAAAAATACTTAATGCCTTCCATCTGTCCCTCCACATCAACTCATGCTATTTTTAAGGCAGCAGCAAACATAAAACAAGGAAGAAACAAAAATCAAAGAATAAATTAAAATGAAGTGAAAATAAATAAAAAGGTAACCGAAGTATTTTTCCACATTACCTGTTTCTGCTTCGGATTCTGAATCTTCTTCCTCATCTTCTTCACTAGAACAACTGGATTCATCTTTTTTTCCTTCTTCCTCCTCATCACCTTTTTCTTGTTCTAAAGACTCAATGTTTGATGGATTCTTGTCTTGCTCAATGATCAAAGTATCTTTACTGGAATATTGATATTATAAATATTTATTTATTATTTTAGTGGAAAAAATGAATATCAAGGTGGACTGTTTGTTCCACAGCATATTCTAGTCCAAATTTGTGTAATCTTAATCTCTTTGCCCCCCTCCCTAACTTAATTTCAGTTTAGCTACTTACTTTTTAAATGATTTTTGAGACTGATTATTGTCCATGTTGGCTGTTGTTTCAATTAAAGGTGATTTCTTCTCCTTCTTCTCACTATGAAGCTTTAAGAAAAGTTAAAATACTTAATTAGATTTTTAATTATTATATGTAAAATTTACTAAGAAAGTTGCAGTATTAATAATTCAAAAAGTACAATCCTTTAATCTTTCAAAACTAATTTTCAGAATAAAAAGCAACCCTGGCCTGGAGCAAACAAACTGTCTAAAACCATCCCCATTTCTCATATCTGAAGATCATATAAAATTTCCATAAATACAAAGGCAGGATAAAAATAAATAAAATAGATAAAAAGTAAAATAACGCTAGTTCACAACCAATAAATTATTTTATTAGGCACTGCTTTCAGAAAATATCTGGAAGTATTGTAAGAGAAACTACTATGAAAATGAAGTTTCTATGTTTGGTAGCAATAGTAATATAAGGATCTTTGGAACTTCAAAATAGCTAAGAACTGGCAGTTATTAGCAAATAGAGCCTTGGGAGTTAATACCAAACTCCCTGAGCAGAAATGGATTCCCATCAGATTATATGTTGCTGTAGCTTAATATGGAGAAGGCAGTTTCTTACTCACAGTGGTATATCATGACAACTTATAATATGGGGCCACAAGCTCTAGCTGGCAGCGGAATAAAGCTTTGGAAATAAGATGGACTAATTCTACTATGTTTAAACTTCTTCCCAACATCGTATAAAGCTAAAGGACCAAGCAGTGTTTCTCATTTGGGAACAAGGAATAAATACAAAACTTTCCATGCTGCTCGAAATAGGAAGTAAATGTGGCTTCAGAAAGAACAATATAGAAATGGGGTGTTGGTCCTACCTGAGACGCACCTTCTCGTTGGGTGGAGACAGCAGCCAAGATGGGTTGTGCTCGTCTGTTCAGGTTGATAGACTGAGCCTGTCAAAGCTGTTAAGTCCCGCCCTTGTTACTGGGTAGACCCAGCTTTTAGCGAAGACAAGCTCGACGTGTGGGAGACCAAACCAAGAAGGAAAGAAAGGTAAGACATAGAGACCAGACTGGTGAAGGGAGGGTCTGGCTGCTGTCTCCACCTAACGAGAAGGTGCGTCTCAGGTAGGATCAACGCCCCTTCTCCATTGTGGGTGGGACATACCAAAGATCACAGTCTTTACAGTTGGGGGGGACCAGGCTGGTCCAAAGAACCGTCCTCCGAGAGAACCTGCTGCAGCACCCTACGACCAAACGCGGCATCTGCTGAAGCAAACTTGTCCAGTTTATAGTGCTGGATAAATGGAGAAGGTGAAGTCCACGTCGCCGCCCTGCAGATTTCGAGTAGTGAGGCCTGTGTGGCCCAAGCCGCCAATGTCGCAGCGCTGCGGATAGAATGCGCAGCCAGTCGAGGTGGTCTCAGTAAGGAACGTAGGTTGTAGGCCGTGGCAATCGTCTGCCGGATCCAACGTCCAATGGTCGTTAACGACACCTTGCATCCTAAGGAAACCGGCAGGAGGGAGACAAATAGAGATTCGGTTTTGCGGAAGTCCGCAGTCTGCTTAATGTAAATACGGAGTGCCCGCCGGACATCCAGAGAGTGCCACCGTCATTCGAGCCGGTGAACCGGGCGAGGATAAAAGTTGGGCAGGACCAGTTCCTGCATGCGGTGGAAGGTCGTATTGACCTTGGGCACAAAGGTAGGATCAAGATGGAATACTACACGATCCTCGTGGAAAACACAGAGGTCATTACGGATGGAGAGGGCAGCCATCTCCGAGATGTGGTGGGCTGAAGTAATAGCTACCAAAAAGGCAACTTTACAAGTTAAAAGTCACAGGCTAGTCGTCCACAGGGACTCGTACAGGGCACCCGTAAGAAAATTAAGAACTACAGAAAGATCCCAGGTTGGGTATCGATGCAGCACTGGCGGGCATAAATTGGTGGCGCCCCGCAGGAACTGGCGAATCAAGGGGTGCTGTGCCAAGGAAGACAACGATCCTAAGATAAGTATTGACGAGATCGCCGCCATCTGCCTTCTCAATGTATTAGGAGAAAACCCCTTGGAAAGGCCCTCTTGAAAAAACACCAGAATGTCGACAACTGAGGCCTGGAGGGGTAGAACCCCGTTCTGATCGCACCATGTACAAAAGGCCCGCCAGGTGGCTGAGTAAATTTGGTCCGTAGAAGGCTGTCATGAAGCCTGAATGGTGCGTATCACCTCTGCCAGGATGTTGGCTTCTCCTAGGGCGCACCGCTCAACCGCCAAGCGGTCAGACGTAGCCACAGGTCCGGGTGCCTCACCGCCCCTTGGGTCAGGGCATCCTCCGGTTGAGGTAGCTGCCAAGGCGGGGCTACTGACAACGACACTAGGTACGCAAACCAAGGCCTGCGCGGCCAATGCGGAGCCAGAAGGATGATGTCCGCTCGCTCCAACAACAGCTTGCGAATCACATGGGAAAGTAGGGAGACCGGCGGGAACGCACAGAGTAGCCCCGGGGGCCTCCGCCTGCGGCGACTGGTACCACGAGATGAAGCGCGGAAGCTGAGCATTGTCCAACATGGCAAAGAGGTCGATCACCGGCATCCCGAAACATGCAGCAATTTGGCAGAAAATGTGCGGGTGAAGGCACCACTCCGCGTGATCCAGTCGTTGGCAGCTTAGCCAGTCTGCTTGAACATTGGTGATGCCAGAAATGTGTTCCGCCCGCAACGAGGCGAGATGTGTCTCCGACCAGACCCCAATCTCAAGGCCACCGACATCAGGGATAGGGACCGTGTGCCCCTTAGGCGATTGATATGGGCTTTCGCCGTAATATTGTCCGTTAGGACCAGGACGTGAGAGTTGGAGATGAGATGGCGAAAGGCTTGAAGCGCCAGGTAGACAGCCCGCTGTTCCAGCCAGTTGATGGGGCGACGGGCATCGGTGCTGTTCCAGGTGCCCTGTGTCACTTGGCCCAGACAATGAGCATCCCAACCCAGAAGGCTGGCATCCATTGTCACCACCACTCTCCGCGGGTCGAAGAAGAGACAACCTCGGGATATTGCAGGTGACCGCCACCACCCCAGGGACCTGATCACCTTTCTGGGGACGGGAACGTTTATGGTGGAAGTGTCTCTGTCCGCCTTCTGCAACAGCAAAAGAAACCATTGAAGTTCCCTCGAGTGCAACTGGGCCCAGGGAACTATCGCGATGGCAGAGATCATTTTGCCCAGGAGCTGTGACAGTACATGGGGAGACACCGACCTAACCTGTTCAACTTTAGAAACCAGGGACCTCAAGCTATCCTGCCATTCACGCGAAAGGAAGACCCTCCCTGCCACCGAATCTATCAGGGCCCCCAGGTGGAGCAGACAAATGGTAGGGACAAGGTGGCTCTTCCAAAGTTAATGGAGAAGCCATGGGCAGCCAGGGTCTGGAGGGTCAGCTGAATATCAGAGGAAGCTCGTTACAGGGTAGAAGACAGAATCAAAATATCGTCTAAGTAGCATTGTAGACAAACAGATTTAGCCCTAAGGAATGCTGCCAATACAGCCAATACCTTGATAAAGGTACGAGGGGCAGACGAAAGGCCAAAGGGCAAGGCCCGATACTGGAAATGGCGCCCCCCATAGCAGAACCGAAGGAACCTCCTGTGGGAGGGAAGGATGTGAATGTGGAGATAGGCCTCGGTGAGGTCTATGGAAGAGAGGAGATCGCCCCTCCTAACACCGTTGAGTATTGATCTTAAGGACTGCATCTTGAATTTCCAGTATACGACATATCAGTTCAAACGCTTAAGGTCCAGAACAGGTCTCCACCTCCCCGATGACTTTGGTACAAGAAAAACACGGGAATAAAATCCCGTCCCCTGTTCAACCTCAGGAACAGGCTGAATAGCCCTGATTGAAAGGAGATGCTGAACCGGGCAGCAGACAAAAGACATCAGAGGAGGAGGAGACGAATTCAATGGCCAACCCAGATCGTAACGTGGCTAGGACCCATTTATCGGAGGTGGAACCTTCCCAAACAGGGGCAAAGAGGCCCAATCTGCCCCCTATGGGAGGGTCCGGGATGCAGTTAACAATTGCGCCTGGAGAAACGACCTCCTCCCCCTCGAAAGGGCCATTTGGAAACAAATGTCCTACCTCTGGGTGCTCTGTCCTGAACACACCGCTGTCTAGGCTGAAAAATTCCCTTGCAGTCTGGCAGAGGGAACGGAAAAGGAAGACCCCTCATAGGAACGAGACTGGGGACGGGACGAGTAAGGGTGGAACCTTGCGTCTCCCCTACGGAAGACCGCCGGAAAGACCTTCTTTTTGTCCTTGGTCTCTGTGAGGAAAGCGTCAAGGGGGTTCCTAAAAAGCTTGGAACCAGAAAAGGGGACCGAAGCCAGATGCCTTTTATCCCTGGCATCAGCTTGCCAGTGGTGAAGCCAGACTAAGCGCCAGGCGGTAACAGAGGAGGCGAGGGACTTGGCCGCATTAAGGGTAGCGTCCGCAGAGTACTGTGTGGCAGCAATGAACTTGTTCAGTTCCTGTCGGACGCGGACATCCTCAGTGGCCAAACTCTCTTGTAGATGACGGAGCCATAGGAGCATAGTGCGGTTAAAGAATGACACTGTCGATGCAGAACGGATGGCCCAGGCAGCCCCTTAGTGTGCCCGTTGCAAAACCTGCTCTGCCCGACGTTCCTCAGGGCGGAGGCCTTCATCTGAAGCACCAGGGACTAGGGCGTGCGGCAAGAGTGCAGTCACTGGGGCATCTACGGATGGAACCTGGAGAAGGTCGGCCAGATCCGGTGCCACGCAGTAATTCTGTCGGTCCGTAGAAGTGGGAGTTGGGGCCGATTCGGGGGAGGACCATTGTTTCCGGATGACCTCAAGTAACAGAGGGGGGGGGGGTAGGAATTATGTCCACAGGCCTGGATGGTTCAGCAAAGAGAGAATTCAGAGCCCCTTTTGACGTCGTAGGGCCAGTCTGCGCCGGAGGCGGGGAGCCCAGCTGAGCTGTAAGGACAGCTTTGTGCAGTAACAATTTGAACAAAGTTTGGGGAAACAAGCCCGTGAACACGGGCTGGTCCGGAGGGAGCCCCTCGTCCTCTGACAGGTCCAAATCATGAGAAACATCCTCGGTCAGCGACAATGCACGGCTCAAAACGGACAAAACGGGAGAATCCGGTGCTTCTATGGAAAAAGCGTCCTCTTGTGAGACATCCACCCGAGAGGTAGAGAGACCAGAGCGGACCGAGGCAGCAGAGCGGGCAGAACTTGGGACGCCAATGACTGTTGCACCGCTGCTGCAATTAACTGTTGGATTTGTTCTGGTGAGAGAAAATTATGTTGTGCTGCACCAGAGCCAGATTCAATTGGGGGAGGTGCTGACACTGTCTCAGATGAGACCTGCAACGCGGGTGGAGGCGTGCCAGAATCTGCTATTGGACCAGGATCCGGAACTGCGGGGGAGCCCCACAGATCGGCCGGTTGAATCACCGCAGGACAGTCCTGGAGGGAAAGTTGATCCACTTGTACCCCAGGGTCAGATGCTGTGGCTGCATGCGGAGAGATCATAGTCGTCTCCTTGGCAGATTGCTGGTGCCCACTGGCCTTGGCACCCAGCTTTTGAAGTACCTTATCCCGGAGAGCTTCCGCACGGGAAGGGTGAGAGTGCGAGGAGGATTTGATGGGGCCGGGGATGGTCTGAACCCGATGGCCTAGAAAGGGATCCAGAAGTTACCTCCTTACTGCTTGAAGAGGCCCCTGGATGCAGTGGATCCTCAGAGCATCCCACTTTGTGACCGTGCTTCGATTTGTGCGAAGTCTTGGGCATGTTTGTAGGCGGGGAGCAGCCAATGGACAGAGGTTGTTGCAAAAAAAGGGTAATCTGCCCAGGAGGCACAGGCTAAAGCCTGGAGGCCTCAATCAATAGTACTTGGCAAGGGCAGGAGAGCTCAGGCGCTGGAAGCGAGCCAAACAAGCCAAACAAACAGAAGCACAAAAAGCTCCACTTGAAATGATAAGGCACAGTGCCTTGCAGGTTCAAAGTATAGCCCTTTAATAGCGGCAAGCGCAAAAGCGCAAGCGAGGAGGGGGGAGCGCAAAGCTCCAATGATAACCTCTGCAATGGAGGAACGGCTGTGCTGTCAAAACAAGGGGGCGCAAAAACTCCTCCAAAGCCGTATAGATAGCTGCTGCAAGGTCCCAAAAGCTGCGGATAGGCGGCGCGCCAAACACGCTGACAGGAAAAAATTGTGAGAGCCGACAGAGCGGCTAGGCAGTTTTCGCGCCCAAAATCTCGAGAGGTTCGGGCGTCGCAACAGCAGAGAGCCGAAACTACAGTACTGCAGCGTTCCCTGAAAGGCAGCTGGGGTGCGAGACTCCACAAACAATAGCTGGGGGTGCGAGGCTCCACTAGACGGCTCCGAAAAAGCAATCAAAGCAAAAGGAGCCGAAAGGCAAGCCGAGGAATAACGGGCTGCGAAGTGATCCAAAATGGCCGCCGGGAGATACTGAAGGGGAGCGCGAAGCTCCACAAACCGCAAATTAGCCTCCGAAGCCTTGGAAAAGAAAATGGGAGCACGAAACTCCACCAGTCCCAAAAACTTAGCCAAATAAAAGGAATATGAATCCCAGGAAAGAGGGAAAGAGTAACAGCCCCCCAGATAACCAGCTAAGGGGGAAAGTCTTACTGTGAAATCGAAATCCAAAGAAGTCCAGCAACAATCCAGATCCAAACCAATAAGATCAACAATAGTCTAATTGTGAAATTGAAATCCAAAGAGGTCCAGTAACAATTCAGGTCAAAACCAATAAAGCCAACAATAATATGCGATCAGGAAAAGATAGAAATAGCAAGAGGAACAGTCCCACACGCCTGTCTAGGCTGACAGACTGAGCCAAAAGCTGGGTCTACCCAGTAACAAGGGCGGGACTTAACAGCTTTGACAGGCTCAGTCTATCAACCTGAACAGACGAGCACAACCCATCCTGGCAGCTGTCTCCACCCACAATGGAGAACCGGATTTTTTTTTTTAGTAGTGTGCTCAAAAGCCCAAAATTTAGCAAGATCTAAGTTTAGTATATGCAAAACACTGGCTATTAAAATATTCTATTTGAACAGCTATTAATTTGAACTAAATATGAACGTGTATGTCCTTTTGTGTTAGTTCTATATATTCTAATAGGAAGCTTCATATTGGTTCACATTTTGTTCTTGCACACTAAAAGAGCTTACCATGTTTTGTTTCTTTTGAAGCTCTTCTAAATAACCTAAAATGTCTTCATCTGCTACATCAAATGCTGTTTGACCCTACAGAAGAGAAAAAAAAACAGATTATGGTGCAATTAAACTAATAACCATAACGAACAAGAATTTGCCAGCAGGAAATCTATTAAACCTGCTGGCTGTAGATACTAATGTATCTCAACTGCTTCTTGAAGTACCTGTCAAATTCCCTCCCACAATTTTTTTTGGGGGTGAGGGGGGAACAGTGAAAATCATGTTAGCTGTAGCTCTAAATCTTACAAAAACCCTGAATACATTCTAAAGAAATTAAAATCAGAGCTGCAGCTTAAAGTTTTGTTCTGAAACAACGTCAGTTTTCCCATCCTCCCCAAAAAAGAATATATTGGCATAATCTGGAGATTCTTCTGGACTTGTGATGCCTGCTTGAGGAGCAGGTGGCAGTCATGGCCAGGATAACCTTTGCACTACTTCAAGTTGTTCACCAATTTCACTCATTCCTGGACCAACATGCCCTTCACACCTATGCCTTGGTCACCTCCTATCTGGATTACTGTAATGTACTCTACATGGGGCTGTTCTTGAAGAATATCCAGAAGTTTGAGTTGATTCACAATGCCACGGTCCAAACAGTTTTGTGCAAACCTAGACTTGCACATGTGTCACGTCTTTTGCGGGAGCTACACTGGCTGCCAATCTGCTTTCAAGTACACTTCAAAATGCTGGTCATCACCTTTAAAACCCTACATGGCTTTGGGCCAGGCTATTTGAAGGACTGCCTCTCCCCTCAAATCAAAACTTCATTATGGCCATAGACCACCATAGGAAGAGTAAAATACAAAGAGTAATTTTAAAAGCTAAAATTCTAAAAAAAAAAATCATGTAAAAACATCAAAATCAATATATGAATAACTAAATCTATGAATTCCTAATACAAAACTTAATTGCCTCTCCCCTATTATATACACCCAGCCCACCAGGATGGGAAAGCAGGTTATGTCCCATTGATTGGGGATGTACATCTGGGGGGTCCACGAAAAAGCGCCTTCTCAGTGACAGCATGTTCTCTATGGAACATCGTTCACCTGAGATACAGTTGGCCCCCATCCTCTTGATTTTCAAACAGCCCTAAAAGCATGGCTTTGTCTGCAGTCCTGGAGACTACAAATAAAGATGTAGATGATAAAGTGACTGGTTTGCTTGTGTTGTTGCTTCTATGTGGGTCGAATAGAGATTTTTATGAGTTTTTATTATGTGGTGGATTTGATGCAAGCCTCCCAGAGTCACCTACGTGTGAGTTGGGCAGCTATATAAATTTGTTAAACAAACAAACAAACTCTGGTGCACTCACAGAGTTATTTCCTGATCCCACCCATATATTGTACCTGATCGTTGTTAGGTAACACTAATGAATAAGAAATAAAATGAGAGAATACAGTAAAATTAAATGGCCTATTTGATCCAATAATAAATGAGAATAGGAAATATCTGGTTAGTAAAAAAGGTTTGTTTTGAATATCTGGTTAAAACACAGATGGCCAAGGAACGAATAAAAAACATGATTTCATTGTTTATGATGAAATAATTTTAGTGAAAGATACAAGAATAAAAGACACTAAATTTAAGAAGACTATTATTTGGGAGCCCAACATCTTTGGAAGCAAGACCATACAAGAAAAGAATAGAAAGCAATAAGAGTGAGAGTATAAAATGAGTGCAGGAAGAAAAACTACAGAGGTATTTCTTCCACTAGAATGAATGAAAGGTGGATGTAAGAAAAAAGGATGTCAAAACTACATTGACCAAGATGAAAAGAGTATTATAGAATGTCACTGAAGCATTGAAAGTTTTCCTAAGAGGCAACGTGAACAAGAATTCTTGTTGGAATGATAAAATGAAAGAAAATGATGAAGCGAAAGACTTCTTGAAAAAACAATTTATATATAATTTTAGTTGGGACTGTAGCAAAGTCACAAGTGAAAACTTAAAGTGTGGTAAAGCAAATACCATAAAATATTTGCACAAGCTTTAAGTTGCTTTAAAACCTTTTTTAAAAAATAACACAGGCTCAGCTTATTGTAATTCAGATATACAGTTCAAATGTTAAGGACAGCATTAAAGAATATCTTTGTTACAGTTAGAAGCTGTGAATTAAATCAAATGGAAATCTTACCACTTTATTGACAGTTTCCATGTCACACAAGTTTTCAACTAGTATTCGACATGCTTCTTCTTTTCCCCAATGAGCAGCTGCATGAAGTGGTGTCCATCCATCATAATCTTTAATATTTACATCATACCCAGCTTGTATTAACAGCCTATTAAGTTAGAACAGATAATGTGATTGAATTAAAAGATTTTAAGTGTTTCAAGAAACCTTACAAAGAGGACAATATTTGCAGATCACTTTACATTCATATTCAGAATTGTGCCAAAAGCTGCTCTCTCAGTCACTTAGTGTCATCATCATCACTATTGCTTTCATTATTATCATTAATACTTTCATCACAATTATCATACCGTACATTGTTTTTATTATGAATACAGATAGGTCTCATTTAGTGACTGGCAACTTCATCACTGGGAATAAGCCTCCCCTGAAAATAAGCCCTCCCCAAAAATATTTAAACACATGAACAGCCGATCCCCACCATTTCCTCTGGTTTCCTCCACGCGTCCCAAATAATAAGACCTCCCCAAAAATAAAGCTAAGCACTTATTTTGGGGTTCAAAAAAATATAAGACAGGTTCTTATTTTTTGGGAAACATGGTAAATATATTTTTCCTTAGCTTGGATAGGTGGTTAATATTTCAGTAATGACTGATTATTTATAATGATTAGGAAGACATTTATGAAACAATATATGTAAATCTATGCATTCATAGTAAATTTTAAATGTCAAATCTGAATTCATTCAGAAGCTGAACTTACTTTAAGACTTCCGTATACCCTTTAGCAGCAGCTACATGAAGAGCTGTACCACCAGATTTTGCATGCCGAACATCATTTATATGACCACTATTAAGCCACTGTCTAGCATCCCTAAGCATTATACGCTCTTCTTCTTTCCGAGCTGCCTCTATATCAACCCCTAAAAGAACAGAAATATATTCATTTTAAAACCTATATATTTATTGTTTAAACTAAATGAAATTCATCAATTTCTAAAAAAGACATTGGACAATTCCCATCCAGTTCTATCTATTATGTAGAAGTAATTATCCTCAACATTTCAGTTACAGTTTGAGGCAGAAGACAAAGCTTGCATGTCATGTACTGGCACAAATATCATTCTCTAAAAATTCAGGTATTATATAGATAATTACATTTTTAAAATGCAATATAGGATCTTGTTCAACAAGCTGGACTGAGTCAAGGTAATTACAAGGTGAGGCAGAATTGCAGACTGGAGATACAAGCTGAGGTCAATTTTCTAACACACAGTCCAGACAAATATGCATTTAATGCAGGTTACAAGACTTGTACAGTCTAAGATCCAAAGTAAGATTTGCAATGTCAGTAGTTTCCATGTTAGTTATTAGTTTCTTATAGATCTGTTTTCCAAGATCTTAATTTGGAAAATTAAGGAAACTTAGAAACTTTTCCTTTTTTGTACTCTATGGCAACCACCATGAGCTTATTATTTCTGAAGCTAAAATTTTAAAAACTAATAGCAATAGCCTATGCCTCCCATGTCACCCACTTTTTTCCAAACATGCATTTTCTTTCTAAACTTCTTTTTATTAAACATTGGACATTACTGAAGATCTATATAAAGCATTGAATTAGCTTTTTGATCCTGCATCAATACATCCATCTAATTATCATGTTTACAGGTAAAATACAAATGTGTAATAAATATCACATTTAAAATTACCTAATTACCTCATAAAGATTAAAAAGCCAGAACAGAACAGCAGTCAATCTTAGGATATAAAGGAAGAATAGCTAGAAAAATGCACATAAATAGACATTGCAGCTTCAAAAATAAATCAAACCATTGAATATTGCTAAGTTTCTTCATGTATTTATTATGTCGCAGAACTAAATAAAAACAATTAAAAGAAAATACTTTTTCCAATGGTCCACATATGGCAACATTGTATGTTAATTTGGTAGTCAGCTTAATCTTTCTTGCTGTGGACTAAAATAAGAAACCAATTCAGATTGTATCCAATGGTACTTTATCGTTTTAATTGGAAGGATGTTAAAACATCACTTTAATATATCAAAATGCAATTCACAGTGACATTACCTTTTTACCTCAGATCAAAACATGTGTTGTCTCATATATTAAATCATAAAAGACTATAATGTTCTCCACTATTTCAAGCACCATTATTCTATTTATATATAAGATGTATTTAAACAAGCAAAAATAAGCAAGACTTTAAAATCCCACCTACTTGTAATAACAGCATTGACTCTTATGGATTATATGTGTGAAACTGGCATGTTTTAATATCTCAATCTAAAGTTCAAAGATTTCTCAAACTGACATGTTTTATTAAACTATTTTAAATGAAATTATGCTTATAATATATTTGTCACGTCTTCAAAACAGTTGTTTGGTTTCCACTTATTATATTTGGATGGACATTATGGAAATGTGATATTGGGAATGCTGCTAGCAAACATGCTACGCTGCCTTCAGAGCTGAAGTGGTTGTTTTGCTATGATTCGGATTAGAAGCGCGCAGCTAAAGCCCCAGCATTATAGTTCTTCCTTCCAGAAAATCTTCAGTTTGGCCATAACAGAGTTCTGTAAGTTATTATCAGAGTAATTTTTAATCTGACAGAAAGGAATATTTTAAATTATTAAATTTTAATTAAATGATCAGATTAATGCTCCAAACACTAAGCACAGACTCAATCATTAAAGAATTATATACAGTTCTATTTTACTCAATACAAACATGTATTGTAATGTCAATAACCAATCTGAAATACTATGTATTTTTTCTCAGTGTTTTATCTTAAAAAATACTGACTGAAATTCAATCATTTTTTTTAATGTTAAAATTTTTTGATGTCAGTAGTTGGGCTCCCATCTTATCAGTCAAGCTGGGGGGAAATCCTTTAATTTCCAAATTTTAAAATACTTTGCTAGCTGGAACATGAATATAGTTTTTCAAAATATTTTTCTTACACACTGTTATATCCCAAAGGGAAAAGAAGCCTACATTCAGCATCACCTTTCATTTCTTCTTCTCCTCCACCAAAATATACAGATAAAAATGTAACTCACAGTTCCTCTACATTGTTAAAATAAGCTGAAAATAATTGCGGATTCCCTCACCTCCAGAAAGGATGTCCAAATGATACACTTGTACTGTATTTCCCTGAAAACAAGACCCTGTCTTATATTTTTTAGAACCTTGAAATAAGCGCTTGGACTTATTGCCATGCGCTCAAGAGCCTGATTGGGCTTATTATCAGGGGATGTCTTATTTTGGGGGAAACAGGGTATGTATATGTATTTTATATGTATATGTATATATTATAGATAAGTATATATTATATGTATATGTATATATTATATTATATGTACATGTATATGTATATGTTATATGTATATGTGTGTATATGTATGTAATTGTATATGTATAAGAACCCATTGGATACAAACAAGATTCCAATAAAGACCACCATCTGGGCAAAGAAAAAATTGTCAGTTTTCATAAAACTAATTTCTATCAAATGAGCACCCGATTTGCAAAAATTAATTCATCCCATCTGGTTTATAACTACATGCCATTTTGTCTCCTATTCCTGCTCCCAGCAAAAACAGAGGAAAGAAACAGAATGGAAATGGGGGGGGGGGGAGGGGACCAATACTGGGAAGAATAGGAAAACAAGTCAGAAGAAAGAGCTGCAGAGAAAAAGACAAAATAAAATTGTTTACAGAAAACTCATCAATCATCAGTGCTAGTACAAAATGAATGAATGCTGTTATATGGATTTTGTTTAGTGTTCTATAGTTAATTTTCTTGTATCATTAATTTTCTTTACAATATGGAATTTCCTAACCATTACACATAGTTATTGCACTAAATCTTTATGTTTACCTTGTCGATTCACTTCATTTTGAAGCAATTCTTCCATTGCTTCTTCCTCAGCAATATCTAATGGAGTGTTTCCTTCACTGTTTACAGCTCCTACATATGCTCCTTGACTAATCAAGTATCTGTTAATGGAAAGAAGAAAAAATGACAAATATGCTGAATAGTTTTAATGTAAGTATAGATTACTTTTCATAAAATAGTAAAAGCATAATCTGTGCATATAGGGAAAATCTGTAAAAGTTTTTAATAAGATTATCTCAATGTGGTTGGGTCCTTAATAAGATCCCTTAAATTAAATTCTCTACTATGGTTACAATTCTTCTATATCCTGTAGATTCTGGTCCTGAAAGTGGTGACAGTAAACAGCACACTTGGTGTCTCTGCTGCACTATGCTTTGCCTGATATTTTTTAAAGTATTGTTATACTTAAAAATAAACACATGGAAAGCTGGCATAATGCAAACTGGAAAGCCTGAAATATGGCTTTCTTTTTTAAAATGTTTCATAAATTCTTAAAAGAATCCTTAGAAAGCAAAATGGTACAAGTGTGTATATTTCCCTAGAAAAGGTAAAAGATTTGTTGAAGTATTAAAGGGCATTTGGGGAGATTACAGGGAGCAATCTCACTCATTTACTAGGTTGATGTAAAGAGGCTTTGAGTAATGGTTTACTTGCCAGGGGACAGCATTCATTTTGTGAGAATGACCATTATATGATGTTATATGGTTTCCGTTCAGATCATATTATTTTTGCCTATATGAATTAAAAATCCTTAATGTGCTCACCAACCCAAAAAGCTTGAAGACCCCTGCTGTAATCATTCCATTAATATTAATCAGAAGTAAAGCATAATCTTATTTTCTTACAATTTGCACATCATAAAACGTATTAACTAAAAAAATCTTACAGGTCATTGTTTTATCCCTTCTTCTTAGTCAGAAATTTAAGGGACCACTTCATGCAGATGGCCATTTATCTCCATTAGAAAATGAAGGAAGAAGAGGGGTTTATCACTGTTTTAAAAAAATATTCCACTGTTTCTTATGGCCAGATAATTCATTCTAACCTATAAATTAAAATTGCACCTGACAATCTTTTAGAGAATTGTAGACCAGTCTTAGCTCCCATTAGTCTTCTCGTATTATCTAAGTACATAAAAAAAAAAATACTATAAAGACCTTTGTTTCCAGGCCTCTATCATCCATCTATTCACCCATACACATCTATTTATTTACCAAATTTATACAATCATCTAGCAAAACAATTAAAACAAGTCTTAAAAATAATTAAACATAGATATAAATAAGACCACGGGACAATGCATGAAAATCTCACAAATAATACAATCACTTTGTAGACTCCCTGTTCCAAGAGATTGCCAAACCTTTTGAAAAAAGATAGATTTCCAGAAGTACGGGCCTGGTGGCTCAGCAGACTGATAGCACTGTGATTAACACCAGCTGCCTACAATTACTGTAATTTCGAATCTCACCAGGCTCAAGGTTCCATCCTTTCTAAGGTAGGTAAATTGAGGACCCAGTTTGTGGGGGCAATAAGCTGACTTTGTATAAATATACAAAAGTATGAAGTCTATTGCTTAACGCATTGTAAGCCGCCCTGAGTCTCCGGAGAAGGGCAGCATATGAATCAAATTTAAAAAAAAAAGTTCCAAAGAATAGATGCTACAGCAGAAAAGGCTCATCTTCTAGATCCCATCAGAGTGCACACCTTTTTGAATCACATACATATTTCTTGGCAATTTAGTATTTTGTCCACTATAGATTTAAAACTGTATGGCATGTACTTTCCTGGGACCTCAATCTACCTTGTCAATACGTGATATTATCCAACTGACCAGATGCTTATAAGCTTCATCCTGATGACTCTTGATAGTTTGGCCATTCGGCATTTCAATTCCATTACTGTTGGTGATTTTATCTGGATTTATTGCTACTACAGGTAATCCTCAACTTACAACCATTCATTTAGTGACCATTCAAAGTTGTAACAACACTGAAAAAGTGACTTATCACCATTTTTCACATTTACAACAATTGCAGTATCCCATGCTTATATGATCAAAATTCAGTGATTTACTTAACGACTCTCTTGCTTAGTAATGGAAATTTTGGGCTCAATTTTGATAGTAAGTCAAGACTACCTGTAAAGCACACATCTCCAAGTCCCATTTTAAACAGGCAATTAAGGATACCTCAGACATTGGAATTAAAAGAGTTCAAAGGCTTTATGGTTGCTCTTATAGTACTGCCACATAAGATTTTACACACACACACACACACACACACACACACAGCTAAAATAATAAACAAATATTTTCATATTTCTCTCTCATTGAATATGTGCAGTCCTCAAGACTAACTACCAAGAATTAGAGTTAATTTCAAGTTCTCTTCTCCCCCCCCCCCCGGCCAATAATTTTACCTGTTTCCAAATGAGTTAGCAAGTTTTATTTTTAAAACCTTCAAGTCCTACCTGATACGCTCCTTCTCGTTGAGTGGAGACAGCAGCCAGGATGGATAGCAGCAGCCAATCAGCATGAAGGACTGAGTCTATCAATAATATCAAGTCCCGCCCTTGTTGCCGGGCAGACCCGCTTTGACGAAGGACTTAAGGGATAGACTCGGCGTGTGGGAGACGAAGAAAGCAAGTTCCAGAAGAAAACAAGGAGATACAACCAGACTGGTGAAACATAAAGGGAAGGGTCTGGCTGCTGTCTCCATTCAACGAGAAGGAGCGTATCAGGTAGGACCAACGCCCCTTCTCCATTGAGAGTGCAGACAGCAGCCAGGATGGGACATACCCCAGTTCACTGTCCCGAAGGTAGGGTGGGGCCAGACTGGTGTGAAACGTCCTCCCCAGCAACCACCTGTTGCAACACCTGTCTACCAAACGCAGCCTCAGCGGAGGCAAATGTATCAATCTTGTAGTGCCGAATGAATGGAACAGGTGAAGGCCACGTAGCCGCCCGGCATATTTCCAATAGCGAAGCTTGAGTAGACCAGGCCGCCGACGTGGACGCACTGCGAGTAGAATGCGCTGTCACACGAGCCGGTCGCGGGAGAGAACGGAAGTCGTAGGCCGATGCAATGGTTTGACGGATCCAACGACCAATTGTAGATGCTGTCACCCGGAGACTCAGGGAAACGGGCAAGAAGGATACAAACAATGACTCCGAACGGAGGACCCCAGCCGTTCTCTTCAGGTAAATTCACAGCGCTCGACGAACGTCCAAGGTGTGCCAACGGCGTTCCCGAGGATGAGATGGCCTGGGACAGAAATTAGGTAGTATGAGTTCCTGGGATCGATGAAACACCGAATTGACCTTCGGGAGGAAGGTGGGATCCAGACAGAGAACCACACGGTCGGCATGAAAAACACACAGATCCGAGCGAATCGACAAAGCAGCTATCTCTGAGATACGGGCCAAAGTTATGGCCACTAAGAAGGCGACTTTGCAGGATAACAACCGGAGACTCGTTGTCCGCAACGGTTCATAAGGAGGGCCCATAAGCGAGTTCAACACCAACGGCAAGTCCCAGGTTGGATAACGATGTAATACCGGGGGAGATATGTTAGCAGCACCCCTGAGGAAGCGTCGAATCAGAGGATGTTGGGCCAAGGATGAGAGAGAACCACAGCGAAGTACTGATGAGATAGCCACTACCTGGCGCCTCAAGGTGTTAGAAGAAAGGCCCTCCGAGAAACCCTTCCGAAGGAACACCAACACGTCCACAATAGATGCCTGAACGGGTGACACATCATGATTGGCACAATACGAGCAGAAGGCCCGCCAGGTAGCCGAGTAAATTCGGTCTGTCGAAGGACGACGAGAGGCTTGGATAATCTGGATCACATCGCCAGGAATATTTGCGGCACTCAGACATTGCCGCTCAACCGCCAGGCGGTCAAACTGAGCCAAGGCAAGTCTGGATGAAATAGGGCACCTTGAGTGAGAACGTCCTGATCGAACGGGAGATGCCAAGGAGGGGCGACTGAAAGAGACACAAGGTCCGCAAACCAAGGCCTCTGAGGCCAGTGAGGGGCCAACAATATCACCTCCGCCCGCTCTGTCAGGATTCTGCGAATGACCTTGGGAATCAGAGAGGTCGGAGGAAAGGCATACAATAGGCCCCGAGGCCAAGGGGATCACACAGCATCTGCGGCAACGGCTTGAGGCTCTGGGTAACGGGCGATGAAGAGAGGTAGCTGAGCATTCAGGTGAGTGGCGAAGAGATCGATCACAGGAGAGCCGAACCGAAGAATCAGATCTCGAAAAATGCGAGGATGAAGCCGCCACTCCGCAGCGTCCACCTGTTGACGACTCAGCCAATCCGCCTGAGTATTGCTGGTCCCTGATATGTGTTCTGCGCGAAGGGAGCTGAGATGACGTTCCGCCCAGAGACCTATCTTCAGAGCCACGGACAGCAGAGACTTCGACCTGGTGCCTCCCAATTTGTTGAGGTGTGCCTTGGCAGTGACATTGTCTGTGAGCACCAGAACGTGTGCCCCAGACATAAGTCGACGGAATGCTCGGAGGGCCAGGAAGACAGCCTGCAGTTCCAGCCAGTTGATCAGGCGGGAGGCGTCCCGGCCAGTCCAAGTTCCTTGAGCTATCTGCCCTTGACAATGAGCCCCCCAACCGTGGAGACTGGCATCCGAGGTGACCACTACCCGTTGAGGTTCGAGGAAGAGGGAGCCGGCTGACAGAGCTGGTGATTTCCACCACCTGAGGGACCTGCGAACTGCTGGGGGAACAGGAATCGGCCTTGCTGAGGTGGCTCTTCCCGCCTTCTGCAAAGGTAAAAGAAACCATTGAAGCTCCCGGGCGTGGAGCTGAGCTCAGGGAACAATGGCTATAGCAGAAATCATTTTCCCTAGGAGTTGGGAAAGAACATAAGGGGACACAGCACGACACCTTCCAATCCTAGCAATCAGGTCTTGGAGGCTATCCTGTCTCTCTGATGATAGAAAAACTCTCCCCTGGACGGAATCAATAAGGGCCCCTAAATGGACCAGGGAGGTACAGGGGACCAATTGGCTCTTCTCAAGATTAATCGAAAAGCCATGAGAAGCCAAAGTCTCCAGAGTTAGCTGGAGATCCCGGACAGCTTGTTGGGGAGAAGAGGACAAAACAAGGATATCGTCCAGATAACAAAGTAACCTCACTGAATGAACCCTGAGGGAGGCAGCCAAGGCCGCTAACACTTTAGTAAAGGTACGGAAGGCAGAGGAAAGACCAAAGGGCAAGGCCCTGTACTGATAATGGATCCCCCCGTAACAAAATCTCAAATAACATCTAAGAGAAGAACAAATCGGAACGTGTAAATAGGCCTCAGTCAGATCAATTGAAGATAGGAGATCGGCCCTCCTAACGCCATCGAGGATGGATTTTAAAGATTGCATCTTGAATTTCCGGTATACAACATACCGATTTAACCGTTTAAGGTCCAGAATGGGTCTCCACCCCCCCGAGGATTTAGGCACCAGAAAAACCCGGGAATAGAAACCCGTACCCCGTTGATCAGGGGGAACAAGTTGGATAGCCCTGATGGAAAGGAGATGCTGAACCGCAGAGTCCATAAGGACCCGTTTTTCCGGATTACGAGAAGTCGGACAGCAAACAAAGGTACTCGGAGGAGGGGAAAGAAATTCGATGGCCAAACCCGATTTTAAAGTGGCCAGGACCCATTTATCAGAGGTAGATCTCTCCCAGGAAGCAGCAAAGAGGGCCAACCTGCCGCCTATGGGAGGATCTGAGATGCAACTAACGATGGCACCGGTAGGGACGACCTCCTCCCCCCCGAAAGGGCCGTTTTGAGACAAAGGACCGACCCCGAACCGATCTATCCTGCACACTCCGGAACCTATTAAGGTTAGGAGGAGGCTGAGAGGGTCCAAAGGAGGAAGACCCACCCACATCGTTACCTCTAAATTGAGAACGAGGGGCATAAGGGGAAAAACGGGACTCCCCCTGCAGAAGATAGGGGCCAAGATCTTCTTTTTGTCTCTCGTTTCCGTGAGAAACGGGTCCAAGGCATCCCCAAATAATTTAGCACCCCCAAAGGGAACGGATGCCATTTATGTCTGGCATCAGCCTGCCAGTGACATAACCATACTAAATGGCGGGCGGCCACAGAGGAAGCCAGAGCCTTGGAAGCGAAGCGGGCGGCGATTAGGGAAGAGTCCGCTGAAAACTGCAGGGCAGCAACAATTTTGTTCAGGTCCTGCTTGATCCGCAAATCCTCCGGTGATAATTTCTCCTGCAACTGCCGTAACCAAAGCAGAGTAGTCCGGTTAAAAAAGGAGGCAGTAGTTGCGGCTCGAATAGCCCAGGCGGACCCTTGATGTGCTCGTTGCAGGACTAAGTCTGATCGCCGTTCATCAGGACGTAAAGCTTCGTCCGGTTCCCCTGGAACGTTGACATTGGGCAACAAGGCGGCAATAGGAGCGTCGACAGCGGGCATTTGGAGGATTGAGTCCAATTCCATAGTCACATTAAAATTCCGTCGATCGTTGGCCAAAGGCAGGGCAGCCAAAGTTGGAGAGGACCACTGCCGTTTAACTGTATCTAAGAAGAGGGGCGGAGTAGGCACCGATGTAGTTGGTCTAGCCAGTTCAGCAAACATGGGGTTCAACGAGTCAGCTGAAGAGGAAGGCACCAGATCTACAATTGGAGAAGACATGCGAGCCGTGGAAACAGCTTTAAACAGTAATGATTTGAATAATGACTGCGGAAACAACCCCGTAAAAGAAGGCTGGTCCGGCGGAAGGTTGTCATCGTCGGAAAGGCCCGAATCGCTGAGCTCAGCATCCGTCATAGTCGAAAAATGACTAGAGTGGGAGCAGGAAGGAGAGCCAGAAGCCCTGTGATGGACCCTCTCAGGGGTAGGACGTTCCGGCGAGCCCGGAGAAACCGACCTCACTGATCCTGCGCGGCTGGAAATACAGGACCGGGTGTCCAGAGACCTCTGCACCGCAGCCTCAATCATACGTTGAATTTGCTCCGGGGAAAGTTGGCCAGGAATCTGTCCGGGCACCGACTGAGGCTCAGAGGCTGCAGGAGGAGGAGGCAATGACGAAGGCTCAGGAGCAGAGGCAGCCGGAGGGTCAGGCACAGAAGAACTTTGTACAGGCACCGGCTGAGAGGAAACAGGCTGGGCAGAGGCATCAGATCCCCAGAGATCCGTAGTAGATATGGTTACAGGACAGTCCTGGAGTGACAGCTGGTCCGGAGTGATGGAACGAGGGACAGTTGCTTGGCTTGAAGTCTCGCCCGTTGAAGAAGCCTGATTGCCAGCACAGGTAAGATTAGCGCAGGCCTTGTCGCATAATTTCTTTAACACTCTGTCCCTTCTTCGCTCAGCTTTGGATATATGGCCATGTTTGTCAGGCCTATTACGGGCGCAAGGCACATGTGAGACTGGGGATGGCTCCTGAGAGGCCTCCCGAGCCAAAGGTTGAGCAGCAGGCAGAGAGTCTGAGCCATGATTGCCATGGGGAACCGGCCCTGCAGCCGTGTTTTGATTTTGCAAGCGCTTTGGGCATAATGCTGGCAAAGGTCACCTTAAGGGAGCACAGATGAGCTTAACAAGCCCACAAGTTCAAATGCTCAGGTTAACAACAATATGGGAGCGCTAGACTCCACTCAACAGCCCCTAGGAAGTCCACAGTTCAGATGGGGCAGGGGGCGCGAAAGCTCCACAAAGCCTGCTGTGCTGGGCGAAAGAGCTCCACAATGCCTGCTGTGCTGGACGAAAGGACAGTAAGACCAACTGAACAGTCAATAGGGCAACGTGGAAACTGCCAAGAGCCTCAAAGGTGACTGGCCACAAAGGATAATAAAGGTTCCAATATTCCTGAGGCTCAGATACAAATAGTAGAGGGCAATGCTGTCTTGTCAGAAGCAGAAACAGATAGGACATACAACAGGGTCCATAGTTCTTAACGCAACGGAGGTAGAACTTAATCCACGATGAAAAAAGGGCAAACAAAATGTCCGCCGCCCAAAAGCTGAAGCCAAAGCCTGCTAAGGGCAGAGAGTTCTCCGATTGCAACAACGTTGAAGCACAAGAGTTGAAATTAGTATTCAAAATGGCTGCCACCCTCACAACCAAGCCAAACCTCTTGAAGGCAGGCAAAATGGCCATTCGCTAGTCCCAAGGCTACAAAGGGCGGCAAGCAATCTAAATTGAGGAAAATGGCCACCGCGACTTGAAACGGGCAATCCAAGCCGAACCCAGCCAACGGAGACAAATTAAGCAGATCGAAGCAGTCCTTTGGAAACCGCTCAGCGCCAAACAGCCAGCAGAAAATTATCGCCCCCCCCCCCAGGGGCGAACGGGAGCGAAGCAAACAGCCCGTGAATGGGGGAAATGTTAAATACCACAAGAAAACGTTGTAAGCAGTCCGAGAGTCAGTCAACCGATCAGGGATGCAATCAATGCCTTGATAGTACAAGGGTTTAGTGCACCCTGTTATTAACACAGCTGCCTGCAATTTCTGCTGGTTCGAATCTCTCCAAGGCTCAAGGTTGACTCAGCCTTCCATCCTTTCTAAGGTAGGTGAAATGAGGACCCAGTTTGTGGGGGCAATAAGCTGACTTTGTATAAAATATACAAAAGAATGAAGGCTATTGCTTAAAAAGCATTGTAAGCCGCCCTGAGTCTCCGGAGAAGGGCGGCATATAAATCAAATTAAAAAAAAAAAAAAATAATTCGTAGTCGAGGAATCCGAAGTCAAAGAACCAGAATAAACCATGCAGACAGAGCCAGAAAGCCAGAAAAGGTAGGAGCTGAAGACCCACATGCCAGATCAAACTGAAGGACTGAGTCTAAAGCGGGTCTGCCCGGCAACAAGGGCGGGACTTGATATTATTGATAGACTCAGTCCTTCATGCTGATTGGCTGCTGCTACCCATCCTGGCTGCTGTCTCCACTCTCAATGGAGAATAATGGAACATACATATTACAGCAAACCTTCCCTCATGAAATCTATGTATATGATTGCTAATATATTGTGCTACCTCTTCCAAGAAAAAACAAAGGCCTCCCTTCTGTTGCTTTCTCACAAAGAAAAGAGTTCCCAAAAGTTTAGAAACAAATAATTGCTGGAAAAAATTGGGGAACAATGAAAAAGGCTAAAATTTGTCTTGAACTCTGGATTAATCTGAAAAGTCAACACATTCCAGAACTCATTTAAGAATCTATGTGAACTTGCACAGGTGTTGAGAACATGTAGTATCAGAGAACTCAAAGTCACAGGCTGTATGTGACCTCCTCAAGTTATTTTCTACAGCTCATGACCATACTTGGGCAAAAATAAGATGGGGAGGTGGAGCATCCGTCTCTTGGCCGGTAACTATTAGCTCAAAGAAGTCAGAATTTCTTCCTCGTCATTTCCATGGGTATAACAAATGAGGTGAAGGCAAACTAGGTGGCTGGACTAAAGGAAGGATGATGGGGAAAATAAAGTGCCAGCTCATTGGTAGCAGAAAATAAAAACTGCCTCATGTGTATGTATACTCTACAGAAAAATACTTTTGCAGTCAGCCAATCTCTGTTGAGCTCATCTTAGAAATAGCTCCACACCTAGGTATAAAGACGGCTATATCTCTAAATACACAGCTAGCTAGCTATATAGATAGATCTATCTCACAATGTGAAGCTAAGTTTACAACTGCACCCTTCTTCTCTCTCCAGGCATGGTGATGCCATTCCTTCTCATGATGACAAGATGACAATCATCTCTTTGCACAGGGAAAATTTATATTTGGTAATACAGAAAATAAGTGAAATTTTGTTGCTGATGAACTTATTACAGATTCTGAGTCTAAAATGAATCAGTTGATCAGGATGTTGTGAGGCATTTTATGAGTGAATTTTAGAAGTTATTTTTCTACGCAAGAGAAATGTTGGGCCCTGCCATACAAGAAGAATTACAATTAAGCATTAATGTATTAATATTACTAAGACAGCTGCAAGCAATTAAATTTCAGGTTAGCAAATATCTTTAATACAGCACATAAATTATCTATTAGTTTCTACGTAATGGGAGTTCCTGTACACAAAAAACATACAGAACTGTTTTGATTTGCCAACTAAAATAATGCTGTTATAATCCTAAAGACAGAATATGAATTTTTCATCAACCCAGGAGTCTACGGGAAGGAAAGGTTTGCATTTTACATTAACAATTTGACTTTTAATTATAAGCTATATTTCATTTAGCCTCACCATGAGGTCAGTATATATACATGTTGCAAACATCTTTCACAAGATGATATATGCAAATTAATAATAAAGATGGGAGATAAGACATGAATTAGCAAATATTTCAAAGGCATTAGTTTCCCAATGTGTACTGGATTCCAGAGAATTGTGCCTTGGAATTCTATTCTTAAAATACCTTCATCATAATGGTTCATCAAAACATGGTAAGATACAAAAGACAATTTCAGGAAATCAGGCATTGTTGGATTTGACAAAAATTACATTATCTGGATTTCTCCCCTAGCAAATAACCTAAAAGTATGACTTTTTCAGTTGCCCATTTACATCAAAAAGCTCTATGCAATTTTATTACAATATCCTATACTCTAGGATGCTACAGGGAAAAAACACTGTTACTATAGGAAGACAAGGTTATCAATGGAGAATGCATGTAACAATCAGAAGGCAAGATAAAATTTGCTTTTCATCAAAGAAATCACTTCCTAAGCTGGCAATCCCCATGAGATCTATAAAACTACAAATAATGGCCTTCTGTAGTACTGTATTTCTGGTCTAGATAAATTACTGAAGGTTTTACAGGTTTGAAACTTATAAAGAATCCTAAACTTCTCATTTAGGGAAGAAAAGCTTATTGTCTTCTATTAACAACTCTCCAAGATGACATTAGCCTATGGAGAAATATATACACCATATCTATACAGGTTCCCATCTGCAAGGAAAGAAAGCAACACTGATGCAATACAACTGAATAATCACTCCAGTCAATAATATAAAAGCCAAGAAAAATATCAAGTATTTGTTTTAACTATATAATAAAGTATAAAGATTAAAATACTCTCTCATAGCAATGATGATTTTCTTATTCATATGGATATTAACAAATATAGTTACCATTAAGAATGTCCAACAAATTTTATTAGTCAAAAATACATTTAGCTGACCTAGAAATGTAAAACTTCTGTAAATTCTAAAAATGAGGAAAAAAATGAGTGTTTTTTCCAGACAATTGGGAAAGAAGGGGTGTTGGTCTTACGTGATACGCTCCTTCTTGTTGGGTGGAGATAGCATCCAAATAGAGTCTCGGTGGTGCAGCGGACTAAGTGCTGTTAAGTTCTAGCACTTACCTACAGCTGCCTGCAATTAGTGTGAGTTCAAATTTCACCAGACTCAAGGTTGACTCAGCCTTCCATCCTTTCGAGGTAGGTAAATTGAGGACCCGGATTGTGGGGGCAATAAGCCAGCTTTGTATAGAACACCGCCGCTTAGGGGGGGCTGAAAGCCCTAATAAGCAGGTATATACATAAAGTATGCAGACTATTGTTATAATGCATTGTAAGCTGCCCTGAGTCTACGGAGAAGGGTGGCATATAAATTGGATAAATTGGATAAATAAATAAATAAATAAATAAATAAATAAATAAATAAATAAATAAATAAAAAATCAATCAATCAATCAATCAATCAATCAATCAATCAATCCAGGAATGGGTTGACCTCGTCTGCTAGCTGGTTGGACTGAGTCTGTCCAACCAGCTAGCAGATGAGGTCAACCCTCGTTTGTCAGAGCTGTGAGGACATGCCTCCCTTACCAACGGTCCCCAGCTTTTGGCAAAGACTTATTGACAGACTTGATGTGTCTTATGCTAAGGTTCTCTCCCTCTGGGGCGAACCAGATGGTCTTCAGGGTGGGCCTGGATGCTATCTCCACCCAATGAGAAGGAGCATGTCAGATAAGACCAACACCCATTCTCTATTGTGGTGGAGATAGCATCCATGAATGGGACATACCAAAGCTGGCCGATGGGTGGGCCGCAGTCTGATCTGAAGTTCCCTGTTCAGATTGGACCATCTGCAGGACTTGCCTGCCAAAGGCCCTTCAGTCGCAGCGAAGGTGTCCAGCTTGTAAAATTTGATGAAAGGGAACAGAGAGGACCATGTAGCTGCTTGACTAATCTCAATAGAGGCTTGCGTTGCCCACACCTCTGTCATGGCCGCCCTCCTGGTGGAATGGGCTGTTACCCGTTGATGCAAAGGAAGAGCCTGTAGGCCTTGCACGCCTGAATTCAGCAGCCCGTCGATGGAGTGACCTTGTTGCCCAGGGTAGAGGGCTGGAAGGACACAAAGAGGGACTCTGTCTTCCTGAAGGAGGAAGTCCTCTTAATGTACATGCGAAGGTCCTCCTTACATCCAAGGTGTGCCACTTTTTCTCCAGGGCATGTACTGGGCCCGGGCAGAAGTCGGGTAGTATAAGTTCCTGAGCCCTGTGGAACCATGAATCTACCCTGGGGACAAAGGAAGGGTCCAATAACAAGACCACCCTATTGGGATGGAAGATACAGAGGTCCTTCCTGACAGAGAGGGCCGTCAATTCTGAAATTTGTCTAGGTTTGTTGCGCTCCTAATGAACCTGCGCACAGCTGGGTGTTGAGCAAGGGACTCCAGATCCCTGCAAGAGAGGACCAAGGACAGGGTACACCTGTCGACGGATAGTGTTGGGCGATAGCCCCTTGTCTAGTCCTTCCTGGAAGAACTCCAGTATCTGGCCATGGATACTGATGGAGAGTTCAATCCCGACCTGGAACACCAGGTGCAAAAGATTTTCCAGGCCATATCACATATCCGATTAGTGGAAGGCCTCCTGGAGGCCTGTATAGTCTGGATTACTCTGAAGGAGTAATTGTCCTGGCTCAGAAGTCTCCACTCAAACACCAGATGATCAGTTGGAGCCACTTTGAGTCCAGGTGGACCAAGGCCCCCTGGCTGACAGAGATTCTGTCCGGCGGTTTCCTCCAAGGTCTGGTCACTCGCCGGCTGACCTGATCAGTAAACCATGGCTTCTGGGTCAGAAGTAGGACCTCCACCTTTTCCACCAATACCTTCCAGATCACCTTCTGAATGAGGGGAAGTAGAGGGAAGGCGTAGAGGAGTCCTCGGGCCAAGGACTACGAAGAGCATTGACTCCCTCCGCTCCCAATACCGCAAACCTTGCGAAGAATCTGGGCAGCTGTGTTTTGTCCTGAGTGAACAGATCCACAGCTGGAAGTCAGAAGTGAGCCGTCAGCTCCTGAAATAAAGCCTGATGCAGGCACCACCCCGAGTGGTCAACTGTGGCCCTGCTGAGCCAGTCCGCCTGCACATTCTTCACTCCAGAAATATATTCTGCCTGAGGGACAGAAGGTGTCTCTCCACCCATGGGCCTAGTTGTTCTGCCTCTTGCATGAGATACCTGGAATGGGTACTCTCTTGGTGGTTTTTTTTTTTTTATTAAAGAGTTTTATAAAAATTTTTCCAAATACTTCCCCATCCCCCCCTTTCCTTCCCCCCCCCCGAACTTCCCAGAACAAAATATAGGGTATAACAATTAACAATCATATGCTAAACTAAGCTAACTATCTATGGACTCCTATCCCCCCCTTCACACTTTAACTCCCCTTTTACTACTAAATATGAATACTCTTAATTTTTCTATTCATTCATAAGCTATTTGATACTTTTTAGTCCGATATTTGTTTTGAATATAATCCATCTTCTCCATTCCGATATATATCTTTATTGTGAATGATCTTTCAAATATGCTGAAATTTTTGCCATTTCTGCTAAATTCGCTACTTTTAATGTCCATTCTTCAATAGTAGGCAGATCTTCCTTCTTCCAATATTGCGCCACCAAAAGTCTAGCTGCAGTTATTAAATTTAAGATCAATTTAGTCTCTATAACCATACAACCTGTGATTATACCCAACAAAAACAACTGTGGAGTAAACCTTATCTTTTTTTTAAGAATATTTTGGATAATCCACCATATTTTAATCCAAAATGCTTTTTTACAAGTCCACCATATATGATGATGGTGAGGACGGGTTTTGGAACCCTGAGAGGTGGTTTGCAAAAAACCGACGGCTTTGGGGTTTTTTAGATAAATCTAAAAAGTTCTATTTTAAGGGGTTCTGGGAGGGATTGTGGGAATGGATCTGGGGGGATCCATAAATCCACTGAAAGGGGTAATGGGTCTGATAATCATGGTGGGGAGGATGGGGACAGAAATCTGACAAGGATGCAGGGGGATGAAGCGATGGGCATTAGTATAGTAAGTGGGAGGGGCAGATATGACGGCTGCAGGGGGCCATATTATGTTTCGGGAGTGCGCACTCGTTGTTTACGAGCGATTGCCCACTCCGACCCCCAAAGCACTGCTCGTTTCCCGGGTTGTTCAGAGTCTCAGACCCTGGGTCTACGGCTGATGTTATGTAATGCCAGGTCAGTGGTAAATAAAGCCCCCCTCATTCATGATCTTATTTCAGAGGGGGATGCTGACCTGGCAGAGATTACGGAGACCTGGTTAGGCCAGGAGGGAGGAGTTCCCCTTGTGGAAATGTGCCCGCCAGGTTTCCGTGCATTCCATCAGCCAAAGACTCAGGGAAGGGGTGGGGGAGTGGCAGCAATCATTAGAGAAAGTCTTTGCCCGAGGGAGGCCACTGTTCCTCAGATAGACGGATGTGAGTCCCTCCTTGTGAAGTGGGGTCGGGGGATTCAGATGGGCCTACTGATTGTGTACCTGGCTCCCTGCCACGTAACAGCGGTCCTGCCTGAGCTGCTCGACATTATAGCCAGGGTGGTGGTGGAAACCCCCAGACTTATTGTTATGGGGGATTTTAACCTGCCATCCGCTGGTGAGATGTCGGAGATGGCTCGGGAGTTCATGGCTTCCATGACGGCCATGGACCTGACCCAGGTAGTTCAAGGCCCCATCCACTTGGGGAATCACACTCTTGTCTCTGATCAGTGGCTGAATTATCTAAGAATAGGGGATATAGACATCAAGCCCTTGTCATGGTCTGATCATTTTCTCCTTCACATGGACTTTCAAGTCACTTCCACCCACTGCAGGGAGACGGAACCAACCAAATGGTTCCGTCCCAGGTGCCTGATAGACCCCAAAAGGTTCCTGATGGAGCTTGGGCCATTTCTTGAGACTCTGGCTCACGACTCGACTGAGGACCTGGTGGTCGCCTGGGACAGGGCGGCTACTGGGGCCTTGGACCGCGTTGTGCCTTTGCGGCCTCTGACCCGATGCCGATCTCGTCTAGCTCCTTGGTTTTCCGAGGAGCTGAGAGAGATGAAGCGTCGGAAAAGACGCCTGGAGAGCGATTGGAGGACAAGCCGATCTGAATCTGACCGAACACAGGTGAGATCTTATATTAAGACCTACCTAGTGGCGATAAGAGCGGCGAAGTCTAGCTACTTCTCCGCTCTTATTGCATCTGCAGAGAACCGCCCAGCTGCGCTGTTTAGGGTGACCCGCTCCCTACTTCAGGTGGGGGTACGGGAAGATCCCTTAAAGGGTCGAGCTGAGGATTTTGTACAATTCCTGCATGATAAAGTCGCTCAGATTCGGGAAGGCCTGGACTCCAATTGGGTAGATCCAGGGGAGGAGACGGGGGCAGGTCTTGAGAGCGTTATCTGGGAAAAGTTTGACTCTGTGGCTCCTGAGGACGTGGACAGGATTCTGGGCAAGCTTAACGCTGCCACATGTTTATTGGACCCGTGTCCCTCCTGGTTGGTACTGGCCTCCCGGGAGGTTACACGAGGCTGGCTCCAGGGGATTATAAATGCTTCTCTGAGTGAGGGTGTCTTTCCCGCCGCCTTGAAAGAGGCGGTTGTGAAGCCCCTCCTCAAGAAGCCTTCCCTCGACCCGGCTATATTATCAAATTATCGTCCAGTCTCCAATCTTCGCTTTGTTGCGAAGGTTGTTGAGAGTGTGGTGGCGCGACAACTACCCCGATACCTGGATGAAGTTGTCTATCTGGATCCGTTCCAATCAGGCTTCAGGTCATGATACAGCACGGAAACGGCATGGGTCGCATTGGTGGATGACTTCTGGAGGACTCGGGACAGAGGTTGCTCCTCTATCCTGGTCCTATTAGATCTCTCAGCGGCTTTTGATACCATCGACCATGGTATCTTACTGCACCGGCTGGAGGGGTTAGGAATAGGGGGCACCGTGCTTTGGTGGTTCTCCTCCTTCCTCTCTGACCGTTCGCAGTTTGTGTTGGCAAGGGGGCAGAGGTCGACCTCGAGGCACCTTATTTGTGGGGTGCCGCAAGGGTCAGTCCTCTCACCCCTTTTGTTCAATATTTATGTAAAACCGCTAGGTGAGATCATCCGTGGTTTTGGGGTGAGTGTTCATCAGTATGCTGATGACACACAGCTATACATCTCCACCCCAGACCACCCCAATGATGCCCTTGCTGTGATGTCCCGTTGCCTGGAGGCCGTGCGGATCTGGATGGGGAGAAACAAGCTCAGACTCAACCCCTCCAAGACTGAGTGGCTGTGGCTTCCGGCGTCCCGGTATAGTCAGCTAGTACCATCACTGACAATACGGGATGAGATCTTGCTCCCCACAGAGAGGGCCCGCAACTTGGGTGTCCTCCTGGATTCACGGTTATCTTTAGAAGATCATTTGACGGCCGTGGCCAGGGGTGCCTTTTATCAGGTTCGCCTGATCTGCCAGTTGCCTCCCTTTCTGGATCGGGATGCCTTGCGCACGGTCACTCATGCCCTAGTTACCTCCCGTATGGACTACTGTAATGCTCTCTACATGGGGCTCCCCTTGAAAAGCACCCGGAGGCTCCAACTGGTCCAGAACGTAGCCGCGCGGGTGATTATGCGCGCAGCTCGTTACACCCATGTAACACCTCTCCTACACGAGCTGCACTGGCTCCCGGTGGTCTTCCGGGTGTGATTCAAGGTGTTAGTTATCACCTTTAAAGCGCTCCATGGCTTAGGACCTGGGTACCTACGAGACCGTCTTTTGCCACCAATAGCCTCCCACCGACCAGTTCGTTCTCACAGGGAGGGACTACTCAGGGTACCGTCAGTCAAATTATGTCGACTGGCGACTCCCAGGGGGAGGGCCTTCTCTGTGGGGGCTCCAACCCTTTGGAATGAACTGCCCCCGGAGATACGGAATATCCCTGATCTCCGTGCTTTCCGCCGTGCCCTCAAGACCCTGATGTTCCAACAGGCGGGGCTAAACATACGAACATGTGAATGATTTTTTAAATGTTATCTAATTCTGGGTTTTATTTGATTGACCAAACTAAGTAATAATTTTAATTAGCAATTTTATGATGTTTGTGTGTCTATATTTTTCTTGACTGTACACCGCCTTGAGTCCTACGGGAGAAAGGCAGTATAGAAATATAATTAATAAATAAATAAATAAATAAATAAATAAATAAATAAATAAATAATAGGTGGCTATTATCTCTTGGCGGTTTATGTGGGCCTTGGTGGCTACATTGTCTGTCATGACTAGGATGTCTCCAACACCATGTCTTAGAACCGCCTGAGGGCCAGGTGAACTGCCCTGAGTTCCAGCCAGTTTATTTTGTGGCCTCCACTTACAGCCTCCAGCGGGGTTGAGCTAAGCTCTTCACACTGGGCTGGCGTGGAAAGGGAGCAATTACTGAGCTCCTGGGGTTAGCAGTGTGGAGGCAGGCTCATTCACGTTACCCCGCAATCACAAAACGGACATTGACTTACCTGAACATCCCTTTTAGGAGTGCTGCGACTACTGTCCATAGCTGGGATCTTCCCTCAGATTTTGACAGTAACTGAGTGAGAGCTGATCAAACTCTCCCTATTAAGGCACACCTCCAATCCCATGATCCTCCAGTCTATCACGAAGACACAGCAAGACTCAACATAGAAGTCCAACGGTAAGTCCATAAGAAACAGTTCTCCAGTTAGGAACGAAGGCAGACAGTCTGAAAGAAACTACAACACCAGAACATAAACAGAAACAAGGGGGGGAAATGGACAGTGGTCGCAGCACTCCTAAAAGGGACATTCAGGTAAGTCAACGTCCGTTTTCCAGAGTGCTGCTCCCACTGTCCATAGCTGGAACATACCCAAGCTCAAAGCACTAGGGCGGGAAACTGGCTGCCTCCGAACCCTTGTCCAAAATGACGCTCTGCAGGACTCACCGACCAAAGGAGGCGTCCGAGGAAGCATAAGAATCAATCCTATAGTGACGTATGAACTGCGACACTGAGGACCAGGTGGCAGCGCGGCAGATGTCCTCCACCGAGGCCTGTGTCGCCCACGCAGCAGATGTAACCGCGCTGCAGGTGGAGTGCAGCAGAATGCGCCCCGGAACAGGTTTCGCCGACAACTCATACGCCAAGGAGATACACGTCTTGAGGCCCCTGCCGACCACGGCCGCGGATATCTTCTGGCCCATGGAGGCCGGGTGGAATGAGACCAGCAGAGCCTCCGTCCGATGAAAGGTGGCAGTCCGGCGGATGTATATACGAAGTGCCCGTTTAACGTCTAATTTATACCATTGTCGTTCGGTAGAGTTCCGTGGAGACGGACAGAAGTCCGGCAAAGAGAGTTCCTGCGCCCGGTGAAATAGAGAATTCACCTTTGGGACAAACGTAGGATCACCATGCTATCTCGGAAAATACAAAAGTCCTCTCGAATCGAAAGGGCCAAGAGCTCTGACACCCTCCGGGCGGAGGTGATAGCTAAAAGGAACGCCACCTTAAGCGACAAATGTTTCAGAGTAGTCGACACCAGAGGCTCAAAGGGTGGGGATGTCAGAGCCTGAAGGACGAGAGGCAGGTCCCACGTAGGGTACCTGTGGACCTGAGGTGGGCACAAGTTCGTTGCGCCGTGAAGAAATCCTCTGATAAGGGGATGGTGTGAAAGAGAGTCATAGGGAGGACACTTTAAGACGGTGGATAAGGCCGCTCTTTGACGCTGCGATGTCGCGGGAGCCAGACCTTTCTTAAGTCCCGTATGTAGAAACTCCAAGACTTCTTCCACTTTCGCCGAGGTGGGGTCCACATGCCTCGAAGCCCAAGCACAGAAGGCCCTCCAGGAAGCCTCATAAATACAGCACGTGGAAGGACGTCTGGCTGCTTGTATAATCTCGACAACGCTGTCTGACAAATGTGACTTCTTCAGGATGACGCGTTCAAATGCCAAACGGCCAAGTGGAGCCACTGGGGCTCCGGATGACAAATGGCCCCTTGGTGAAGCGATACCTGGTGGGCTGGGATCACCCAGGGCGGTGTCACGGAGAGGGCGACGAGGTCTGCATACCAGGCCCTGCGAGGCCAGTTGGGAGCAACCAGGATTAGATCCGCCTTTTCCCCCAGCAATTTCCTCACGACCCGGGACAGCAGAGGGATGAGAGGGAATGCATAGAGAAGGCCCCTCGGCCATTGACACCTCAGGGCGTCGCGATCCTCCGCCAATGGATCCGGATACCGGGACACAAATCGGGGCAGTTGAGAATTCTTCCGAGAGGCGAACAAGTCTATCACCAGTGTCCCGAACCTGCGGCAAATCTCGTGAAACAGACGAGGGTGGAGCTGCCACTCCGCCGGGTCGATCTGCTCCCGGCTGAGCCAGTCGGCCCGTATGTTGTCCACCCCCGAAATGTGGTCCGCCTTTATCAATCGCAGATGACGCTCCACCCAGTTGAAGAGATGTTCCGCTTCGAACATTAGCGACCTGGACCTTGTGCCGCCTTTCTTGTTTACGTGCGCTTTGGCTGCTGTATTGTCTGTAAGGACTAGGATGTGGCGCCCTTCCACCGAAGTCCTGAAATGCCAAAGCGCCGACCTGACCGCTCGCAGCTCGAGCAGATTTATGCTGCAGAGGCGTTCCGTCAGGGACCACTGACCTTGCGCCACAAGGTTGCTGAGGTGCGCCCCCCAACCCCATAGACTGGCGTCCAACGTTAAGGTCAGCCTCTCCAGCTCCAGAAAGTCGCAGCCCTCTAGAATCGCCGGTGACATCCACCAGGCCAGCGACAGACAGGTCTGAGAAGGTAAGTACACCTGGTGACTCGGAGAGGAGCGGCCCGACCGTTGGAAGGGAAGAAGGAACCACTGCAATGCTCGGGAGTGTCTGCGTGCCCATGGAACGATGTTGTAACAGGACACCATTTTCCTGAGCAGTTGGGCAAGAAGCGACAGTGGCACCTTCTCCAGGACTTGAATTCGAAGAATCAGGTCGGTGATACTTTGAGCTCTGTCTGGGGAGAGGAAAACCTGCCCCCTGACCGAGTCTATCAAGGCTCCAAGATGAATCAGTCTCGTACTTGGAACCAGGTGGCTCTTCTCGAGGTTTATCGAGAACCTGTGGCGTTGGAAAGTGTCCAGAACGAGACTCCGGTCGCGCGATGCCTGATCTGGAGAGGATGAGAGGATCAGGACATCGTCGAGATAGCACATCACTCGTACCGGATGTTGACGGAGTGAGGCTGCCACCACCGCCACGAGCTTCGTGAATGTGCGAGGCGCGGAGGACAGGCCAAATGGCATCGCCCGGTACTGGAAATGCCATCCGTCGTACTCGAACCTCAGAAATTGTCTGTGAGAGGGGCGTACCAGAACATGCAGGTATGCTTCTCTTAAATCCACCAATTGAAATAAGTCCCCTCGTCGCACACCCGCCAGGATCTATCGAAGGGAGTGCATTTTGAACCTGCGATACAATACCGACAGGTTCAAGAGCTTTAAATTCAGGATACCCCACCAGCCCCCCCGAACTTTTGGGGACCAGAAAAAAGGTTGAATAAAAACCTGATCTCCGCTGTGTAGAGGGGACCGGTTCTATTGCCTCGATGTGTAGCAGATGGGCAATCTCCTGCAGCATCAAGCAGTGATGATCCACAGATGATGGTACCGGGCAGGGAACGAAGCGACACGGTGGAGTTCCAACAAATTCGATAGAGAGACCTGAAGAAATGGTGCGCAGCACCCAAGAGTCCATGGTCGAACGGGCCCACTGGCAATGAAAAAGTTGAAATCTCCCACCGATGGAACCCGTGAGTAGCGAGTCATTTGCCTCTGCGGGACTGTCTGTAGTTGGAGCCACGAAAGGGGCGTTTAGATTGTGGTCGGAACCTGCTTCGGTCGTGAAAGGTATCCCGTCCTTGTGAACGGTCGGGGCCCGAGAACGAGGATTTGCGGGAGAAGGAGCCGCCTGAGCCTTGAAAGGAACGAAAGGACAGACGCTGGCTGTATGGAGTGTATCTCCTGTCGGTACGGCGGTACAAAGTCGGAAGGATCTTTCGCTTGTCACGATCCTCTATCAGGAGTGGTTCCAAGGCAGGCCCGAACAGGTTCGGCGCTTTATAGGAGGCGGATGCCAGCCTCTATTTAGCCTTAAGGTCGGCCTTCCAATAGCGAAGCCAGAACAAACGCCTGGAAGAGACGGTGGATGCTAAGGCCCGGGATGCGAACATCACCGAATTTAAAGAAGCATCCGCCGAGTATTCGGTGGCAGCCACAATCTTATTTATATCCTGGCGTAATCTAGTCTCTTCCGGAGGCAACCTCTGTTGGAGTTGTTTCAACCATATAAGCGAGGCTCTATTAAAGAAAGAAGTTGCGGTCGCCATCCTGATCGCCCAGGAGACCGCCTGATGTGACCTGCGAAAGGCCAGTTCCGCTCTGCGGTCCTCCGACTTTAGACCATCTAAAGAGTCAGTAGAAATTACAGAGTTGGAGGCCAAGGAAGCCACCGGAGGATCCACAGTGGGAAGGACCAAGAGATCTTCGAGGTCCGGTGCAGCGCAGTACAGCTTCCTGTCAAGGGTGCTGGGTGATGTCAAAGATCCAGGTTGCCCCCAAGGAGACTGTAGCACGTCCAGGAACAGGCGGGGGCAAGGGATCACCTCTTTGTCTGGCTTAGCCAAATGGAACAAGGCATCATGGGGTCCCGTGGAGGAGGAAGCGCCAGACGGGTCAAGGCCTGGGAAGCTCAAATTGGTGGCAAGCCGGGCCTTGTGCAATAACGATTTGAACATGGACGGGCGAAACAACCCCATAAAGGCTGGGGAGTCCGGTGGTAAGTCCTCATCGTCCGAAAATTCGATGTCTTCGGGGCATTCCTCACCCTGGTCAGATGATGGCCCTCCATGGTCAGCCCGGGAGGAAGAGGAGGACGGCTTCCTGGCGACCTGGGCGAAGTGGACTGATGAAGCAGTTGAACAGGCTGCCCCGTCGAATGAAGGGGTGGAATCTGAGATGCTTGATGAAGCCCGGCAGCCAGGAACGAGGAAAAGGCTGATGAGAAAAAAGCTTGTAGATCCAGAGGCACCAGAGGAATCGTCCCATCAGGACCACGAAGGCCAGCCGCAGTTGGGGTAAACGTGGCCTCAGGTAGATGGCGAGAAGGTCTCTACGAAGAGGCCAACCCCGCTCTAGAGACATCCGGCAAGGACTGGGACACACCTTTGGACAGACTTAAATGCTGATCCTGTTGAACTGCTGGCGGGACATTCCGCTCTGGTGATGAGGCTGGGGACCCTGAAGACGAGACCCCCCGCCGCGGATACTGATGCAGTGCGTTGAGTGGTGCTTGTGTCAAGCACTTTTGCCACGGCCGCCAGCCGTGCCTTGTCCCACTCTCAAGGGCGTTATGGCGGCGCTGGGCATCTCTGTCCAAACCCTTGGAAACTTTAGTCTTATGAGATGTGCGGCTGGAAGACGCAGACCGCTTCCTCGAAGACTTCTTAGCCTGCTTAGATGGACTGTGTGCTGGGCTATGTTCGGGCTCAAGGTCGGACGAGAGAGCATGGTCCGCCATGCTACCAGGGAAACGCCAAGCCCGACCAACGAAGGCACGGAATAGGCGAGTATGAGAGATAGCACTCGTTCACCAGATGCGGTCCTTATTTGTCTATTTTTTAAAATTAATTATTTATTGTTTTTTTTAAAAAAATAAGGCAACTATATACAGAAAAGTCCAGCAAGATGTGATTGAAAGGCCTCTTAGGTGAAAGGACTGTCACGGCAATCAAATGCTGTAAAAGGGGGTTCCCGTCACAGTGCAGAGGCAGCAACGTCCTGCTGCAATTACCAAACCCCGCCCCTTGGCCTCCTAGAAATGGCGGGCTCTAGCCGTTCTGGTAAAATGGCGGGTGCTCCAACACGGTCAACAAAATGGCGCCCGCTGCCGCCGCCAGACCCCAATAATTGAAATAAGCGACTCACACCACTGGGGATCAGCTGGAACGGCGCTGTGTTCTCGCCGGTAGAATGGAGGCTGAGGCCGAAACGGAGGGCTCACCTCTATGATGACGCTCCTCTGAAGCAAGCTACCACAACAGCGGTTCAAATTGGCGGCAAGCCTGCGCGCCAAATCTGCCGATTCCAGCACCGCCGCCCAGCAATTGAAGAGCGCGGGGAGCGCACCGTCAGCGTGACGCTACCCAGAAGCCGCCGCTGATAGCGTGGGGAGAGAAGCGGGGATAGCGGCAAGCCTGCGCGCTCATCCCCCTCTCGTGGCCAAGTTTAACGAGCCGGATCCGCCCCGAAGAGTCGGAATCCGGCGGCTGCAATCCTTAAAGCGTGGGCGGCCCGGGAGCCCAGACACACCACACGCGTCCAGCAGTCCTGTCAGGAATCCAATATCCACACGCACAAAAAGAGTAATCAAAAATAACAAAAGGCCTAAACGAGTGAAAAGAAACATAGGGAGAGGAGTCAGAATTAGAAATATAAGGAAAATTATATTCAAAATACCACAGCTCTGAAATTCACTTCAGCTCTTGTCAGTAACTGACTGATAGAATGGAGGATCATGGGATTGGAGGCGTGCCTTAACAGGGAGAGTTTGATCAGCTCTCACTCAGTTACTGTCAAGATCTGAGGGAAGATCCCAGCTATGGACAATGGGAGCAGCACTCTGGAAAATACCTTTCTGTGATTATGCCGATCGATCAGCATTCAGCGGGCTCAAGCTGAAGCTCTTCACGCTGGGATCAGTCCGGCAGCTCCACCGGGAGCCAGTCAAACAGGTGTCAATCTCCCCCTAAGGGTCTTTGATGTGAAGAATCCAGAAATAGCAAGTTATCCAAAACCCGCTGTTACAGGCACGGCAAATGTCCGGTGCCAAAGAGTATGCTCGGAGACTGAGCAGGGACTCAAGATGCCTCCGCAAACTGCTAGAGGCTAAAGGCTTGGAAGAGCTGTTTGAAGGGGGTTCACCTGAAGTCCACCTGAATAAGTACGGCTGCTGCCCACTCCCTCGGCTTATAGTGGGCTTGGGGTTATCCATTCACGCTTGTAAGGAATCCACAGCTCCACGGGCCGAGACCAGAAGCCAGCTGGGTGGTAGTTTGTTCAATGATCTCTGTTGTGAAGAGAATCCTGGAGATTTGTAAGGAGTAATTGTAAACATGTTTTCCAGAATGGACTGGAGTGACTGCATCTTGAACCGCCTATAAATTAGTAGGCAATTTAGCCTTTTCAGGTCCAAAATTGCCCTCCACCCACCCACCCACCCACCCCGAGGCCTTTGGGATTACAGAGAGGATGGAATAGAATCCCAGCCCGTTAGTCCTCAGAAACGAGTTGGATTGCCTGAATGTCCAACAGATGTTGAATAGAGGTTTCCATGAGGACATTCTTCGGTTTGTCCCTTGAGATGGGACAACAAATGAAAAACCTCAGGGTTGTGGTGAGGAGCTCTAGGGAGAGGCCTGATCTTACCGTATCCAGGCATCTGTGGTGATGTCCTCCCAACACTTGGCAAATAGTGCCAGGCAACCTCCAATGGAAGGTCCTGCCGTCACTTTGAGAGAGATAGCATTCCTGGATTCTCCACCACTATGGAGAATTAAATACACATTATATACAGTAAAATATATGTTTATGTTATCTTGGACTGAGTTAAATTCATTTTGTTCTTTTAAGAACTTAGTAATACGGTACCATATTAAAACTTGGTTTATTTAGATCATTATGTCTGGCATGTTAAATATAAAAGTATAATTTAGTTATGGAATAATTATAGTCAGTGATTAATTTCATTTTTAATCTATCTTGTGGCATCATTTTGAGATCTTTGAGACATTTTATAATTGTACAGCTTAGCAATAAAGGTTCTGGTCTCAACTGTAATCTAGCTAGTAGTACAGTCAGCTGTGAGATCCTCAAATGCTTCTAAGCACTTTTTTTTTATTTAACATAAATGGAGGTCAACCAATTACTGTGGCAAGTCTTTGAGACCAAATTGTTAGCTCAAAATCCTCTGGAACACACAAGTGAGAATTTACACAAAGAATGTCCAGGAATCAGTCCAAACAAAAATTCTCGGATCAATTCTCGCTGCATCCAGTGTAACTGCAAATGCCATGCTAAGATTTGAAAAATAAATTATTGCAATCCTGATAAGGGCCTGGAAGATGGTGATGAATTAGTCAGCTGAAAAATCAATGTTTTATAGCTTTACCCATTTAAGTTGCACAGATAGCCTGCATTGCAAAAGTTTGCATTCTGTTGGCTCTCAGCACCATTCCTAATATTTCAAGTTAAACACCTACTCAGTCAAAGAATAAAATATGTGGAGTTTCAAGCTAAAGTTAACAATCAATGTCTACATCGCAAAAAATAGATAAACAAGAGCATCTGAGAACCAGCAAAATATTTAGAGAACCTTTCTCTCCAGAGGCCAAGGACAACCTTCTTCAAAGCCAGACACAATAGTTTACCATCTGCTTTGCTAAAAGGCAGATATTCTAAAATCCATTAATCAAGCTCACCTGCCTGTATAGTGGCAATGAGATCATAACTATTTCACATGGATTATTACATTGTAAATTTTACAGTAGTATTATGTCTATTTATATTCTGCCCCTGATAAATAAATTTCCAGGAAGATAAGATAATTTTTACATAAATATTCTATCAGAAGACACAAAGCCCACTACTACCTGTATGGCAGCCAAATGTTGCATTACTGCAATGAATATAAGATATAATCATCTTCAAGGCTAATTAGGTTTCACTTATTTCTTATTTAAGATATTAATATGTACATCTGCAATCCTTTATATAACTTGTTTTAAAGAGCATATATTTTTACTTTACATAATGTAATACAAAGATCACATCTGCAGAGGTTATTATTATACATAAAAACTCCCTTTATATGATCCTGTAAGCCCTTAATTTGGAGTCAGTGTGACTGAATGGAGCTGAACATTTACTGGCCAGATGCCCTTCCTGATGCCATGCACAGTTCACAGCAGATATTTTTTTTCTTTGTGCTCTAGAAGAGAAACATCTGCTGCTACCTAAGATTGAATTCTCAATCTTCCAAGAGGGAGCTGAGTGTTCTCACCACTAGGCCACCATGCCGCTCATATTACTACAATGCATCATTATAGTAATTTATACAACATTTTATGTTGGTATTTTACCTTAATTCATTTTGATTTGATTTCTTGGATTGTATCTATTTTGTTCTTCTACTGATCATTGAGAGAATAAATTACTGATTCAACAATCCTAAATTGATCAGATTCAAGGGAAAAACTGAAAATTTGTGTCATTCCATCTATCACAGCCACTGAAAACAAATTATTCAGCTATTACACAGCACAGGAGGCAAGAAATAAATTCCAGAGCACACCATTCGGCAAAGCAGTAAATGTTAACATCAGCAAACAAATCATGAGTGAAACTTCCTAACTAGGGCAACATATCTAAAACTACTGCATAATTAAAGCTTCAAAGCCCATCAAGAGGTCCAAGAAAATTAAAAGGTCTTTATTTTTCCTATGTTGTTTTAAGTCATAATGCCAAAGGCACTTCTGGTACTCAAACCAATCCTTATACCTGATAGTGTGTCATCACCAGTGAATATCACAAAAAAGATCAGCAAAGTTCTATGCCTTTCAAATTTCATTTAGTATTCACTTAGAGATTATTCCTTATACTTTTCATAAAATCAAGGAACAGCAAATGTATTTGAAACTGAAGCTCAATGTAACCTGAAAAGCAGCTAATACATGCAATTTGAAACAACTAAAAAAAGTAATTTTACTTTTCCAAATTAATACTTGGTTTTATTAGTACAATGAACTTTGTAGTTAAGCTACATAAACAGAACAAATAATTTAAAGCATAGAATTAGTGTATTATAAAAAATACTTATACATAAGCAAATGCAGGCTTGTATTTTAGTGATGAAAACCGTCCAAGCAAAGTATTTATTAATAAACTAATGTAATCTAAATTTATTTATTTACAGTCCAAGACCAAGTCATAGAAGTTAAAAATGCAGTTCAGCATTAATACATCTTAAGTAACAGTGCATACAGACATAAAAGGAAGAAGTCCTATAGTTAATGATTCATTGAAGGCACTAGATTATTTTATAAACAAAGGTTATGAATAAAAAAATCTGCTACTGCCTTCGAAACACTCTCAAAATGCCTCAATCTCTTCATTACAAGTGGAGTTTATCAAATTCAGAAGTTAAGTGTAGCTCTGATTACCAATGTTAAGTACAGTGGTTACTTTAAAAAAATGTGTGAAACAGACTCAAATTCATATGGAAGGTTGGCATGTTAGCTGACTATCACTCTAGTAGGGTATAATGGAATATGTGGATGACTTTGGAGAATGAAGGGAAGAAATGCTGACTGGAAACAATTAGGCAAGAACGGTAGAAGTCCCTAATGGCTTAATGGTCAGAGAAAAATTTAGGAAGGACCTGCCCTAATGGATCAAGAGGTTAAAAGTGGAAGCAGGAAACAGACTGTACTTTCAGACTTGCCAGATTCTGTTACAATAAAGTAGAATTAGTTCACGGCTGATATACATATAGAACATCTATATGGGCTAGGGAAAAGTCCCTTCTTTATGAGGTATATAGAATTTTATAGTAGTAGTTGTGGTCTATCTAGTAGGAGAGAGCAATTCATCTGTATGGAAGATAGGAAAGTTTGGCTTTGCCTATTTGAAAGTTTAATTCCTATGCATTCTGCTTAAGTTCTACCAGTGTTTTTTCTAGGCCTAAGATAAGTAGGGTTGGTAGGAGTCTAAACTTTGATCCTGAAAAAAAATGTTTATGAGGGAAAATTGCACTATAATAGTAAAATTATGGAGTAAATATTTAAGAGAATCTCTTTCCATAGTTCTGTATGGTATTTTTTTAGACTTATTTTAAATTTAAAACAAAACAAAACATTACAATCTGATGCAGACAGTGAAACATATCCAACTTCTCTGATGCTGCTCAGTTATCTTTCCCCCCCCCCCCCATTTATCCGCTTCAAGGTGCTGGTGCTCACCTATAAAGCCCTTCATGGCATGGGCCCGGGGTACTTGCAGGACTACCTCCTACCGGCCTCCCACCGCCCAGAGCGCTCACATAGGACTGCCCTCCTCCAGGTCCCATCGACCAGACAGTGTCGGCTGGCGGCCCCCAGGATGAGGGTGTTCTCTGTGGTCGCACCGACCCTCTGGAATGGTTTACCCACTGGGCTCCAGACAGCCCCCGACCTCCGCACCTTCCGTGCCGACCTAAAGACATGGCTTTTTCAGCAAATTCCCTGATCTGCCATGCATTTTAATTTGGAGGATTTGGGGTTTTTAAATCGGATTTTAACATTTTAATTCTATTTATTGTTGGGTTGTTTTATTCTGTGAGCTGCCCCAAGTCCCTCGGGAGAAGGACAGCATATAAATATGACAATAAATAAATAAAATAAATTTACTACTTTATTAAATTTATATGCCTCTCAGTGGATAAGGTAACTTTGGGTGATTTACAAACAGTAAAAAAAATAAATATACAAACAATTACAATTTTTAAAAGCTATATAACAGCTAGAAATAAGGCAATGGACGGCAGGGGAATGTGATCTTCTTACCCCATCAACTATCTCCAGCGATGAGTGCCCCTGCTTCTTCCTCCTAGACTTAGAAGATTAAACTAGTCTGAACTGTGCTAAACTGGGTTGTTTTCTCAACTATCAAATCAATTTCAAAACCTAGATTTTTGGGTAGTATAATATTGACTTTTAAACACTTTAAATTCTGACCAGAAACATATATTATGTTAATCTTGTGTTTGCGGAGAAGTAAAGGCAATGTTTAATTTTTCCATGAAATGTCTAAAAAGGCTATTTAGATTATTTTTTCTAGATTTTTAAAAAATTGTATAACAGGCAGACTTCCAGTTGTTAGGTTAAAAATGGAAGCACAATTTATAACAGCTTACAGGCACTAGTTTGTATTCTATTAGATTACAAAAATATGTAAAAGCAATATAATGTGAATACTCATACTAAAAATATTAAATACACAATTAAAAATTAATGCAAATATTAAAAAGTAAAACCAACACTCATTAAAATAATTCACAGTTAAAGAAGCATACTGTGGATTGTACATTGTCCATGAATTTGTTTCAGAGTGTCACCAATGTTATTTGCATAACAATAGAAGTACTGAGTGCCCTTTATTCCTCAGTGCTAATACATAATAAGGGGACACTATTTCTAATAGTTTGCTAAATGTATTTCATTGCTTTCTGAAAGACTAAGCATAAATTCTAAATAAGATTCAAGCACTAGGTCCTTATAAGAAAAAAATTAATGAGATATCTCCTTTCATGAGAATTCCCCTTCCTGCTTCTTCTAGAATTTCCTCTTCACACAGCATCCATGCCTTATCACTAATCAGCATCTCACCAGAAATAATCACTATCCAGAAACATTGTTTCTGAATGCTGAGAATTTTTCCCATGCATTATTTTTTCCACTCACTGCTGAAAGGAGAAAAGACTGTGTTCCTTCTTAACATGGAAAGGGTTGGAAATGGTTCTTCCTTCTCCCTTCATGTTTCAAGAGAAATTTTGATTCAAAATTGTGAGCCTAATAGGAAGTAATTCTTACTGTTCTCAGCATTATTTAATCCAACATAATCTAGTTTCACAAAAAACTCACGATGCCTAGTTTTTAAATTATATTAAATCCAAGCCTTTTCAGTATACAAACCCAACTCATTAAATTCCCCAATATAAAGAGTCTTAATTTTGAAATAAACTTGAAGCTTCATGTACTAAACTAATATTTTGTCAAAGTCCAGATCAAAAATAATTCCCAGACAAAGTGATAAATAAAATGATTGCACTATTTATCGCTAGAGATCTGAGATTAAGACTGAGTCATCAAAAATGTATTTAGGGCATTTTGGATTACCCCAAAGAATGTATGGTATTTGATTTGATGAAATTTTCTATATTGTAAATGTACAAAATTTTCTGGTTCATTTACCATATGGTCCTATGATCGTTTTATATCTTCTTGGCATAGTACATTAATATAAATAAACATACATATATGGAAAATTAATTTAATGTTAAACATTTTGATCTGATGTTGAAATATATGTACTTTGGAATCTGCTAATCAGGAATTATAGTTGTATCAAACAAAAGTAATAGTATTGAGAAATTGGAAAAAGTGTTTTGATACATTAAGGAGTGTTGTTGGAAATCTGTGATTTATCTGTTTTGGAAAAGGCGTTATTTGCTTATTAACAAGAGATTTTAATAATATATGTTACTGTGGTAGTTATTTTGCGATATTTCACAATAATATTTTGTGCTGATGTTATTATATTAATGCATCTAAGCAATGACTTGTGAAATTATGAAACATAAATTTTTTCCTCCTTTTTCTTATTTTTTTATAGGGGATGCTATTTTTTTTCTTTCGTTTTGCATGGTATTTGTTTTCCTTAAGTTTAAAGACTGCTTTGATAATTGTGTATGCTAAATAAATATTTTTTTAAATCCCAAAAAATCTGTGCAACACACCTCTTTTATACTTTCTCATCTGCCTTAGAAACTTCTTCCATTTCCTTACAGCACCATTTTACTGTACTAAGCAGTTTTAAGGACAGAAAAACTGGTGCTAAAGATATAAAGCCAGCATAAAATATATCCACTGAAATGCTGAGAGAAAAGAGAGCACTAAAATGTTTGGGAGGAGATTATAGGTCATATCATACTAGGTGAGACCAGTCCATGACAGAAAAAAAAAACACCATAGGCATTGGTCAGGATACTGGCCATGGTGGCCATGGCTAGAAAAAAGGGGAAAGTACTGGAGTATCAGGAGATAGACAAACTGGTGGGGTTCACCATGGCACCAAGGCATTCATAGATAAATGGAGCTTGCAATATTCTCAGGCAGAAAGAGTGAACAGTTTAAACAAAATGCAGTGTAAGAAACTGTGAATAGATATGGTGGAAGAAAAGGATGTCTTTTAACTTATTTTTCATACTATATATTTTCTGCACTTTCCATAATGTGACTCATCCTGAAATGGAAGATTATGATGGGTACGTATAATCTGTTGTAGAGACAGTCCCGGAGGAATATCCAACAAAAATAACTGCTAGGTAAGAACAGGCTGCTTACTGTATTACTAAAATGGCATTTTTTTTTCAAGGTGATGAAATGCTGAAGCCACACAATGTTTTCAGGAAACAGAGAAGCCATGTGTTTTTACTATACAGCCTGTTCTCTGCCATTTTCAATGCCTCCTGAAAGCACTGCATGGCTTCAACACTTTGGTCAACTCAAGAACGCCATCTACCATTTTTAGTAATGGCAGTCCATTTGTCAGTACAAGTTCCGACTTAAATGAAGTACTCCTTGACTTATGACCATTCATTTAGTTACAATGATGCTATAAACAATCTAGTCTTTGCACTTGTAACTGGTGTGCCACCCCCATGGACACATGATTGCAATTTGGGCACTTGGAAACTGGCTTGCATTTATGACCAGTTGCAGTGTTCTGCAGTCACATGATCATGACTTGCACCCTTTTTGGCCAGCTTCCAACAATAAACGCCCCTTTGGAAGAATGAGTTACCACTTACAACTGCAACATTTGCTTAATGACTAAGGTGATTCAGTTAATGGCCATTGTAAACATGGTCATAAAATTGAGTATGACATACCTTACCACCGTGGTGATTTATGATGGAAACTCTGACCCAAACTATAGTCATAAATTGAGGACTAGCCATACAAATTCAAATTAAAGACAGAGTTAGGGACTGGAACTCATTCTTAACCTGGGGATTCCTCTACTTGACAATTTCAAATGTCCCAAAGGTGCTTTTTCAAGAGGCAATTGGACTTTCTTGTTTTTCTTTGAAGAAATTTCACTTCTCATCCAAGAAGTTTCTTCAGTTCTGACTGGATGGTGGGGAATGGAAGGATTTATACTCCTTGCAGACAGCTGGGCATTTGCATTCTTTTACAGAGTCATTGAGGCCACCATGCTGATCCCTTTTATTTCCAGTGCTGATGCATATATACCACCTTTATCATCCTTTGCTAAAACAACTCCTTCCTTCTAATTGTTATGGTACATATTTAGACATAACCTAAGTATAGGATTGAATTGAGAAAAATCTATTTCTGTTCTGGGCATCCAAAATTTCTCCTACATCACACATGTGATGTTATACACATGTATAACAGATGGCAAAGGGATAGCAAGACTAGACAGAACCCTTGAAAATACCAATTTGGAAATCTGGCTCATGAACCAAGATTCCCCACTTCATTGAATAATTCCAGCACCATTAAAAAGCATGCTTATGGAAATTTATTTCAAGCCTCAGTTGGAAGAAAGTGTACAAAAAGTAATAAGGGCAGTCAAAATTGAATAAAGTAAGTAAAGTAAGTAAACTAGTAAGTAAAGCAGAAGTTATTATGTCCTACCAGATAAAGCAAGCTCAGGAATTTAACATTTCAAGACCTATGAAAAGAACATTTCTATAGCATGACAGAAATGCAACAAAAAGGGAACCTATTCCCTGTAGAGTTCCTTTATCACTAAACTAGAGATACAAAGTTTCCAGAAATTTTAAACCATTATGAAATCTCTGATGATGTTACTGATGCAAGGAAACAACCAAGTTCAGAGAACACCAAGGGTCCCTTATTTCAACCTTGACTTACAAATATTCTCCTCTATCTGTTTTAAATCTCTGGTTATCAACTGTGAAAACATCCCACTAAACATAGCAATCTTCTGCATCTCTAAAATACGAAACACTGATATCACAAGGATTTAAAGGAATTTCTTTATTATTCTTTGCCCCTACTAGATTATAAAACATTGGAAGATTTATAAAATTAACGTCAACTAGGGTAACATAACCCCAAGCATTCCTATTTTTTTGTTTTTGCATTTGTTTGTATCTTTCCAAGCAGTTTTCTCTAGTGCACAAGTAACAGACATATTTTTCAACTGTAACAAAAAAGAGATAAATCTGAATCTTTTTCGGAAAGTACCCAATATGAATCAATACTCAGTAATTAGGATCAAATGTTTAGTTTTAATACATTAAAAGGGGCATTGGTCTTACCCGATACGCTCCTTCTTGGTGCGCTGAGAGAGAATCCAAGGAATGGGTTAACTCTGCCTTTCTGCCCAGAGACTAGTCTGTCAATCTTCTGGTCACACTTCCTTTGCCTGTGTGTCTCCCCAGTTTTGATGAAGGCGTAGCGATTGACTTGACATATCCTAGCCACTCCTGGACTCTGGACCAGACGGTCGCCAGGGTGGGGTTGGATTCTCTCTCAGCACACCGAGAAGGAGTGTATCAGGTAAGACCAATGCCCCTTCTCCAGTGTGCTGAGTAGAGAATCCAAGGAATGGGACATACCAAAGCTGGCAGTCCTAAGGGAGGGCAGTGATCTGCTCCTGAGTCCCCTAGTCTATATGCACCCCTTGGAGTACCCGTCTGCTGAAGGCCGCTTCGGCTGAAGTAAAGGCGTCCAGTTTGTAGTGCCTTATGAATGGGGATGAAGAAGACCATGTTGCTGCTCAACAGATTTCGTCAATGGGGGACTGTGTCACCCACACAGCCATCGTGGCTGCACTTCTGGTGGAGTGGGCTGTCACTCGCCGAGGTAATGGAAGAGCCTGGAGCTCGTATGCCTTTGTAATGCATGCTCAAGTCCACCAGCCCATGGTCGATGGTGTGACCTTGTTGCCCAGTGTAGAGGGCTGGAAGGACACAAACAGGGACTCTGTCTTCCTGAGAGAGGAAGTCCTCTTAATGTAAATGCGGAGGGCCCTCCTAAAGTCCAATGTGTGCCACTTCTTCTCCAGGGCGTGGATGGGGCCCGGGCAGAAGTCTGGCAAAATTATTTCCTGTGCTCTATGGAACAAGGAATTCACCTTGGGAACAAAGTGGGATCCAGCTGCAGGATCACCCTATTTGAGTGGAACATGCACAGGTCCTCCCTTATAGAGAGGACTGCTAGTTCAGAAATCTGTCTAGGCGACGTGATGGCCACAAGGAAGGCTACCTTGCAATTAAGGAAGTACAAGCTGGCCGAACAAAGCGATTCAAAGGGCATAGAGTTAAGAGCTTGCAGGACTTTGGGCAGGTTCCATATAGGGTACCTATGTACCACTGGGGGTTTTAAATTAGTTGCACCCCTAATGAAGCTGCACACAATCGGGTGTTGAGCGAGGGACTCCAAGTCCCCGCATGATAACACTGAGGACAAAGCTGCCACTTGCCTGCGTATGGTATTGGGGGACAGGCCCTTGTCCAGTCCTTCCGGGAGGAACTCCAGAATCTGGGCCACCGACACAGAGGTGGAGTCAATGCCAGCCTTGGAACACCAGCTGCAAAAGGCTTTCCAAGTTGTGTCATAAATCCTGTTGGTGGATGGCCTCCTAGAGGCCTGAATGGTTCATATTATTCTGGAGGAGAAATTGTCGTGGCTCAGAACTCTCCTCTCAAATGCCAGATGGTCAGTTGGAGCCATTGTGGTTCCGGATGGACCAGGGCCCCCTGGCTGAGGGAGATTCTGTCCTGAGGAATCCTCCATGGCCGGGACACTGACGGATTGACCAGATCAGCAAACCATGGTCTTCTGGGCCAGTGGGGGACCAGGAGCAAGATCTCTGCTCTCTCCGCCAGCACTTTCCTGATTACCCCTGGAATGAGGGGAAGAGGTGGAAAGGTGTAGTAGACCTCGGGGGCCCGGACTGCAAAGTGCATTGACCCCCTCCGCCCCCGCTACCACAAACCTGGTATAAAACCTGGATAGCTGGCTGTTGGACAGAGTTGCAAACAGGTCCAGGACTGGGAGACCAAACCATTCTGATAGTTCCTTGAATAGGTTGGGATGCAGGCGCCACTCTGAGTGGTCTACTGTGGTTCAGCTGAGCCAGTCCTTCTGCACATTTTTCACTCCCAAGATGTCTTCTGCCCTCAGGGACAGAAGATGCCTTTCCACCCAGAGGCCCAATTGTTTGGCCTCTTGCATAAGGGGCCTGGAATGGGTACCCCCTTGGCAGTTGATATGGGCCTTGGTGGCCATGTTGTCCGTAAGAATGAGGACAAGCCGGCCTGATACCATGTCCTGGAACTGTTTTAGGGCCAGATGGGCTGCCCTGAGCTCCAGCCAGTTGATGTTGTGCTCCAGGTCTGCCTAAATCCACTGCCCTTGTGTCATCAGGGACTGGAGGTGGGCATCCCAGCCAAAGAGGCTGGCCTTGGTCTCCACCAGAATGGGCTCCAGAGCCTCTCCAAAAAGTTTGCCACCCTTGAAGGGAGCAGAGGCTAGCTTCCATTTATATCTCATATCTGCCTGCCAGTGGCAAAGCCACAGCAGGCGGCAGGCTGTCACCAAGGAGGCAATGGCCCTGGAAGCAAACTTGGCAGCATTCAAGGTGGCATCAGCCAAGAATTCCATCACCACCACCAGCTTGTTAATGGCAATGTGGGAGTGGGGGTCAACAGGTGGAACTCTTGCCTGCATCTGGTGAAGCCAGAGCAAGGAGGTTCTATTAAAATAGGAGGCGGCAGTTGCTGTCTTGACAACCCAGGTCGTCGCCTGATGTGCCTAAACTTTCCTGTTCTCTGTTTTCAGAAAGTCCTCTGTGTTATTGGACAGTATGGTGGAGGATGTTAAGGCCACTACCAGGCCGTCTACTGTTGGTAGTTGTAGTGCCTCAGAGAGGTCCAGGGCCACATTGTAGAATTTTTTCTCACTCCCACGTAGGGGAGGATACACTCCTGAGTTGGTCTACTGTCTCTGGACCATGTCCAGGAATAGTTTAGGTGAGGGAATCTCCTCACTCTCCATAGTCGGTTCTGAGAAGAGTAGCTCTGTCAGGCCTAAAGGTGACTCCGATGTCACTGGGTCAGCCCCCAAGTGGGCTGTGGCTTTTGCTTTGTGTAGTAGTGGCTTAAAAAGGTCCGGGCGAAAAAGCCCTGTGAAGCTGGAGGGTCCGGGGCCATTCCCTCATCCTCTGACAGCATCAGATTCTTTAGATCTTCATCAATGGAGAGGGATTCCCTGCTCTGGATGGATGGAGTCTATGAGTGAGGGTCTTGGAAGGCCGTTCAGTCCCTTTGGGTCAGGGGTGCTAGATGTTAGCTTTGATGAAGGGGGGTGCCAGATGTCACAGAGGCAGTCTGCCATCCTTTCTGCAAGCCTGCAGCAATCCCCTGCACTATGGCCTCTTAGATGAGAGTTCTCATTTGTTCAGAAATTTCGGGCCCCTGGTCTTCCCTTGGGTGGAGTCCTGCCGCTGTGGGAGTAAAGGTAGCTTCGGGCACAGAATATGACCTCTTTGGAGGTGGGTGTCAACCTTTTTCTGATGAAAGCAGATTAGGTATTGGAGCAGAAAATGCCTCATCTCTGTCTAATATTGCCATTAGGGGTTGGGAGGCTTGTTCTCTGGCGCCATCTGGCGACCAGGCTCAGTAGCTGAGAGAGTGCAATTGCTTTGTCTCATTGAGAGGTTCCAACATCTGCATTTCCAAAGCACGGGAAGTGACAGCTTCTCCCCTGGGGGAGCTTCCCTGTCCCTGGCACTTCGCAGCTTTCTCAGCCTTGGCCATCTCTCTGTCTATGGCCTTCTGAGGCTTTCTGGCGTCCTTCTCTTCGGCCTTAGAGACCTTCTTGGCCAATACGGCTTTCACCCTAATTCAGGCTGCTGCTCCTTTAACGGCTGATTTTTGGCCTGAGGAGCTTCCTCTGCTCATCTGGGACTTGACAGGGATACCCCTGTCTTCCCCACTTATGCCCGGCACCTCCTAACTGCTTGAAGGCGCAGGAGCCACCATTTTCAAATTCTGGGCGTTTGTGATAACAAGGCAGGCTTGTTCTGAAAGAACCCTGCTGCTATGGCTTGTATTGCACTAGTTTGCACTTGCCAATAAACAGTATGCCCAGGATTAACTGGGCGACCTAGGCTTCTTGAGTCAGTAAATAGTCACGAATAGTCCCAAAAACCGGTTTTATTTTAAGAGCTATGAATTCTGTTCATTCACAGATAAGTCCCAAATAGTTGTAAAGAGTCCTTTAGGATAAGGCTGATAATGATCCATCTTTATCTCCCTTGACATGCTGCTAAAGACCTAATTGGCAAAGCCACATGGAGTCCAGAATCAAACAGAGTTTCACTTTAAACTGCACAGAATTAACAACATTGCTTCCTGCAAAGACCCACATGCCTTTGCTCTTCTTTTAAGTCTTATGGGAGGGGCCAATCATCTCCAAATCCTACTCCCGAGTCATCCCTTTGGTTTTAATTGTTTTTGCCTTCTGGCAGCTCTGTGCATGCGTGCACTGGGAACAGGCTCCCCATTCCTCTGCCTCGCTGAGGTCCGACTCTGGAGGCTCCAGAAGCAACATATACCTCCCAGATGGCCCTTTCTCTGCCTCCGACACAGAGCCCTCGTGTGAGCCTTCCCCAGATTCCAGGACTGGCCGATGTTCCTCCCAATCCTCCTCACTGTCTGACTCTGCTGCCAGCTCCGCAGGCTGCTGGCGGACCACAACAGGCGCGGGACGGTGCCAGGGACCTCGGCTCTGTCGGTTCTGAGCCGGATTAAGTTTTAGCCCCCTCCGCTTAAATGCGGGAATGGCAAAGACCTTGGCTCTCCATTCGAGCCAGCTAGGTGGCTGTGCCAGATGGACTGGGAAGCCAGCCACTAGTTCGCTCTCCTAGCGAACACTACATGAATCCACTATCTTACTGAGGCTGTTTGAGAATCCAAGGAATTATAGATTGACAGTTGCCTGAAGCCGTTTCACTCAAGCATCTCTGCTGGGCGAAGACTAGGGAGACACATAGGCAAAGGAGGAGTGACCAGAAGATTGACAGACTCAGTCTCCAGGCAGAAAGGCAGAGTTAACCCATTCCTTGGATTCTCTACTCAGCTTACTGGAGAATTAGCATTTAAGTAACATATAACCATCTGAAATTAATGGAGTTTGACAGATATGAGGAAGTTTCTCATATTAGATCCCTACATCTTTCTCCATGGAGCTCCTGTCCATGTTTAAAAATGTTTGCCTTTGCTATCCTTTAATAAAACTGATAACATCCTTAAAAGAAACATGGTCTGTCCAAAACACAAGTACAGAATTAGGTCGTGAGAGTAGTAAAAAAAAAAAAAAACTATTTAATACCAAATTAGTTAAGAATAGATATGATTTCATCACATTTTCCATGCTAAAGTTTCAAGGAAGGAAAACTGAAGACATGCATCCCCATTTCTTATCAATTCTAGAAATGCTTTCAAGAGATGGGATTTCCCCATGCAATTCCTGTTGTCAACAGATGTCAACGTATCAATGTCATATTTTATTTCCCACCCAGGGTGAACAGGAATTATTTACTTGCATAAGATCCTAAATCAGTTTTTCTTCACAACTGTGCTCCAGATTTCCAATTATAATAGAATTAGCTTATATTACTAGGGCCTCACATTACTGTAGAACATATGGCATATTTCTAAATGTGACATAGTTCCAAATTTACAAATGAATTTATCTATATTTTCTATTTGTATCCAAATTAAATGAAACTATAATATGGTATTCATTCACTCCATTACAGCAATCGTTTAGAACACATATGCTAATTGAAGCATGTTAAACCAGTTAAAGAGCTTTATTCTCTTTTGTCAAGCAGCATGAAATAAATACAGATAGTCTTCAACTTACAACTACAATTAGGACTGGAACTAAGCAAGGCGAGTTAGTCACATCCAATTTTATGGGCTTTCTGCCACAGTTGTTATGTGAACTTCATTAAGCAAATCTGCCTTCCCTCATGGCCTTTGGTTGTCATAAACCAGCTGGGAAGATTGCAAATATCAATCATGTGACCCTAAGATGTTCCGTCCAAATTTTGATAATGTGATTGCAAGGACACTGTGATAGATCATTGACATAAGTGTGAAGACTGGTTGGAAATTACTTTTTTTAGCACCATCTTAACTTCAAACACTTGCTAAAATAATGGTCTACCTATATCACCAAAATCAAAGCAAGAAATGAGAGCAGCCCCAATTCCAACTGTTTTAATCAAAATAAATATTATGGGCCTATTTCAAAGTGATAATTGGGAAAAGAAATAATTTAGAATATCTTTATCTGTAAGTTTCAATATTTTCCAATGCAATATTTTCCAATGCTGAACTTTCCAGCTGCTAAAATGCCATCCTTATAAATATGCTTGCTCAAACACTATTCTGACACATAAAGTAGAGAATGAAAAAGAAAACTGCTAGGACCAATTCCTTTTAAGGACAAACAGGTTTATAGCTAACTGTATGAAATATAAGAGGCCAAGGTGCTTAGAAACTTTGTCCTTCTCAAATCCATTATTCTTCTTCATATGGATAGCCAACGCAATACAACATAGAAACTTAAACCTTGTGCAAAGCTATTTCAGACACCACATTCCTTGTCTGTGCAATTAATAGCTTCTTCCTTAAATCTAGTTATAATCAGATTCCATCTACATAAGAATTTATAGCAGTATCTTCTTAGTGTACAGTATAAGAGAAACAAAGAGCATAAAATTCATTTCTATAATACAAAATTCATCAGATATAGGAAACTATTATATCTGGTTATTCATTGCAAACATAGAAATATAAATTTTATCCTCTATGCTGGGGGGGGGGGAGATGCTGTATTTCCTTGCTATAAAGACTATAAAGAAAGTATAGTATAAACTATAAAGTATAAATTTTCTACCTGACAGACTGCTGGGACTATTTTTGTGTTAACTCTTAACTGGCATTTGCTGTTTTAAAAGTCCACTAGACATTTAGAAAGTTGTATCAAATAAAGATAAACATTCTTACTCTGCTATATCAAGATATCCACAGGAAGCAGCCGCATGTAGAGGTATCCAGCCTTCATTGTCAGGTTGATTAATGCTGGCTCCATTTTCCACAAGAAATTTCACCATATCTATGTTATCATCTATGCAAGCCTATAAACAGAGAAAAATGGTTAAAGTTTATACAAGAGATTTGCCAAATATCACTCTAAAAACAGAGAAAAATTAGTTTTGGCTGTCACCAAAGAAGTGAAACAAGCAGTCCTTTACACCTATAGCATATTGATGCATGATGCATGAATTAATCTATGCTTCCTTAATTTGTCCTGATTTTTTAAAAAAGGCATTGCTAGTTCCTGTTGTTTGAAACCTGCCACTTATTTTATATATAACTGACTGGTAATTTCCGTGTTAACTCAATAGCAACTTTAGAAATTTAAAATATCCTGGAAAAAGTCTTCACTTTGTAATATACATGAGAGAGTAAGATTAAATTATCTAAATCCAGACATAAATAAGCTTTATTAATCTATCCATTATGTCTTCTCCTAATATTCTTCACTCTTTGACAAGTTTGCAAGAAACAAAAACCAGATTCTATAACTAATTTTTATTTATTTATTAAATTCACAAAACCCCATCTCACTATCTAAGTAACTCTGGGAGATTCACAGATTTTAAAAGAAAGACATTCGGGTTCAAACCATCACTGAGTAAGAGAAAGCAACACATACTAAAGGACATCATACCAAATCAGTGGCACCCAAGGAAAACAATAAATCTGTGTTCTGAGTCAATTTTCCTCAGGGAATTTAAATCAAATTTAAATTTTAAAGTGAATAAAAAACTTAACTAGCTTTTAAATTTGAATTAGATAATACAATTTAAGGTATTGTTGTGTCTTGTCTTAAAATTTCATCTCTGAAAACCTTCTACTTATGCACCAATGTATTCAGAAAATTCTGAAATTCTATTTTACTTTTTTCCCCTTTATTTGTAAAGAAGATCAACAATATGAGTGTTTGGCAAGTACTTCACCCTATTTTCTAAATTGTTCCAAATCTAAAAAGATTACCAGCTTCCAATGGATTTGGCATTTTTGATTTTTTTGTAAAACAAAACTAATGATTTTGTAGATTTCAGCACAGATATTTAAATATTTTAATGTTAGAGATCTGTGCCCAGACTCTGGTCAACACAATTCTCCAACAATAGCTGCATGTTCCAACTTCTACTACTGTTGGCATTTTCACTGTACTGTGAAATGCACTGATAGACAGATAAACAGGCAGACACAGACTTTCCAAAGGAATTCTTTAACATAACAGACTTATGGCTATCAAAATCAATGCCTGCATAATACATAGCTTAAAAACACACTAAATGAAATTATTTGTTCTTTAGCCCTTCAGTTAAAGGATGTATCCAACAATGCTTTATGCTAAACTGTTATCTTCTAATTGTAATGCCTTTAGGACCCCCCATAAACAGCCTAAAATCAATGGCACACAAACGAACCTATTGCCTCTAGCAATCTCAATGCTTGATTTAGGGAATGAGCAATTCTTTTGAAATAATAACAAAAACTGCTTGTGAAGAAACTATACAATTAATTTACTCAGAGAGAAAAAAAGGCATCAATTTTTTTGCAATTATGCACCCAGAGTTCGTTCTGATAGATGGACAACTATTTTAATTTGCTTGATAAATATTTCATGTTTATTGCCGACTTTTGTTAAAATCAATAAGCTACAGTTTAAAAATTAAGTCATAAGTTCATAAGGCTCCTTACCTTTAAACCATCAATTCAAGACTCAAACTAAACTATATTTTTAATAAACATAGATTTATATTTCACACAACTGACATGTAATTCTTTAGACCAATTTCCCTAATTTTGTTTTCTATTTGTTTGTTTTAAAAGTCTGTAAAAATATCTTTGTCAACATAGCCCAGAAGCTCAGTATGACAATACCTAGTCTTGAAAATCAAAATATGCAAATCTCATTTTAAACACAACTTTCTGGTTTGTTTGGATAATGAAAAACTATGAAGTAATTCTAATCATATCACAAACATGATTTGTATGATGTTCAAATTAAGCTTAGACATCAGGTATTCTGTACATGTAGTCCTCAACTTAAAACCATTCACTTAGCGACCGCTTGAAGCTACAAAGGCATTCAGAAAGTGACTTATGATCTTTTTGCACACTTTTCACATTTACAACCATTGCAACATCCCCATGATCATGTGATCAAAATTTGGACATATGGCAACTGGCATATATTTATGAGGGTTGCTGTGCCTCAGTGTCATGTGATCACCTTTTGTGACCTTCTGGGAAGCAAAGTGAATGGGGAAGGCCGGCTTAATTTAACAATCATGTTACTAACAACTGCAGTGATTCACTTAACAACTGTGGCAAGAATGGCCATAAAATGGAGGAAAACTCACTTAACAACTGTCTTGCTTAGCAACAGAAATTTTGGGTTCAATTGTGGTTGTAAGTTAAGGACTGCCTGTATGTACAGGTAGAAACAAAACTAGGAACATACTTTTAAAGTGGTTCCAAAAAAATCAAGAGATTACATCTATTTAGAAGAAAATACACTATGGTTTTTGCTGTAAGAGGCAGCTGAGTAAATGTCAAAAAAATCCTATTAGAACACTTGAACTTTATATGGGCTTGATCAGAGTCACTTTAATTAATAGCAGGTGTGTACAGACTATTATTTAACATCATTTTGAATGTGATTGGTTAATTCTGAGTACAACCACATCCCTATTTATAAGAGGGTGTGCACTCTTATGCAGCCACATTATTGTATGTTTTTAATTGTTATTTTACCCTTAAAAGATTTCAGTTTGTTTTTCAGCTGATTTGTACATCTTATATGTTATATAAAAGGTGGAAAAAATTCTGAATTGATTTATTTTGGTTTGACCTTTTTACATCTCAAACAACTAGCATTTTAATAAGGGTGTGTAGAGTGTGTAAGGTGTGTTTATATTATCCACTGTAAGCAGAATATTAACTTTTTAAAGGAAGACAAATCTCATCTCACATTATATTGTATTTTAAAATAGAATCCTGATTTAAAGCAAATCTTACTAAATTTCTAAATACTGTACATCCCACATCGAGTAATACGTTGAGAGTCTACTTTGTTTAATCAACATTGTTTATTTTAAATCCTGAAATACTCTGAAAATGAGATTAAAAATCCTGAAGAGGGGGAGAATTAGAAGGCAGGGGGGTAGTATTTTACTAGGCTCACCAAAGTCAACTTTCCACTAAGCAATGACTTAGTTGCACATGAATATAAATGGTCATTCAGTTTGCTATTGGCAGGCCAAAATCACAAAGTTGGAGTTGAGATAAATGGATTAAAAGTCTCCATGCAAAGTGATGTCATTTTCCAAAACTTGGTACTGTGCAGAAACTTTGATACACAACAGTATTATGCATTTAATGTTTATGTGCAATCATAAAATTCTATGTATCTTTATGCCTACATTTTAAATTCTAAACTGCTGGCTGCAGTTCTAATGCAGAAGATTAGAAAACAGATATTATATGGTTAAAGGCAACTGTAATTTCTCCCATTTTGGATGGGTGCCTTCAGTTCACTGCAGTGCAAACTAAGTTGACCATATAAGGCTCTGGGATTCCCATGTAAAATGCTCAAATACATTAACTATATATTTGCTAAAACAAAGTGTGCAGTACGAAAATAGTAATATAATTTAAAAATTTCCAATTTAAAGAACATTTGGAAGTGATCAAAGATGGATAGGGAGCATTAGATTTAAAAGTAGAGGAAGACCCTGTTTCTACATAATACTGTAACAGCAGTACCAGTTTTATCTTATTTTGTGTTCCTTCACTGATGTAGAATTATCTTAATTTAAGGCTTTCTACAGTAAGACTAACTATGAAAGAGAGGTCCATACAGGAAAGGAAAACAGAACTAATCCGCTTAATGCAAAGAACAGGGGACCTGCGGCTGTAAGTCATACAATTTTCCAAACCCTATTACAAGCATTCAATTCAGACCTTGGATAAAAGCTATCTATCTCCCCTAATACCAAATGCCTTAGGAGGGAGGGAGGGAGGGAGGGAGAGAGAAAGAAAGAAAGAAAGAAAGAAAGAAAGAAAGAAAGAAAGAAAGAAAGAAAGAAAGAAAGAAAGAAAGAAAGAAAGAAAGAAAGAAAGAAAGAAAGAAAGAAAGAAAGAAAGAAGGATTTTAGATAGGGAAAAAATCATAATCCCATCTACTGCTTGTTTCAACCTACATATTAGTTAACAGTTAACAAGTTAAATAGGTACAGAAAAATAGAAAAATTTTCTATCACTGACTGTTATTGAATCCTTATATACACTCTCTCAGAAGTTTCTTAAATTGAGACAGGAAATTTTAAAGTTGCAATAATTGAGAAAGTATAAGCCCTTTATATAATGTTCAAAAATTCTGAAAAGCACTAAGTAAATAGAAACTTCTTTCAAAAAAAATTGCCTTGAACTTTAGAATCCTATATTCTTACTAAACATAATCATAACAAAAGTAAGTCTCATGTCACTTAACAGATGACATGCATATTAGGCCTGTGCAGTACATCACTTCTATTTGTGGAACTTCTACAGTTGAATTGAAAGAGCAATTCAATTTAATGCTTGACTCAAAAAAGTGAGGCACTCCACCTCCAACACCACCAATCAAAGTACTGATGCAGGTCACTTCTCTTCAGCGGCTTCTTAACGTGCTGTTAGCTTCTGTAAACATGAATATATGAGAAAAAAATTGGTAAAAACTTGGAAATAGCTGCTTGAATATGTTTGGCTACACCAAGCTATTGGCAAGTATCAGATACTTCGACATTTTATGGAACAACCTCAAAAGACACTGAGATCAAGGTTTCAATCAAATATTCCCCCAAGACTGCACTCAATTTGTATTTATGTCATAAATATACTCCATTCGATTAAATGAAAATCCATTGGGATCCCCCCCACCCCAATCATCTTAGTTGTGGTTAAGTCTTTTGTAGCCATGATGACAAAGAGTATTGTTCTTCAACAGTTAATAATCACAGAAGCTTTACAGAATGCTATCCCACTTCTTGCTATATTTGATAGTGTGCAAGTTTTAGATTCCATACCAATAGTGTAATCGTGACAGCTTTATGCAGATAGTTTTATATATCAAATAGCAAGTTGTGGTTGCAAATGGCCTATATAGTTTGAAATCTGAAGCTGTTGTCAATGTTGTCTTAGAATTTAAGTTGATATTTTGTCAAAATGACCCCATGTTCATCATGTTAATGCAAATGATAAAACACACTTAACAGTGCAAGACACTTTAAAAAATAGGATCAGAAGTCAAAAATCCTATACAAGACTCCACTAGGTTCACAAAGATTACTGTGTGTGAACCAGGAAATATAAGGATTCTATTTTTCAATCCCAAAAGATAAAAGTCTTCAGTGTTGGCAGATGCAATGGTACATAATGTAGCACAGAAGTATTCAGCGATATAACACTGAATCCACCTATATGGATACAGAACTATGGATTCTGTAACAACTGTTTATCCAGTTTATTTCATATTCTATCTCTAGAGCTTTTAGATATTTTTATAACTTTTTATATTTTCTGGGTCATGGGCAGTTTGAGAGAAAATATCAATGGTATCACAAAATGCCAACAATTTATAAAAACTGCCATGAAGACATGATTGTCACAAATAAGTTATAATTATGCTAAAAGCCTAGAAACCAGAAATAAAAGGCTAAAGGAGGGGTATAAAACCCACAAATCAAACTGACCCTTTGAACTCAGTTTTCGCTTTTATTCAGAATAAATTTTACAAACATCTCTCTTTTCCAATAATAAAATTGCACACTAAGCACATATGTCCAGCTATTTTCTTAAACAAAACTTTTTACACACAGTACCATAAGTATTCCTCTCACATCAAGAACGTAGCAATAGCACATAGTTTTAGGTACCATTCCATAATGTTTTACAGGACCCTCTGAGCAGTTAGAATGTCAGCATATTGCCCCCAACAATCTGTGTCCTCATTTTATTGACCCTGGAAGGATGGATTGAATTGAATCAACCTTGAGGCAGTCAGGATTGAACTGGCTGTGGGCAGAGTCAGCCTGCAATACTGCATTCTAACCACTGAGCCACCAGTGGGGGGGAAAGAGATCTGTCTTTTTTTTCCCTATTACCAGTATTAGGCATAGGCAAAATGATTTACCTCTTATATCTCCATTCCTGCAGCTATAAATATTTTAAAAGAAAGGATCAGGTTTTTGTCATATTTGTTTGTCATATTTGCCTTATTTGTTAGGGGCATATAAATCCAGAGATATTCAAATATTCAAAGAAAGAATGCAGCCTGCTAAAGTCTAGTACTAAAGGCACTAGACTTTACAGTTTACAGGGATCAAAGAGTTGCCCTTTGGACTACCATCCTAGGAAAAGCCTCATTGGATTAAAGAGCTACAAACACATAGACACATGCTTCATTTTCATACACCTGATCTGAAGCAATGCATAGACTTATTCTACTTCCAAAAGATTTTTTTATAATGAAATTAAAATCTGACTTGTCAAAAAGTAGCATGAAATCATTCATTCATTCATTCATTCATTCTTTCATTCATTCATTCATTCAGCAATCAAATTTATATGGCCACCTATCTCATAAAGTGATTCTGGGTGGCATATAACAATTGGATTAAACAATAAATATATGAAACCAATCATTGAAAAGTCATAATTAAAAATATAATCATCAGATATAGAATGGAATAAATGAAACACTATGATAGAACCATCTTATAATTAATTCTAAATAACTCTAAATGTTGAATATAATGAATGTTATCAATAAAATTGTTTTCAGCTCCATTAGTGAATTTATTTAGATCAGGCCTGTCAAACTGGCGGCCCGCAGGCCAGATGCATGACGCACAGGCCACACCCATTCCAGCTCCGCAAAGGCAAAAAAATGTCACAATATGTGACGCAATCAAGTTTGATACTCGTAATTTAGATCAATGCTTTTTTAAAAAATTGCTAATTGTTCCCTAGCAGAATTTTAAAACTAGAAAATATACACTTATTTTGTGTACCTTAATCAAGAGTTCAGGAGTACTTTTACATTATGAATTTGCTAAAATATATTCTATGCATAGTGATGCAAAAGTGGACACGGCTGAATCAAAAAAATTACTTCCAACTCATAAAAGCAAGCTTTTTGATTGTTTGTTTGTTTCAGCTTACATAAATGTATTATTCATAATAAATGTCTTTCGCTAATGTCATCAATCAGTGCAGATTTAATAATATTTTCATTATTAAGAGTCACTTTGTTTGGGAATCTGAAACTGCACCTAGCAGAGTGATAATGCAAAATATTTGACTGAAGACTATGTCAAATACGTGACTATTTATTTATTTATTTATTTATTGGTTCGATTTATATTCCGCCCTTCTCTGGAGACTCAGGGCGGTTTACAATGTGTTAAACAATAGTCTTCATACTTTTTGTATATACCTGCTTAGTAGGGCTTTCACCCCCCTCCCCCAGTGGTGTTCTTTTTTATACAAAGTCAGCTTATTGCCCCCACAAACCAGGTCCTCATTTTACCTACCTTGAAAGGATAGAAGGCTGAGTCAACCTTGATCCTGGTGAGATTTGAACTTCCAATAATTGCAGGCAGCTGGTGCTATTTAACAGCACTTTAGTCTGCTGCACCACCAAGGCTTTTGACTAGAGCCAAACTTGCCTACTTTTCTTTGTATTTGCTTTATTTGTTAGACGCTGCAGTTCTCATAGGTTTCCCCACTGAAATGATGGCAAAAAGCATGTGCTTATTTTCAGGAACAAACATACAAGAAAATTCTGAAGACTGGGGGGGCGGAGGGCAACCAACCCTGACCCATAATTTTGTAATCATCTTGTTTTCTTCATTTTACGTTATATTAATTAATTAATTAATTAATTAATTAATTACATGTATTTATATGCCGCCATTCTCCCAAAGGACTCAGGGCAGCGAACACAAGTTAAGAAACAAGTACAATAAAATCATAATTTAATCCAAATAATTAATTAGTATAAATAATAAAGCCCGGAATCAGTCTCAGCCTATTTGTTTGAAAAGCCAAGTCTTCAAGTCCCGACGGAAGGAGCGGAGATCAGGAGCCATCCGGAGCTCAGTAGGTAATTCATTCCAGCACCCACAGAGAACGCCCTACCCTGGGCACAGCAAGGTGACATTGGCTCGCCGTGGGAACCCTGAGGAGAGCGGCCCTATGTGAGCAAACAGGACGGTGAGAGGCAGGCAGGAGAAGGTCATGCAAATATCCCGGACCTAAGTCATGAAGGGCCTTATAGGTGAGGACCAGCACCTTAAAGCGGACCCGGAGAACCACTGGTAACCAGTGCAGCTCACGCAGGAGGGGTGTTATATGGGAGTAACGAGGGGCTCCCATAACAACCCGTGCAGCTGCATTCTGGATCAGCTGGAGTCTCCGGGTGCATCTCAGGGGCAGGCCCATGTAGAGGAAATTGCAGTAATCCAAGCGGGAAGTAACCAGGCATGAGTGACTGTGCGAAGGTCATCTCAGTCCAGGAAAGGGAGCAACTGGTGCACCAGGTGAACCTGTGTGAAGGCCCCCCTAGTCACGGCCGTTAGATGGTCTTCTAGGGATAGCCGAGCATCCAGGAGGACACCCAAGTTGCGAGCCCTATCAACGGGTGCAAGTTTTTCCCCATCTATCAAAAGTGATGGAGCCTCTGAAACCCGAGATGCCGGCATCCACAGCCACTCAGTTTTAGAGGGATTGAGTTTGAGTCTGTTTCTGCCCATCCAGGCCCGTACCTCCTCCAGGCAACAGGACATCACGGAAAGGGCATCTCTGGGGTGGTCTGGGGTGGAGATGTATAATTGGGTATCATCAGCATATTGATAATATCTCACCCCAAAGCAATGAATGATCTCACCCAGTGGCTTCATATAGATGTTAAAGAGCAGGGGGGAGAGAACCGACCCCTGAGGCACCCCACAATTAAGGGGCCTCGGGGTGGATCTCTGCCCTCCTGCCCATACAAACTGAAAGCAACCCGAGAGGTAGGAGGAAAACCACTGTAAGACAGTGCCCCCCACCCCTAACCCCACAAGTCGCTGCAGTAGAATACCATGGTTGATGGTATCAAAAGCCGCTGAGAGGTCAAGTTGGACCAGGATGGAGGAACAAACCCCATCCCGAGCCCGCCAGAGATCATTCACCAGAGCGACCAATGCCGTTTCTGTGCTGTGACCGTGTCGGAAGCATGATTGGTACGGGTCAAGGTATTCCGTTTCCTCCAGGAATTGTGGGAGCTGTTGAGCCACTACAGTCTCAACAACCTTTGCGATGAAGCCACTGTATATACAACCACTGTAATGTGGTTAGTTAAAAATAATTCACTAAATGTAATGGCATGCTGGCAAAAATAGGTTAAGAGCAAATTAAAGGTGTTTCTTCTTTTTACTATATTACACTACCATTATCTGTAAGACTACATTATTGAACAATTTCACTGATTTATATATAATTATGCTATTATTTGAATGCAGTTACTATGTTGATTTATCTATTTATTGATATCCATGCTATTTTACAGACTATATATATTACATAATTATTTAACTCAGAAAAAATAGAGTATTAGCCTTACCTGAACGCTTCTTCTCATCGTGCTAAAGGATAATACAATTCATGGGTGGTTCCTCTACTTCCTTGCTTGAAGCTGGGTCAATCATTTCTTTAGTCCCGCCTCCTTCTACTGCACCTCCCCAGTTTTGACGAAGGCTGATTGATTGACTTTCGGAGTTCTTTGGTTCTATTACTGATCACTTCCAGACCAAGGATCTGACTGTCTTCAGGGTGGGATTGTATTATCCTTCAGCACGACAAGAAGCAGTGTTCAAGAAAGACCAATGCTCTTTCTCCATCGTGCTGATTGGATAATACAATTCATGGGACATACCAAAGCTGGCTGTCCTAAGGGTGGGGCAAAGTCTGGTCCTGGGTCCCTACCACCGTATGTACTCACTGAAGTACTCTTCTGGCAAAGGCTGCCTCTGCTGATGCGAAAGCGCCCAGCTTGTAGTGTCTGATGAATGGTGATGGAGAAGACCACGTTGCCGCTTTACAGATGTCCTTGATGGAAGTCTGAGTATTCCACGCCACCGTTGTAGCCGCGCTCCTCATTGAGTGGGCCGTCACTCATCCGGGCAGTGGCAATGACTGCAGTTCATAGGTCTTAGTGATGCATGCTCGAATCCACCAACCTATTGTAGATGGTGAAATCTTGTTGCCCAATGAGCTTGGCCTAATTGAAACGAACATTGATTCTGTCTTCTTCATAGAAGCCGTTTTCTTTAGATAGATGCGTATCGTCCTTCTAACGTCCAAGAAGTGCCACTTCTTTTCTAACTTATGTCCCGGCTTAGGACAGAAATCCGGTAGTACTATCTCCTGTGCCCTGTGGAAAGTGGAGTTCACCTTCGGTAGGAAAGTGGGATCTAGTCGTAACGCTACCCTATTTGGATGAAAAATACATAGATCCTCTTTTATGGACAGGGCTGCCAGTTCAGATATTTGTCTGGCGGAAATAATTGCCACAAGGAAGACTACTTTCCAGGTGAGGACGTTTAAGCTGGTGGAGCTTAATGGTTCGAATGGTTCTACCATTAATCTTATCAGGACCTTTGTCAGGTCCCATGTTGGATATCTATGAACCATTGGGGGTTTTAGATTAGTTGCTCCTCTGAGGAAGCTGCGCACAAGTGGGTGCTGGGTGATGGACCCCAACCTCCCGCTGCCCAAGACTGATGCTATCGCCGCTACCTGTCTACGTAAGGTATTGGGAGACAGGCCTTTGTCCAGGCCTTCCTGTAGGAATACTAGAATTTGTATCACTGATGCTGTGGTTGGTTCGATATGTATCTTATCACACCAATCACAGAATTCTCTCCATGTGGCATCGTAGACCCTGTTGGTTGAAGGCCTTCTAGAGGCCTGTATTGTCTGAATAACCTTGGTGGGGCACTTGAACTGACCCAATCTAGCCCGTTCAAGTGCCAGATGGTCAGTTGAAGCCACTGCTGTTGTGGGTGTAGTAGATCCCCCTGGATGAGAGATACTCTGTCCATGGGGATCCTCCATGGCCATCAACAGGTTGACCAGATCTGCGAACCACGGCCGTCTGGGCCAGTGTGGCACTATGAGCAGGACCTCTGCCCTCTCCTCCATTACCTTCCTGATCACTTTCAGAATCAATGGTAGTGGTGGAAATGCATATAACAGTCCCCTTGGCCATGGGCTGTGGAGAGCATTGGCTCTTTCTGCTCCTGATGTTGGGAATCTTGTGTAGAACCTTGGTAGCTGCATGTTCGTTTTGGATGCAAAAAGATCCAGGACTGGACTCCCAAAACTTTCCGCCAACTCCTTGAAAGGTCGGGATGTAGGCGCCACTCTGAGCGGTCGAGTCTTGTTCTGCTGAGCCAGTCTGCCTGCATGTTTGCTGACCCCGAGATGTGTTCTGCTCTGAGCGAAAGGATATGCTTTTCCATCCAGAGGCCCAGATGTTCTGCTTCTTGCATGACAGCCTTGGAATGTGTCACCCCGATAGTTTATGTGGGCCTTTGTGGCCACGTTGTCTATCAAGATGAGGATGTGCCGACCGATTGCAACCCTCTGGAATCGTTTTAGTGCCAGGTGAGTCGCCCTGAGTTCCAGCCAGTTGATGTTGTTCTTGAGGTCCACTGGGGACTACTGACCCTGTGCTATCTGGCACTGGCAATGTGCCCCCCAACTGAATAGGCCGGTGTCTGTTGTGATGGTCAGGCAATTCGGCTCCTTGAAGCCACACTCCCTGGTTATGGCCTGTGACCTCCACCACCAAAGTGATTGCTTCACCCTTGGTGGGACCCACACCCTAATCCTGGTGTTGCTCCTGCCTGATCTCTGATGTGGTAGGAGGAACCATCGCAATGACCTTGCATGCAAGCAAGCCCAGGGCACGATTGCTATGAAAGACACTATTTTGCCTAGGAGCTGCAGGAGCAGATCCAAAGACACTGTTCGGCTGTTAGGATCTGATCCGCCAGTGCTTTTATGCTGGTTTGGCGATCCTGTGACAAATACATCTTGCCTGAGGTGGTATCTATGACTGCTCCCAAATGTAGCAGTCACTTGGTTGAAGTCAGTTGGCTCTTGTCGAAGTTGACGTTGATTCTATGGACTTGCCAAATAGCTTGTCCCCCTTGACTGGGGCAGAAGCCAGCTTCCACTTATGTTTTATATCTGCCTGCCAATGGCGGAGCCAAACCAAGCATCTTACAGCTACCTACTCTGCGATGGCTTTGGAAGCGTACTTAGCGCCATTGAGAGTGGCATCTGCTATAAGTTCCAGTGTTCGTATGGGAAGGAAAAAAGGCAAGAATTAAATTAAGTATACTGCAGGATGATAGGACCAGAGGTGGATTTGGATTACCAGCATGGAAACATATTATAAAGCAACAAGTTTGACATGGATTAGGGAATGGGTGAATTTGAAAAATCAAAGATTGCTAACCTTGGAGGGACACAATTTGATGATGGGGTGGCACGCCTTCTTATGGAACACCAGGAACAAAACACATAGGTATTTTTGTAATCATATTTTAAGAGATTCATTAATTCATACATGGCAAGAAATCAAAAGTAAACACTATATGAAAGTTCCTGGATGATTATCCACAATGGAGGCAATGACACACCCCAATACCATGGCAATTCAAAAAATGGTAAGATATAATGAAATATTAGATCCCCAGGGAATATTTAAAACACAAGAAGAACTCAGAGAGCAAGGAATTCAGATAGACTGGTGGCCCTATTTACAGAAAAAAAAACAAGATACAAAAAAGACCAAGAGGAAGGAGGAATTGAATTAAAACCAAATTGATTGGATAAACTTTTAGAAGCCACGGAGGAAAAATTGATTTCAAAAATTTATAAATATTTATTGGAATTTGATTTGGCAGAAGAATTAGTAAAGGGACAAATGATAGCATGGGCAAGAAACATCAGACATAACATAGAACTGGAGGACTGGGAAAGAGTGTGGAAAAATAATTATATTATGACAAAATCAGTGGTCTATAAAGAGAACCAGTATAAAATATGGTATAGATGATATCTGGCCCCTTCGAGGTTAGCAAAAATGTATTTGAACTTAAGTCCAACTTGCTGGAAATGCAAGCAGGCACAGGGCACTTTTTTTCATGTTTGGTGGCTTTGCCCAAAAATTAGGAAGTATTGGGGAAAAATAAGGATTTGGCTAATAGAAATAACATCAGAAAAAATAGAACTTAAACCAGAAATTTTTTTATTAGGGATGATTAAAGAAAATTATAAGAAAGAAATAAAGTATTTAATACTACATATAGCCACTGCAGCCAGATTGGTGCTAGCTCAATTTTGGAAAACTGATCAACTGCCAACAGATCAACTAATAATTCAAAAAATCTATAATTGTGTAGAAATGGATAAATTAACATTCGAATTGAAAGATAAGGCAGACTCAAAATATTGTACAGTATGGAATATATGGTATGATTGGATAACTAGGAGAAATGAGGGTAAATGCAAAATTCTGAATGATAACAAAAATTTTTAAAAAAACGCACCGTCAATAAGATAACGGATATGTGACTAGTCACTTTTTCTTTTTATGTAGTGTTGTTTATATTGATATAGATGTTTTGTATACACATGGTGTATTATTTTGCTTTTATGTTTAATAGAGTTTGTTTTTTAAAATTAAAAAAAAGTTCCAGTGTCACTATTACTTTGTTAAAGTCCTGTTGTGATCGGAGATCACCAGGTGGTGCCTTGTCCTGCATCTCCTGAAGCCATATCAAAGCAGCTCTGCTGAAAAATGAGGCAGTTGTGGTAGCTTTGACTGCCCATGCTGCTGCTTGGTGAACCTTATGAAGGGTCTGCTCCGCCTTCTTGTCCTCTCTTTTCAAGCTCTCCTCTGCCTCATTGGCTAGGATAGTTGAGAATGTTGAGGCAGCCACTGGGCCACCAATTGTTGGAGGTTGTAGAGACTGCAAATTCCGGCTCTACGTTATACATCTTTTCGTTCCCACTTGGCATTGGGAAAATCACTGGTTGGACCATTTGCCCATGCACCACCTCTCTGAACAGATCAGGAGAAGGAACAGTCTCACATTCCACCATTGGGCTTGCAAAAAGCCTATCCTTTGGATCTGTCATGGATGGTTTTACCCTAGATGCCATCGGGTCAGTGCCCATGCCAGTTATTGCCTTGACCTTGCTTAGCAATAGCTTAAACAGACTTGTTCGAAACACACCATTAAATGTTGTGGCATCTTCCAGTTTCCTCTTCATCAGAGAATTCTGTCTCCTTTTGTTCCTCCTTTCCTGAAATTTAAGCTTCACTAGGAGTGGATGAGATGCAGGAGTTAAATCTTTGTAACGCCAGGCCCCCTTTTTGCCTCCCTGCTGGCAAGGGGTGATCCTGTTCTGATATTCTCTCCACATTTATATGGCTGGTCTGATCCTCCTGCTCAGACATGACCTGCGTTAAAGCCTCTGATATTAGATTAGATCTGATATCTTATTCATAAGTGCAGGAGATCTAGCTCCTGCAGTTGTGGGAGTGTATGTTGCCTCTGGTGCCAGTCTCATCCTCTTTGGATGAGGTTGCCACTGATTTCCAAAATCCTGAAACTTTCCTTGCAATCCAATGATTCATCCTCTCCCAAACAAAGGATTGTTTGGTTTGATTGCTCACCAGCTCCCTCTGGTGTTGCCGTTCTGGGACTAATGCCTTGCTGCTCTATCTCTATTGGCTGAAATACTGAAGAGCGGGAAATCCCATTTCGCTCCACCTCCTTTTCAGCTCTTGCAAAACTTTTCTCAATGGCTTTATGCCTCCTTAAAGCCTCTTTTTCCTCAGCTTTGGAGTACTTACTGGAAAACAGAAGTTTTCCTCTTATCTCTAGTGTAGCTACTTTTGCAGCCACTCTGGGCCCTTCTGAGCTCATTTCTTGGGCTGGGCTTAGAGCAGGGAATCCTTGCTCCTCCCCACTTACCCCTGTGTTGTGGCCCATCAGTGGCTGGTGCAGCTGGTGGCTGATTCCGACAGTGAGGAGGCTGGTGTGGTGCTGCGCCAGCAGCCTGTGCAGCTGGCACTTGAGTCGGACAATGAGGAGACTGGAGAAGATCTGGTGCCAGGGGCGGGGATTCAGCCAGGGCCTTCAGAACCTCCAGAAGCTCCCTTAAGTGAAGAGGACGAAGAGAAGGAGCCTCTTCTTGATGCACGGGCACGCAGATCTGCCAAAAATGCAGGAGTGGCTCCTCAGGAGGAGGTCTCCTCGAGAGTAAGGCTTAGGGCTAATTGGCCACTCCCTTAGCCTATTTAAGGAGGAACGCCGACTGAAGCAATTTGCAGGGAACAACTCCGTTCACATACCTTTGTGTCTTGTCTTGCTTATCATATCAGCTTCCTGCAAATTGCTTCTGGGCATTCTGCCAACCACAGTAAGCTTTCAGTATTATTCTTTGAATTCTTGGCGGCTGTTAATGCAGTTAATTAACAGCCGTTGTTGTAAAAAACTGGTTTATTTAGTAAACTAAGGTTTGAACAGACTTTGTGTGTGCTGCGTTCTTTGGGGTCCATAGCTGGGGCAGAACACCCTGTCTCAAAGTAATCCTCCATGTTTGTCCCCTTTGTTCCTGAGAGACAAGCAGATTCACCCACGCAGGAGCTTTGCTGCACCGTCCTTGTTTCTATGGCTGTTAACAAATGTACTCAGCCTAAACTGAGCAGCGACTCTAGGTCCTTTATTATTCAAATGATGTCCTGGGGCCTCAGCTTTTCAGTTTAAAGCTGTAGTAGACAGAGCTGATGCTTTTAAGGGATCGCTGCCGGACAGCTCCCCCACCCCCATGGCTGCAGAGACAGCCCGGTCTTTTTACTCACAGTTCTGCTACCATTAATTTTGCTTCTATTAGTTGGATCCTGGTCTAAAACTTTTTTTTACCTCTGAAGCACTTCTCCTTGCTGCTTCTTGCATGAAAGCTGAGTCAAAAAACTGGGGAGGAGCAGTAGAAGGAGGTGGGACTAAAGAAATGATTGACTCAACTTCAAGCAAGGAAGTAGAGGAACAACCTATGAATTGTATTATCCAATCAGCACGAGGGAAAATAATAGTTTCTCAGGAAATGGCTCCATCTCTTTAGCTGCTCTACTCCTATTACAGGGTCTCATATTATTTCATGAATTACTATGTAAAATCATAATTATTATGCTTGAGGTTTGCAAAAAAAAAAACCTTTCTTAAAGGAGTTTAATTACGATCCCCACCCCAACTGCAAAAAATGCAACACTGGATTAGAAAAGTATATGAATGTCACAGGTCAGAAATTATAAATTTCTGATATAAATTTCTAGTACTGGAAAAGATGAAAAAGATGTGAAAGCTGAGTGCTCACACAATCAAGTAAGAATTCATTTTTGATTTTATATGTTTAGAATTCATTTTGCCTATCAAACTTCATTTTTACATGTCTACAGTGCTTCCAATGGTACAATGTGCATTTTAATAATCTTTCTTTCCTTCCTTCCTTCCAAATAATCTCTACACCTTACTCATTTTAAAAAATAAGAAACAGCTGGGAACTGTTCTTCCAGTGTATAAAACAAACCCATATGTAAGTTTGGCTAGAAATGAACATACCAATTAACTAGCCAAAAGTTTAGTTGATGATCTTATTTAAAAAGTGCTTATTCATAAATTTTGAATATCAAATACTTATTAGAATTTAGACAGACTTCTATAAAACAATTCCAAGTTAAATATATCTTATCTCTAAATTGGTAAAGTACTAAGTATCTGTTAGTGAAACTGTCGTTTAAAAAAAAAAAAATCCCAAAAGGTGACAATGGCAAACCACTTCCACATCACTGCCAAAAAGCCTAAATGGATATGTCCATAAACCATCCGGTTGAAGATGACTTGGAGTCATTATCATTTCATGTCTTTAATATAAACAAGATAAAGACAATCAAATGAATATTAAATTACCTTTACATTTAAATTAGTTACATCCCTTCAGAATAAAACTATCTTATTCTGAGAACTATAATTGCAACAATATGTGTGGCATCACTGAGAAAGCCTGGACTAGTCAGGTTGTATCAGCCAATTCACACTAGAAGCATACTATAAATATATACTGTAGTTTGAAGCACTTGTAAATCAGCATTCCTTAGTTTGCGTGCCCTCTAGAAGTGTTGGATTGTAATTCCAATCATCCTCCACCATGTGCTTGAGAATCTATCTCTTAATTGATAAAATGGCTGGAGTGAATGTACTGTATCGTAGTAGCCTCATTACTATCCAAATATAGTCTTAAGAATTTATAATAAGTCTTGACATCTTCAGCATGCCATGTAATATTTTTTTAAAAATAAGAGAAGAGCTCCCAATGACTTGAAGGTCAGGGAAACTTAGGATAGATCCTCCCAAGTTGACCAGGCTGTTGTAGTGGTAGGAAGTCTGGCTTGCAAGATTCTGTTAATATAGCCTTAGAAATTAGCTCATCTAGTCGTATTTCCTATCTGGTTTACCAGGGATGGCTGGACAACCAGAGAAGCAAATCCATTTGTAAGCAGTGTTTAAAGCACTGGACATTATCTAAGAATCCCTACAAAGTTAATTACATGAGAAACTTCCTTTTAAATCTTAGTTTCATCACTGTAGGTAATCCTCAACTTGTGACCATTGAATGTTACAACAGATCTCGAAAAGGAGACTTATGAGCCAGATTTGAAGTTCTCATGTCCAGGGACCAACCATATTGCATTTATGACCATTTGCAGCATGTTGTAAGCAGATGGATGCAGTTTCCAGCAAAAAAACTCCCATAGCGAACAATGAGTTTACTTAATGATCATTGCCTTCACTTAATGATTTCTATAAAATCATTGTAAAATTGGGCATGATTAGGGTTAGGGTCACATAGTCACACATTTTACAAATGTCACAACTTACTACCAAAATGGCGGGCTCACTTACAGTAGTAAGTCAAGGACAACTTGTTTCTCAACCTTGGAACACCCTTCCAGGAAAGACAGCATCACAGATGGTAAAGACTGTTTGGCTAGATAAGTCAGCATGATGAACATTTAATTGGTTGTTTATGGCGTGCTTAATTTATAGGTGGTTGTCTTAAAGAGTAGCTGAGTTTCTGAATTAATTTGCCCACATCTGAGAATGTATGCTGAAGACATTTTCAGAAAATGTATTTAATATTGCATATATCAGAATTAAGAATCCAAACACATTAAGTTTCTTTGACAATTGACTCAGTATTTGTTTTATATAAATTGCTTCATTTATTCCAATATTCAATAAAATAAATGATTTATTTCTTTATGACTGGACTGATGTTCAAAAACAAATAATTACTTGCAGCAAGACTGATGATCAGGTCCTCACCTTGTTATTCTGACATATATTGAAGCAACTACTAAATGAGGTATTTTAGAGTTCTTTTCAGTGACTGATCCTTTAAAATATGGATTTCACCTGTTTAAAAAACTTCAATAATGTATAAGGATTAAAAGTCTATTATGAATTCCAATTGAAATTATTGACTAGACAAATAAAAGGCAATGGCATCTCAATTTTTACTTTACCATCATAAATATTGAGCTACATTGTTGATGTTAGATGACAGAGCAGTATTTTGTTTTTCATCACCAGTAAAATTTTAACCAAATATTAGCGCCTGATTTTACACTACTTTACGTAGCATTAAATAACACAAAAATGGAAAGAACATTGAATAATATGAATACTAAAAAGATAAGAATAAGATACATTTTCAGGTATAAATAAAGTCTATACTCTCAGACAGAATTTTTTTTTTGTTTGCCACCTTGAATGATAAGATCACTTTAGCAGCCTGCATGCTAGGGTTAAAACTACTACTACAAAAGTAATACCAAATTCACTGGAGAGGGAAATCAGCTCAAAATACATTTTAACAATCAAAAACAGCCGTAAAGCCAAATTTTTACATCTCGATGAAAGCTCCAAAAAGACACAACCATATGAACCTCAAGGCAACACGGTTCCAAATAGAAGGCACAGCTACAGAGATGGACTTCATGGATAAGACCTAAAGCAGACCAACTCTTCTAGACTTTATTGGACAAGCAGGAATAACATGAAAACGGACGTTATCTTACCTGAATGTCCCTTCTATGCACACTGCTGGAGAATCCAAAGCGTGGGTTATTCAATGTCTATTAGCCAGAGACTGAGTGAGTGTTTCTTTAAATTTCTTCGGCCACGCCTCCCACGCTCGGCTGAGCCTCAGTTTTGTTCATGAAGGCGCAGATCCTGGAGAACATGCAGAAAAAGGCCATCCGGAAAGGAGAAAAAGCCTGACCTGGTAGGGTTGGATTCTCCAGCAGCGCGCATAGAAGGGATGTTCAGGTAAGACAACATCCGTTCTCCAGTGCTCTGTTTGGAGAATCCAAAGCGTGGGATATACCCAAGCAAGTTCTAAAAAGGGAGAGAAGCTGGCGGGGTGGCCTCCCGGGTGGCCGAAGCAGAGCGGACCGCTTACAGCACACATCGTCCGAAGGATGCCTCAGCCGAGGCAAAGGAGTCGACCTTGTAATGGTGGATGAACGGTGTCAACGAAGTCCAGATGGCCGCCCTGCAAATGTCAGTCACAGAAGCTTGGGTGCCCCATGCCGCTGTGGTAGAAGCACTCCTCATCGAGTGGGGTCAAATTCATCCTGGTAGAGGTTTGTTCTTAAGGGCATAAACCTTGCAAATACACGCCTTTAGCCAGTGGCCGATTGTAGAGGAAGAAACTTTCCTGCCCATTGATGCAGGGAGGAAGGAGACAAAGAGCACCTCAGATTTTCGAAAAGGCGCGGTCCGTTTAATGTACCTGCGGAGGGCCCTCCTAACGTCCACGATATGTCATTGGGCTTCCAGATGATGCCTCAGGCCCGGGCAGAAATCAGGTAACACCAGTTCCTGGGTGTGATGATAGAAGGTGTTGACCTTGGGCAGAAAGGAGGGATCCATCTGCAGGATAACTCTGTTCGAATGGAAGATATAGAGATCGTCTCTGACAGACAGGGCAGCAATCTCAGAAATGCGTTGTGCAGAGGTGATCGCCACCAGAAAGGTGACTTTGAGTGTCAAGAGGCGAAGGCTGATGGCCCCCAACGGTTCAAAGGGGGGGGAAACATGAGTGCTTGAAGGACCGGGGAAAGGTCCCTTGTCAGGTAGCGATGGACAACAGGAGGACACAGGTTGGCTGCCGCTTTCAGGAAGCCTCGAATCTTCGAGTCTTGGGAGAGGGGACGATCGTCGTCATCGGACCGGACAGTGTTCAAGGCCGCAACCTGCCTGCGAAGCGTGTTCAGGGCGAGACCCTTGTCCAAACCGTCTTGAAGAAATTTGAGCACCTCAGACACAGAAGCCGAAATTGGGTCGATGTGCACTCTAGAACACCAAAAACAGAACGACCTCCAGGTGGCGTTATAGATCCGGTTCATAGAGGCGTGTCTAGAAGCTTGAATCGTGCATATCACCCAACCCGAGAGATTGTCCTTCCTTAGGAGGATCCTCTCAAATGCCAGACAGTCAACTGGAACCACTGAGGCTCTGGATGCAGTATGACCCCCTGGCTAAGAGTAATCCTGTCCCATGGATCCTCCAGGGATGTGCGACAGATTCACCAGATCCACATACCAGGGTCGCCACAGCCAATGGGGGTGACCAGCAGGACATCCGCTCTCTCCGCCAAGATCTTGTGAATCAGTCTCGGGATGAGCGGAAGAGGCGAAAAGGCATAGAGCAGCCCCGGAGGCCAGGGGCTGCGGAGAGCATCGACCCCTTCTGCTTCCGGGCATGGGAACTGGGAAAGGGAGGCGGTTGAGTGTTGTTGGGGTGTGCAAAAAGATCGAGAATCGGATGTCCGAAGCAGTTCGCAGAAGAGGGCAGGATGGAAATGCCATTCTGATTGATCTATTCGGGTTCTGCTCAGCCAATCGGCCCCGGACATTGGTTGATCAGGAGATGTGTTGTGCCGTGAGAGATGATGTGTCTCTCCGCCCAGGTTAGTAGCTTCGCTGACTTGTTCATAAGTGGTTTGGACCGAGTGCCCCCTTCACGGTTCACATGTGCTTTCGTGGTCACATTGTCTGTCAGGACAAGCACTTGGTGGCTTGCCATGGCGGACTGGAAATGGCGCAGGGCAAGGTGGACTGCCCGCAGGTCCAGCCAATTGATATTGTTCTGGAGATCTGGAGACCAATGACCTTGAGCTACGCGGGAGAGAAGATGTGCGCCCCAACCCAACAAGCTCGCATCTGTTGTCATGGTGATACGTTGTGGTTCTTGGAAAATGCATCCCTTCCTTAAGGCCGCCGAGGTCCACCAGCAGAATGACAGGCGGACCGCCGCCGGAAGCTGTACCTGGATTCTGGAGTTGCTGTGACAGGACTTCTGCTATGGGAGCAGGTACCGTTGCAATGGTCAGGCATGAAAACGAGCCCACAGGACTACTGAAATGCACGAAATCATTTTCCCGAGCAACCGAGACAGGAGAAGCAGAGGGACCAACCTGAGGGAGAGAATCTGGGATATTAAGGTCGTTATGCTGAGACACCGATCCGGAGACAGGAAAACCTGACCTTTTCTAGAGCCTATCACGGCTCCCAGATGGAGAATGCAAGTCGTGGATCGCAGATGGCTTTTCTCCAGGTTCAAGGAAAACCCGTGTTGAATGGTTTGACACACCGTCACCAGGTCCCGCGTAGCTTGCATCTGGTATGGCCCGGTATTGAAAATGCCAATTGGCATACGTGAAACACAGGAACCTTCGATGGGATGTCCGAATTGTGACGTGAAGGTAGGGCTCCTTGAGGTCTACTGAAGTCATCAAGTCCGCCTCCCGTATGCAACCCAAGATTGACTTGAGGGATTGCATCTTGAACGGGTGGTACAAAATAAACTTGTTTAGTTCCTTGAGATCCAAGATCCCTCCTCAACCTCCGGAACTTTTGGGAACAAGGAAAAAGATTGAATAGAAACTGGTCCCACGGTCTCTGCTCTATGGCGCAGATTTCTAGGAGATGCTATATCTCTGCATCCATCAATTGTCTTTTGGTCGGGTTCGCCAACACTGGGCATGGGATGAAGCGGTTGGGGGGGCTGGAGCAGAATTCTAAGGTAGGGCCCAGCCACACCATATGGAGAACCCAGGCGTCTGTCATTGACAGTTCCCATTGGCGTCTGAAATGATGGAGACAGCCGCCAATGGGAAAGGTAGATTGGCAGTCACTTGCCTCGCCTGAAGGGCCGATTGCCTGTCCCTCTAAACAGCCGCTTGGCCGGAGGTTGGTGTCTGCCGCGATCTCTAAAGGCGGACCTGACAGAAGAGTGGTCGAAGCTCTGGGAGTAAGGGCTGTTAGTGTAGGACCCACTGGGTCTGGTCTCAGTCCGAAAGGACTGCCATGGAGCGTACGGTGAATAACAGCGATCAGCCCGCCTGTAGGAAGGCATGATCTTGCGTTTATCCTTGTCCTCAATCAATATTGGGTCCAGAGCCTCCCCAAAAAGGCGGGATCCCTTGTAGGGCACTGGTGCAAGCTTCCACTTAGATTTCATATCTGCCCTCCAATGCCGTAACCAAAGGAGGCATCAAGATGCCACAGTGGAGACTAGGGCATGAGAAGCAAATTTCGTGGTGTTCAAGGAAGTGTCTGCGGAATATTCTGTGGCTGCCACCAGCTTATTGATGTCCTGGTGGAGCCTCGTGTCCTCAGATGGCAGCCATTCCTGAAGCTGGCACAGACAGATCAGCAATGCTCGATTAAAGAAGGACGCCATGTAGCGGCTTTGATGGCCCAGGCAGCTGCTGAGTTTTGTGGAAGGCGAGTTCCATTGGATAGGACAGTGGAGGAGGTCAAGTTGGCCACTGGCGCATCTACCGAGGGCAACTGAAGCAAATCCTGAAGACAAGAAGCTGAACAGTAGTTTGTTATCAAGGTGCCGCTAGAGAACCAGGTTGGTTCCAAGGCCATTGAACTATCTCCATGAAAAGTTGTGGACAAGGAATAAATTTTGTTCCGTGTTGGGAAATGTGAACAGCGCGTCATGTAGATGAGAGGCGCCCTGTTGGTCAAGTCGACCTTCTGATGCAGCCAACTGAGTTGTTACAATGGCCTTATGCAATAAAGATTTAAAAAGAGGGCCAAAAAAGACCCATAAATGTTGGCCTATCCGGTAACATCCCCTCGTCCATGTCTCTGTGGTCCTCATGATCTAGCAAGGAATCCTCACTGTGGACGGAATCCTGCAGAGAGAAATCATCCGGGTCAATATTGACATGGAAGGCAACTGCACCCCCTGGTGAACTCCAGCCGCCAGCATTCTGGAGATTGTCTCAGAAATAAGAGTCTGACTGTCACACGACAGACCTGGTTGCTGTCCCTCCCCAGAGCGGAGCCCCGCATCTGTGGAGGTAAAGGTCACCTCAGAGGCAGAATGTCGCATTGAAAGTTGGCCTTGAATGTCAACCCCAGGCCGCGCAGGCAAGGAGACCGGATCCCCATGCAAACCTCCACTGTCGGGTCGTTGAAAGGGAGCAACAGTGGAGGGCATACTCTGGGACTCTGTAGACACTGGCAGAGGACCAATATTAGGCTCAGGAACAGGAGGTTCAAATGTAGAGGACTGTTGATGTCCAGAAGGCCAGGCCTTCTGTTGCGCCAAGGCAAATTGTCGTTCTAAGGTCTTATGCCTTCTACTAGCGTCCTTGTCATCTGCAGACAAGCACTTAGAGCCTCGGGAAGATGAAGGCTGGACCACGGTTGAAGCATGCCTGGTGCGCTTCTTGGCTCCTTTGCACGCAGACTTTGCGTGAGTTTGGGCCTTCGGAGGGGCTATAGGCCTGTTCAAGGTCCGAAGAAAGGTCAGAATCAGCCATAAGGTCTGTACTCCAAAAAAAACAGAGAGAGGAAACAGCTGGAACTAACTCGAAATGCTGAAGTAATTTAAAAAAAAAATTTATGGGGGGGGCGCGAGTCAGGTGGTAGGATTGTGCTCACAGCGCTGCCCCAGCTTGCCCCAACACAGACCTTGGCAGTAACTCTGGTTCACAAACAGCAAAGCATCCACAGACCGCCCAAAGAGCTGAGGCAGAATTGACAGATTCTGAGTCAAAAGCACTGGAACAGTTGCTGTTTACAAGGCGCAGGGGCAAATGACTCTCCACGTGCTGCTTCGCAAGTCGCTCCCAAGGAGTGCACAAGAACGATCCCATTCTTCCCTGCTGCTGCAGCTCAAATTGCAAGCAAAACATTAGGCAAGAGTTTTCAAACCGTCCCTCAGCACCGCCATGGCTGTCAGTTTGCAAGAAAATGGTGCGAAAAAGGACGTTGTCTCACCTGAACGTCCATTTTCGATGTGCTGCGACTCCAATCCATGGACGGGTAGCTTCTCCTTAGTTGCTGGGCAGAACTGAGTGCTGATCTCCTTCCTTCAAACTGGCCACGCCCACGCTGTCCAATCAGCTCCAGTCTTTCCTCACGAAGGCGCCAGAACTCAAACTTAAATAATTCAAACTGGAATAACAAACACAACTGTCACAAGTCCAAACCTAGCAGAAGCCCAAGGGAGGGTATGGATTGGAGTCGCAGCACATCGAAAATGGACGTTCAGGTGAGACAACGTCCTTTTTCCACTGTGCTGCTCCTCCAATCCATGGACGGGATGTACCCAAGTTCACTGCTCAGGGAGGGGGCTGTCTGCTCTCAGAGTCCTGGGCTGTGGCCACCTGTTGTAAAACCCTGCGACCAAAGGCAGCTTCAGCAGAAGCATACGAATCAATTTTATAATGTCGAATAAACGACGAAGCGGAGGACCATGAAGCCGCCCGACAAATCTCCAGAACCGAAGCCTGTGTAGTCCAAGCTGCCGTGGCGGCCGCACTCCTAGTAGAGTGAGCATAAATATGTGAAGGACGAGGCCGGTCTTGCACGTCGTAGGCAGTCGCTATGCAGGCCTTAATCCAGCGAGCTACGGTAGCTGTCGATACTTTCCGTCCCATGGAAGAAGGATGAAAGGAAACAAACAATGCCTCGGTTTGTCTGAAGGATTCTGTACGCCTGATATAGCGACGAAGTGCGCGACGCACGTCCAGAGTGTGCCATAGAGTCTCTGACGGGTGATGAGGATTCGGACAAAAATCGGGTATTATCACCTCCTGGGTTCTGTGAAACAGCGAATTAACTTTTGGTGTAAACGCTGGGTCTAACCTCAGGACGACCCTGTCGCTGTGAAAGATACAGAGTTCTTTGCGTATGGATAGAGCGGTGAGTTCCGACACCCGCCGCGCGGATGTAATCGCCAGAACAAAGGCGACTTTGAAGGTAAGAAATTTCAGAGATATAGATGCTAAAGGTTCAAACGGTGTTGAAGTTAGAGCTTTAAGAACTAGAGGAAGATCCCATGACGGGTACCTATGCACCACTGGTGGTGAGATGTTAGTGGCACCGTGCAAAAACGCCCGGATTCTGGGATTCAAAGAAAGAGTACGGTGGCGCTCGCAGACAATAACAGTGGAAAGTGCAGCCACCTGGCGTCTCAACGTCGCTGGGGCGAGTCCTTTGGAGAGGCCATCATGTAAAAAGTCCAACACATCTGGGATATCTGGAGCGGTCGGGTCCACATGGTGTCCTAGGCACCAAGTTGTAAAGGCACACCACGAAGCCTCATAAATTCGTGTCGTGGAGGGACGCCTGGCTGATTGAATCACAGAGATGACCCCAACGGACAGTCTGTCCTTCTGTAACTGGAGCCGCTCAAACGCCAGGCGGTTAATCGGAGCCATTGCGGATCTGGGTGGACGACGACCCCCTGGCTTAGCAAGTCCGTCTGGACCGGTAACATCCAAGGCGGAACGATTGAGAGTTCCAGTAGATCCGCATACCAGGGTCTCCGAGGCCACAGCGGGGCTATCAGCAACAGCTCTGCACCTTCTCGGATCAGTTTCCGAATTAAGCGAGGGATTAAAGGAATTGGGGGAAAGGGATAGAGGAGTCCGGTGGGCCACTGGCAACGTAGCGCGTCGCTGCCCTCTGATCGTGCGCTTGGATAGCGTGAGTAGAAGCGGGGTAGTTGGGCGTTCTGGGCTGTGGCAAACATGTCTACCTGAGGTCGGCCGAAGCTGTGTGTCAGCTGCTCGAAGACGGTATGGTTCAGGCTCCACTCCGCAGGGTCGATGTGCTCCCTGCTGAGCCAGTCTGCCATCACGTTGGACTGTCCCGAAATGTGGTCTGCCACCAGAGATGCTGTGTGGAGCTCCGCCCAGGCTAACAGTCTCTCGGACTCCATCATCAAGGCCCTGGAACGTGTGCCCCCCTCCCGATTTATGTGTGCCTTGGTGGTGATGTTGTCCGTTCGGACCAGCACATGTTGTCCCTCTAGGACGTGACGGAAGTGGCGTAATGCTAGACGAACAGCCCTCAATTCCAGCCAATTGATGCTGTTCGCCCGCTCCGCCTGAGACCACTGACCTTGCACCACTGCGTCCTGAAGGTGAGCACCCCAACCCCGAAGACTTGCGTCTGATGTCAGGACCAGTCGGTTGGGTTCGAGAAACAGACATCCCTTCTGAAGTGCGGGAGACCTCCACCACCGAAGAGATAGGCGAACCTGAGGAGGCAAGACAATCGGAAAACTGGAGGTGCTGCGGCCCTGTCTCTGGAAGGGAAGTAGTCGCCACTGCAGGGGGCGGGCATGCCTGCGAGCCCACGGCACGATGGATATGCAGGACACCATCTTCCCTAGCAGTTGAGATAAAAGGAGTAGAGGCACTTTCCTCTGATCCTGTACCTGTCTGACCATCGCTCTGAGGTCCTGAATGCGAGTTGGGGACAAAAAGACCTGGCCCAGTTGCGAATCGATTATCGCTCCTAAATGTTGGAGACGGGTCGTTGGGGACATATGGCTCTTTTGACGGTTGATGGAAAAACCGTGGGCCTGGAATATCTCCAACACCAACTCCATGTCCTTCCTTGCTTGATCCGGGGAAGGCGACATGACGATGATATCGTCCAGGTAACACATTAAGCGGATTGCGTGAGTCCTGACCGCCGCTGCCACTACCTCCACCAGTTTGGTGAAGGTCCTGGGTGCCGATGATAACCCGAAAGGCATCGCGCGGTATTGATAGTGGTGGTTGTTGTAGGCAAACCTCAGGTAACGACGGTGGGCCGGATGTATTGGGACATGTAAGTAGGCCTCGCGCAGGTCCACAGATTGTAGAAAGTCGTTGGGTCTGACAGCCGTCAGAATCGAACGAAGAGACTGCATCTTGAACCTGCGATACCGAACATATCGGTTGAGTCCTTTTAGGTTCAAGATGGCTCTGTGACCCCCCGATGACTTGGGCACCAGAAACAAGGTAGCGTAAAATCCAGTGCATTCCTGTCCCTGGGGCACTGGCTCTATCGCTTTGATTGAGAGAAGGTAGAATATCTCCGAGTCCATGAGTTTCCTCTTTAGGGAACAATGTGGGACAGGACAGGTGCGAAACCTGATCCGTGGAGTGGAGTGGAATTCGATGCGAAGGCCCTGCTGGATCGTGGACCTGATCCAGGCATCCGATGTTGAAAGGTCCCACTGGAGGTGGAAGTGCTGGAGTCGACCCACAATAGGACCTGACTCGGGGGCGTCACTTGCCCCTGCGAGCCTGTCGGTAACTGGATCCTCGGAAGGGGCGCTTTGGCTGGGACTGGCCCCTGGACCTGTCTCGGAATTGATGCCTGTCGGTGGTCCTATCCGAAGACTGGAAATATGGTCGAGACGAGTAGGGTCCGCCTGACCCTGAGTAGGCCCGAAAGGGCTGACGCTGAGAATAAGGGGTGTATCTCCTCTCAGGTCTACGAAAGGAGGACGGGAGGACTTTGCGTTTATCCTTGTCCTCTATCAAGATAGGTTCGAGTGCGGCACCAAAGAGAGAAGGAGCTGAGTAGGGGGCCGACGCCAACTTCCATTTAGCTCTGGCATCCGCCCTCCAGTTACGGAGCCAAAACAAACGGCGATTTGTCACAGATGCTGCCATGGATCTGGAGGCGAATTTGGCCGCTGTGAGCGAGGCGTCGGCCGAATACTCCGTTGTGGCCACTAACTTATTAATGTCCTGATGTAGCCGTGTATCATCAGGAGGTAATCTCTCCTGCAATTGCCTGAGCCAGATTAAAGCAGCGCGGTTAAAAAATGATGTTGCTGTGGCCGCCTTTATTGCCCAAGCCGCCGCTTGGTGCGCTTTCCGAAATCCGAGCTCCATTTTACGGTCTTCAGCCCTGAGACCATCCACAATGTCTGAAGTCAATAAAGAAGAGGTGGACAGACTAGCCACCGGGGAATCCACCAAAGGTAAGGCCAATGTATCTTCTAGCTCTTTTGCGGAAGCATAAAGCCGTTTGTCAATGCCACTGGGTGAAGATAAGGAGCCAGGCTGGCCGAAGGCAGAATTGATAACATTTGAGAATAACGGTGGGTAAGGAATGAAGTCTTGATCCGGTTTTGACACGTGAAAAAGAGCATCATGTGGTGTCGATGATGATGATTGAGAAGTACTGTCTGGTTGCTCCGAAATGCCAAACTTTGTGGTAATTTTGGCTTTGTGGAGCAATGATTTAAATACAGAAGGACGGAAGAGACTAGTGAAGACCGGTTTATCCGGTGGAAGTCCCTCGTCCTCCGAAAATTCAACGTCCTCCGGGCAAATCTCTCCCGATTCAAATTCATCCGAAGAATCATCATCCTTCTGGTGAGTAGCAACATGTACAGGTCTGGGTTCAGCACGAGCTGGAACCGGTGGATCAAGTGGCTGAGGAGTGGCACCCACTGCTCCCTGCTGTATTCCAGCTGCAAGAATCTTAGCTAACGCATCCGACAAGGCTGCTTGAAAATTAACTGGATTGTCCGATGTTTCAGGTCGAAGACCAGCAGCCGTCGGTGTAAAGGTCGCTTCAGGTAGACGACGTTGAGCAGAAGAACAGGCTGGTAGGGATTGGTGTGACACATCAGGCAGTGACATAGACACGCCCCTGGAGTGGCAAAGATTGGAAGGGGGTTGCAAAGCCTCTCTGCCTGAATTGGATCTCACTTGAGAGGCTCTGGAAGGACCTGCTCCATCATCCATGGTGGAGGGCTGTCCCTGAGTCGATAACTCCTGTCGTGCCCTTTCAAACTGTTTCTCCAAAATTTGATGTCTGCGTTGCTCAGCCCTTGTAGACCCTTTGCGCTGTCTGGTCTTGGCCCTGTTTGCACGAGCCTGCTGTTGAGGTCGTGGAGGGGAGCAGTCTAACTCAGAGTCAGAGGATAGAGGAATATCCGCCATATTGATTGACAGGAGGGCGAAATAAGTCAACTGACCAGGACTCTCAACAGTTGAGTGTGTGTGTCCCGCAGATTAAGCAGCACTAGGCTCAGCAGTCGCTGAGCTCGGGCTTTAGGGCAGATAGGCCTCAACACAGGGTGGTAGAGGTTGGAAATCCCACCCTGAATAAGCCCCTGGAGAAGTGGGTCAAAGGCTCAGAAGTCGCTGAGCTCAAGCCCGTAATAATTTTAGCCTTGAAATAATTTCTATCCACTAAAGCGATCCCTCAGTTTTGTAAGGGCCCGCAATCGCTCACAAAATGGCCGCCGCCTCTGTAATGGCGGCCGTCGCTCCGATGTCTGCCCTGGCGGGAAACGCTGACAGAAGGCAAAGGGCGCCCTAGCGCCTAATCGCTGGTCACTCCTCTTCGTAGCCAAGCCAACACAGCCGCGATCGTGCCCGCGTAGCAACGCCTCTCCGCCTTGCGATCCGGCGAGAAGCGGCTATAGGGACGCTGGGTGCGCGAAGCGCCTCTCAGCTGTTCGCTCCTCTCCCGGGCAATTTGAATTGAGTCCAATGCAAAACGAAGCGGCTATAAGGACGCCGGGCGCGCGAAGCGTCTCTCAGCTGTTCGCTCCTCTCCCGGCCAAGTTAAACTGAGCCCAATGCAAACAGAGTCGCCAGTGACTCGTGTTGTGGCGACTCCTGACCTACCGCCTCGATGACAATGGCGGCGACCAACGGCGTCCACGCGGATTCGCCCAGCCGGGTCAAATCCGGAGGTCTCTGGCCTAATCAAATAGGCAGGGCCTACGGCCTGGAGCCCCAGGCTCGCGCGCGCCCCAACAGCCTCAGATCAATTGGTGGTTTCAATAAACGAAGGAATGAAGGGGAAGGAGACAAAAATAATAAACCAAAATAATAAAGAAGGAATTAAATTTAGCTTAAACTGTAGAGCACTCAGAAAAACCAGTTCTCACAGCAACTGAGTGAGAAAGACTGGAGCTGATTGGACAGCGTGGGCGTGGCCAGTTTGAAGGAAGGAGATCAGCACTCAGTTCTGCCCAGCAACTAAGGAGAAGCTACCCGTCCATGGATTGGAGGAGCAGCACAGTGGAAAACGGAAAACCGCTCTCCAGTGCCTCCGCAGTCCTTGACAGCAAACCTAATTGCGCAAACACTAAAAAGTGCTCCAAACGCAGCAAAGCAATGAAGAATCAACAGAGTATGCCACGACGTACCGGGCAGTGACTCCGGAGCTGCCTGTGAACACATGTGGAGCTGAAATGGCAGTGGTGGTTGTGCCAGCAAGCTGGGGAACTAGCACACACACCAGCGGCAGTCACAACACATGGAGATGTCCTGGAAAGGACAGAGCTCCACGACACTGCAGAGAGAATCCTGAGTGGTGGCAGTCAGCCTGGAGCCCCAGGAGCGACTCACCACCGTCAGCAGCTGAGAAGGAAAAGATCGCATGCAGGAGATACAGTTCAAGAACTCCTCAATACACAAAGAACGTTGCAGTTCCAGCCAAAGAGAAAAGGTGAAGAATCCAAATCGTGGGTCAAGAAATGTCCATTAATTGTCCAGAGCGATAAATAAGCAGTCTCTCTAGTTCGACTGAGTGAATAAAACTGAGGCTCAGCCGAGTGAGGGAGGCGTGGCTGAAGAAATTTAAAGAAACACTCACTCAGTCTCTGGCTAATAGACATTGAATAACCCACGCTTTGGATTCTCCAAGCAGCGCGCTGGAGAATAGGTAAGCCTTATAGGTAAACAGAATCCTTATTTTCACATGTTAGCAAAATAATTCTTAGGATCATCCAGTGCAGAGTCCTGAATGGAAAAAGAGATACCAAATGTTCGTGCTGGTTTAGAACATGAACATAAAGACATTATTGTCGATGCCTGCTGGATAATTAAGGAAATCAAAGAATATAAAAAAGAAGTCACAATGTGCTTCATAGATTATAGAAAGGCTTTAGATTATGTTGATCATGTCAAGCTGTGGAGGGAAGTCAGAAAAAGTGAATCCCAGAACATTTAATTGCCTGAATGAGAAACTTACATGTCAGCCTATACAAATCAGGAAGCAACTGTATGGACCAAACATGATAAAATCGACTGACTCCAGGCTGGCAAAAGAGTGCCATTCCATTACTTGTAAAAGTGAAGGAAGTTTTAACTTTGCACTAATCAAAACTATATTCTTTATTTTCATTTTATTTATCTAAAACATTTGTGTAGCCACCCATCTTTAACCAAATCTGGACATCTCTCTTTACAGTGTTGCCCCCCTGTTTCGACTTACAGTTTATAAAAATAATTCTTTCGTGCTATATTTTCAATCTATATTTTATTATTCAATTGCATCTAACCTCCTTGAACATTTATGTCATTGTTCTTTCAGAAGATAAAAGTTCAACTCATTATGATTATTTGAAGTTTTCTTGGCAGCAATATAGAAGTGGTTTGCCACTGCCTTCTTCCTTTCAGATGATGGGTATTTAAAGCATCAGTTGTAACCCAAGGATATTTATGAGCCACAATTTTATAGCAACTGGATACTGATCCAAAGTATGATTATGAACATTTTTTCACAAGACAGAATAAAAATCATCAAATGAAAAGAGAAACTGAAATAAAAGTTTTGTCAACTAGTATACCAAAGATACAAGCTGAGCACATTGTGCTTAACCATAATTTTGTGAGAATGGTTTTGACTCATATTTCCCATTAAGTCATAATTTACAATTTATCAGCAATAATGTCTGCAACTAATAATAAAAAAGGATTTATGTTTTTTCACTGCAGTTACTGCCTTAAAGTCCTCTATAGTGCAGCATGAGAAATTGTAAACTGCTCAGAGTCATTGATTGAGATAGGCAGTTATAGAAATTGAATAACTATCGGACAGCACACTGCCAAAATCATATATGCCCATCAGAAGTCATCTATAGAAAACTATTACAGATCCCGCTCTTGTGAGGTTGATGGAACATTCTTAATGGAGACACTGAGGGAAAGCTGAGGATGAATTGATTAAAAGATTGTATCAGGCCAGGCTTTCAGAGCTCTGGGAAAAAGTCCCTCAAAAAGACTCTGCCTTAATTAATTCACAATAACTGCAGCTGGGAAATTTCTATTTAGTTTCCAAGATTCTGTATGAACTCTAGACCAGCATTCAGTAAAATATTCTAGTGGAATACTTGTCGTTCTTGTTTCATTAGTCTGCCAGCTATCTGGGGCATGAACACCCCTATTTTATGGAACATCCTTCTTCGGGATATACTGAAGCTCCTTACTCTATAGATTTTCTGAAAACAGGTCAAAGTATCATTTGTCTTAGGTTAAATGAATGCCCCCTTATAATTATTATTATTTGTTATTTGCTTTTAATATATGGAATGCTGATGCACTTTGCCAAGTTAGAATTGAGACAGACTATAATTATTATTAAAATAAATTATTATAAGAATGGAGCCATATTAATGATATTTGGTTTCACAAATCTACATATATTTATAAATGCAATTTAATTTCCAGAATCAAACAGTTCTAACTAGCTCAAGAATGACTTTTAAACCATTTTAAAATATACAGATAATCTTGAACTAGACCACAACTGGGAGCGAAAGTTAAGTGAATCATCCCCAATATTATGAACTTTTTTGTGATGATCGTCAAACAAATTGCTGCAGTTGTTAAGTGAATCATATGGTTGTTAAGAGAATCTAGCTTCCTCCACAGACTTTGCATATTGGGAGCTGGCTGGGAAGGTTGCAAATAGCAATCACATGACTCCAGGACACTGCATCTATCATAAATCCATGCCAGTTGCCATTAAGGAAAATATTATATAAGTTATGTTTAAGATTTGGAATAGAATTCTAATAACAATAGACTAGTATTTTATCACTGCAGGTGAAGGACTAAGACTCAAAACAATACTTGCCCAAGATTATGTAAGGAAGGAATTGAACCACAGATATCCTGAATCACACCTTAGTTTCATTTTCTATTGTGGAAAAATAACATCAAATACCCAACCAAACCTATGATCAAAGGAAACAGATCTCATTTAAGCTTGGATATATACATCTACTGAATAAAAATTCCACTTTACTGATACAGTTCAGTCTGCAGTTCAGTACTTTTTCTCTATTATAGCCAGGGTGGATTTGATTTAAATCAAGTCGATTTAAATCACAATTTAAATCATGATTTAAATCACTAATAAAAAGGCTTGATTTAAATCAACTCAATTTAAATCATAATTTTTAAAGAGCAACTGTCATCTCTGTCCCACAGCAGCTACTCCTCTGACCCCGCTGACTCACCGGCAGTCCCAATATTGCAGAATATGCTACATAATTAATGCTCCATTTATGCTGAATAAACTAAATTATTAATATATCTTAAATAGAAAACTATCTTTAGATAGATTTTACTCCAAAAGCATTTTATTAAAATTTAATAAAAATAAAAAAAAATCCAATTAAAATTTAAAAAATCCAATTTTTTTTTTAAAATCATCGATTTTTATCCATCCTGATTATAGCTACTGCCCTTTGGAACTGTATTCCCTTTGAGATTCAGTTAGCCTTGAGCAATGGCATTTCAATGAGGCCTTGAAAACCTGTCCCCTCCCCAGCAAAAGTATTGGATGACCTTGTCCTGAAATGATTTGAATTATGTTATGGTTTGCCCCAGGGGTGAAATCTATTTATCTTCCTTACTGGTTCGGAAGTGAACGCACCCCGCGCACACGGCACATGCGTGCGTAGAACCTCTGCGCATGTACAAAACCTTCTGCGCATGCGCAGAGGGTAAAAACACATTTCCTGGTTAAAGCTAGGAAGTAACGACACTCAGGCGGGTGGGCGGAGCCTCATGCTGCCATCGCTACCGGTTCTCCGAAACAACTGCCACAATCATTACCGGATCACTTGATCTGGTCCGAACCGGGAGCATTTCACCCCTGGTTTGCCCTCAATTACCCTGTATTGTGGTGTTTTGGTTTTTATGTTTTTAATCATTTGCAAGCTACCCAATGTCAGTATTTGTAAGTTGGGTGGCCATATAAATTGCCTATATAGATTAAGAAATAGCAAGAAAAACATATTCTAAATCTTCTCTTGTCCCATAAATAGCTATTTTACACCCAACAACTGAATTCATTGTCCCTCCACTAACGCTAAATGACAATATATATCAAACTCTCCCTCGGTGATACTCAACATCTGTATTGGATTATAACTTCCTTAATTTCCAAACTGGCTATCCAATAGTTGTAAAAGATTAAAATGATGTATTTTAACAGATTGGAGATGATTAGTATCCATCTTCCCAAACGATTAGGAATTTAATTTTTGTGAGTTCATTTCATAACACTGTGCTTCCTTGGAAGCTATTCAAGAACTTTTTCCTTAAGTTCATCAAAAATTGCAAAATTAATACACATTCATACATATATATGTTATGAAATTCTACACTGCAGCTGATAAAATTTTGAATTATGAAATGAAAGCATATTAATAATTATTGTTCAATAAAGTAAAAAAAAAATAAATGTACTTCACAAATGAACACAAAAAACCCAGCGGTTATTTAGTTACATTCATATTCAAATAATGAGTGTGTTACTATTCTGGCAACATTATTAATCCTTAAAACCTAAACAGACATAGTTATACCAGATGAAATCCCCCCAGAAAAAATGAGTCATAAAGCTGTATTTAACATAGAATTTACTTTATTAGAAAATACAAAACAAAAGAAACCAATCATATGAAAAAGTACACCCTAGTAAAACCTTTTGACATTTTCAATGTATTTAACATACAGATACTTGATCTGTATTCATTTCAACAATACAGGAGGTATGCGGGTATAATAAGAGTCAGTTTTGTCTAGTGCAGCAGTTCTCAACCTGGGGGTCGTGATCCCTTTGGGGGTCGAATGGCCATTTCACAGGGGTCGCCAAAGCCCTCTCTCGCCCCCCCCACGCCTTCACTCACCCTCACCCTCTGCCTCTGTTGGATCGCCCGGTCGCCGTTCGCTTACCCCGCCCACTCCCAATCTATTGCTGCCTCCGGAGTCCCAGCTGATGGCTAGAGGGAAAAAAAACTTTAAATTCTTGCCGCGAGGCTTCAAAGAGCTAGCTGCAAAGAGGTAAATTCCTGGAGCAAGTTTTTTTCCCCCTAGCTATGCTGAAAAGAGAAAGTGAAAGCAGGGTCTTAGCTGCAACGTGACAAAATGAGGCAGAGAGATTTCTTTTTCTTTTTCCTCACCAAAAAAGGTAGGTACAAAACTGCAAACAATGGGAAATTTAGGACAAGAGGAGGTTCAAGATTTTAAAACACAAAAGAAAAAAAGCTCTATTTAACTAGGGAATTGTAATAATTGAGATACTATTAATTGTATATTGTATTGAAAGCAGAAACAGTTAAGTTGTGGTTTGGAGGAATATATGGGGGAAATTATTTGGTTTATTATTATTGGTAAATATAATTAATTGATTTGTAAGAAATTGGATTGCATGGAAATAATTGGAATATTCATGTTCATATTGATTAATATACAAAAAAAGATAGTTATATAACTAATTGATTTATATTAAAATGTTGAATTTGTATTAAACAACTGTATTACATAATTAACCAATGTGAGGATGGATATGAAAATAGATGACAATGCGAAGGGGTATAATATAGAATAGAAGGGAAAAATTGAATTTGATTAAGATTAGAGATGAGGAGGAAGGGTAATATTGGTTTGTTTAAAAAATAGATGAGGAATAAATATGGTAAAAAGGAAATATAGAAATTGTAAATTTAATTGAAATGACTAAATACTGTGTTGGAAGAAATATCCTTCTGGGTTCTGCTCCAAGTGGGGAAAAAGACACTGGAAACATGGAGACTATTTAGAAAGATGTTTTAATGGTGGACAGGATCACATGGCTTGATGGGGCCCATTGTTTCTGTTGCTATTGTGTTGCAAATGTCCTTTGACAAAGGATTGACTTTCTGCCTCTGGCCCATTAACAAAGGGTGGGGGGCAGGAAGGTGGGAGCTGCTTTGTCTGTAAAATATGCTTCTCCATCTCTCATCCAGGGAAATATAAGATTCTGCCTTTTTAATATTTCCCAAAATATTTCATTCTTCTAGGAAAGGGGTGGGTGCTAACCTCCTACAACTGTTTAAATTTGTGGACCGGCCAAATACTCTATTCAAAGAAAATACGTTGTATGTTTGTATGTGTGTTTCTAATTATTGCTATTTATTCCTATTTGTTCTCTTTTATTCTTTAAAGTTTAACAATTCATTCTTTATCTTAATATCTTTATATTTGCTTGGGGTTGGCTTTCTTCCCTTTCATCTTTTTTATTGTACAGCACTCTTTCTCCTCAAACCTACCACCTCTGTCTTTTCTTTCCTTCTTACTTTCTCTTCCCCCCCTTCTTCTTCTCCCTACTTCCTCTTCCTTTCTCCTTCCCCTCCTCTCTTCCCCTCACTCCTACTCTAATTTCCCTTCCCTTCCTTTATCCCTCTCTATTGCTGTATCCTTTTAGGCATATGGACTACTCAGAGGGCTGAAAAAGTTATTTTTGACTGGTCCTCGCACCTTTGATCAGTCCTCGAACTTACGACTGTCCTCACAATTTATGTTTTTGCCCTATCTTGTCACCATGGTGAAGAGAAGCAATTGTGAAATGAGTGACACGGTTGTTAAGAATAGTATAATGGGCATAAATGATGACCAGTCATAACTGCGAAGACCGGTCAAAAGTGTGAGGACCTGTCAGAAATCACTTTTTTCAGCCCTCTGGGTAGTCCTTTTGTGCATATGGACTACTCAGAGGGCTGAAAAAGTTATTTTTGACTGGTCCTCGCACTTTTGACCAGTCCTCGAATTTACGACTGTCCTCACATTTTACGTTTTTTGCCCTATCTTATACCATGTTGAAGAGAAGCAGTTGTGAAATAAGTGACATGGTTGTTAAGAATGCTGCACAGGCATAAATGTGAGGATGGTCATAAGTGTGAGGACCAGTCAAAAGTGTGAGGACCTGTCAGAAATGACTTTTTTCAGCCCTCTTAGTCCCTATACACATAGCCATGGCCACCAGGTCACATGACCAGCTAGCCATGCCCACCCAGTCACATGACCGCCAAGCCACGCCCACAAAATAAGCCACGCCCACAGAACCAGTAGTAAAAAAAATTTAGAACCCACCCCTGGTTGGGGATCACCACAACATGAGGAACTGTATTAAAGGGTCGCGGCATTAGGAAGTTTGAGAACCACTGGTCTAGTGGTTAAGGTGGTGGCCTAGAAACCAGGGGACTAGACCTTCCTTAGGCATGCAATTTGGTTGTAGGATTTTGTGCTGATCACTCTCTCTCAGCCAAACCAATGTCACAGGGTTGTTGTGGGGAAAATAGGATAAAGGAGTATTAGCTATGTTTATGGCCTACACACACACAGGGGGGTGGGGGAGTCATACAAACCCAGGTAATTTTCTTATTTAAAAATTATATGCACTATTTTAATCCATTGTGTAATTTAAATTTTTTAAAAATTATTTTTTTCATGTGGAAAAAGTACACACCTACATTTATCACTATCTCAAATACCTAAAATTAGATTTGGATGTACTGAGTCAAATGCAAATGGTTAGAGCATTGTTAGAGTCTGAGAGGAGCTTTTCTTATTTAAACCTCCAGGAACTTAGTTTGGTTTGCTCTTTGTTCTTGAAATGTGTAGTATCTAGACGGCAAGTACTCTCTGAGGCCTCCAGAAAGATAGTTATAGATGTTGATGCCTACAAATCTAGTAAGTTATTTAGAAAGATTGCCAAACAGATGGACATTAATCATTGAGTGGAAAAGATTTCAACTTCCAACTTGCCTAGGCCAAGCCATTTCAGTTTAGCTTAAGAGGAGAACACTAAATACTGAAAGAAGTTTTTGAAAACCCCAAAATTTCATCATGTGACTTGTAAGTAATTTCACCACTATTGCTGTTGAAGTGCATTAGTCTACAAATAAACAAAATTAGCATAAGTTAGATCTAAATGGCATTTGTGCCAGGTCAACCTTTGCTGACTTTAAAGAAATCAAGGTAAAATTAAAGTTTGCTCACAAACACCTAGGCAAAAAACAGGCCTTTTGGATGTAGGGACAGGGATGTAAAAGCCATTTCCAGTATGGTTGGAAAAAGAATCATATTGCAGTAGTTCTTTTCCTGAAACACCCATTCCAGTCAGTGTTGAGGAGACAGGTCACTTCTTGTATGTCAGTTGTATCCCTTTGTAGATTGGACACCTATCCAGACTGTCACCCATGCCTTTGTCACACTACAGCTCAATTTTACAATGTTCTCCACATGAGGCTACTCTTGACTTGGAAACTGCAACTGGTTCAGAATGCAGCAATGCAAGCAATAGTGGGCCTGCCTTGTCATGCTCAAATGACACCCCTGCTTCATAAACTGCTCTGGTTGCCCGTATGCTTCCAGATGAAATTCAAGGTGTTGATCATCATAAATAAAGCCCTAGATCAGCAGTCAGCAACCTGCGGCTCTGGAGCTGCATGTGGCTCTTTCACCCCTCTGCTGCGGCTCCCTGTCACTCAAAATATGCGTCACAACCGCCAGTGTGCAACATCTGCTGGCACACGATTTATTGAGTTTTTCAACCCCCAGTAGGCCAACCATGGATAAATCCAAGAAAAGAAGTTTCAAAAGAAAACAGAACGTTTAATTCAATTACATATGCTAGTTTTATGGCTGCTCAAGAAATAGTCAGGCACAGGAAGGGTTTTGTGGCTCCCGGTGTTTTCTTTTCTGTGGGAAATGGGTCCAAATGGCTCATTGAGTGTTTAAGGTTGCAAATCCCTGCCCTAGATAGAAGAGGGGCTGTTTATTTGAAACTATCTCTTACAATTTTCTGCCTGGACTTCCTTGCTTAGTTTGATGTTTGGAAGTATACCATTAAGGTTTGGGGCAGTTATGTAGGAAACAAAAGCAAAAGCACAAGATTAGAGAATCAACTTAGATACGACAAGAAATTACAGTACAAAGCCAGTTCCCTCAACACTGTCAAACTATTCACTAAGACTGCATTACTATTACTATTAGTCTTCTCATCATTCCTATCACCCATCTCCTCCCACTTATGACTGCATGACTGTAACTTTGTTGCTTGTATCCTTACGATTTATATTGATTGTTTCCTAGTATGATTTGATTGCTTATTTGTATCCTATGACTATCATTAAGTGTTGTACCTTATGATTCTTGACGAATGTATCTTGACTTTTTATGTACACCAAGAGCATATGCACCAAAGACAAATTCCTTGTGTGTCCAATCACACTTGGCCAATAAAGAATTCTATTCTAATTATTTATACGGTTTAAGAAACTACAACACTAAAGCCATTCACACTTTCAATGTTTCTACGTAAGTACACAAAATATGGGAAACAAACAGAATGAATCTGAAATCCTAACAAAGATGAAGAAATGTGATGTCATAGGCATTATTGAAACTTACCAGGATAACATGTATTATTGGTAGCTCTTGAAGGTTATAATTTAATCAAAAGGAACCAAGCAGCAGGAGTTGTGTTTAATGTAATGAAACATATACCAAAACAGAAGTCTAGGAATCATAGCATGGATAAACTGAGTATGTTTATAAGAATTTAAACAAAATTGATAAGTGATAAACAAAAGTGGCATTGTTATTAGTGTTATTATAGATTAGCTGAACAGCAAAAATATGGATGAGGATGTTTTGATGATATCAGGAATATATTATAGTGACAACTACCCTAACATGAACTGGAAACTAAACAGGTCAAAAATCAGACGTCTAAAAAATTCCTCTACTCTTGCTGATAACTTTGTTAGCAACAAAGGAGTGTTCTATTATGGAGCTAATCCTTACTAATAAGGCAGAATTGATGGAAAAAGTAAAGATTTCTGGAACATTGGATAAAATGATTATGTTATTCCTGAGATCAGGTCATCAAGGGTAGGAGGAAGAGAGAAAAATTAGATTCAAATACTGAATTACAGAACAGATTTTAATGAATTCAGAGAAAGTGAGTAAAAGCCAACTAATTTAAATCCTGAAGGAGAAAAGACCCTTAAGGATGGGAAATCCTGCAAAACAAGGTATTGAAAGTGCAATATAAACAATTCCTACTCGAATGAAAAATGGAAGACATTAAAAAAAACTAGCATGGATACATACATACAGAGCTATCTAAAATAGTAAAACAAATGAATATGTAAAAAATGTAGAAGCAGAGGCATATAACTAAAAGGAACAGCTGCAAGAAAGTATAGATTTTATTGCAGGATAAACTGCAGATTGTGTTAAGCCTGTCAAAAATGCTCAAAGAAGTAAGATAAAAGTCATTTATAAGACAGATTTGCACCTATATACATACTATGGAGTTGTTGGTGCTCTCCGAGTTTGATGGCTTGCTTGCATACATTTCATTACTTGACCACATAATTTCATCAGCATTAGCACAAGTTACATGATGGGGTAACTTCTGAAAGTGAACAACCAAGCTCAGAGAGCACCAACTCCACAGTTCAAACTTGAGTTACTTATGTTCTCTTTTGTTTGTAGATACTGTCTGTATTTTATACAAGGCAAAGAGGCTGTAGATCTGTTGAGAGATGGAAAGGCTGAACTGATAGCAGGTGATGGTGAGAAAGAAGAATGTCTTTAAGTTTTACTGCCACTTCAAAGTGAAACAAAGCTCTGACTGTTATCTTGTTACTAGTGGAATGATAGAACTACTGCTTAGAAGAAACAAGAAGGGAAAAATAACAGGTGGGAGCCGTGGTGGCACAGTGGTTAGAATGCAGTATTGCAGGCTAACTCTGCCTACTGCCAGCAATTCAATCCTGATCGGCTCAAGGTTAACTCAGCTTCCATCCTTCCGAGGTTGGTAAAATGAGGACCCAGATTGTTGGGGGACAATATGCTGATTAGGTAAACTGTTTAGAGTGCTATAAAGCACTATGAAGTGGTATATAAGTCTAAGTGCTATTGCTATTGCTAGTTGGTTTAAGTGAATTCAAGTCTCCAGAATCAAATGAAATATATCATGTACTTACTGATCAGTACTGAATGAACTAGCAGAGGTGATAAGAAAACTACTACCAACCTTTCAGATCAGGAGTCAGACATTTCAAAGGCTACAATGATTCCACTTTATTTTGTACAGTAGAGCAGAAACTTGACAGCCTATCAGAGATTCCCTGAAATTAAAGTGAAGAATCAAGATGGGATCATCTTGACTTTCTTTCTTACCCACTCTTCCTTCCCAAGGCTAAATTATTTACTTCATGATTCTTGCATTCCTTTTCAAGGTAATTTCCATACTTCTCACAACCATTAACTATAATCTTTGGAAATTCAAGGACAACTGGTGAAATTCCAATAAATGTTATATTTAAAAATTGGAAGGAGAATAATTCAGGAAACTACAGATTCATCAAGTTGATATCTTTACTAGGCAAGGTTCTTGAGCAGATTATTATAAATTATGTATGAATATTTGAATAGGAATACAATTCATAAAATTTAATTGACATTAAATTTATGAGAAGTGAATACCAGACTAACCTTATATCCTTTTTTGACTGCTACCTTAATAGACTGAGAAAATGCTGTTGTCGTAATATACATCAACGAAGTATCTGACAGAGTCTGTCATGAAGTTGTTAATAAAGTGGTAAATTATGGCTTAAATGACCCAACTGTTAGATGAATTTATAATTGGCTAACTGACCATAGTCATAGTTCAACACTATTTTTAATTATTCCACAAAGGGATAGATGATAGAAAGCTGTGAAGGGTGACTAACATTTTAGAAGATGCAAATATTCAAGAAATACACACCTGAACACTGGAATGAAATATTAGTAGTCCATGATTTACAACCATTCAAAGTTACGACAGTGTTGAAAAAAGTGACGTACAACCTTGTATTTATGGCTGTTGCAGCATATCTGTATTCACGTAATCAAAATTTGGGCACTTGGCAACTGGCATTTGTTTACAACAGTGACAGAATCCCAGGGGTCATGCAATCGCCATTTGCAATAGGGAAGCCAGGTTCACTTAACCACTGTGATTCACTTAACAACTGGGGCAAAAAGGTCATAAAATTGAGCATGAGTTACTTATCAACCACATCAATTAATAACGGAAGGTCAAGTCCCAACTGTGGTCATAAGTCGAGGGCTTTTTGTAGGTTGAAATTTTGTCTGAAGAAAAAATAAGCATAGAAAGGCGGTGACCTGGATTTGTAGAAGTGCATTTGAAAACATCTAGACATTCTATTACAATACAAACTGAGTATACCATGCTGCTGCTAAAGAGTCCAATGCTATTTTTAACAGAAGCACGGAGTCCAGATCATTGGAAGTAATTGTTCTACTGTACTCTGCCAGTACAGTTCTTGGTTCCTTCCTCAGTCCATGAATCTATCACCAGTTTGTTTCCATTTGGATGCTCTGCACAAACAGAAGACCCTTTCCACTAGATTAATAAAAGTAAGTTTCATGAAATCAGTCTGCTTCAATACAGAATAGGCAATGTTTCTAAAACAGCTGTTTTTCACAAGCTAATGGCTGAATTTGGATGCCACACAATTTTTTCTACCTAGTATGTGTGAAGCTAGCCATTTGTAATTTGATGTTTGTGATTTAAAATGCAATGTGTGAATGTAGCAAATTATGACATATTTAATAAAATATATTAAATAGTGACTTAGCCTAATATGTGAGTCTACTTGTTTTATATGTGAAAACCTAATCATGTTTTGAAAGCAATTTGTTTTATATTTAATAAATATAATATAAAGCAATAAATAATATGCTTTCCAAAGTACAGTTTTTATAGATTTTTGAAGAAAGCTTCTATAAATCGGATGTTTAATAAAAGAAGAAACAACATAATGCTTCTCTATATAAAACACCAACACAAGGGAAAAAAGAACATAAGATTGATACAATACTGAACAATTAGGCAATTATTTCCGGTTACGTTTTAACTGCTAACCGAACCACTCTGTACTCATTGCTTAACTACTGAGAACAAAAACAGAAAGATCAAGGAAATCTTGTTTGGCTAGCTAATATCAACAGTGTTGATGTTAAGGATTGAACCTAGTAATTCAAACTTAATGAAGATGAAAAGCATCCAACAAGTATGAGAATTTAGTCTGCAAATTATTCTCAAAAATCTGAACTATTTTGCTCCTGAGTATAAAAACAATATATTTAAAGCTTCTGACTAGACAGTGTAAAAGGGGAACTACATACAAAAAGCAAGAGATAGAGCATCCTTTCTGTTTTTGTCTTCCTGCTTTTATTACTTCACAAAATTTAAATTGATATAGTTAGTGTTAGACTTAGTTTCCTAAATCCACTTAATGACCATAGTTCTGTGACAGATTACAAATTTCTTTTAAAAGCACAGAGATATATAAACAATTGATGCAATTAGAAAAAAAATCAAAACTCTACTTAAAGAGATAGTGTAAGATAAAATTTTACCATCTTTCAGTCTTAGGCATGATTAAACTACCTGTTCAAAGAATGACTAAAAATCCTATTTATCTATTCAAAAGCAAGCTCCACTAATTTCAGTTGGACTTTCAGGTTAATCACGTATACTATAAAATAGTACTATGTTAGCAGAATATGATAAATACATGTTTCTACTGAGACCATGTGGAACTCATCTTCTCTTCTATTAATTTTTCCCAGTCTGTGTTTCCATGTTTGCTATGAATTTCAAAATCTGAAGTATGGCAAACTAGAATTACTGTGTACTCAATCTTCTTTTACAGGTTAAATTTGTAATTTGGGTGAATTATAATCTCACTCTTTCACATTGTATGGATTCTAATACTGATCCCCCAAAATTTAAATTTCATATATAGCCAAATTCCTTTGGCTTTCATATAAAAGCCAAATTCCATGCTTGGTATAATTAAGAATGGAATTAAAAATAGAAATGATGATATAATAATGCCCTTGCATAAATCTATTGTCATAGCACAATTGGGGTACTTCATATAGTTCTGATCACCCATCTTCAAGTTATTACAGAGCTGATTAAAGTGGCAAATATGAAGCTAAAATTATTTTGAGACTGGGACAGGTTTCTTGAAAGATTAGAGAAATTAGGATTTTATAAAAGCATGCATGATAGATAACATAGATAACTTGAAATGAGAACAATGTTTTTCTCCCATTCTCATAACAATAGATTTTGAGGTCATTCATTGAAACATAAAACAGGAAGATTAAGAACTCAAAAGAAGAAATCTTTTTATATAGCACATACTTAAATCATGGAATTCTTTACTAATACTTGTAGCAATGACATCCAGTTTAAAAGGAATGGAACAAATTCATGAAGGATAAGACCAACAATAGATGCTAATAATGATGGTTGCTTAGTACCTCCTAAATCAAAAGCAGTAAGTTTTAAAAGCTGGCTGCTGGGAAGAAGGTTACTGACAGCAGAAGGTTACTGCCCTCCCGTGCAAGTTTATGAATTTCCCAGCAATTACATATACAGAACTTTAGTTCAAGTTGAACTAGACTGGCCTATGGCCTGATGCATGAGAGCTCTTTTTATATTCTTATGAATGTGTTTGAAAATATGAGTCTACAGCAGATGAGCAATAATATTATTTTCATTTTGTGGCTTGTTGTTCTTTAGGGCATGAAAACTTTGAAATGTAAACATACTTATCAACATTTTACCAACATATCTTTTACCAATATATGATCTGTATTACAAAGCACTGAATTTAGTGTTCCACTATCCAAAACAATTTTACTTCCTTCAGCTGAAAAAATAATTACAAGAGTGTAATCATAACCACTTAAACATTAATACAAGCAACATCATCTTCTTGGTCGAGTAGTTGCATGGAATTGGAACTTTTCTATGCCCAAGGCAACTTTACAGTTTTTATTTGTCCAGAAACCATTTGGCCCTGTCTGCTTTGGCTTTAATTGTGGATGGGGAGAATTCTTCTTCAAGTTTAAGTCTGTGGCCTGGGCTTCTTTTTGGACTCACAGCTACTGCTAGATTTGCATACAGATGTTATGGCCATGGGTTCTTTTGTCTCATTTTGGCTGAAATGCCAGCTGTTGCCTATATGGGTGGAAGATCTAGTAACATTACTTCAATCCCTTATTTGCATGAGGCTGCTCAACTATATCATCTGCTGGTAAATAAAAGCTGCAACAAATGTATTACCAATATACTGCAGGTATTGCATTGGCTTCCAGATTCAAAGGCCAATATGGTTTGGCTTCCAGATATCTTCACTACTGCCTCCTCACAGTGAAACTGGATATGGATGGTCACTGTTTGCCACATATGTGAGAACCTAATGGAGCCTGGGTACATGGTTGCCTCCTGTGGACAACTGTCTACCCAAATTTTCAGTTGGCATTGTATTTTGGATTTATTTGTATTGTAAATGGCAGTGAATGTGTTCGATGTGATAGTATATACTTATAATCAATCAATCAATATTTACTCATAGCAGTTTGTTTAATTGACTTAGGCCACAACTGCCCATGTATTTTTCTAGGACAAAGCCTCAACGAATGCAAATAGAACTTAACCACTGACACACAGAAGAATCATTAGATTCTAGAACTGCAGTGTTATACTTATTTTATGAGACATGTTACATGAAAAATCTCCAATACAGTGAAACTTTCATTAATGCATTTTTATAGAAACTGGTGGTATAACAAGTTTGTGTTTTGTTCCCCTTCTTTCACAAAGGCTAACTGATTTTTTTTCTAATCTTATACACAGGATCTCCCAACGGACTTCTCAGAACATAAGAAACTACATTTGTTGATGATGCTCAGAATTAACATTACTTTCTTGCTATTCAAGGATAATACTTGGCCACAAATACAAATGAGATATATTTCCTTATTGTTCTAACAATATACTGACATGCTACTAAAGATGGTGACAGCTGAGGAAAACCTCTATTCTATGCCAGAGTTTCCACTGACTGTCATTTCAGGAATGTATCTAGCAATACATGACAACTTGGAATGTCTCCGCCTACCAGATAACATCAGAACATGCACTGCTTACTACAAGTCCTACTGCTTTGTAACTCTCTTAGAGTTGCCTTTTTATGGTTAATAAAATCAGCAAAGCAGTTATGGTAATAAAGATTTTGAATATTTGAATGCAATAGTGTGGCATATATGCAAAGATTGCAAAGAAAATTGTGAACCTTTAAATTAGCAGTGTTACATTTAGAATTTACATTTCTTGAAATAATTTGGAAGATTCATTTACACTGAACTAATAAACTACACTGCTTCTTAAGTTAGTATTAATGAACACAACGAAACTGTTAACACTACACTGATTATTATTTATGATGAAATGTGTTTTCTTTTGAATTTTCTCTTTCTTCATAGTTTTTCATCTACATTTCACATATATTCTATATATAAGATTTGGTGAATAAGAATAGTATGTGAAGTTAATTTAATTTTATCTCCAAACAAAAAAGGATATATCAGCTGTTTCACCAAGAAACAATTTTTCTGAAACAAAACAATATTACATTTGTATAGAAGAAAAATGTACATATACTTGTTTGTCCACCCTGATTATACAGTATATACTTATAATCTCAAGAACACTTTGTAGTGTGTCTCTTTTTATATAAGAATCAAGATACACATTTGTGCTAACTTGATGTATCAGCCTACAGTTATCACTATTCTATAGGCCTGTATGAGTATAGTATGAAAACAGTGGGCACTTTAATAACTGATTCAATTTGTTTCCTAAAGTGTACTACTTTTATCAGTCATACTATGAGCTTATTATACTTCAATTTTCATTGTATATATTCCCTGAAATATCCATCTTAAAATCTTCCATTATGAATATGAAATCAAATTACTTGCTTTTCTTGAGCAGCTATTCAATTTTCAACATGAAATAATTTTGGAGTTAATGTAAATGTTGAAGTAATTGTTTGAAGTTGCGAGAGTCTGGAATTAGGGAGACTTACGATAGCTTGTAGTTGCAGCCATTGCAGTGTCTCTGCAGTCACATGACCATGATTCATATGCTTGGCAACTACTGGTAGTTCACAATTACAACATCACAGCATCCCATGGCCACAAAGTTGCCATTTCAAAACTTTTTTGCTGGCTTCTGACAAGCAAAGTCAATGGGAACCCAGAAAGAGGTTGTGAATGACAATCATGTGTCCACAGGATGCTGTGACTAGGCGGGATTTGCCTAATGACAGCAACTGGGACTGCTGCAACTACAGAGTTAATTATCCCAATTACCGCCATTAAGCAAGGACTATCAGTATTCTTGCAGATCAGCTAGTCCTACTATATACATACTGAGATGCAGACTTATAGTCATTTGGCCCACCCCAAATATGCATAGATACAGATAAGTATTTTTATTTTATTTTAATATTGTCTATAGCCATAGTATATTTCTTATTGGTTTTAGCTTAGCATAACATATGAACACAGCCACTGCACATAGTAAAGCATGGTTTACAATATAGTCTTTTGAAAGCATCCAATTCTGGCTATTTTTTTCAATGAATGATTGCTTAGGTTAATGTGGGTTTCCAGTTATTTTGTGGTTGTAGAAGCCACAACATTCATATATTTTTCCTTTAAATTGTTTAACAGAAAGACCTTTCTTATATCATCTTCTTATAAAAGGCTGATATTTTTCCCTCAAAGAACCTGCTTTTTTACCTTACAACTTTAGTATACTTAAGAGTTTTTGGAACATCCAAACTACCTTGTCTTCTCCATTCCAGATCATGAAAAAGCAGCTCCGAGTTGCTTGATGAGAGATGGGCATACAAATTTAATCAATCAATCAATAAAACAAAAAAAGCAAAAAGTGCATAATTTGTGACTCCTGAAGTCTTAGTTGTGGCACAATAAACATTCCAAAATATGTTTGGATACACACAGAAAGAGCACTTCCAACACTAACACCATTCCTTTTTTTCTCCTGAACTTCTCTGTTATTCCTATCCTTTCTTATGTAAAACAGATGTTATTGAAATAAAAGAACTAAGTAATTAATAGGAACACTGTATAGGATTCTTGATATAGTTAATAGCACTTAGATTTATATACTGCTTCACAGTGTTTTACGGCCCTCTCTAAGCAGTCCTCTTTAAGCGGTTTTTTTTATTTGATTTATATGCCGCCCTTCTCCGAAGACTCAGGGCGGCTTACAATGCGTTAAGCAATAGCCTTCATACTTTTGTATATTTATACAGTCATCTTATTGCCCCCACAATCTGGGTCCTCATTTTACCTACCTTAGAAAGGATGGAAGGCTGAGTCAATCTTGAGCCTGGTGAGATTTGAACTTGCAGTAATTGCAGGCAGCTGATGTTAATAACAGTGCTTTAGTCTGCTGCGCTACCATATTGCCCCCAACAAGCTGGCTCCTCATTTTATGGATCTTAGAAGGATGGAAGGCTGAGTCAACCTTGAGATGTAATGCTGTAGTTATCAGACTCAACTGAACTACATATAAGTTCATATTTAACAGAATTTGATATGAAGGCTATTGATTAGTGATAAGCTTTATTGAGTCTTTGTAACAGATATTTTATACTAGATATCTTGTAGAGTTATCTAGTATAAAATGAAATAATTGCATGGGTGATATATTTTTCATTAAGTATTCAAAAATTGAAAAAAATGTAATCAGTGGGATTCTGTGATTTCTTATCACAACATACAAAATCTAAATTTTATTTGAGATGGACAGCTATATAAATTTAATGAATAAAAACAGAGCTTGATCTGTTAATTATAAAGCAAGTTATACAAACTATGAATTGTTATTTTACTGTTTCATGCCCAAATGTTTCAAAACATCACTCTAATTTGTTCCATTTCTACTGCCTCAACATTGCTATCTGTACAATGTAAGTCCCAAATTGGAATGAATATAAATAAAACTATTATCTATCTTGCCATTGAACATGGTTTAGTTCATAAATAATGTTCAAGCTCCAATATGGTTTATTTGCTTTTGGCTTAGTAGGTTTGCAAGCCTACTTGAAATAGATAACCATGGATAAGCACAGTTACTTAGCAATGTATGTGAACAAAGTCTCATGTGGCCTTATGCATTGGGGCACAGAGAAGATCAAAAAGGGAAATATTTAATATAATATTGAATATTATATATGAATATATAATTCATTTACATTTTTCTCAGAATCTAACCTATTGGATAGTCATGTTCATGTCTAATCAGAATCTCAGCTGAATTTCCAAACCCAGAACACTTTTTCAAGAAATAGGTTACAATCATTGCACAATACACTCCCAAAACATTCTTTGCTTCTGTAACTTCCAGCCTAGTGACTAGTATAACACAATGCTCTTAAAGAGAACTTCAACTGGGACAAATATAATAGTTGTTTTCTAAGCAAGCATTATAATACATGCCTTTATACCATCAACACTTTGCTTCAAGGCACAATTCACAACATTTTTTACCACTGAATGTGCTAAATTGTTTAAACACATATGCATAAATGGCTATCTCCCTGAATATATGTCTATCTCAATTGCAGTCATGTATCATTTTCTTAATCACTATGTCTTCTATATGCCATCTTATAATTGAGCTTGAAAATAGTAAATCACTTATACTTGAATCCCTTACATTCTGAAATCCTTTGTCTGAGAAAGTAGAGCTTAACAAAGTTCATGTGATTTAAAAAAAAAATTAAAAAAGACTAGATCAAGTTAACATTTGGATGGAAGATTGCCGACTATTCTAGGAAGTCAAAAAATAACCCAGAAGGAAACAGCAAACCAGTTCTATACTGTTGTAAAAAAAAACAAATGTACACGTGTGTTTAGTCATGTAGCCAAATTGACTTGAATGACTCTGCCTTTTGAATGAGATCTTCTTTATCCCTCTTTTGCAAGATAGCAGAAATTCTCTGTTATGCTAGGCCAATTTCTATAATGTATGTCACCATTACTTTAATTTAATAAAGTAATGTACATCATTCATGAAATTCCAAATGTACTGAACTGTGCTACCAAAGGATACGATATAATGCAAAGACAGAAAAAAAGCTATCTTAACAAAAGCCTGCCAAGTTCATGCCACCATGTCACAAAAGGGGAGAAAAGATTTTTCCACTTTTTTTTCCTCTTATGGGTCTTCACATAACACAATTTATGTCCCTCAGCCTTAAGGTTTGCATACATTTGCCTAATTTCTGGAGAATGCTTGAGGAATAAGAATGATATAGGTCCTAAGGATTGTAGGGTTTTTTTTAGTCTTCTTCATATTCACAAAACTTTTTTCTTCTATCATGTAATGAGAGAATATACTACCTTCCCACCCACAAACTCCATGAGTTATTGTCTTTGGAGGAGCTTGTAGAAAGAGACAATGAGTACCTGTTTTGGAAGGGGGATATCTGTAACATTTTTACAATCTAGAATACCATTCCAGGGATCACAGGATTATAGGTTAAAAAGCTATTTTAAACATATCTAGTACCTCAAAAAGGTATGTACTAACACTATTTTAGACCTTATTCAACCCTAAAGTTCTCTCAGTTTGAAGTGCGAAACATAATTTTCTCAATAAAATCCTAACTAGCAAGAAAGACCAAATATGAAATTCTATTACAATGTATACCCTACAGTGGGCTTTCTCTCAGTACTGCGTAAACTAATAAAGTCTAACATTACTAATAAAGTCTAACATTACTAAGTAATGATGTTCAATGAGAACATCATTACTTAGCTTTAAAACAAAAGTGGCAATCTATAATACTGTTCAATTCATTTTGTAAATAAGACATGTATTTTTAAACTAATTAAATTATATCGGAAGAATAGAAGATTTAATTCAAAAGACAAATTCCATTATAAATCTTGCATAATACTAAGGACACAACACATATGTGTTCAACTATCTTGAATCAACTTATTCATGAAAGCTTTCTTCTTCCCGGTGTCATCATCAAGAATTTTAAGAATAGACTAAATTGAAATCTGTTTCATAGCTTAATAAAGCATTACTTGTTAGTATACTGCAAAAAGCACTTCTTCTAGATATCCTAATTACTATACCTTTAAGGAACTACCAAGACTACCACCATGCAAAATAAAAATCAAGCTGTCCAAGTAATTACACTTGTTTTTTAAAGTATAAATACATATATACACAAAGTGAGTTTATAATGTTGTTATTGCTCCTGGTCTGTTAATAAAATCTACATCAACTCAAGTATCCAACATTATCTAGGGATTGCCACAGTCTTTCCTTATTTGGCTAACATTTGAGATTCCTATCAGACTCCTATAAAACTTAAACGTCCACAAAGCATCCATTTTGAGAACATTTCAGAATCAGTTGATTTCTCATCCTTCCTCAACTGTCATTTTTGGAACTCTTGCAAGCAAAACCAATTTTAATTTGTACTAATAATTGTATGACTTTCTATAAATGATAGAAAGGGCTGCAGTAATGGGTCCGAGTTCATATTCCATAATGTAGAGCCACCAACCAAGGAAAAAGAAAAAAAACCCAAGCAGCAACTTTAACAAATTAAGAACAGCATTTAGTACGGATGTGTTTAGGCGTTCAACTCATCTGCAAAACAGCCAGCCAGCCATTAAGGACAACCCCTAAATGTTCCCATTCTGGCAATGGTAATCACCCCATCACTTCACGAAGTTACCTCCTTCGTGAAAGGACTCGCCTCGTCCTCCTTGCCCTATTAAAAAAATAAAACAAATAAAAAGCTCGGGGGAGTTCTCCATTCTTCATCTGTCCCCCTCCCCAGAAGAACTAAGTCTCTCTGAAGCCCCAGGGCAGCGAAGGAAAGAAAAGACGACCACCAAATGCTCCTGTCTCTCGGGAGGGGGGGGGAAGGCAAGACCCGGCCTTATCAGCAGGTACAGCTTAGCCAGCAGAACCCAACATCCCTGGGACCCAAACAAGGATGTTCACAGACGGGCTACCTCCCCACTAAAAGTCGGAAGAAGGGGTGGGGGGGAGGAAGGCAGGTTCCGACGCCGAAGGGCCACAGCCCTCCTCAAGGCGCCCAAAGGCAAGAAGTTCCGGAAGCAGCACCCTAGCCAGACTATCCTAGGTGGAAGAAAGAAGCAGGCCTCAATCTCATCCCGGGCGGCAGAGCCTCCTCCTTCCCAGCAGAAGCTCCTGAAGCCCTGCCCGGAGAAATGGGAGAAGGAGACACAGACCTGGTGCAGTGCCGCGAAGCCGTCCACATTCGCGTAGTTGATGTCGGCGCCGCGCTCCAGCAGACGCAGCACTTCCTCGGTGTCGCCGCTCGAACAGGCAGCCAGGAAGACGGCGCTGTCGTCGAACTTCACCTTGGTCTTCTTGCGCTTGACCACGGGCGGCTCCTGGTCCGTCTCGGAGCCGATCCAGCGCTTCAGCTGTTCATTCCGTTTCTGCTTGGCGTCCGCCATCTTCATGCCCTAGTCGGGTCTCGTCCCTTTTCTCCCTGCCTTTCGCTTGCTCGTTTGCTTCAGCGGAGCCGCTCCGCACCCAGCAGGAGGCGGAGAAGCAGAGCACCGCCTGTATCCCACAGAACCTCGCGCGGCCGAATGCTCGCTCCTTTGCTCCCCCGCCCCACTCCCAGCGCACCAAAACGCCGCCCTGCGCGGCCCGCGCGCCTATCTCGCGCTCGGCCGGCTAGCGGAGCTAAGAGGAAAGAGAGGGAAAAGTGAAGCGCCCGGCTTCCTTAACGTAATCTCGCGATATTTTGGAAGAGACGCGGCGGCCGCGGGTGAAGTTTACTTTTAACGGACCGTTGGCGATGAGGTCTCGAGGGGGGCTGCTGAGCGCAGCCTCGCAGAACCTTTTACCGACTGGGATAGCGCGTTGCTCTCGGATAGCAAAGCAGTGGACAGTCTCGAGGTATCTTAAAGGTCACCAGGATAAGGCAGACACTTTCGGATCCCTGAACTATGCGACGTTAGATCTGAAGAAAAACCTTAGGAACCTTAACCCCGCAAGCCCCTCGTTGAATATAAAGGCTCAACAATCCGTGGGATAAATTCATGTATAAGGATGTGCTATAAATTTAATCATCCGCGTTGTACTTTCTCTTTATCTACAGAGCTACGTAAAAAAAGACGCAAAGCAGGAAGTTTCTTCTGGAAAGCTGATGGGACCTTTTTATTTCGCGGGTTTCCTTTTATAGCAATAATGTTTCATGGTGTCTTTTCTCTGACAGCCTGGAGTAGAATGAGGCTTTTTCCACCCATATAGTTGCCACAATAAATTATCTTATAAATGTATCCCTGCATTTTATTTTAAAAGAAAGTGGCACTCATCACCCCAAAATAAAGGCGGCAATGGATGGACAAATTAATATATCACATTTGGAAACAAAAACAGATAACCTGCAGACGAGGGAGGTGCAATTCTATTTACAACAGGAGGAAATACATGTGATTGGGGTGCCCGGAATTACCAGTTACAGTAATGTTCAAAGTTTGCTGCTTGAAACTGCATATTTTTCAAAAGTCGTGTAAGATTAGGGTTAGGATTTTCTTCCTTGTTGGTGTACAAGTCCTTGTTGCTTTAGAAATTGTTCTTCTCTAAGATGTAATATTAACGAGTATTATTATCTTGTATTTTGACATTAAATTTAAACTTTTAAGATTAAGTCTCCAACCTTCCAGTATGTTGTTTGTGAGAATGTAGCTTTTACAAAGAACAATAAAAATACCTTAATCAAAATAAAAACAGGCTTCTGATTTAATATAGATCATATGATTAAGTAATTGAGAGTTATACTGAAAGTAAACAGCACATTGGTTGAAATAAATATACATAGGATTGGTCTGTTAATCCTATATATAAAAATACATTTTCTGTAATGTTTAGTATTTTTAAAATAAAATCTGCAAAAGTTATCTCAACAAGTCATCCCAAATTTTCTATAGAGTAAAGTTCTAGCTATTTCTTCAAAACATTTGATAGTTACATTTCTTTATAGAAGATATTTCATTGTATCTGGGTTGTAGAAAATGTTTTCTTGTTTTCTTGCATTTGTTGAAAACGAGGGAAGTTGGCATCACAACTAGAAGACGTGTGAAAAGAACTGAGGAAGGTAAAGTGCTAATGGTAAGGGCAAATGGCTGCATGGCAGTACACTAGTAACCAGAAGGAAGGCGATATCCCTGCATCAGTCTGAAACATACAATATATATTTAGGCACAATTATTAACAGTCACAGAATTTCACCCCCAAGATAACAGATGATAAAACAATTTTGTGCAACTTGAGGCTGTGGACAGAAAAAAATACTACATATTGGTATAATACTTATGGGGAGGGGACAAGGGTAATTTCATGCCATGAACAATAGATGAAAATTGATGTTGGGATGTCTAGTTCCATACAATAGTATTATATAAATTTGGAGCATCTTAAGATGCTCCAAATGACACAAAATGCCTCATAGAGAAATCATTTCTTTGTTGTTAAATAAATTGAGATCTGTATGGCATAAAGCAAGTCAAATTTTGATTTTCAGTCCTAATACTACATAATTATACCTGTTAAATTGTTTGAATCTAACTTACATATTTAGTTCTAAGTATACAATTAAGCAAAATTGTGTTTAGGCACTTTGCTATTTTGTACTAACATGTACAATTTGAAGCCTCAGGGCTGTATAGATTTATCCCAGTATACTTGGGTGAATGGAGTCCTTCCAAATTATCACTAAATAGCATGACAGAAAGAGGAATTATTAACTAGATTAGCAAACACACGGTTAATCATTATTTAATTTTATAATGAAATGTATTTATCCAATTTATACAGCTACCCATTTCCCCCAAAGGGACTGGCCAGTCAATAGCAATAAATGAAACAGCCATGCTAAAACAAATAAAAATCTAAAAGCCTCAGTAATAAATAACATTAAAAAAAATGCAACCCTGTGTGAGAGGAGGGTAAAAATGGCCTACTCATCAATGGATCCAATGGAACAAATCATGATTTATTCTTGTGCAATCTTCAATTTTTCACTTCAGTAGGCATAAAATATGTCACAGGGCAGACATCCATACATGTTCCACATGAACATTTGCTTTTTGAACTTCGCTAGACTTCTATCAAGCAGATGGTTTTACTAATGTCTGAATCATTCTTATTTAGTATTCTAGATAATTTGTTAACTAGCCAAAATATATTTATGTATTTGTATTTCATATTTCTAAACTGCCCATCTCCATCAAATTAATAATGGATTTAAAACTGGCTGACCAACTGCACACAATGTGCAGTCCTCAATGGAACTGCATCTATATGGAGGGAAGTATGCAGTGGGATACCCCAAGGTTCTGTCAGGCCCAATACTTTTCAATATCTTTATCAATGATTTAGATGATAAATGGGGAACTCATCAAATCTGCAGATGACACCAAACTGGCAGGAATAGCCAACACTCAAGAAAATAGGTTTAAGATACAGGAGGACTTGGTGGACTTCAACATTAGACCCTATCTAACAAAATGAAATTCAATGGTGAGAAAAGTAAAGTTCTAGAAAAAGCAAATGCACAGGTATAGTATATGTGGTACCTGGCTCAATAGTAATTGTGAGAAAGATCTTGGAGTCCTAGTGGACAATCACTTTGAAATACTGTATGAGCCAGCAGTGTGCTGCAACTGCCAAGAAAGCCAACACAGTCCTAGGCTGCATTAAAAGCAGGATAGATTAAGTTGACATTAAGTGTTAATAACACTTTATAATGCCTTGGTAAAGCCACACTTAGACTTGGAATACTGCATCCAGTTTTGATTGCCATATTGTGAAAAGGATGTTGAGACTCTAGAAAGAGTGCAGAGAAGAGCAACAAAGATGATTGGGGACTAGAGGCTAAAACATAAAAGAACGTTTGCCGGAATTGAATATGTCTAGTTTAATGAAAATAAGGACTAGGGGTGACATGTTAGTGTTGCAATATCTAGAGGGTTGCCACAAAGAAGAGGGAGTCAACCCATTCTCCAAAGCACCTGAGGGCAGGACAAGAAGCAATGGATGGACACTAATCAAGCAGAACTAAAGAGAAATTTCCTGACAGAACAATAAATCAGTGGAACAACTTGTCTCCAGAAGTTGTGAATGCTCCAACACTGAAAGTTTTTAAGAAGAGATTGGACAACCATTTGTCTGAAAAGATAAAGGGCTTTCAGCCTGAGCAGGGGGTGGGACTAGAAGACCTTCCAACTCTGTGATTCTGTTATAAAATATTTAAGAGAGTTCCATGTACATCAATGATTCCATAGTTAAAGAGTTTGTGGGCTTCAACAGTCCTTTGATAACATTTTGTCTGGTTTCAAACGTTTTGAGACAAAAATGTAACATTCAGTAGATATGTATATTCATATTTCTGCAATAGTCTCTAATTGGAATGTGCAGATCTTTCAGAGAATTCTTTGCTTTTAATAAAGATTTGAAAGAATGCCTTTCCCCAAACAGCCCTTTGCCTTCTAAAACGGAAACAGTCATGTTTTTCTGCTTTACAGTTCTCTGAGGTTTCTCACACAGTTTCCTCTATGTTTGCAAGAAGTGTTGCTTGGGTGTGCTATGCATGTGCAGAAGTTTCTCCTATCTAGTACAAGTGGCAGACACGATTTGTTAGCAGCATGAACGGCCTCATCAAAGCAAATTGTATTGCTTCTTTATCTTGGTGAGATGCATTGTATTACTTCTTGTATCTTGCACATTGTATCATCTTTGCACCACAAAGTGCTACACTGAGGCATATCAAAGTCACCCCACACAACCTAGTTTCAAAGAAATGTTGATCATGTCTGTAATATTAAATCAGTCCAGAGGAATATTTTATGTATAAAATCTATAATCAGTTATAACACATGTAGGAGAGATGTCTTAGAAATCTTCCCTTAGTTCAGAATAAGACAGCCAATAAGACTGCAATGCATTTGTACTGTGTGTTCAAGAATCCAGTTTTTCCAAGAATGGTACATAATGCTAGTTCTTCATGTTAAAGTCCTAAGAGCCATAACATAAGGTCAGCCAATTTTGAAGGTTTTTCTGTAACTGCTCTTATTACAAATTCAGATTGTTTCTTTTGTTTTGCCTCAAATCAAGAGGGTGTATGAGGAGTTATCCAAAAAAGTCCAGATGTTGCAACTACACAACTGAAGCCCAATTCCTTTTATGTGCATTAGGGGTGGGGTTTCATACAGTGCAGTAGCCATTTTGATTTTCTCCCTGGCCCAAATAGACAACTCACTGCCAAGATACATTGTCTTAGCTTGGCTTCAGTTTGAAATCCATTTGGCACTTTATATTGAGGGATGGGTATTTTCATTTTGCGTGAGTTGATCCTCTCATACACTCTTTGTGTTTGCCCTAAGATTTAACACTATAGCTGCTACAGAGGCCTTCTTCCATTTGCTCAATAACTTATTGGAACTTCTGCATGCCAGTTACAATTTCTCATGTCAGTGATTTGGCAACTCTTTTCTTTCCCTAGTTTACATCACACTTAGACAAGTGTGACATATTTTTGAAAAGCAAATACAGTGGGAGAAGTATTACCCTACTAACATATTGTATTGATCTTATATTGGTCCTGTATTGAAAGAACTGCAGTGCTTACCAAGTATATTCTGGTTAAATTCAAGATAACTAATATCAACTTTAATGTCCCAAACATACATCAAATCAAATACATAAGCTGTATATAAGGAAATATTGGCTTGTTATGAAATTATCTAGTTATTAAAACTTGCTGAAGTTCATCTTCTGATTTTAAGAACAGAAAGGCCCGTTTGTCTTTTTGTTCATAAAAGGGTTTTTTCTCATGCACTTTTCTGAAGTACAATTAACTTCTTACTCTCAAATTTTGAGAAGGGTTTTTAAACTATATTTTAACTGATCTTTGAAATAGTTTTTTATGGAATTATTTTATTAAAAGTTTTGTGTTCATTGTATGCTTTTATGGCTGCATTATTGTTATTTGTTAAGTCTTAAAGTTCTGAGAAAAGTGGTATATAACAAATAAATTATTGAGTAATTGTATAGAGAGATAATTTGTATTTTTAAATGTTGGCTTGAATGATTTCAATTCCTTTCTGTCCTCTTTTGAAGATAATATTTTAAACAAATAACAATGTTATGATGTGTGTTCAGAGGAGTTGTCTTTATACAAAAGAAAAATATAAATATTTACCAACATGTGTTTTCCAAATAATGAACTTGTTGGATTTATTAAAAAGATGGTTTTATTAAGCACTTCTATCCAGGGCTGATGAAATTTGCCAAATTTGTAAAAATGAAATTCCATCAAATTGAAAAAAGTTGAATGATTCCTTTATGCTACTCAAGCCAAGAATTATTTATTTGTGAAGCACTAATCATATTATTGATGCTTAACTTATAATAGAACATGCTTTAATGCAGGAATGTATACATGTGTTTCCATTTTGTAATAACAAAAGTAATAGAAATAATTAAAAAACATCTCTAATATTTCTGTTTTGGAATGCAGATTTGCCATTTTAAAGTAATACATACTTTAAATAAATACATCAGTAAATAAAATAATAAATACTGTAATAAATAAAGTGATAAAACTGCATATAATATTATATTATTTTTATAGTAACAACACTGTTCTGTCCTAAAATAAATCATGTTTTAAAAAATTAAGAATAGTACATTCCAGTTAGTTAAGGGAAAAACAGACAAGATGTTGTAAATAATATTAACTAATAAGGATTTCTAAATTTACTATTGCAAATTTGCAAAATGCATCTTGTTTGAATATGTCTTCTGCCCTCAGACCTGTTTAAACCTACCTTCAGCTGAAAAATCTACTCCATTTTGTCCAAGTGCTGAAAATAGGATATGTGATGGGGAAAAAACTCTAACCACCAACTTTGAGGCCATAAAGTTATATCAAGACAAGAATTGTCAATATATACATGAAAGGAAAACTGTTTTCCCTCATATAATTTAAAAAGGATTATCTTAGCTAGGGGGCAGATGGGGAGATCTTTTTATGTCTAATCCTTTTTTTTTTTTTGAGGGTGATCCTCTTAAATTTGGGCATTATTCCTTTGGAGTAAATACAGTTAAATTCCATCTCACTGATGTCAGTGACAGAAAAATAAATTCTAAAAATTAGCATAAATTATGTAACATTACTCAGCATCCAGTCAGAATAATTAATGTATAATTATCCATGGATAATAAGTAAGATGATGTGATACACAGGATGAAGCTATTTCTCTTTGGCTGCATGGTGCTCACTTCCATAGTTCAAAACACAGATCTTTGGTAACAGGATCATAAAGGAAAGATCACTTTACAAGAATAGTGAGACTGCCAAATCACTCTGCCTCATCTTATACTAAACAAAATTGAGGCAGTTATTTTGACTTTCTTTCTCAGGCCTGGACTGAATAATTTTTTCTGAAACATCCTCGTTGATACTTTGCTAATTCCTTCTCCATTACTAAGCCAGGAACATAGGAACAATCCACAGTCATGCTTTATAAATGATAAAAATATGGGTCTGCCTATTATATTACTTTATTTCCATTAATTTCCCTTTACCTTACCTCTCTCTTCCACCCTCCTCCCTCTCTCTCTGATTCTGATGGTAATGAAAGTATCCTTGTTTTAATACTTTGGATCACCAGGTATGAAGGTAATACTAATCATAATGTCATACACATCTTCAAATTATATTTTATTCTATATAATAATAGCACAAAGAAAATATCCATCCTGGTTATTCTGAAAAAAATACAATGTGTCATTATTTCATCTAACATGCTACATTGTGTTTGGTGAGATTTATCCTATTAGATGTGTGTTATCCAATGTCTTTCACCTCATTTCAATCTACCACCTAGAAATTATGGTTCTATTTGAATATAATTTGCGAGAGTTCTAATTTCAAAAATCAAATAAGCTCTCAATAGAATCTTTACTGGATCTATTGTCACCAGGTGTAGATCGTATTGGTTAAGGTCTATTGCTCAGTACTATAGCATATATTTTGCATTCAGATCATCCTATTTAAAAATTTAGAGCATCTAGTTATAAAGATAATAAATATTGGAAATACTTCCTTCTGAGATTTTGCAGTTGTTGAGCTGGATTAAGTAGTCCTAAAAAGATACTGCCTTATCTGGATTCTTCACTTTTCTTATAAAATCTCTACAGCACTATGTCAAAATCATGCTGACTAAGGATCTTAGCATATTGACTAAAAATGAAATATGTTATAGTCTATGCAGCTGACTGATGCCAGATACCTAAGGCTGCTGTTGGATTTCTGAATTGATATAAAATGCATAGATGTTATTTTTGTGAGTCCCTATACATGTCAAAAATTTATCCAAAATATACCACTATTCCTTTGTCATACTAGCCTCTTATCCTAATTCATATTTTTATGAATTTTATGAATTCATATTTTTATTTCATTAACATACTGTGCACCTTTAACTGAAACTGTATATATAATTGATATATTATATATCAATTATATATATATATGCACACGTGTGTGTGTTTGTGTGTGTATCAATCACACACACACACATATGCTGCTACCGACGACCTCCCATCGACCCGTGCGCTCCCACAGAGAGGGCCTCCTCGGGGTGCCATCAGCCAAACAGTGCAGGCTGGTGACCCCCAGGGGGAGGGCCTTCTCTGTGGGGACACCTACCCTCTGGAATCAGCTGCCCCCAGAGATAAGGAGAATCCAAGACCTCAGTGCCTTCCGTCGTGCCCTTAAAACCCATTTTTTCAAGCAAGCTGAGCTGGCTTAAGAAGAAATTTTTAAATGTTTTAATTGGTAGTGAGTTTTAATTGGGCCAAATTTATATATCTTTTAATTGTTTTTTTTAATATTTGTACTGCATGTTTTTTAATTTTGGCTGTACACCGCCCTGAGTCCTCAGGGAGAAGGGCGGTATAGAAATTTAATAATAAATAAATAAATAAATAAATAAATAAATAAATAAATAAATAAATAAATAAATATATACAGATATACAGATATACAGATATATCAATTATATATACCCAGATTATAGATTATAGACACAGATTATTTATCTAAAAGATAGCATGAAATAGATATAGCATCATGTGTTGAAATGTATTCGTCTACATCAGCAAAATGTTCAGTGCATTCAAATGTGAATCAAAATACCATTGCCCAAATGAAAAATTACAGAGCATGGTGATCTCACTGATTTCGATAAGAATTATGCAGCTACAATTTGAATTACACTGTAGACTTATTGAGATATTTCTAATGCAACTACATGCTGCCTAAGGTGGGTGTAAACTTGTAGATGCTGCATAAAAATGAGTCATCATTAGAACTGTAACTTGTATCATAGCAACAGTTTTATAAATTATAAGGCTTTGAACTAGACTAGCAGCAAACAATATTCAGATTTATCAAGCATGCTCACTTTTGAGTAACCCTCTTGAAGGAACTTTTTAATTTAAAGTCTGCCGCAGCAAAAATCTTGCACAAGGTTTGAAACAAAACTACTTATACAGTTTTGATCTTAAAGTCAAAGCAGTTTTATTCTAAAGACTAGCTGATGACCCGGCGCTGTCCAGGTATTTTTTCATCCTAATACCCCCGCCTCCTACGCATGTGTGCACAATCCCTCCTGGGGCCTGTTTTGGGCCTAGTAGGCCTCCCTGCAGCCTCCTGTGAGCCAAAACAGGCCGCAGGGGGCTTGCACCACATCCCTCTGCGCTCCCCTGCCCCCCCGCACATGTGTGGCAGAGACCCAAATATCAGCTGGACGGCGGGAAGGGCACACATACATGATGGAGCTGAGCTTGTGGCTCTGTGTGCCACCTGTGTGCCAGGACACACACACACACACATACAAACACCCTGAGGGGTGTTAGGGGTTTCTTACCCCCACAGTGTTTTTTTTCCAGAGAGTAAGTCATCTGTGTACCAAGTTTGTTGAAGTTGCTCAAGGTGTTCCATAGTTATGCTGGAACACACACACACACACACACACACACACACACACAGAGATACAGACACACACACACAGATGGGTGTTAGGGTGTCTTACCCCCACAATATTTTTTTCCAGAGAGTAAATCATTAGTGTACCAAATTTGGTTGGAATTGCTCAAGGCGTTCCAGAATTATGCTTAAACATACATACATACATACATCCTTTTTATATGTATACATAAGAAGGAGGAGGAGGAGGAGGAGGAGGAGGAGGAGGAGAAAAATACTCATTTATACATCTCTTCTAACTAATGTTTAACACTCAAAACAATACTTTCAGCCAGGGCCGGATTTTCCTATAGGCTAACTAGGCTTCAGCCTAGGGCCTCAAGATCAAGAGAGGGCCTCAAGATCAAGAGGGGCCTACATTCAAATTGTTAGCAAAATTAAAATTACACTTTCACTATAGGTGAAAGGGCCTCATAAGTGGAATAGCCTAGGACCTCTTTTCATCTAAATCCGGCCCTGCTTTCAGCTTTTTCAGTGCCAGGGTTATAATAATTTTTAGTTCTGAATATAGACTTCTTCAAATGGGACCAAGGCACTTTGGGGTGGGGTTTCTTCTGGGACAGACATCTTCTGCTCAAAGACCAGGTGACCACCATGGCTAGGATTCATCTGGTATGTCAGTTGTGCTCTTTCTTGATCAAGGAGTCCCTTCTCACAATCACTCAATCAACTTGTGTCTGGACTACTGTTTTTGTGCAATTATTATCATATAGTAAAAATTACAACTGTAATAATTTTCCACATACTCCACTAGTCCATAAACTATTTAGTCTAATGCGATGGTTGGGTTCACATAGCATGGCAAGACAATTTATGACTTACATACTATAAAGTGTGCATACGCAGTCATGGAATATATTTTTGAAGTCCACTTGTTTCATTTTTTCCAATCTGTTATGCTTTCTGACACTTATTGGAAAACATGTGCTTTTATTAACATTTTCATGGATAACTTTAAATCATTTATTGCAAATAGGAACAGTCTATTTCTAGAGCTGCTGCTCATTAGTAACATCCTGCTCTTCACTGTGTAACTTGGACATAATATAGATTTTCTACTAGAAAGTAGATATGTCAGTTTTCTCTATAAATTATCAACTTTTATAATTGATACAGTAATATTATTTTTTCTCTTTTGTCTTTTTTAAAGGCACTTAAATGTTTAAACTTACCATGCAGGTTCCATAAGTTTAATTTCATTGTTTAATTGTTGCATAGTTTTCCAACTATGTAGCTATTAGGGAAAAAAACAGACTGAACTGTATTTGTGTATGTGCTGCCGCTTTCATGACAGGCTAAAATATAAATTGTTCCTGTTATATTGCTGAAGATGTGTGTTAAAATGCATAGTACAATGACAAACACACCTTTTATGGAACACCTTAGGACTCAGAAAAGACACTGAAAATATTCTAGAATATTTAATTTTATTTCATAATTATTTCAGTTTCTATAGAAGATTACTAGGATTTTAGTTTTACTTGGGAATTAAAATTTCAGGCTTGCTGCAAATCTGTTCTTCCTGATAATAGTAGTTAAGAAGAGTCAACAGCAGTTTCTCAATATCCTTTCTAAATGTTGAGCATTGTCTGAGCATTTGAATAACATAACTACTGGTCTTTAAGTGGAACAGAATGTATAGTGGAATGACGGATAGCTGTGGATTATGGCCACATACATCTAGAGCAGGGATGTCAAACTCGCAGCCCGCAGGCCAGGTGCATCATGTGTGGCCACGCCCACCCCAGTTTAGCAAAGGGGGAAAAAGTAGCGATACATCACATGATACGTGAGTTTAAACACCCCTGCCCTAGAGGCACCATTTTTGCCTCTAAAGTACCTCACAATAATGACATCCAAATATAGTGTCAAATCATGATTTTATAAGCAAAAGGTTTAGCATTTTGGAGGATAAGAAGGTAAGGTCTTTAAGTTTCTGTTAATACATTTCTTTTTTAAAAAAAAAAATCCCCAAAGGAGACAAAACAAATGCTTTGGTTTTTGTGATATCATTTTTATTGCATAAGCTCCCCATATCCTTGGAGGACTAAATGAATGAATAAATGAATGAAAACATGGAAATCTGGAAAAGACAATGCTTCTCATTCCTATTTATTGCATGATATTTTCTAGAATATCAGATGGTGGTGGAATTTGTAACATAAAATTCTACTCAGGGTAAAGAAATAAGAGGAAGTAAAGAAGGAAATCATGTATAGTTCTTTCAGTGAAACTTTTCATTTATTTTCAAATTGAATTAATAACATGTTGTATATACTATATGTTTGTTTCTTTTTTTCTTTTTCTCTGTAAATGGTTACAGAAGAAAAGGTTACTATAAACATAACCTGTTAGTGATTCTTTTTTTAAAAAATTTCCATACCATCTTCACTGAAGTACTTCTAGATATCAAAGGCCTAAAAGGTTTTTTTGGAGATGTTATCTCACTTTTATTTATTTATTTAAATAACTCAAGGTGGGTAATGAGCTCCTCCTTTTTTCCCCACCAACAACAGCCCTGTGAAATAGAGAGAGCTGGTAGGTGGAGAGAGAATGACTGGCCCCAATTCACCAGCCAGCTTTCATACATTAAGGTGGCACTAGAATTCACAATCCCTTGATATTTAGCCTAGTGCAGGGGTGTCAAACTTGCATCATCACGGCAGTGTCACATGATGTATCACAACTTTCCCCTCTTTGCTAAACCAGGTGTGGGTGTGACCAGCGTGTGACGCATCTGGCCTGTGGGCCACAAGTTTGACAGCCCTGGCCTAGTACCTTAACTATTAGACCAGACTGATTCTCAGTCATCATAAAAGTGATGATCTTTAAGGTTATATGGTTTGCCTACACTATGCCTATAACATACCAATACAATAGAGTAACCCTTATGGAAAGCTTGCATTAAGTTCAACACTGCTCTAAATTCTGGTTTATTATAACCAAAGTTAGTTGACTACAGGAATCTACTTGTATAATAGCACAAGCTGTGTCCCACTGAGATACAAAATACAGCATTGGTTTTTGGCTGCTAGTCAGAATACAAGTGTGTATCAGTTTGGCACTATTTCTACCTTCATACGCAAGAGTGAAAGCTGCCTTAATTCTAGAATTTAGCTTCAGCAACAGGAGAACATTTGCAAATCATTCTATTAAAGGGTATGTTCAGAAAGAGACGTAAATAGAGACTGGAATGTCATTACTGAGGTTCTCATGGTTAATGTCAGCAGAAGAGCCCCTATATGGAACGACTGCCTTCTTATGTACAGTTTATCTGAGGACAACTAGCAATCTCCATTCCCTAAGGAAGGCCTAATTACTAAGTCTATTAGAGAATTTCTAAAGGGTTTGATAGAAACAAATGCAAAGTTTGAATTTCGGTTTAGGCAGAACAATTTTTTGTTTTTACAGTTTTTACATACTGGCTATGCATGTAAAAAACAAGGAGCAACGAACTCTTTAAATTGATTAAAAATAATTTTAATCATTTCCTAAATACATATACATATCCATCTAGTCACCAGGAGATAGCCTTCTCTTGAGAGACACTTTACTGTTTTTATCTCAAGTGACACAGACTACTTCCACAATTTAAGGAGTGTAATTCAGTTTGTAAAACCAGTTCTGTACTAAATGTGATATATAGAGGATTGGATTGGATTGGTGTGTCAGACTGATAGAAATTTAATGTACTATATAAAGAAAAAAAAACCCTGTATTTTGAGGAAAAAACCAAGGTAAATCAGCAATATGCTATGTATACATACCATAAATATAACAAAAAATTTTCAGACTGAAGTTCAGGCATATTACAAATGAACATTCAGTCATTATTTCAGCATTACAATTAGCAGCAGAGATCTGTTTTGGGGATAATATGCATTCAACTTATGCAAGACAGCTAAGCATCTCCTCAATGCCATGGTGATGATGAAGTGCTCCCCATCACTATGATAAAGCAAAATGATATTCCTTGCCAAGGTGCTGTTGCACTGAGGTCTCACCCATCAGTTCCTTTAACCAGGAGAGTTGAAATTATAGTGTGCATGTACACAGCTTCTTCTAAATACTTGAATAACTGTCTGAAAAGCTAGAAAAGGCATGATGCAAAGTGACCTCATATCACAATTTAGAAATTTTTATTTATTTGTTTTCTGCCTTTATTTTTATAAATCATTCAAGATGGCAAATATACCCAATACTCCTTTCTCCTGTTGCCTCAGCAATTTAGAAATGTCCATCTGAACCTTGAGCAGCCCTATTATATGTATTTTGAAAATGATGGGAAATATTGATTTTAAGAAATGAAAAAAAAAAAAACACCCTCCACAGCATTACAATACTTGCCATTCAAAACCTGCCAAGTAGTTTCATGTAACTCTCTTCCCTGAACATGAATTAAAACAGAATGCAAAAGAAAGTAATGACACTTTTTGATAATACAGATTAGATTCAAAGCACATATTTTGGTTTTGGATTGCTGTATCGTTTGATCTCATGTTTTAATGGTTATGGATGGTTCATGACTTAGTATACCATGTGAACACTGCCAAATGTAGACACTCCATAAACCATAATTAAATAAACAATAGCTTAATATGATGTGTGAACACCAAAGCTACCATATCTGGGCTATAGAATTCTGAAGAATTCTAATTCTTTGCTGCCATTTAGTGGTTATATGGATTTTCACAGACACAATAATTGGGGCAAAGATATGCTAGAATTCTAAGTTAGAAATATTTTTTCATTTTTGTACAATGCCTATAGTACTTATACTGCTTTACCAAAAATTGTTTTAAAGAACTTTCACTCTTCTAGACAAATAGCTCTTCAAAGCTTCATTTTGTCTGTGACAAGAAAGATAATGTCTTGTTTTCTTTAATACTGTATGTCCTGGTACTACTTTAAAATGACTGGAAACAAAATTAAAGGTAATATGTTGCCAAGCAACATTGAGAAACAAACATTTTATTGTTTTCTTATAGTTCATCAAGTTGCACACTGTATGCAAGTAAATCAACCCTACTGCAAAGATAAATTAATTGTCTCTCTGAGAACATGCTTTAAGTTTGACTTTTGGAATCAAGCCAGTCCTTTTCAAAGCCACCTGAGATCCATTAATTCCTTATGGAGCAGTAGACTCAGCAAGCTCCCTCAGTTTACCCTCCACGGGTAAAACTAATCTGCTTGCTGAGAAAGATTTCATGGCTTTCTTCTTTTGAGTCATCTTTATTAACTATTACCATATGTGGGCTACTTTATTACTAAAGCTACTGGGATCCAGAGTACATTAGCAGATCAGAAGCTCTGCATAAAGTGATGCAAATAGTTGAGACAGCTTGAAGGAAATGGAATAGATTATTATCTGGTACTTGAATCTAAGATCATTCTGTATTCAATAAGTATTTATATTTGCAATAAATCCTGTAAATATATTTTGCTACACAGATGCTTACAGGCTCAATAATTTGCCATCATTCTCATTAAAGAGAGTACTTTATGTATGTTTTGTGAAAAATATTTAACTGATATGGGTGCAAAGATCAGGAAATTTCTTTTAAGTTTGATAGTTCATTCTTTACAGCCAAATAGCCTATCCCAGGATCTTAGGAAGGACTTGATGATGAATAAAAATGCCAAATCTAATCTAAACAGCTGGCTCATTGTGTAATGAAATACAAATTATTAAATTTATATATCACCCAACTCTCAGCATTGGGGTCTGACAAAACTATGCAAGAGGTTAAGCTATGCAAGAGGTCCTGGATTTAGCTTTGCAGAAGTAGTAAAGAAGAAGGATTGATAACAGCTTTTCAGTTCTTCAGTTCTTATCTATCTATATAGATCAACTCTGTTATGTCCTTATAAGGACATCTGCCCGGATTGGCTGCTAGCCATCAAGCGGGAAAGTTTGAATCACTGTCAGGGGCGGTGCGACTGCCGGAGCGAATATAAAGAGAGCTCCGGCAGCGCGCAGCCAGTCTTGCTACTGTTTCCAAATAAAGTTACTTATGTAACGAGCTGGTCGCGTCTTCCATTTCCTGCGCCGATCTAACAAACTCAATTTTTCCTAAAATAATATTATACTCACCAAGCTTACTGTCTTCCCATGAGTGGTTCTGAGTAAAGGTATGGCTATATCTCTTTCCAAGATTATCTGCCACTGTGTCAAGAGTATAATAGAATATGCACTGCACATTTTATTAAACTGCCTATTGTACCAGACTATATTAATATTTCTCCTTGTTAATCACTTAGGCGACTTTATGGGAGAGAATATGTTATCTTTATTAGAAAACAATTCTACATAAATTAAAAAGATCCAATATCTTTTATTTAGCCATATAAATATGAGTTGAGTAGATTCTATAAGATACTTGGATCCAAAATCATGTTTCTTTTCTATCATGCAAAGTGCCTCATTAACCAACAGTACACTGCATAACAGCAAACCATGACTTTTCAACTAGGTTTGTCGAATAAAACAATGCCTGCAATCACAAAGCCACTAAATCATGATTTTTGTCAACTATGATGTATTAACAAATCACAATGGTCAGTTTCATACATAACCCACAAATAAACATAATGTAACTGAAGGAATAAAAAATGATAATCACTTGCCCACATTTTTTCACTACTCTGATTTTTTTCTTCTTCAAGTATGTCTGATTCTGGGAGATTGCCTGGACAAGTCCCTGACAAGGTTTTCATAAGTGGCTTGCCATTTTCTTCCTATAGTTGAAAGTATGTGACTCTCAATTGGTTTTGTGCCTAAAGTGGGATTAGAACTCACCGTCTTCCCAGTTTCTAGTCTGATACTTTAACCATTTCAGCATTAGGTCAGACTATAGTAGACTATTTTATAAATAGACACTTGATTCAATAGTGCAAAAATGACGACAAGTTGCAGTCTTTTGTTCTCATTTGTACCCCTGGGGGCAATTTGTTCCAATTAGTGCCTCAGCAAGCAATCATTGCTGTACAGAACTCTGCTTGTATTCCTTCCCAAGCCAGCTGACTCAAAATAATACTATCCCATGAGTACTGGATCATGTACAGCAGTCTGTATCCTTTCAACAAAGATCTATTGTTAAGGCTTATTTTCTGTTGTTTTTTAAATAAAGCCTTTTTTACAGATTCAGAAACATTTGACTTTTTCCAACAATGCTTGTGATATTTTAAAGACAGTCTTTCTCATGATGAAATAAGAATCTGTATGGCAGAGTCAATTCTATTCACTTCAGTTGAAATAACCACCAAGTGTGTTCTATGACATATTCTCCCCGAGAAGAAAATAACCCCCAATGTATTTTGTTGTCATCATCAGTTTATTATGTAAAATGCTCTATTGTGCAATCGTTTTGCCAATGTTATATTTCCTCTCAATTTTAGCAAGCATCACTTCTTTACTCTTACTTGCACCATCTAGATAGAAATTTATTCATTTGCTTGCTAGAGGTATATCCTGTCCAGAAGCAAAAAGCACTTTTAAACCCATAACAAGAGACAAATAATGTTAAGGAAAACAAATTGATTCAAAATCGGCAGTAGGCTTCCATACCTGAAATGTGAATGTAAAACTAGAGTTAAAATTGCTGGGAACTGCAGGCCTTGTCTATATATTATGCTGTATCTATTAAACAAGTGTTTTGTGTAATGTTAGATTACTATATCAGGTTAATCAAGGCACTGTAGTTTGTAAACCATGTTTTATGGTTTACCATGAGATGTGAACTCAGACAACTATGATTTTTTCAATAATCCACAGTCAGGTAAACCATTATTTAGTACAATGTAGGAATTAGGTCATAATAAACTCATATCTAGAGTGTAAAAAGTTTAGGAAAGCTGCTTTACATCCAGAATGACAGCAACTATGATTTCTTCAAGGCCACCCATGGTGTACTTGACTAAGGTCAAACAGGTCTTCAGTCTTAATTTGCCAATATGCAATGAAAAAAGACAATGTAAGAATATTCATAGAGAACTTGTCCTCTATATTTTTAATAAAGTTGTAACACTGAGCAGAAGCTGGTTATTTGGGGAAAGGAAAGAATAGCTTCTGAATATAAAACTTTAATATGATAAAGCTTAAAGGGAAAAATAATCCTGCTTTTTTTTAAGCATTTCATTTTGCTGACAGCATACAACTATTTAAGTCAGTTCAGTGAGATTTATTGCATTAGTAACCACTATTATGACTTCCATACATCTTTTTCCCATGCAAATAGTCAAAGAAACAGAACCACAAAAACATTAACTTTCTCTCATTTTAACAACTGAAATGAAATATAGCAATAGGATTTAATTTCATAATCTATCATTTTTTCCTGTTCTTTCTGTCACTCTCCAAAGTTTTCACCCCAATTATATAATAATACAAAAGTCCAGGCCAGGAATAATATACTGTACAGAAGCAGTGTTGTAAGTTTGTAACATTATATTTAAAGCAGAAAGCCAGTTTGGTGTAATGGTTAAGGCATGAGGCTACAAACTGAGAGACCATTAGTTCCGCCTTAGGTAGATTGAAAGACTGCGAGTTCTAGTCCTGCCTTGAACACAAAGCCATCTGGGTGATCCTGGGCCAGTCACTTTCTTCCATCCTAGGAAGGAGAAAATGGCAAACCACTTCTGAAAAACCTTGCCAAGAAAACTGCAGGGATTTGTCCAGGCGGTCTCTGTGAATTAGATACAATTGAGCTGAAGAAAAAAAATGTAAACAAAAAAAGCTGGTACCTCTTTAGGCTGAAGGGGAAGAAACTGAATTTAGATGCATACAGTAAATAGCGTAAACATTTTGTTTTACTTCTGCAGAAAAATCTCCCATTCTTGGAGACATATCTGGATATACAAGATTCACAAAAAATGGCAGAAATACTGTGTAACCATATTAAATCTCCAATTTACGGTAATAAAGCAACTACCAAAGAAAAATCAAAACATTTAGCATACAGTAAAAGATAATTCTACATAACATGAATGTGGTGGCAAACTGACATTATTTTGGCTTAATGTTCTCGGGACATAATAAGTTAGCTCAGTTATTATGTTTATGAATTATATTTTCTTTTATGTACACCGAGAGCGTATGTACCAAGACAAATTCCTTGTGTCCAGTCACACTTGGCCAATAAAGAATTCCATGTTCTATGTTCTATATTTTTGTGTTGTCCCTCTGTAATACCTGGAAATTGTATCTGAAGTGGTTCCATGCATCATTGCCAATTTGTGTTACATGTTAATATTAAAATACTTCGTTTTAAGATGCTGGAGATCCTTAAAAATAATAATAATGTCATATTCTAGCTTCCATGCGTCGGCTTCTTGGGATTTAGGCAAATTTATTTATTTATTTATTTATTTATTTATTTATTTATTTATTTATTTATTTATTTAATTAATTAAACTTGTATGCCGCCCTCTCTCCCAAAGGACTCAGAGCGGCTCACAACAATAGAAAAAACACATAAAATTCAGTATTCAAATATAAAAACCAATAAACTCCCCTTTAAAAAACCCCTTAAATCCAATCCGGCCAGGCCAAATAACCATGTTTTGAGGTCACGGCGGAAAGAGCGAAGGTCAGGGGCCATCTGGAGCCCCAGGGGGAGCTGATTCCACAGAATAGGCGCGCCCACAGAGAAGGCCCCACCCTGGGAGTTGCCAGCCGACACTGTCTGGCCGATGGGACCCCAAGGAGGCCCTCCCTGTGAGAGCGCACTGGGCGATGGGGAGCTGTTGCTGTCTGCAGATGGTCCGCCAGGTACCCCAGGCCTAAGCCATGTAGGGCTTTATAGGTAATTACCAGCACCTTGAATCTCACCCGGAGGGCAACTGGTAGGCAATGCAGGTGCCGCAGGAGGAGTGTAACATGAGAATGTCGGGACACCCCCATCACTACCTGCGCGGACTCATTCTGCATTCTGCTGAAGCCTCCAGGTGGTCTTCAAGGGCAGCCCCATGTAGAGAGCATTGCAGTAGTTGATCCGGGAGGTGACAAGCACATGAGTGACTATGCACAGGTCATCACGGTCCAGGTAGGGGTGCAACTGGCACAACTGGAGATAATAATAAATATTATCTTTGTGTGTAGAAGCCATTGCAAATTGAACATATGAAAAATATAGATCAATACTTTCATGCATTGCAACAAGAAGAGATTGGCAGCAGACATTTTTCTCATCTGGGCCTCTTCTAACTTTGTACTAGGCCTGACAGTAATCACATAGTTTTCACTTATTTACATTCCAACCACTCTCAGTGTCTGGAAGTATTATCTGCTGACCAAAAGTAACTCATGAAGCTTCTATATACACTGGCTATATATTATGATCCTGGGCTACATAAAAGGGCTTGGAGCTCAAAATAGCTCACCTTCACATAAAGAAGGATAGGATTACATATATATAGATGAGATCTTGCTCTATTGCATTTAGTGGTGTTTATTGAGATATATTCTCAACTTTTTATCTGTTTAAAATGTGTAGTATTTACCAAATTTATACACTGCCCATCTTATTATCTAAGTAAGTGGCTTATAAATTATTTACCTTGAGACATACTGAAATTAAAATTCTACAGAAAATAATTCAAAATAACGTTAATTCAGTTGTTTTGATTAAAAATTCTTGCTTCATTGTGGGATTAATTTTGCTTACAGACTATGCTGATTCTGTTTGGAATTATATTGAGATCATAATTAAGAGCAAATTATGAATTAATATGCTCTTTCTAGAATTACTTTTTCTGCTTATAAAATCAAGGCTAAAGAAATCCAATGTTTTAGCCTATATCCAAAACTTTATTTCACAACTGATATGACTTTTAAAAATTTACTTTATTGGCTATTTCCAGATCAGATTTTTAAAAGATTTGTCTCATATCTGTATATGTATTTGTTGTCTAAAGTATAAACAAGATTGTTTACTTTCAGCTTTTATAACAAGGATAGTTTTGTTCTCTGGAATCCGTAGACTTGGTCAAGGTAGCCGATGGAATATGGCTGGGTAAAATAGAAGAGTGGATCTTGTTTTCTCAATAGAACGATGAATGAAGCCTGACATAACATTTAAAATTCTTTCCTTCTATATACAATGAAATATAATGGCTTTCTATCAGCCCTTTGAGATAGGCCCATATAAGGAAACTAACTACAACGTTGACTGGAAATATATTTATTGATACAGGCTATAGCAATAGATTTATGAAAGCTTAATTGCATTTTCTCCTGCTTATACCCCAGGAAGTTAAGACAGGGTCAGTCTGAATTTTTTCCTAATGTTTTCTTTGTTTCTGAGACTTAAAGTATGTTTTGTAACCATCTCTGCATAGTTTCTCCAAATAAATCTTTGTGTCTCTATACACTGAAAGCAAGACTTTTTCCCCCTCTAAGTTTGTTCCCTACATTTTATGGTATAATTCAATCATGAAGAATTATAGAATAGTATCAAACTCTTTTGATCCGTCAGACTCAGTTCTGAATATTTTGCCCTGTAAATCTTAAATTACTTTGCAAATCAGTTAATCAAAATTTGTAGTTTGGAAAACAGTTTTACTTTTAGCCAGAAAAATGACGATTACATTTTATTGTGTGTTTGTGGTACATCCTTCATCAAATGCTGCAATGCATCCAGACAGTGCCTTTTTCCAGTAGCAATCCTCTATCTTTTTGTAAAAAAAACCCAAAACACCACTTTGGCGAAATATAGAAACAATTAACATTCCTGATAAGTATTGATAAATTGCCTTACCAGAGAGACTGTAAAAAAGTCAGGTTTTTAAAGCTTTCCTAACAGATTGGAATGCTATTCCAGAAAGCAGATGTGATCCCAAAGTCTCAGAAAGGCATAATTGGTTTATAAAAAGGGAATTATGCAAAAGTTCTCTTGCCCATAGCTGCCACTTGCTCATTGAAGAACAGTGGCAAGTTCAGAAGGACTTCCAATACCATTTGGGGAAGTATAACCCCATCAAAAACTGAAATTTGAAGCTTACCAGAAACAGAGTCCTTGAATCCATAACCTCTAATTTGTGCTAAGATTGTACTAAGTCTAGCCCTTACCTCTCACTCCATCCAGATCCTAACAACTTCCTCAATACCATAACTTTGTTGGTCAAAGATCAAGACTTATGATTGAATATTATCCCTATATCAATATCTCAGCCCCTACGATTGCATATAACCTGGCCCAGCACAATTATGTGGAGGCAAAGCAAAGGCCTGAGATTGAGTCACTGATCATGAAGAAAAAAACTGAAATCCAATTCCTCCAACTTCCAACCTTCAAGAGAGTCAAGGATATCATGACTGATTATATCAAAATCCATAAGAGATCAAGAAGGTGCAATGAGTTTTCCATTGGAAAGAATGTGTCTATCATTATTATCTTATTATAGAGTTGCCATATCAAAAAGATGTACAGCATATAAATTTGATCAATAAATACATTTCCTGTTTATTTTGCTTTTGTTTGCATTTCATAGAAGAAACAGGGCTGCTGTAGGCTGAAGTTTTCAGTTAAGGGTGGAATTCCAAAAAAATATATAGAGTTTTATAATAATTTATGCAGATCAATAGAACTATGTTGCTGGGAAGAGAGCAGACATAATATTCTATGGAGCTGGTAATATCTGAGTCAAAAATAAAATCAGGAACATATGATAACTAATTAGGCCCATTGGTTTGTAAAGCTTCATTTTCTCCTGAATCTTTTGCAAAACAGAAAGCAGCTAAATTTGGCAAAATGCAATAGTTGTCTGGTTGACATCTAGGAAGAATTCCAGATCCGTGGCTGTGGAGTGAGCTCCTATAAACATACTCACTTCAAGCACAGGAACAAATGGGAAGGTACATTTAGCAAATTTCCAGTTTCATTCCAGAAATGCTATGTTTTCCTTCCTTAGATGTATTCAAAAATCTTGATTTTTAATGGGAAAAGGTACTTGTACACTTAGTTAAAAAGTCTGCACTTTACAAGCAGACATATATACTGGGAAAAAATATCTTTTTTAAAAAAATTACAAACAAGAATCAAAATGTTTGCTTTCATGATCTTGAAAGAATACGTAATCTTTCTGGTTCCCTAGCTAGGCCTCCCATTAATATCTACGCCACTTAACAGGATGTTTGTTACAAAGCTGCCAGGTGGGAAGGAATTGCATAAAGAAAAAGGATTGCAAATGTTGATTCTTAGAAAATCCCATTAGCCTTATTTTAAAATACATGGCTAAAATAGGTAATGACATAATGATAGGAGATAATTCACTGAAAATGCTAGCCTGATGGGCAGGAGTGCACTGAAGGCTTATCTGTGGAATGCCATCAGGGATTAAGTTCTGGAGGCAAATACCAAGCGGGAGAGAAAAAAAGACTTATTGTTAAATATGAATGTAAAACAGCTGCTTCTATAATGAGTCTTTTGGAATATCATGAGCATATTTCTATGCAAGCAGGTTGCCTGGAAGACAGAAACAAAATATTTGGGATCATAGGTTACCCAAGATTATCAAATTTCTAAGAATGCCAAGAACATGAAGACTTTCTTATTCAAATTGAATTAAATCCACCTGCCTTTGAACAATTAATGAACCTGACTGGCTCTCTTGTAGAGCAATTTTTTACAACATGATGAATTATATTGAAGATTCCCATCTTAAAGACCTCCTAAAAAATAAAATCCTAACTTAGCATTGAGTGGCATTTTAAGGCTTTGAATCAGAACAGAATCACAATGTTCAAAACTTTATAGCTTGTTTCTAGACATAAAAAGGCTGTAAGAATACATCCATGTACAATGGAATTATGTTATGAGTTTATGACACATATTTTGCAAATCAGAAATTTTTCATCCAGTGCATTGGGATCCATTGAAATAGAGTTCCTATAGGCCTGTGATGATGAACCTATGGCACACATGCCAGAGGTGGCACACTGCGCCCTCTCTGTAGGCACACGAGCCGTCGCCCCAGTTCAGCTCCACTGCGCACGTGCGCATGCCTCCCACCAGCCAGCTGGTCTTTGGGTCTTTGCTGTGCATGCGCGTGGGCCATGCGGGGGGGCGTGCACACATGCGCATGAGGTGGGACGCATACAGGGGGACCGCACATGCGTGGGGTACGTGCGCGGAGTGCATGCACATGTACGGGAGCAGGATGCATGTGCAGGGACCGCACACGCATTGTATTTTGGGGGTTCGGGCACACACACATGCATGCACTTTGGGCACTTGGTCTAGAAAAGGTTAGCCATCACTGCTATAGGCTCTGCTGTCTGGAAATAATGGAAATGTTAGTCTACACTGGAACAGCATCAAGTAGGATGGTTTGATAAGTTACTACACATACTCCTTGACTTTCCTCTCCTTGAAAATTCATTATCAGATACTAAGGAAAGTACTTTTGTCTTTAGAGTAATATATTGCTGGAAGAAATGTCCATCTGGGTTCAGTTTCAAGTGGGGAAAAAGACACTGGAAACATGGAGACTGCTTGGAAAGATGGTTTAATGGTGGACAGGAATCACATGGCTTGAGTTCCTGAACAGGAGCACATGGCTTGAGCTCCTGAGCAGAATCACATGGCTTGAGTTCCTGGGTAGAAAACAAAGAAGCCCCAGATGCTGGCAGTGCCTTGGTTTTTATGCCCTCTGTTGGGCCCCACCTCTGAGTTTCTTGTTCCTGTATAAGAAAAGTATCCTGATTGGTTGTCAAACTCCCAGGTGGTCTAGGGGTCTTCGCTAACTTTGTAGGTTGTCTCTCAAGCTTGCTTGAGTCTTGCCATGTGGTGAGTTTCTGTTGCTAGATGGGTCCTATTGTGTTGCAGATGATGGCCCATTGACAAAGGTGTGGGGCCCTTTGGCAGGAAGCTGCTTTGACTTTAAAACATGATGCTCCATTTCTCATCCAGGGAAATGGCTTCTGCCTTTTTAAATATTTCCTAAAATATTTCATTCTTCTAGGAGAGGGGCGAGTGCTAACTTCCTACAATACCATAACCAAAATCCTAAACTCACCTAAGAAGTATTCTTCAGCCCCATTGATTAATCTACTCCCAACTTGAGACCCATCTCTCTCTTGTTAAATTATATACACTACATGTAAGTAAAATTAAAACAGTAACCTAAAAAGATTGTGATGATAATCTAGTAAAGTAAATTTTGCAGCTCCAGAAACAAATATTTAACAAAGTAGTGATCTTTAACAAAGATGGGACAGCTTTACTAGATTATCATCACAATCTTTTTAGGTTACTGTTTTAATTTTCTTGTGACCAGATTTGTTCTTCTTCTCAAGCTTCCTGCAGTTTTTGCTGCTGTTGTTGTTAGCACTGACTCCAAAGTTTCTTTTTAAGAGCTGCTGAAAATGGCACTTTGGTGGAAACAGATGGATTGAGTGTGGCTGTGAGATGCTGTTTGTCACCACAAATGTATTTCCATGACAACTAGAGAAATGCCAGATAACTGATTTATCCTCCTCCTGTAGGGAAGATGCTTCTTCATAAAACTGGTAGGCATGAAAAGGCTTGCCTATATCCATCCCTTCCTAACTCCCCACCCATTTTAAAAAATTATTTGTAAATAACATCTATATTCATCCATGTGCCATAGGCAACTTGGCTATTGTGTCTCTTGGCTATTTTTTATGAATTATCAGGCTCTGCATCTTATGACTGGGCATTCACTTACTTGGTATACTTATGGGACTTATGCAATGCATTCTTGCTATGAGTTGGGCAGCCATATAAAAAATATAAACAAACAAAATCGGAGGTTCACAATAGAAAATCATAGCATTCTTCATTTTTTGCTACCCAGATTTTATTCACCTTGTAAATTTAAATAAATAAAAAAATTAAGGAAACATATAAATTATTGCAATACATGGAATGGTAGTTCAAACTTGATCAGTTAACAGCTACATTTCCTAGTCCAGCATAAAACCTTCTTTACTTTGGGAACAGAAGGTCTTTTTTCCACAATGAATGATGAGCTCTTAGAGCTCTTTGGAGAAATGCTACCTGTTAATAACTCCAAGTATTATAGTATACACTGTACACTGAGGTGCAAAAGAAGAGACAATAGAACTGTAAACATTTGTTTCCTTTAAATACCATCAATAATTCAACAGTCTAAAATCTGAAGCAAATAAGCTTCTCCCTCATGAACAGAACATTTCTTCTTGTTTATCTAGGAAGGTTGGGAAGAGCCATGATTAGAGCTATGAAACTGGCATTTCTAATGAGTTTGTGAAGTGAGATACCTATATAGAGTGAAACAATACAGAAGTTTTAGCTAACCAATATCATTAAGATACATCTTCTTCACCTCCATTTTGTTGAGAATTCCCCTCCCCCAAGTCCTACCATCTATTGAAATGTAGTGACTGATAATCTATGAAGTATTTTCTTGTCACTGAGCCTCATGTCATCCAGTTTACTATCCTTTCAGCTTCAAACTGTTGGTCACTTATTCAAGCTTTTAAATTGTGATAGTCAAAATAGTTTTAATTTGCTCATTGTTTTTATCATTCTGTTTTATATGGCATTATGTACTGTTACTTTTTCTTTTTGTTAGCTTTTCAGATAATTTATCTGAAGAGAACACAGGATATATATCAGGTACTTAAAAACAAAGAAATGCAATCCTTTTAAAAACCCTTGTAGTGTTTATTAAAGTGTGCTCATAATTATGCAGCCCTCTGGACAGTGGATTATTATAGTCTTATCATTCTCATGTTGCTATGTAATTGTATTAACTGCCTGAAGTCAATACTGTACTTAGCTTTGTCCACTGAACCGTGTGGTGTGATCATCTGCTAAATTTATCATGTTATACTTTGTTGTAATTCAGGAGGAAATAAGTGTCCATAGTTCTTCATTTTTGTCAGTGAGAATGTTATCATTCATGTCAACTGAGATAACACAATGGATTGTTGAAATACCTTTGAATTTGATACTGCTTCCCTGTTATGCACTATCTCTGACTCGTTCCTCTGATGATGGTATTTTTCAGGCAATACCAGAGGAATGGAATAACTCTGGCATTTTGCTAACACAACTCTAGCATATTTCAATTCACTCTCTTTTCTGAACATAAATTGGATTTGAGGTTTGTTGGTTTTAGTGTTTTTGCTTATGTTGGGTGGAACAGGTTTGCTCCATATTCTATACACTCTTCTTTTACTGCAATGATGTTCTTTGATGATGTACAGTTTCTACAATAGTCTCAAAGAAATGATGGCATAGAATCAATAAAGGAAGGATGGAAAAGCAGGGACAGAGTGAAATGTAAATGACAAAAATTAAAATATTTTTATTTATTTTAAATGATTAAACTGACTTGTTAAATTGTCCTGTGGCATGTTGTCCTGTAGTGCGTTGGCCACAGCGAGTTGGCTCTGGCAAGTTGTCCCATTCCGATTCCACCGTTAACTGGATTTACTGAAATCTTGCTTGGCCCATACTATAGCGAAGCAACAGAAGGGGACACATTATCAATCTATAAAAAAACTCAAGAACATTTAACCCAGGTAAGAAGGGTTAAATGTGAGAATTCTACTAATCTTTGCACCACTTCTTCAGGGACTCTCAGAGAAGATCTTCTTTGATACATAATATAAATATTGATCATTATCTTGTTCTGTTATTGTCTACTTCTGGATAAATTTTACCTTCTCACTACTTTCAGGTATTATAAATCATTACCACACATAACTTTTGTTAGAAGAATATAATATTGGGCCACTTAGTTTCTTTGCCTACCAAAATGTTTTATGAATTCTGTGTGTGAAAGTTCAATATACCACTTAGTTCAAAGATCTACCATGTATGTTTACAAGCATCTGAAAAATAGGCCTTACAGTTGTTTTGCATGATTTTTAAAAAATTGTTACATTTGTAACAGCTTGCTAAAAAGGGAAGGAATGTAGTAAAATGTGGTTTGAGCAGCTATTATTGTAAACGGCAGCACTCCCTTCTCTACTAGGATTCAAGTGTTGTAGAGCCAGGAAATGACTTAGCACTGTATCTCCCTGCAGACTTCACTGCTATCCAGGCAATAACTGCTATTTGGAATAAATTTCTATCAAAATACTTACTGCCAGTCTGGAAATACTACACAAATATATATGTATAAAGTTCTAACTTTATGGAAATATTAACAGAATTTTTAAAAGTTACAAGTTATTTTAAAAAGTTATTAAGTACACAAGTTGTTACAACACTTTTCAAAGGAGAATGTCTTAATTCAATGTTACTCAAATTTTCTGCAATCATGACTACTGAATAAACATGTAGAAAATGCAAGACCCTCCTAATAAATAAATGTCCCCTCCCAACATTTTCATTTTTAAGAACACAGGAGTTCACATTTTTAGTAACTAATATTACTTCAATTTTGTCCATTTGTAAAGATACTTTAAAATAAGCTTTGTATCAAAATTGAATTCAAAAACGATTTACCACTTGAATTATTGTATGTGCTTGATGCCACAGTAACAACTACTTTTGTCATAAACTTGCAAGTCAAGAATATTCTTCAAGAAAAATCTCTTGAGAACTAAGGAGCTACTGATAACTGATGCACAGCCCAATGAAATCACATGTTAAATATGCTTATATTTCCTATTTGCTCATTTCTTCTTCAGCTGCTTGTCAGAAATCACATTTAGTTGAGCACAGACAGACCGAAGGTGGTTACTGTGCTCTTTCCAGATGGTTATTGGCAGAAATAGAAAAGTAATGCTGAGGCAGTGACTGGGCTCCTGCCAGGTGATTGTTAGTACACATCAAGTTTCTTCATAACTAACCTATGCTAGCAATGATTAATTACAAAAGCCAATCTCTTTATGTTCTGGTTAGTAAGATTTACTAAGAAGAATGTTAAAGTAGAATGGAAGAATTCCAGAAAATTCTCTACTTTCAGGTAAGAAAACTATAAGTGGGGAAATTAGTACAGGAAGGGTTCTGGATCTTCTGCTTTCAGTGTAAAAGGGAAGGAAGTCTGTCCTTTTCATGAAGGAGGGGCAGGCTGCATTTGTTGATTGTTTTAGAAAAGTTATTAAGAGGTTTCATCAGGGTGAGAATTGGTTCTTATAGCAAAGACAGATGTTCAGGTTGATTCTTGGTGCATGATAGGGAAGCAATCTGAGATAGCAAGTAGACTCTAAGAGCTATGAATGTAGTTGCTGCAGCAAATTACCTAATGGATCACCAAAGTCCTCACTTTGAGAATTACTGAGGATTATTTTAAGTTAATATGTAAATTAAAATTTACAAGAGCGGCCAGTGCATTAGAACCTCTTCAGCTTTTAGGATCTTTTTGAGAAAGGAGGTAATTTTATAATAACTTTTCACCAACTTTTTCTCTAATAGAATGAAGAGGAAATCTACGCATCTATATAACTGCAGGTATAGTTGCAGATAAGTCATAAACTCGGAGAATGAATCTCCGAGTGATTTATGATTATGAATCATAAATCATTATCTTGCACATTTTGGCAGAATGATAGCTTTTTCCCTTGGTGATTTCAGTGGACCCATTACTGTCAAGTTGAAGTAATGAATTGCTGACCTGGATTTACCCCAATAATACTCCTTCTATAAATATAACATAATGAATTGTATATCTCAGGATATACAATTATGTTCTAAATTGTTCCAAATACTAATATACCAAAGTACCCTTTTTAATCTTAATAATGTGAGCCAATGCTCAGAAATAGGTACATATTTCATGTTTGCCCATTACATTTTCTTTTACTCTGTATGCAAGCTCTTATTTTCCTATTGTTGCTTTCTTAGGTCAGTATAATATTGGATTGATTCACAAAAGATTTTGAGATCTCATCTAATGAAAGTATTAGTTCCTCCTTTACTAAGTTTGCGAATCTTTCTTCAGGCTTTTAATGCCAATGGAATCCTTTCTTTTAAAAGGCTTGTCTGCCTACGCAACTGTGTCTGCCATGGGAATACAATAATATATTCTCTGATGTATTGTGTGTATTTTTCCTTGTAAAAGGCAAAAATGAAAGTTCCTCAAAGGTTTTGCATCAGTCTAAGCAAGGCAGAGAAGCAGCAGAACCACCACTTCATCTGACACTTTAGTTCAAACTCGTGGCCCATGGACTGGATGCGTCATGTGTTGCCCCCCCCAGCCTGGTTTAGCGAAGAGGAAAAAAGTCCAGATACATCACGATACACCACGGTGACAACGTGAGTTTGACACCCCTGCTTTAGTTCATTCATCTGAGAAGGTAGATACACTGAAATTTGTAGTTTAAGATGTTGGGAGGACAGTGAGCATTCTTCTAGGTAAAACAGACCAAAGCCTATAAGCAGTTTATATAGTTTTGCTACACTAATTAAGCTAGGTGGCTGTTATTTATCTAAAATCTCAAGACCATTTCATAAAATAATTTGAGGATCAGAATGCTATTTCCAACCCATTTATCATTCCTGCTCATGGCAGAGGAAACAAAATTCCTTTGTATAATTAAGATTTCCTTAAGATCTCTCCACTAAAATAGCACGGTTTTAAAATATCAAGAAAAGTCTTCACAGAGAGAGAACAGGCAACTTTGCAGGTACCTTTCTTATATATAAAAAGCTTATTGAGAATGGTATATGAGGTGATAAGAGTATCTAATGGTATCTAACACATAATAGAAAGCCAGATAAATAAGTAGTTCTTAGGGCTTTTTTGCCATGTCAGAAACTGTAATGGTATGTGGGAATGACTTGAGAAATGGGGAAGAGCTGCGGACTACACAACCATAATGTCCACAGAAACAAAAGAGGAATGGAGAAAGTGTCTCAGAAAGGACCATCTATGGTTTTCTGTACAGTAAAAGTAAAGGACGAGAGAGAGGTGCTTACAATTTTGCAAGATTCTGTTAATGGTGACCTTATAATAAAGGTAGTGTTACTATTCATGGCTTGTGCTTTTTGTTTGGACTACCTCAAAGAGTTAACAGAAGCATTCTAACAACAACTGGGAACAGAATCAGTAATTAGCCAGAGAACACCCAAAACTTCACAAAGGCCATAATTTGAGCCATGACAATATGTGAACAGAGAGAAGCAGATTCAGAACCACAAGACTTGTTTGTAACAGTTCAGAGAATTCCATGAATAGGTCCAAATGCAGTAAGAGTGGCAAAAATGCCAACCTAGAGTCAGAGTTGTTTCCGAGAGGAGCAAAAGCCTAGATTGCTGTCCTCTCAAAGAGGTATGCCGAGGTCCTTTGCCCAGCTTTCCATAGCTGCACAGATACATTTGGGCTATGCTCCCTGCCAATAAGTAGCCCTTTATTATCTGAATCTGCTCTCATCTGCAGAAGCTCATTGCCTCCTGGAGTGTGTATGTATCTACTGGTCCTTCAGGCTGCTGGTTTGTGAGGTTTGTCTTTTTAATTTCTGATGTAGGGAATTCACACGAGCCTATTACACAATAGGCTGCTTCTGTAGCTTCACATCCTGTAGAACAGCTTTCCCCTGAGACTGTTACGTTGAGTTTTCATTTGAAAATTTGGCAGCAGACCCTAAGTGCAGTAGAGTGATGTGTTTCCTGGTAGTCTATTTTCTCTGTTATAACTATGGAATTGATTATTCTCCTTGAAATGTATGTATTATGATCTGGTTTTGCATTTTGTCCTATTATTCCTAAACCTGTTTTAATTCTAATATTAAGTAACCTCAGTGAATGGTGCAGGAGAGAGATAACACAGCGGTTACTTACAGACAAGTATGTGACTGAGTAGATTTTCTGAGTACAGTTCTATTGCACTGGGTTGCATACATTTATTTTATAAGATTTATGGGATTTAATCTGGAAAGGAGAGGAACGTTACTTTCTGCCTTGCTTAAAATCAAAGAAATGGACACACATTAAATTATCTGAAAATAAAGGAATTATGATTTATGCTAAGGGTGTCAAACTGGCAGCCCGTGGAACAGATGCATCATCACGCCCACCCCAGCTCCGCAATAGGGAAAAACATTGTGAAACATCACGTGATGGCAATGTGACGTGGTGAGTTTGATTGGGATGAAGAAAATTTCTAGGCTCTAGAAATGACAGGGCTATCGTATTTTAATGCATTTCATCCATACATTTATACACTACAGCATAATAACAATGTAACTATAAAAGGTAAAGTATGTTGGTAAAATATTATATCAGGTTATTTAATAGGGTATATAACAATTCAACTAAGCTGCTGTCTGCATCTAATCATTTTGCCATCAACCTGGCATGCAAATTGGGAACAACTTCTTCCAGGATAAATAAATACATGTAAGTAGTAAAGCCTAATAGGTGCAGGAAAAGAATGAGAGAAGATCTCATAGAGTTATAATCAATATCAAGTAGCAAAGTCATGCCTTTCCCAAATACCTTATACGGCTATAGCCAGCCTTAGTCACTTCTTGCCAATTTATTTTCCCTTTGTGTTGGTGCCATGGTAACTCCTCTCAGTTTATTGTTGGCATACTTGACAGAGAAGTTCTCAGAGGATGAATTCCTTGACCTTCCCAGATGCTGCTTATTTGGAGTTCAGAAGCTTGTTTCTTTTTATAGGCAGCAAGTTATATTGGGATTTTCTTACATATGCAAATAAATCAGCTTGTCACTGATCAAGCAAGAAGCAACCTGCTTTTTAGCATCTGTTGCTACTTTATGTAGCTTCTTTTTAAATATTTCCTAAAATATTTTAATTCTATGACTTAAAGCAGAAGTAATGTTAAAATGTCAATTGTGCTCCAATGACAAATAAAATAGGCAAGCTGAGCTAATTAAAGTGCTGAATGTAGCAGTGTTGAGGCAAATGTTACAGTTAAAAAAATAGAATACAAGAGTTTTGAAAAAAAGCATTTGGAGATTATCTAACCCAGGATTTCTTGACCAGAGTTGCATAGAACCCTAAGGTTCTCTGAGGCGTTACCAAGAATTCTTTGGGAGATTATGATTTATTTTTAAAAAAAGCAGAAACCAAATAAAACCCTCCAAAAATGGGTTGGACAGCCAGAGCATGCGGAGGCCCTGGGCGGGGTTGGGATTACACATGTGCATACAAGCGGGGAGGAGAGCAAAGCACAAACCAAAGAGGAGTAAATGACAAGGAGAGGAAGGAGGAGCAGCAGATAGTGAAATTGCACATGTGCAAGAGATGGTGCCAGAGCCTGAATACTGGAGATCTCCTTGCCAGCGCGGGCCTTTCTCCAGGTGCAGTGGCCTGGGGGGCTCCATCTTAAAGTGAGTGCAGAAGATCTGGGGTTGGGCTGGCCCAGACATCACATGCAGCAGAAACTGCCCAAAGAGGGGGAGGGGAGGGAAGAAACACTTTAGTTTAAAAACACTGTTAATTCATAAATATAAGCCTACATGAAACAATGTATTTTTTGTAATTTCTGGTCTATATTTGAGCCAGAATAGGGGTTCCTATTAGGGGTTCCCTAAGACCTGAAAAATATTTCAAGGGTCCTCTAGGCTAAGGATCTGTAGCCCAATGCTGTGCCGCAGCAAATTGGGAACTGGGCCATGCAAGTGGCAGACAAAAATGCAGGTACCCGAAGCTGCATTTGTGCAAGTGGAGTGCTCACGTGAAAAACCACCCTCACCCACCCACCCCATCGCCAACAGCGCCAGTAGATCCAGAAAGGTTGAGGACCGCTGCTTTAGGCTAAAAAGTTTGAGAAAGACTGATCTAATCCAATCTCCTGCTAATTTTAAGAACCTACTATTATGGCATCCTTGAGAGATGAATATTCAGTTTTCACTTAAATCCTTGCAGCAGAGGAAGTAGTTTGTTCCGCTGCTGATACAGTATGTCTCTAATCATTTAGGTGCTCAATTCAAAAGATCTGGATAAGGCAGCTTTAAAAAGGAACATTCAGTAACAAGGTTTTTTTGTTGTTGTTGTTGGGAGACAGCAATAGTTCTAGAATCTAAAGTTTATTTAAAGTTTATTCTATGAGATCATCAAATTCTCAGGCTTATCATGTTAAATATCCCAAACTACCTGAAATTTTCACTCTTGGCCAATAATGACCTAGACATTTTATATAATTTGGATTTATGTATCATGCTGCATCATTATAAAATAAAAATAAAAGCACAAGATGAGTCAAGAATCAGTTAAGTCCAACATTCTATGTTATTTGTTGGCTAAGCATTTGTGTGAATCCTACCAATTGTGACTTGTTCAGGAAATCATAGTTAAGTAAACATAGTTTTGCACTTGTTTGAGCCCATGGAATGTCAGACATGTAAGCAGGCTTATTCAAAGCCCAAACCCAACCAAATATCTCACAACTTAGCATGAAACGTATCTGCTGCTAATCAATACAAATAATGCCTGTCTTATTACAACATGCTTAACTTGAAGAATAAATGAATAATAAACAACCAAATAGCTGGAATTCACATGATAAACTAAAAAAAACCCAAAACACTTACAAAATGATGGAAAATATCAAGAATAAAATTTATGGTAGAATTTAAAATATGGTAGAAATTCTAAAGGAGTTTAAAATGTTGACTTTAAAATGCCTTGGAGAAAGGCTATGTAAAGGAATAGTACCTCATGGATGTAAAAATTGGTTTTGACAAAATTTCTGACCCTAAGATCTCCTCAGGAAAAGGTCCATTAGATGCCATGGTATTTGGGGTCATGGGGCTCCCCTTGAGGAGCACTCGGAGGCTCCAACTGGTGCAGAATGCGGCCGCACGGGTACCTATGGGGGCGACATGGCGCTCCCACGTGACACCTCTCCTGCGCGAGCTGCATTGGCTTCCAGTGGTCTTCCAGGTGCGCTTCAAGGTATTGGTTCTCATCTTCAAAGCGCTCCATGGCTTAGGGCCCGGTTATTTACGAGACCACCTTCTGCCTCCGATAACCTCCCACAGGCCAACACGCTCCCACAGAGAGGACCTCCTCAGGGTGCCGTCCGTCAGGCAATGTCGGCTGGCGACCCCCCGGGAAAGAGCCTTCTCTGTGGGGGCACCCGCCCTCTGGAATGAGCTACCCCCAGGGATACGACTGATCCCAGACCTCCATACCTTCCCCCGGGCCCTGAAGACTTTTTTATTTCAGCAAGCCAGGCTGGGTTAAAAATCTTTTAATTGGGGAATTTTATGGGTAAGGGGTTTTAAATTGGGGAAGCCAAAGATAAATTTAATTTCGTTTTAAAGTATTTTAATATTTGTATTGTGTGTTTTTAATTTTGGCTGTTCACCGCCCCGAGTCCTTCGGGAGAGGGGGCAGTATAAAAATTTAATAAATAAATAAATAAATAAATAAATAAATAAATAAATAAATAAATAAATAAATAAATAAATAAATAATTTATTTCTAGGAAAACAGATAGGCTAAATTAAATGTAGCTGTTTTTCTATTGTTTGAGTTGGATGGGACTCTGTTCTCCTATTAGGTGTCTTATCACTCAGATATTCCTTTCCCTTTTTCCTCTTCACAACCTCGGAAAGCCCCAACTGCCCCTCCTCCCTGCAGTTCTGATCAGCTTCTTACCCTAAATCCGTGATGGCGAACCCATGGCACATGTGACAGAGGTGGCACGCAGCACCCTCTGTGGGCACATGAGCTGTTGCCCCAGTTCAGCTCTGCTATGCATGCACGCGCACCTCCCACCAGCCGGCTGGTCTTCAGGTCTCTGCCGTGCATGCGTGGGGATGGGGTGCATGTGGGGTGCATGCATGCACGGGGGCCACATGTGGGGGACCGCATGTGCAGGAGGCGTGTGAGGGGGCTGCATGTGCATACATGGGGGCGCATGCAGGGCTGCGCGTGCATGCGCAGGGAGGCGGGGTGTGTGGAGTACACGCATGCACGGGGCACGTACAGGGGGCGTGTGCACATGGGTCAGGGTGCATGCAGGGTGGCTACACATGCATGCACAGGGGTGGGGCACATGCACAGGGGCTGTGCACACATTGGATTTTGGGGGTTCAGGCACGCACGCTTTGGACACTTGATCTGGAAAAGGTTAGCCAATATTGCCCTACATCAGGTGAAACTCAAGGCCTGGGGGCTGGATCCAGCCCATGGGGTGCTTAGATCTGGCCCACGGGACTGCCCTGTAAACAGTGAAGGACTGGCCCTGCGGTGCCTCTGCCAGCAAAAATGGAACTCGGGAGGGCTGCTGGCAGAGGGTTGGCAGGAGGCCATGCTAGGCGAAAACAGAGCTCAGGAGCCAGTTTTCACTCGGGTCATCACAGGCACTACCAACACAAGTGGTGTCAAGCTGGCCATGCCCACCCTGGCCAAGGCCAACCTGCCCCCCCCGAGGTCAAACACAACCCTGATTTGGCCCACCCCTGCCCTAGATTATCTAGCTTCTAGGCTAGAAGCTCAATGCAAGATAAGTTACAATATACATGTACTCAAAGGAGGAACACAAGGGCATAAAAGAACATAGGGAGACCTAAACTGCTGGTTCCCATTAAGCCCCAGGCCTGGATAGGAAATAAATCCACTCTCTCCTTGTATTAAGTGATTGTCAAGCTCTTGCAGTTGATTAGGAACTGAAAATATTTTTCTCCTTTCCCAGGTCAGAGCACCCTTGGCTTGTTTTTCCCAACTCACCTTCTCATCCTGGCAATTAAATGTTATTAGCTTACTTTTCTAAATAACTAGTGCATATGAGACAACTATAGATATGCACTACACAGCAAACAAGCAAATGAATTATGATGTCATGATGCAGATCTAACTTTCATATTTGCATAGTGACATTGAGGATATGTACATAAGTCACAAAGCTTATTTATAAGCAAGCTCTCTACTTATGACACCCAGCAATGCCTATCTGGTGCCTACATTATCATGCTTTCAGTATTAACTGAACATATTTGTTTGTTTTCTCAGAGATTTTTTAAAAAATATTTGTTTTTCAAAAATTCTTTTGACAGCTGTTAGAACTGCCGATCTATTACTAATAATAGTAATATATTACTATTTTGTTAATAATTTTACTTTTAATGATTTTAATAAAGTGCAATTTTATTTGCTGATAATTCAACTATACTGTTGCTATATTTGCTCTTACATTATTATATAATATACTTTCAATATATCTTTATGTTAGCCATAAAATTGTGGTTTTGGCACAATTTAGAAATATAATATATAAATAGTATTACAAGGCTGGGGAAGCCCACTAAGCCTGCCATGAAATCACTACAAAGAGGGGAGGGGAAAGAGGCAAAAATGGTGATCTGGACAATTTCATTTTGACAGCACTAATTCCACACTGTGCATTTTGCATCCCCTAAAAAAGACTTTATTTAGAGTAAATCCTGGAAGGCCTTGAATTTTAACCTCAGGTGGAAAGATTACAAGTCTAAATGTCTTTAATAGTCCTAAGAATATTGACAAACCTCTTCATAGCTCCTTTTAAAAGCTTTAAGAAGAATTTTGCAGTTTGAAATTGATGGTGAAGAGAAATGAGGATCTTGGTTGCATTTGGTAAAAGACAATTTCTTTCTAAAAACTGTTCTATCGGTTTTCCTTGATTTTTCTAATAAACATGCATCAATAAACTTTTCTACAAATACCATAACTGTTACATAAAGGATTCTTATAATGTGTTTCTGTGTGTGTGTGTGTTTTAAGAACAACAATTCTGCTGTACAGACTAAAGCACTGAATCATTTGGAGATTTAGCATCTTTCTTCAGCATTCAAGGCCCTCTAGTGCCAGCGTCAGAAGTTGCAGTTTATTTGTATAAACCAGAGCCCAATGATTCTTATGCACTAGAATTACATTTTGATCAAGCAGAAGCAATTATCGAGCTTCGTTCAGATAATTATAGGTACCACACTGTCATTTCCTTCTTTGGCTTTTAATGTTTTTTCTTTAATTTCTGACAGCATATTGCAATGTTTTATTTTCTTGGATTTTTTCATTTGTACTTACACAGAACTACCAAGTTACTTTATCGTTCAATCCTATTGTGTTGACGTTGATACATGTTGCAAATGCAAAGCGGCTTATTCCCAAATAAGTATGAAATGTATTTTAATATTATCCTTTCACTGCTCAATTGTCTGGCAACCATAGAACACGTCATCAGTTAAACTCTGCATCCCTAGTCAGAATTTAAACAGAAACCCCCTTTCTTTCTCAGTTCCATATTTCCTTACAATGAATTATCAGTGCTGATTCTTAGCTTTTTCCATTCATCCTTATCTGCTGTCCAATCTCTACATATGACCTAACACCGGACGTATTATGTTACAGCTCACCATTCACCCTCCTAACTCTTACATGTTTACTAGACTAGGTGAGTCTACTGAGACAACTAGGTGAGACAACAATTAGCCTTTCAAGAACACAATAAATGTTGCTTCTTGTAGACACAGTAGTTAAAGAAAAGAAGCAACATTTCTCTTTTAGTCTTCACACTAGCAAAGAATAAACATAGAAAAGCCCAGTCCAAATGCTACTTCGTATTCATTTTTAAAAAATGGCTAAGTTCCGCTTAACAAACAGAAGATACAGAAGCTATTCATAAGTAATGTATTTAAGCAATTAGATTTGTGAAGCATCTAATTGCATGTGACATAGGCCAACTTTTTTTTTTTTGTCCCGCTTTCAAAGTCTTCGCTGGCAAGTTCTCAAGAGACCACCACTTCCCATCATTACTTTACAAACAGCTCATCCTTTAATGGTTTCTTTTTCATGCTGACTAAAGATGTGGCAGGAAGCCACTGTTACTAAATATATTCATCTCTCTATCTGACAGTCCTGACAGTACAAAGCAACTTGTATGACAAGGAACCATGGTAAATGCAAACAGCTAATATAAGCAAAAAGATATTCCTAATCATTAGCCTGATGGCAAACAAATGATTTTTAAAAACCCTGTATAATTGTAAAACAGAAGCTTACTTTGAGCTTCTAAGTATAAGCTGAAAATTCAATTTTTTGATTATCATGGTTAAATGGAATATAATTTTTTTTAGCATGAATGGGGAAGGCTAAGTTTTAGGAATGCTTTTGTCCAGATGAAAGCTTGTACTTTTTAAGTGTTGAGCTAGAACAGGAGTGCCCAACCTGCAGGATATATGGCCCTAGACAGCTAGTAATGCAGCCCCATAAGATTGTAAACTTTTAACATTATTATGTGATTTGTATACATTAACTGTATTACTTGTTTTATATGTGGCCCAAGGTAACTCCTCTTCACTCAATATGGCCCAGGCAAGCCAAAAGTTTGGACATCCATGATCTAGAGACAAAACAAACCACTCAGGTTTTATAGATATTTCTGTATATTTCAAGTCTACATCTTCACACAGCACCTAGTATCATGGCTACTTTGAGATTTTGACCATTTTAAAAGAATTAATGTCCTGAACCTCTTCTTCATCTGAATACTCACATTATACAATTAGAGTTAGTGCCTTTGTTGAATATATTGCTTCTGGTACATACTCATTGACTTAAAAACAAAATAAATGGTGTTATTGCAGAATGAAAAACCCAATTTGCTTTACAGTAGTTCCCAAAAACCAAAAAAGAGGTTTGTACATGAACACTATGGCTAATATAACAATACGTAACACCTAGAAAAAATGTAGGATCCTCTCCATCATACATAGATACAACATATATAGGAAATAGACTACATGTGATGCCAAAATTTTACTAGTAATGTCCAAAATGTCATGTGAAAGAACATGCTACGATATAAAAGTATGATTTTTAAGATCCTTTTTTGATACCACTTTCTATATCTTAGTTATTGTTTGGCACACATACAGAATGCAAGTTATTCTTTTTGTATCATTTGATTATTTCAATAAGGTTTAACAAGAATAAAGGAAAATATTTTATTTCATTTATATCTTTTCTTCTAAGACCTTATTTCTTTTAAAATATGGGGATTTCATTTTACAGTGCCTTATGATTACTTTGCGCCAGTGGTGGGTTTCAAATTTTTTTACTACCGGTTCTATGGCTTGGTGGGCATAGCTTGGTAGGCGTGGCAGGGGAAGGATACTGTAAAATCTCCATTCCCTCCCCACTCCAGGGGAAGGTTATTGCAAAATCCCCATTTCCTCCCGATCAGCTGGGACTCGGGAGGCAGAGAATAGATCGGGGCGGGGCCAGTCAGAATTTTTACTACCGGTTTTCCGAACTACTCAAACTTTCTACTACCGGTTCTCCAGAACTGGTCAGAACCTGCTGAAACCCACCTCTGCTTTGCGCTGAGTGTATGACTGGCCCAACATTATCCAGTCAGTTTCCAAAAATGTAAATGGACTTGACCCTTGCTCTCTGCACTCCTAGTCTAAAACTTAGCCATTCTGTCTTGCTCTATAAAACATTCCCATTCCTATTGTTAATATTCAGAAATGCCTTTTTTAATATTATTATAAGTCGAAAAACGTTTTGCTTGCACAAATAAAATCTTTGATTAAAGATTTGAGTCTTTGGAATATTCTCATGTGGGCCCACATATGACCATTTATTTACAGATTTTGCAATTGTGTAGCATCAGTCTCATAACAATCTGGATTTAACTCATGTTTCTAAACTTGTTGTAAGGCTCTCCAATTTAACATACTTCCAAATATTTTGCATTTGTATAATTGTTTTTGATTTCTCCTGTCACAAGCAGATGAAATGGGTAACACGATAGCAAGAATCATCTCAGTAATACTGAACTGGTTTTAGAACAAAAGGATGTTATACCCATAGAGGACTATTCATTCTCTTGAAATAGGCATTGTAGGCAAATGGACTATAATGGAACATACATCTTAAAAGAAAAATTGTGCTGGAAAAATGATATGATGATATCCTCAACCAAGTTTCATATATCTATATATTCATTCCAAATTTCTTTTGAAAAAACATTACAGTGGCCTCACCTGCCAAACAAACAACTCTATCCTCACTGTATAGTCTGTGAATCACACTCTGGACTTAGTTTTTGTCTCTGGTCAGTGGTTGAGTGGCCTTGATATAGGGGATATAGCCATCGAACCCTTGTCATGGACTGACCACTCGCTCCTTCGACTGGACTTTCTAACCGCTGCACCCCACCACAGGGAGGCGGGACCGACCAGGTGGTTCCGCCCCAGGCGCCTGATGGACCCTGATAGGTTCCAGATGGAGCTTGGGCCATTTCCTGAGATTCTGGCTCATGACTCGGCTGAGGACCTGGTGGCCGCCTGGGATAGCGCGGCTGCCAGGGCCTTGGACCGAGTCGTGCCTTTGCGGCCTCTGACCCGGCACCGAACTCACCTGGCTCCTTGGTTCTCTGAGGAGCTTAGGGAGATGAAGCGCCGGAAAAGACGCCTGGAGAGTAGTTGGAGGACCAGCCGCTCCGAATCTGACCGAACACTGGTGAGGTCTCATATTAAGACCTACCTAGTGGCGATAAAAGCGGTGAAAACTAGCTATTTTGCCGCTCTTATCGCGTCATCAGATAATCGCCCGGCCGCCCTGTTTAGGGTGACCCGCTCCCTCCTCCATCTGGAAGTGCGGGATGACCCCTTGCAGGGTCGAGCTGAGGATTTTGTGCAGTATCTGTATGACAAAATCGCTCAGATTCGGGAAGGGCTGGCCTCTGACTGGGTATGTCCGGACGGGATGACTGAGGCAGGTCTTGAGAGCGTTATCTGGGGGGAGTTCGATCCTGTGGCTCCCGAGGGCATGGACAGGGTCCTGGGACGGCTGAACGCGACCACATGTTTATTGGACCCGTGTCCCTCCTGGTTGGTACTGGCTTCCCGGGAGGTGACACGAGGCTGGCTCCAGAAGATTGTTAACGCTTCTTTGAGTGAGGGGGTCCTGCCGGCCGCTTTGAAAGAAGCGGTTGTGAGGCCCCTCCTCAAGAAGCCCTCTCTGGATCCGGCTGTTTTGGCTAACTATCGTCCAGTCTCCAAACTTCGCTTTGTTGCGAAGGTTGTTGAGAGTGTGGTGGCGCAACAGCTTCCCTGGTACCTGGATGAAGCTGTCTATCTAGACCCGCTCCAGTCCGGCTTCCGGCCTGGGCACAGCACGGAAACGGCATTGGTCGCATTGGTGGATGATCTCTGGAGGGCCCGGGATAGGGGTTGCTCCTCTATCCTGGTCCTGTTAGACCTCTCAGCAGCTTTTGATACCATCGACCATGGTATCATGTTGCACCGGTTGGCGGGGTTGGGGGTGGGAGGCACCGTTCTGCGGTGGTTCTCCTCTTACCTCTCTGACCGGTCGCAATCTGTGTTGACAGGGGGGCAGCGGTCGACCCCGAAGCACCTTGCTTGTGGGGTGCCACAAGGGTCGGTCCTCTCGCCCCTTCTGTTCAACATTTATGTAAAGCCGCTGGGTGAGATCATCCGTGGCTTCGGGGTGGAGTTCCATCAGTACGCTGATGACACCCAGCTGTACATCTCCACCCCAGGCCACCCCAATGATGCCCTTGAAGTGATGTCCCAGTGCCTGGAGGCCGTGCGGGCCTGGATGGGGAGAAACAGGCTCCGACTCAACCCCTCCAAGACCGAGTGGCTGTGGCTTCCGGCATCCCGATATAGCCAGCTGATGCCATCGCTGGCTATTGGGGGTGAATCACTCGCCCCCACGGAGAGGGCTCGTAACTTGGGCGTCCTCCTGGACGCACGGCTGTCTTTAGAAGATCATTTGGCGGCCGTGGCCAGGGGGGCTTTCTATCAGGTTCGCCTGATACACCAGTTGCGCCCCTTTCTAGATCGGGACTCCTTACGCACAGTCACTCAGGCACTCGTCACTTCCCGCCTGGACTACTGCAACGCTCTCTACATGGGGCTCCCCCTGGGGTGCACCCGGAGGCTCCAGCTGGTCCAGAACGCGGCCGCGTGGGGGATTATGGGGGCGACGAGGCGCTCCCATGTGACACCTCTCCTGCGCGAGCTGCACTGGCTCCCGGTGGTCTTCCGGGTGCGCTTCAAGGTGTTGGTGACCACCTTTAAAGCGCTCCATGGCTTAGGGCCGGGGTACTTACGAGACCGCCTTCTGCCACCAATAGCCTCCCACCGGCCAGTACGCTCACACAGAGTAGGCCTCCTCAGGGTGCCGTCCGCCAGACAATGTCGGCTGGCGACCCCCAGGGGGAGAGCCTTCTCTGTGGTGGCGCCCACCCTCTGGAACAACCTCCCCCCAGAGTTACGTACAATAACAGACCTCCGGATTTTTCGTCGGGCCCTGAAAACCCATTTATTTCAACTAGCTGGGCTGGCTTGAGTCAAATTTTAAATTGATTTTAAATTGGAACAGTTTTAATTATGGCCAAGATATTTAATTATTTTAATCAGTTTTTTAGATTTTGTATGTTTTGTATGTATGTCTTGTTTTTACTTTGGCTGTTCACCGCCCTGAGTCCTATATTGGAGAAGGGCGGTATAGAAATTTAAACAAATAAATAAATAAATAAATGTTCCCCCAACAGTAGATAATTTGTTAATCCAGTATTATTATACTCCAATCCAGGCTCTTTTTTCAATGCCTTTTAAAGCTTGAAATGATGTTAAGGGGTAAATTTGGTATCAACTAATGAGTCTCCTATGTCTCATTTCCTAAAACCTAATTCTACACAAGAAAAGAAACCCAATATATTTGGACCACATAGCACTACTACTTTGAAGATGCTTCAGTAACCTCTGGGAATAATTAGAACTGCAAAATATAAACAATGTAAATATTAAGAGCCAAGTCACTAAATTAAAATAATTAGTGCATAAGATGCAGATGCATATAAACATGTAATCATGTCCATGTTTTTCAGTCATTTTTTTTTTTTTAATTTGATTTATATGCCGCCCTTCTCCGAAGACTCAGGGCGGCTTACAATGTGCTCAGCAATAGCCTTCATCCTTTTTGTATATATTTATACAAAGTCAGCTTATTGCCCCCACAACTGGGTTCTCATTTCACCTACCTTAGAAAGGATGGAAGGCTGAGTCAACCTTGAGCCTTGGCGAGATTCGAACCCTGCAGTAATTGCAGGCAGCTGGTCTTAATAAGCTTAATAACAGGGTGCCTTAAACCCCTGTACTACCAAGTCATTGTGGTTGCTCCAACAACTGCAGCTTGATTTATACAATATTTCTGATATAACTGCATACAGTAATTATAGATTCTGTTCAGTTGGTTGTCCTTGAAAGTATTTAGTGGCCTTTTCAAAAATCATTTATTGTGACTGACTCATGACATTTTTTTATAACATATGAAAAAAATAAACTCAATTATTAATGACTAGTATAAACAGAACATTCAAGTTCCCGTATAATTGCAAACAGTCCATAGTTCACCTAACATACAGATTTATGTACCATATATACATTTGACTATCTGCATCTTAATGTTACAAACACAAAATTTGTGACATCAACATTATTTCTGACAGAAATATAAAAGTCATAACATTTTTAAAAGCAAGAATAATAGAGAAATATAATAATATATAGTACAGAGTCCATTCTTTCAAACATTTCAGGAAGGGGGAGAGACATTCAACAGACTGTTCATGCAGGTTTTCCTTATAGTGCAGCAGAAGACATCAAAATGAGTCAGATTAAAGGTTCCCTTATATATAAAGATTGTAACATTTATTTATTGATTGATTGATTGATTTATCAATCAATCAATCAAATTTACATGGTCACCTATCTCACAAGAAGTGATTCTGGACAGTGTATAATAACAATAAAAATAAACATGGCAAACAGTCATATTTAATATATACACACAGATACATAAAGTTCCCAGTTGAAACAATAGCATAAAACAGGGGTCCCCAACACCTGGGCTGCAGCCCAGTACTAGGCATTGAGCCTTTTGGAACTAGGCCATGGAAATGGCAGGTGAGCACATGCATGCATCCCCACTCGTGGGAGCAGTGGGTGAGCGCATGTGCATTTGCATGAATGGCGTGTGTGTGTGGAACCATCTCTTTTGCTCCCCCCACCCCCCACCAGTCCACAAAGTTGAAAAGGTTGGGGAACTCTGTCAAAGAATAAAGGTTCTGTTCCTCTGGCTGTCTACATCTAAACTCTCTGATAATCTCAAACAGAGAATGAAGAGTATGAGGCATATATAAATCTGAGGGTTTTTCATTTAGCATTTCCATCAAAGGGAGACAATCTCCACAAGGCAGAACATAAAACTAAGCTAGAACTTGATTGTGTGAAATCAGGTTTGAGCCTCTAGAGCAGGGGTGTCAAACTCGCGTCGTCACATTGTCATCATGTGACATATCACAACTTTTTCCACCTTGGTTAACACAAGGGTGGCCAGCGCATGATGCATCCGGCCTGAGGGCCGTGAGTTTGACAACCTGCTCTAGAGATTACACCCAACACATGCAGCATTCAGACTCAGAGCACAATGTGACGTTCAAAAAGTGACTATATTCAATTAGGGTTCTATTAACTCCAAAGATAAGAAGTCTTACATGCACACAACTGGGTTATATGTTATCAACTGGGATACCATCAAGTCCTAACTGTAAATATTATTTAGACTCCACCTTGAATAGAAAGGATAAAGAATTGATGTAATGATGTAATCTTCACTGCATTTATTATATGTGCCCTTCAGGAAGTAGTATTTTGAAAAATAACTTCAAAGTATTTGTACATCCTTACCTGTTCAATATTATGACAGCTGATTTGCCACTTACGTTTGATTTTCCTTCTAATAGAATCCTCCTTAATTCAAGTGTTTTAAAGAACAAAATAGCACCACTGTTTATGTAGAGCCCAAGGAAGGGCAATTTTGGAAGGTAAAACATAGGATCAGAAATAGTTTGGATATATTTTAAAGTTCAACAGACAAGCTATAGCACAGTTTAGCATTAGCTTTCTGGAGTTCTCTTTAATAATATACCATTATGTAGCCAAACCATTGAGCTTGTATGTCTGAACTGTTTCCAATCTTTCCTTTGGGTATCCTTCTTCCTTACTTCTGCCTTGCATTGACTCTTTCCAAGATTTCAAATGAAAAATAACCAGGGTGGATTTGATTTAAATCGAGTTGATTTAAATCACAATTTAAATCATGATTTAAATCACTAGTAAAAAGGCTTGATTTAAATCAACTCGATTTAAATCATAATTTTTAAAGAACAACTGTCATCTCTGTTACTCCTTTGACCCACTGTTGACTCACCGATAGTCCTGGTGTTGCAGAATATACAGCCTCATGCTACGTAACTAAGCTCCATTTCATGCTGAATAAACTAAATTATTTATGTATCTTAAATAGAAAACTATCTTATGATAGATTTTTACCCCAAAAAATTTTTATTAAAATAAATTCGATAAAAATAAAAAAAATCCGATTTAAATAAAAAAAATCCGATTTAAATAAAAAAATATCTTTGATTTTTATCCACCCTGAAAATAACTGATAATCATCCATTTAAGACAATTTGAATTGAACTACAAAATACTTATTTAACTAGTCTTGATGTTATTAGGACTTTGACTGAAGATAATCCTCTCTTTAAAGGCCTTAGCAAACTGAATAAACTTATTTCTGGCAAATCTTCAATTCAAATGGAAAAGCAGAACTGAAAAGCATTTATTATGCTAAGACACTACAGGTAGTCCTTAACTTACAACCACAGTGGAGACCAAAATTTCCATTGCTAAGCAAGATAGTTGTTAAATGAGTTGTGCCCTAGTTTACCTTCTTTGCCGCAGTTAAACAAATTACTGCAGTTGTTAAGTAAATCATCTGGTTCTTAAGTGAATCCTGCTAAATTACTGTATTTATCATATCTTTAAGTCAGGCAAATAATAGATGATCATCTCCCTTGCCTAATGGAGGGAGATAAGACAAATCCTGAATACAAGATTCCATTTACAGGCTAACTTAAGTTACCTGTTACCACCAATGTGGCACCAGGTTAGATTATTGCAACACGCTCTACATGGGGCTACCCTTGAAGAGTGTTCGGAGACTACAGTTGGTCCAGAATGCAGCTGCGTGAGCTGTCGTGGGTGCACCTAGATACACCCACATTACACCAATTCTCCGCGAGCTGCACTGGCTTCCTACTGGTCTCCGGGCACAATTCAAGGTGTTGGTTATTACCTTTAAAGCCCTACATGGCTCAGGGCCAGACTATCTTCAAGACCGCCTTCTACCGCATAGCTCCCAGTGACCGGTAAGATCCCACAGAGTTGGTCTCCTCCGGATCCCATCAGCTAAACAATGCCGGCTGGTGGGCCCACGGGAGAGGGCCCTCTCTGTGGCTGCCCCAGCTCTCTGGAACCAGTTACCTCCTGAGATCCGGACTACCCACAACCCTACTGGCCTTCCGTAAAACGGTGAAGACCTGACTTTTCCGGCAGGTCTGGGGCTGTTGATCTCGCTGTTGCAATCTTGTGAGATCCGGCCATGAATGGTGTGCATAGGCTTTTAATGTTTTTTAAATGTTTTTTAATAATTTTCCAATGTTCTTTGTTGTATTATTTTTTGCTGTAAGCCGCCCAGAGTCCCTTGGGAGTTGGTCGGCATAGAAATTTGATAAATTCGATTCGACACTCTATTATTAAATATAGGAAATACTCCTCCAGTTTATACTAAATATCTTGAATCCAAAGTTGAAGCTCCAGAGAAAACAAATAAATTGATAATCTTACTGCAACAATGACTAAATTTAACAGAACAAGCCAAAGATTAACTGGTCTGATGGCTTTAATTTGGCAATACTGGTCTTCCAACATTCACCTAGATTGAAGGGTCTGCATAAGACACCGAAATTAAGCTAAGCATACCCGATTGGTTTCCCACAGCATAATATACTGAAGCGTAACTACACGTGAATACAATCTATCCATATCTTTGACAATCTATCCATATCTTCATGTTTAAAATGCGTGGATAGAAACCATACTTTAATCGGGGTGTGTGAAAAAAACCGCCAATAGGAGGAATGAATGAGTCCCATTCGGTCACTGAAAGACACCGCCGAAACCACCTGCGCATTCCGACAAGGAGCCCCACCCACAGAAACGAGAGCTGGAAGACAAAACAGAAGCCAGAGCGGCTGCCGGAAAGCGCGGCATCGCGCTTCCGGAAATGACGGTAGCCTTTTTCGGCCGAGCCGGCCCCTGGGAAAGTTAGTTGGGAAACCCTGTTCTTTCTTTCGCTGCTGCTTTTGCAGAAGGTGGGTGGGAGTCGCTCTCGCTCGTCCAAGCTTTGCCGGTGGGGGGGGGGGGGGGAGAGTGTCGGTCTGGTCACTCACTTCCTTTGTCGGTTTATCTTTCTGTCTCCTTCAGGCACCATGCCGGCTAAGGGGCCCCTCCAGAGCGTTCAGGTTTTCGGCAGGAAGGTGAGGCTCGCGTGGTTGTTCGAACGGGCCTAACTCGTCTCCTCTTCCGCCATAAAAAGGCGAGAAATTGAGGGGGCAACGGGAATGTTCTTGTTGCCCGAAAGTTGCCTTGGCCCGCCCGGCTTTCCGGCGCTGAAAAGTATCCCTCGTTTCTCATTTTCTGTGCGCGCAATGCCACTCCTCCACAGCCACGTTTTCTTTCCACTTGGGATTTGGCCTAAACCTGGGCGAAGGAAAACGGGCTTCCTTGGCGCTTTCTCTACTCCTCGTGCGGGGCTTTAACTGCGGCACGTGCGCTGGAAGGGCGGATAAGCGGTTCGACGTGTTCTGGGGATGGGGCTGCGTGGGGGGTATAGGGTTGAAAGAGGGTACCGCAATTCCCGCCATCCTTTGCCGTTAACCAAAATGACTGCTACCATAGGAATTGGTTGCTTATCTTTCGTGAAGACCCATTCTAACCAGCTCCCAGATTAGGTAGGTAGGTAGGTAGAAAGAAAGAAAGAAAAAGAAAGAAAGAAAGAATTAATTAATTCTTTATTGGCCAAGTGTGATTGGACACACAAGGAATTTGGTGTATAGGCTCTCAGTGTACATAAAAACAAAAGATACATTCGTCAAGAATCATAAAGTACAACACTTAACGATAGTGATAGGGTACAAATAAGCAATTGAATCATACTAGGAAACAATATAAATCGTAAGGATACAGCAACAAGTTAACAGTCATAAGTGGGAGGAGATGGGTGATAGGAACGATGAGAAGATTAATAGTAATGCAGATTTAGTGAATAGTTTGACAGTGTTGAGGGAATTATTTGCTTAGTGGAGTGATGCCATTTGGGAAAAAACTATTCCTGTGTCTAGTGGATCTGGTGTGCACCAATTCATGTTCAAATACCCAGTGTCGCCCAAAGGCATAATGGATGGCAAACACATTTAACAAATAATACATAAATGTTTGGCATAAGCTCAGTGGCTTTGCAATAGAATGTACTTATCTCAAAAATTTCTCATTTCATCTTGTAATCACTGGATTCCTTTTTTTTTTTAGTTTCCTATCAGTTGATTGACAATTGCATCTATAATTTAGGTTTCTTGCTTCATGGCAACAAAAAGTGGGATAGATAAAACTTTCCGTTGATTGGTTTCAATAGCAAGATATATATACAGTGATAATTAACAGTGATGTATGTAGTGGAATATTCTGGTTGTTTATATTTTTTGCAGTGCTGATCTGTCTTAAATGCTATAACTTTGCCTAATATTTTTATTACCAAACCAACCCTCATTTAGAAAACTGCTACTGCAGTTGCTCACTGCAAAAGAGGAAATGGGCTTATTAAGGTGAATGGAAGGCCTCTGGAAATGATTGAACCCAGAACTCTCCAATACAAAGTAAGTGATTTTCTATGTAAATATAATATATTTTGTGACTATGTATAAAGTAATAACTGTTTCCTATAGTTTTTTTCCCCTCTTCTCTTTAAAGACATAGTTCTGGTAAAAGGAGAGTGAAATTCAAGTGGGTTTGAATTGTTCCTTGATAAATATAGTTAACGTTTTTGTAAAACTCTTTTATCTATGTTATTCAGAATCACCTGCCTTGTCATTAAAGTTCCAATGTTTTACATGCATTTTTGGAGAACTAGGCAAGAGTTATATTGATGTTTGCTTGAATGATTTCTGTCAATAGTACTGTTTAATCCTGGTATTCAGTACTTTTGTGCTGGAATACAGTAATTGAAAGCTGTAAAGATTGAAAGCAAATGAAATGGTTCTATTTGTTTCTGTGTCATTGCATGCAAGTTAGTTGTAACTCTTGGAGGAGTTATTTAAGGATACTCTGTTGAAATATAATGAAATCATTGGGTGAATTGTTAAGATAGCAAGATATAAGTTTCTTGGATGAAAACAGAATATTTACTATAATTTCACTTGGTGATGTAAAAATAGTAAATTCAAAGAATACTGATAGCTTGTATTCTATAAATCTAATGTATGTTTACTCAGACATTTCTGCCTTAAATGGGAAGCTTGTCTAGGACTATAACTAAATGCTTTTTCTTTCCCAGCTGCTTGAACCAGTACTTCTTTTGGGCAAAGAGCGCTTTGCAGGAGTTGACATAAGAGTCCGTGTGAAGGGTGGTGGTCATGTGGCCCAAATATATGGTATGAGCAGCTCATTTCACAGCAGAAAAGTATATTATTAAATGTATCAGCTATCCAAATATAACAACATGTATACTTGTAAAATCTGTTATCGCCTGTATTAATCAGTTTCTAATCGGATATTTCTAGATGTATTTTACTGATTGATAGTCCACCTGATTTACAAGTTTAGAAAAGTCTGCTATATTGTATTTGGTGTTTTGCTCTGTAGCAGATTATTGCTGTTTATCATTGTTTATACATATGTATAGATACCAGAGAGCCAGTTTGATCTAGAGATTAAACCAGGAGACTATGACTTCTGCTTGAAACTTTAGCCATGAAAGCCAGCTGGTCACTTTAGACCAGGCACTCTCCACCCAACCCACTAGTAGTTGTGGGGAAAAGAAGGTGGGTTGGAAAAGTGAGATACAAATAAATACTAATGTAAATCTGAAGTATTGCTCCAAAGACTCCATAGTTAAAATACCTGATTTAACTTTTACCAGCAACATGCAGCATTTTTGTTTCAACTTAATATTTTATTTTACTTATTTCTTCTACAGCAATTCGGCAATCTATTTCCAAAGCGCTGGTGGCTTATTATCAGAAATGTAAGTTTTCATTAACTTTATTTTTTGCTGCTTTTTATCCCATTCATGTATACTTAAACCAATATTGACCATATAAATTAAGTGCTTCTTGAAAGATTTTATTTCTGGATGCTTCCTATAAATTACCATTTCTGAGCAATATTAGAGGACTAATTATAAACAATAGCTTCAAAGTCTAATACAGATGTTTCATTTTTCTCAAGATGTTGATGAAGCTTCTAAGAAGGAAATAAAGGATATCCTCATCCAGTATGATAGGACCTTGTTAGTTGCTGATCCTCGGCGTTGTGAGTCCAAGAAGTTTGGTGGACCTGGTGCTCGTGCACGTTACCAAAAATCCTATCGTTAAAAGGAAACTTTTTGTCTATTTGAAATAAAGGATAAAATTTAATAAATAACTTGTGTTTCTGAGAACTATATTTCAATCTGTTTTTGTGAGGTTTAAAGGGAATGCTTCATATGTATGATACAGAATGCATCCATGATTAGAGTCAGTGTCAAAATTATATTAGTTTATTTCAACTTCTGTCTTAGTGCAGTCTTAAGGGTTTACTCAACATGAATTATAACTTAATTAGACATAAAAAAATACAGTTCCATAAAAAAATACAGTAAATTGGGCTAGCACTTAATACTATCTGGTGTGAATAAGAAATATGTCCTATTTCAGTTTCTTTGGCTTCACTTCAGCTACATTGCAGACATTTCAGAACAAAGTCCTCCATTCAGTGGATGCTGTAGATTGTGATCCTAAACTCAATAGTAAATATTTTTACCACAGTGTAACAAAGCATATATGGAATTCTGGACAGTAGTAAAATAGTAATTAACTTATAATTAGAATTACTAGGTTTTGTTTAATTTTGTTAATTTTGTATAATTTATTTTCAAATTACAGAAACGTCTAATGTCTTCCATACAATCTCCCATGTATTGCAAGATTCTATATCTACCAGATACTAGTTTGTAGTGTTAACAGATTTGCACACAAAGTTCTCAGTCCTGCCTATAATTCCCTCTATAATGAAAAAATAATATTTAAATACACGGGAAATAGTAGAAAAATAGGGACCACCTTTGGTGGGAAGGTAACAGCGTTCTGTGTGCCTTTGGCGTTTAGTCATGCCAACCACATGACCACGGAGATATCTTCAGACAGCATTGGCTCTTCGGCTTTGAAACAGAGATGAGCACCGCCCCCTAGAGTCGGGAACGACTAGCACATATAATAACTCCAATTGGGCTTTTGAGCACATAGCAATAAGGTCAAGTGCTTATACAAAACGGGGTCTTATTTTCAGGGAAATACGGTGTATATATATATATATATAAAATATATTTTAAAGGACATTCCAAACACCATTTTTATCATATTCTCCATAATTCCTTTGATAGCCTAACTATTGTAAAGGACTCTGATTTTGAAAAGTTAAATGGGGTTAGGGCCTGTTTAATATTAGAATGAGACCATCAAGAAATCCCTGAACTGAAAACTATTCGAAGTAGAAAAAATCCTGGAAGAAAGCAATAGAAAAATGCTTCAATTTTACTAACAGAACAACACAGATGTGCCAAGTCATTCGAGCTTGGGGAAGATTGTGATATTTAAGAGAATTCTTAGGTGGAGACAAAAGCTTTATACATACATCTATAATTAAAGATTTTTGATTTCTCAACCATCCTAGTTTATTGTAAAAGGGAGGATCATTTCCTGTTTGAGAATTACTAGTGATGACTACGAAACTAAAGTGCCTCATTTACTTGGTTTCACATTTTCCTAAATAATTTTGTATCTTAAGCAGTGGGTTTCTCTGCTTCCATATTGTTTCCTAACTACTGATAATAGAATTCTGCCACATTCCAGAACATTTCTTATCAGTCTGAAAAGAATAATTGTTCATAATCTCCGTGTACTGGGAATATTTATGTGTACATATTTGTATGGTCTATGTGTCAACTCTCAAAACAACTAGCTGAAGACAACATTCAGCTGGAGTCTGAGGAAGCCAAGGCCTCAGAGTCGAATTGGTTGAGAGCATTTCTCGGAACCATGAGAGTATGCTTATATATGCTTCTTGTTAAAAGGATGCTTTTAAGTGTGTAATGGAACAGAAGGTAGAAGATTTCAGCTGCTTAAGTTACACCGTTGTTCAGTAGTTCCAGGTTTTTCCAAGCATACTTAATGTCCTATCAGCAGATACTTGTATGTAAGAGACCATCCTGTTCCAGTTTTATTCCCATGGAAGATACTCTGTTTATATTAAAAAAAAAATACTGTTTTTGTTCCAGTTCTAAATAAAATGGATATGAAGGACTTCCAGACACAAAGGGTTTCCTTGGTGCCCATTGTTTTCTTTACTGTTTTTACTTGATGTAAGGTGCCCCAAATACTACTGAGTCAGTTGGCCTCTAAATCTTGGGAACAGTTTCCTTAATTGCTGGCATAAAACATTTTAAAGTACAGGAACAGAATGGGTTTTTATTTCCACACAAATGAGTTAGGAACATAAAATGCTGCTCTTTGCTCATCTTTTTGAACAATTTTTCAATCTTCTGTCAAAAAAAATCAGCTAACATTTCTGCTATTGCTGACTAGTGAAGAAGGAATAGGAGAAACCAGAAAATGAGCTGAAGGAGCAAAATAAAAGATTTGGTACTATATTCCAAGTGTTAACAGAATCATATTTCTGAGTGAAGGAGCATCCTGTAATGTCAACATAGAAGGCTTTCTAATGCTCTTGTCAGATAGTAAAATATATTCCTATGTACTAAATTGATTCACTATTGAATTTGTCCGCCTTCTTTCCATTTGAGTGTTGCCTTATAGTTTGTCAATGAAATGTATCAAATGATGTCAAGTAATTGATAAGGATTTTCCACCAGAACTGATTTAAGCTTGATATCAGTTTAAAACAAAATTGATCTAAACTTTATTCTATTTGTATATGGTCAAATTAATGAAAACCATAGTAGTTTTTTGCAATGTAGTAAAAACATTCAACTAAAATGTCCATGGTAAATACAATTAAACTGGAAAATGAATAATGAAATTACACACACACACACACACACACACAATGGAATGCAACAATTTTTAAAAAGCATCAACAGTTAACTAGTCATCAAATGCCCAGAAGTGGATTTGGGTGTGAATCTTGAATCCAAGGAAGGCTCTTCCCTAGGGGAACATTGACTAGAAAAGCACCAAAATGTGATCGGTAGTAGTCAGAAAGCTCTATAAAATAGCTAATATCAGAAAAGCAAATGTAAAAATCAATCTCAAACTACCACTTTGGTCGAGAGAATGGATTGGAAATGGCCAAAATGCCATTATAGTAATATTATTCTAGATTCCGTGTAAATAATATTAGAATGTCACCTGATTGCTAGAAGCTTCAAAGCAGACATGCAAAACGATCTCAAGTATTGTGGCTTGCCAGGTTTGCTCTCCCCCAGCATTATAAAGGATTGATTCAGTTCCACAGAGGAGTAGGAGCGTAGGGGCTCATGTAACCAATACTGATACAGGTTGCCATGCATTGCTAATGAGAAAAGCCTGGCTAAAGCATCTGCAGCATTTTCAAAGCTCAAAAGCTGTAGGCAGCAAGCTAATTTCATTCCCCACCACTACCTAACATTTCACTTTATCGAACTGGAAAGAGCCTGCAAATGATAGTGACTTTTAAAATGCCTTCCTAATTAAGGGACAAGGGACAATTTGGACAATATTTTTTACCTTAAGCTTCTGCACTGAAATGAACGTAGTGAGAAAAATCAATTTCATGATACTGTGGTATATTTTGGGAGTTCACATTCTGTTTTTAACCTTCAAAGGTAAGTCTTGGTTTTGTTTTTAAATTTAATATTGCTTAAAACACTTATAAATATGTTCTTTATTTATTTACAATTACTAATTGTAATTATACTATTAAAAAGAGGGTTCAAATATATTCTTTGGATTAAAAACAAGACCAGTGATGTCTACTAAAAATTACGTCCTATTGTGTCCAAAGGGTCTTACTAATAGATTGTATTCCACATGTGCTTCTCTTCACCATAGCAATTTTTTTCGTCATAGTAGGTAGAAAGTAGTTAACTGCAATGTGTTGGCATATTAGCATAAATGTTTAATTAGTAATAGCATTCTATGGATGATTTTGTCATTCTTATTTGTTTTGGTAGTTGAAAGAGTATTTAACAATCTCCTGTTTTGATTTTTTTTTTAAATTTTAATAACTAAACTCCAATAAAAGGCTGCCTTTAGAACTCAGATTATTAATATAGATTTCAGAAGAGTGTGAGAGAGAAAGAATGATTTTTCACTATTTTTATATAATAGAGTCTATCTGTGAATTACATCTCCTGAAAAGAACTGCAAGGTGAGTTTGAATTCCTGTTTGTTGATAACAACACATTCATGTTGGGGAATACAACACTGTACTAAGATTTAGAAATTTAAGAATTTTTAAAAAAATCTAAGCAAAGCTGTTTTAAACAACTTTTCAATAACTTCGGTGTTTTTCAAATCATGAACTGTCAGAGAAGGATTGCCTAAAGATGTTTGTATAATGTACACAGCAAATTTATAATTTCAGAAATCCTTATACGGCACACACTTTACAGTTGAAAGACCATGGTTTTGAGATACCCGCTTGGAAACTGAGAAATCCCCGTTAGGAAAAGTCTTAATTGTACTAGCATGTTTTGAGAAAATTTAGGCATTTTCTGTTAATCCTTATTTGATATGGATCCCAGAAATCAAGCACAGGATCCCTTAGCTGTTGCCTTAGATTCATCTATGTTTCTTAAACTTTTTTTCACTCAGGGCTGCTTTCCGCTTTTAAAAAATAATGGAAGACTCCCAAGAGCTTCTGTTTTTATGGGTTGTATTTATTTATAATTGCCATATTTAAAGGAAAATTGATGCATTTGCTGCTGTTACTGCTTTTCATGACTGATGGGATTTTAATATTGTATTATTTTTTAACATAGAATGGCAAATAACTTTGATTTTGCAGACCCGTGGGGGGTTCTAGGATCCCATTTTAACACTGCCTTAGGTCATGTAGGTCTAGTTTGGTATCATGGAAATGTGTTGAAATTGCAACTCCCAAAAATCCCAGGTCACAGAGGAAATGCAATACTATGATAAATGTATTGATGATAAAAACGGAGGGAGGGAGGGAAGGAAAAACTTTAGTATAAAATATTATAAAATCCAGCCAGATAATATGTTCAGTAGGTCTAAACAGTTAGGTTAAAAGAAGTAAATAGTGAAAATAAGTGGTTAATTTTCATAGCAAATCTTAAAAAAGGGATTTGCTGATAATTTATATATTAGAGAATGTGAACTTGAATATTTGGGCAGATTACCTATTTTCTTCTATAGCAATCCATAAAACAAATTTATATTTTTGTCAGCATTTTTATTATAATACCAACTGCACAAAAGCAAAATCAGTAAGATTATGCTTAGATTACTGATTCCCACCTTGCTCATATCTAATAAGAGCAACTTGATTTTAGATTTGAATCACTTATTGGATCGTTCAGATTATTTTTTTGTTGTGCTGGTCTCATTATTAATGTTATTATTAGCCCCATTATTACCCTGAAACCTATGCTTTCCTAAGACCAGGGGTGACAATTGTTCTAACATTAAGAACAGATAGGATTACATGTATTAAGCAATCTTGATTTATCATGAAAAGTTAAGCAGGGCTGGATCTAATTATTATTTTGATTGGAGATCACTAGGAAATGCAACCAATTAACATGGATAGTTGAAAATTATATCCTTGAGGGCTGTGGCCATTTTCATATTGTTGCTAAGAAAAGTAAGTGGAAGTGTTCACGAAGTCCTAAGTAACTAAAATTGACTCAAGGGAGTCTTTTATCTTTATCTTAGTGGTAGTTATAATACAGGTAGTCCAAAGGTGGGTTTCAGCAGGTTCTGACCAGTTCTGGAGAACCGGTAGTGGAAATTTTGAGTAGTTCGGAGAACTGGTAGTAAAAATTCTGACTGGTCCTGCCCCCATCTGCCTCCCAAGTCCCACCTGATCAGGAGGAAATTTTGCAGTAACCTTTCCCTGGAGTGGGGTGGGAATGGAGATTTTACAGTATCCTTCCCCTGCCATGCCCAACAAGCCACATCCACCAAGCCATGCCATGCCCACCAAGCTACACCCACAGAACCGGTAGTAAAAAATTTTGAAACCCACCACTGAGGTAGTCCTCAACTTACAACCTTACAACCATTCATTTAGTGAAGTTACAACAGCGCTGAAAAAAAGTAACTTTTGGCAATTTTTCATACTTATGATTGCAGCATTGCAATGGTCACATGATCAGAATTTTGACACTAGGCAACTGGCATGTATTTATGACAGTTGCATTATCCTGTTGTCATGTGATCATCATTTGATTACCTTCCCAGCCAGCTTTTGACAAGCGAAGTCTATGGGGGAAGCTAGATTCACTTAATGATTGCATGATTCACTTAATAGTGCAGTGATTCACAGTGCACTGTGTGGCAAAAATGTCATAAAATGGGGCACAGTTCATTTAATTGTCTTGCTCAGAAACTGAAATGTTGCGCTCAATTGTGGTTGTAAATTGAGTTCTAACTTTGAGGATTTTGTGGAAAGGAATTCCTACCAAATCATTGATGAGATAAAATTAGTTTGTTGCAAGTTACATATCTAGAGAACCAACTACAGAGAAAAATTGAATTACCGTAAGTTAATATATGCAAACTGGTGGTATGAGTTCTGAATGTGTCATGTACTTATAGCCCTGACAATAAAAATAATTTATTCAGCCAATGACCAGCAAAAATTCCCTCCACAAAAAGCACAGTACAGTCAAGTAGATGAGATAAATACTAGCATAACAATGTTAAAATAACATATAGAAATGTAACATAAACTCCTATAATGGTACATGAATTAGTTATGCAAGCGTAAATCTAAAATATTAAAGGCTATGAAGTAAAATATATATTGTCTAAAAACAAAATAGCTGGGATGCGTTAAATCTAAAGTGATCAATAAATCAGAATCAGAAATGATTATTTCCTAACTAGTTAAGCCTTATTTTCATTGTGGCAACACAGAATTTGGCTATTGTACAGGTGGTAGTTTCATAGATAGATATAGAAGATGGCTCACAGAGAGTGGAAATTTATATATTAGGGGCAGAATTAAAATGCTTAAAATGTAGTAGTACATGACCCTGAGTTTCAGTGAGCTAATGAATTTTAACATCACTGACTGTCATTCTGACCCATTGCCTTTTCTAGTTTTAATGAAACTATTCCATTTCCTTTTTTTATTTCTTTTCAATTATTAAATGTATCCAACTCTTACTGCTTTTTCTATGGCGAGTAGTATTTCTAACTATAATTAATGTCCATGAGCAAAAAATTGGTATCTCTTATACTTGTAAAAGAGGGGATGAAAAGGGAAACAAACTTGCACATTAACTGTTTCTTAAAAAAAAAAAAGCTTAGCTCAAGAAAGGTGTCTTTGATGAAGTGAGATAAATCAGAATGAAGCACCTCTCTCATGGGAGTCTTCACAACCTTTTATTATACAGGATTCTCTTTGTTTTCTTCCAGGAATGAATTTACTGTAGTTCCTCAAAAAGGAGATCTCTTAGCAGCTGAGGTAGGCTATACCTCAAAAGGAAGAAGAGAAAAGGCACATACACACACACACATTTGCCAACAAAGGGTGCTTGCTATTCCTACAATGAAGTCTTTGTAAAACAGAATGGAAATGTGAATATCACAGCAGGAAAGAGTGGAGTAGTTTTTCCATACTGTACCTATTTTCCTGCAATTCTCAAAATGCAAACCTATGTTTAACTATCCATTCATTCTTTGTAAATATATTATTATAATCACCCTAATGCACTAAGTGATGCACACATAAAATAGGGGAAAAAAGCATCTTTCATGTTATATTTCATGTATCTCTTTTGTGAAGGTAGACAAAAAGGAATTTCGTTGGTGCTTTGCAAAATGCATAATTGGGAAACTGTAGATGACCTCTCTTCTAGAGGCAATAGTTCTATTTCTTCCACAATAGATTCCCACAAACAAATATTATACTTGTGAAAAATCTTCTCGCTATTTAAGTGTCTCATTTAATCTGAAATACAGTGGATAGAAAAAAGTCTGCACACTCCTGTTAAAATGCCAGGTTTCTGAAATGTAAAAAAAATCAGACCAAGATTAATCACTTCAGAATTCTGTCCACCTTTAACATATAAGCTGTACAAGCTGGGGTGGAGGGGAATAACAATTAAAAAAATCTTACAGTAATGTGGTTGCATAAAGATGCACACCCTTAAACTAATACTTTGTTGAACCTCCCTTTGATTTTATGACTGCATTCAATCATTGGGGGTAGGAAACTATCAGCATGGTATAACTTGCCTTGGGGTCTTTGCTCACTTTTCGTTGCCAATAGATTTACAATTGGATTCAGCTGGAACCAATTTTGGATGTTCTAAAACTTTTATCTTCTTCTGGTGAATCCATTCTTTTGTTATTTGAAAGTAAACTCTGGGTTGTTGTTACGTTGAAAGATTAAATTCCTCTTCATCTTCGGCATTTGAGCAGGGGCCTGAAGCTTTTGTGCCAAAAGTGACTGATTGGTTGTTCATAATTCATAATTCCCTCCACCTTGGTTAAAGCCTCAGGTCCAGCTAAGAAAAGCAGCCCCAAAGCATAATGCTGCCATCACCATCACTGTGGGTATGGTGTAGTTCTGATGATGCCCAGTGTTGTTTTGGTACCAAGCATACTTTTTGGAATTATGGCCCCAAAGTTCAACCTTGGTCTCATCAAACCAGGACACATTCTTCCACATGCTTTTGTCATACCTGATGTAGGGTTTTGCAAAATATATCCAGGCTTGGATGTTTTTCTTTGAAGAAGAGGCTTCCATCTTACCACCCTACCCTGCATATGAATAATACATCATTTAGCATACAATTAGTACTTGCGAGAAATTCCTGCAGCTCCTTCAATGTTGCTGTAGGCCTCTTGGTAGCAGACCAGTTTTCTTCTCTTTTTTTTCATCAATTTTGGAGGAACATCCAGTTCTTCATAAACTTAAACTACTTACACATTTAAACTAACATGAGTTTGATTGCAGAAGGCTGCTCGGTCTTCATCTACAGAGGGTATAGAAAGTCCACACACCTCTGTTAAAAAATCAGGTTTTTGAGATGTAAAAAAATCAAACTTACAAAAAGAATTTACAATGCATCATAGGGATCTCATTGTTGGAAAGTATCAGTCTGGAGAAGGACACACAAAATTTCCAATGCATTGGCTGTACCATTGAACACAGTGAAGACAGTCATCAACAAGTGGAGAAAATATGCCATAACAATGACATTCTTCGTAATGTCACTGTTATGGCATATTTTCTCCACTTTGTAATGTCACTGTTTTCTCCACTAGTTGATGACTATCTTTACTGTGTTCCATAGTATAGCCAATGCCTTGGACATTTTGTGTGTCCTTCTCCAGACTGATTACCTTCTAACAATGAGATCCCTTTGGTGACTTTGTAAGCTCTTTGCAGACGATGGCTTTTGCTGTAGGAAACAACAGACTTTTCAGAATAAATGTCAGAGAAATCCTATCAGTACAACTGAACTTCATAATCACATCCCTACTTGTAACAGGGTATGAACAGTTGTGCAACCATTATTTTTGTTTTTGTTTTATTTTTTCCTCACTAAACAATTTCAGTTGGTTTGTTTTTCAGTTGACTTGTGCTGCTTATATATTTAAGGTAGAAAAAAATTCTGAAATGATTTATCTTAGTCTGATTTTTTTACATCTCAAAAACCTGTCATTTTAACAGGGGTGTGTGGACTTTCTATACCCACTGTAGATGAAGACCAAGCAGCCTTCTAAAATCAAATTCATATTATCTTAAATGTGCAAATAATTTAATCTTCATCTACTTTATCTTTTAGATGAGAGAGACAGGCAAAACATTTAGGTCAGCCTTCATAGCGGGACCAACCCACATAATATTGCGTCCTTATTCCACATTCAGTTAGAGTAAGTAACGTTCCTTCAGCAATGGTGGTTGATACTTTCACAGTGGTAGTGGGGTTGTTTTTTCCATCCAAGAAAAGAGTGGGAAACAAGCTTAGAACATGAAGGACAGGTTATGAAACACCCATAGCTTTGTCCATTCACAACTTGCTCTTTCCCAGGACCTGTTGCCTGCAATGAGGGCTTTATTTTGCTGTCAAGGCAGGTTATGTTGCAAGAGACTGTTTACTCAACTAAGTGGAGATGCTGACTGAGTTTATAGTGCAATAAATTATATCATGGTTTACTTGTTTTGGACATAGCATTTTGTGCAAACTGTGGTTTATGCAAAAAGCAGAAGTTGTGACTCAGAAATATTTAGTCAATGTAGTTAAAATACAAGAAACATCACTGAAATTTCAGTAATACGGCAAATTTCAGAAGCCACACCATACACATAACACTACATTTTAATCTATATTTCAACTGTGGAACAACATTTCATTTTCAATATAAGAATCATGTATCTTTTAAATGCCTTCACTTTGGTGATGTTCAGCATTGGTAAGTCTCTTATATTTTCCTAATATTGAATAAAATTATCTCTGAATTCACTGTTAACTAACCAAAAGCTTTGAGCTTCTCCTGAGAACAATCTTTATATAAACTTAAAGCAATTAATTTTTTAAAAATAAATTGTAATTTATGTAATTTTAAGTTTTGCTGATTTATTTTTGGTTTGGATACTCATGAGAGATTTGTTTGTTTTTCTCCCTTCCTCTCATAGACAACTGTTGTTTCATCAGATCTTCATGATGTATTTTCTCAGGATCAGAATTCATCAAGAGGTCAGTAACGTTATAACCCAGCTAACTATAATTAAATATATTTGTATCATTGCCATGTTTTTTTTTTCAGAGCTGTTAATGTAAACATCTGACAAGTTTACTGTTTTAATAGTTGGAAGAAGACTGCAAAAATAAATGGGTTAGATCAAATCCAGTTTCAAACCAGATGGAAAGAATAAGGTAGCTTCCTTCCATTCCACATACTTACAATAAATCAACTGGAGCAGATTTTTTCTTTAGCATGACAAGAAACAACGTGACTCTATAATTGGGGCCCAGGTCTATTTCCTAGTGAGTATTTATTTGCTTATGGGTTAAGAAATTAAAAAAAACCAGTCACTGACTTGTATTCCAAGGCAGAAGATAAACAGGCAGTATAATAAAATGCAATATTTATCATTCCATTAAACGGGGTGAGTGGATGAAAACTGATTTTTTTCACAAACTCATCAACCAGTTCTGTTACTTTCTGTTCCCAATTATATCTGTCTGCTGTGATAAAGCCAATTTTCTTTATTGCATCTTTGCTGATTATTCCAAATTGCTGGCTTAGACATTTCATTCACAAATTTATACACAGCTGCATGATGCGTATGGGATAATATTTTTTATCTTTGGATGAAAAATGCTTTCAGAAAATTCATTTCTGAGGGAACTTTCCCAGGTGTTAAAAAAAGGAACTAAATATGTGTTTCACCTAAATTTGCGAGAAAGAATTAATTTATGAATTGTGGATTTTTGCAGAAATAACTTTTTAAGAAGAGAGAACCCACTTGAACAGCTTATATGAAGGAGAATAAACTTAACAGAAAGCTATCTGTAAGATGATGTATATTTATTTTGGGCAATCTTTCTCAACCCATCTTGGATATGCAGTTCTGGATATGCAGAACTGAAACAGGTCTGGGAGGTACCAGGGCCTGTTTAAGAAGTTCCTCTAATCTGAGCAGTAATTGACACCTGTCTGTTTTTTTATGCAGCTTCTTGTTCTCAAGATTGTCTTAATGGAGCAGTTTGCACAAAGACGGGAGTTTGTGACTGTGAGACATTTCAGGCACAGGGGCAGCGCTGCCAAATCAGTAAGTTCCAGGAGAAGGTGTGATGCACTTTTATTGTAGGTATATTGCAAAAATGATTTAATCTCGTATTTTAATAATTCAAGCTAACATTTTGCAAAGATATAAGTACTGCTAAGCCTAAATGTAATTTGTAATTGTTGTTCTGTTGTTGTTCTGACATTCTTTTAACTGGTTAAGACTGCTAGGATTTTTTTTAAAAAAGATATTTAAAGTGGGCTTTAAGTGTTTGCAGTTAGCTAAATTGATGTCAGCTCTTCAAGGTAGCCCAACTCAAGAAACAGAGATTGAAGGAACCAATGGAACTCTATTTTATTGTGTAAGATATAATTATTACAAAATCTTGAAAGTCTGCCAGTTTCCTTCTGTCCTGTCTAATGCCACACAGAATCAAGGTGGGGTTGCTTTAAGTCTCTTAAAGTATGCTTACTACTTTCCCAGGGCTGAGTTTTCATTTACAGACTCTTTCATGAGTTAATGGCTCTCACATTCCTTCCCCAACATTATCTCATTCCCACCCACCCCAAACCTTTTTAACTGAACAGTTGCACAATATGAATCTCTGAGGCTGTGTGCAGCATAAAAGTCTTGAATTCAATCCCCAAAGATTTGCCATTTGAACAATTATTATTCTGTTTTAATAGAACTGGGAAATTATCGCAGGCAAGTATTAAAGAATATGATATGGATCTTTACATTTCAGTTATGGTCCCCAATCATTTTGGGAGATGCCCAGCCAGCACACAATTCAGAAGACAAAAGTTATCCTTGTCTTGGAAAATTTTATACAGCATTCTACTAATACACCTAAGCAATCATATTCAAAATATTTATGATTCCCATTCCTTCATCCTTAGACTCCAAGATTAGGTACATATAAAAGTATAATATTGCATTCGCTACCTTATAGCTTCATCATTTTTATTAGCAGATGCATCCATAGAGGGGTGAAAATTGCTTGTGATGCAAGCCTGGTCCCTTATTTGTATTGTGATGTGACAGTCACACACAAGACAGAAGAGTTTGTGGTGCCATGGTACTACAGTTTGTGGTGACATCCTTTCATATTATTTAACTCTTTTGCAATAATCTTGCAAAAGCCGCTGCTTAGAATATAATTCCAATTTTTATTCTGGAAAAGTCCAATTTGCATAGATAATCTTCACTATTTTTTCATGCACCAGTGTTTTCATGTCCTTGCAACATCCTGAACAAGGAAGATGAAAAGATGCCAGCTCTTTTGAGAAAGACAGCTACTGCAGGAAATATTCAGGAAGTAAATCTAGTTATAATATTATCTAGTTATACTTTAGTTTGTCTTCAGAGCATATATTATCAAATTTCCTTACTTTATTTTTATTTGTTTACATTTCCATCCTTAGGTTCTTTTTAAACATCTGATTATATTGTGATGTTTCAGGTGTTTTGTTTTTTTTACAACATAATGTGATGAATATCTTTGCAATGAGTAACACTCATCTGAAATTAATGCTCCTGGCTTGCAAACAAGTATGTTTGTTTTCTTTAGTTCCAAATACTGGCAAAGACAGAGGTGGGATTTGCAAATCATGGGGGCAATACCACTTTGAAACATTTGATGGCATCTACTACTACTTCCCAGGAAACTGCTCATATATTTTTGTGAAAGATTGCAGTGATCCAGAACCTCAGTACACTGTGTGGGTAAGACTTGAAATTGGGTCAAGAGAGACCTGAAAACAGCCTGCTGTTTTCTCTCAGTTATGTAAGAGATTCTTCTGTACTGTGTAACTAAACTGATTTAGATTATGGTATGGAAAGAGAAAGAACTATTTTCATTCTGTGGTTTACTTATTATTCTGTGGTTCAGTTTGTGGATTCATGATTCCATTCATAGAGCAATTAACAATAATTTGGTTCTGAGGTCGAAAAGGGTTCCGGGCAGTCAATATAAAAGGATAGGAAAACCAGGAAGTGATAAGTATACCCTAATTACATTAGTCAATATTGTTTCTAATATTATAGAAATATTTTGTTCATTTTCAATAATCCCTAGAAATTGGTCTGAATTCTTATACATGTTTCATTTTTTAACTTTCATATGGATTTGACAGGATTTTGTTACTGCTGGACCTAATTTTAAATACATTAAGTAGAAGGTGGGGATTTAGTAGTCTGTATCTATCTAGTAGATTGGAAAGATAGGTGTAATATCTATAAGGTTTTCAATCACACATTTTTTTTTTTACAAGGAAAGGTATCAGAAAATTTCCTCACTGATGGGAGCAAAAATCCATTCAGATATTGTCTAATAGAGGAAAATGCCAATTAGTTGAATGTACTATTCTAAATCGAACAATTTCATTCAGCATTTTTTTTTATCATTTAAATTCAGCATTATTAGTATTTTTAAAATGTTAATATATTCTCTATTGTCATATAATATTGTATGTGAAATTAATAAAAAATGAGATTAGAATCAGCATTATATCAAATAATGATCAAGGAATTTTGAAGTTTTGAAATAAAAAAGCACTCTGATATTTAAAAACTTCAGATTAATGATAATAATACTATTTTGATATCCCTTGTGTTGTTGGTGTAAGGGTGTGGTTTATCAGACTGATTAGCAAGGACAAAAGTAAAACCCATCCTAAACCCATGTTTGCTATACAAAATTTTTTAAGGTTGCATTAAGGCTGCATGTAAAAGTATTATTGAATAACTGTTTTAGGTTGGCAGCAAATTTAACCATGTTCTAGTTAGTATCTGTCTATCTCACCATCTGTCAATGATCAATCAATGATCAATCAATCATCAATTATCTATCATCATCTAATATCATCTAACATCTAACATCATGAGCTGTGGTGGCACAGTGGTTAGAGTGCAGTAGTGCAGGCTACTTCTACTGACTGCCGGCTGCCTGCAATTTGGCAGTTCAAATCTCACCAGGCTCAAGGTTGACTTAGCCTTCCATCCTTTAATGAAGGTAAAATGAGGACCCAGATTGATGGGGGCAATATGCTGACTCTGTAAATTGTTTAGAGAGGGCTGTAAAGCACTGTAAAGCAGTATATAAGTCTAAGTGCTTATTAGCACTGTTATTGCTATCATCTAACATATGTCACAACATTTGATACTTTCATATCTCCACAAAAATACACATACATAACAAACACCCAATTGGTTAAACTGATATGGGGTGGATAATTTTATTAGGTGATTCAGGATGAATACACAGGACAAAGATATTTTGGTTAGCAGAGATAAACTTTTAAATAAAAGTGTTAACCCAAGCAGTTAAACTTGGCACCTTGAGTTGGGCCTGTAAACCCATTGGTAATCAGTGGAGAAACCTCAATATAGGTGTTACACTTCTAAAACTATTTTTATGAAGATTGCATATGATCTGATAGTGGAAAATGTATCCACCATGTATTATTCATGTTAACATGCATACAGTTTTTCTTTAGAGACATGTACACTAAATATGCTATTGAAAAATTGCTCCAAATATTTCAGTTTGTTTCTTTTGAAAAATAAGTTGTATAGTATGTAAAACTTAAATCATGTTCTTACGTTTTATGTATCTATTTCTTCTCTCTTTAAGATTAACAATAGCCCTCACTGTGCTGGTTCAGTATACTCTTGTTCACGGTCAATAAGCTTGTTCTTTTCAAATCAGGATGAAATACACATATCGGGACACACAGTTAGAAAGGGTAGAATCAGGTAAAAACAATTGAAAAGTTTTCTTACATTTCTTAAAATAAGTATTCATAGGAAAATAAGTATTCATAGGAAAATTATTAAATTATTTTTCTTATGGTGAAAGTTTGATGATAAAAATATTCAATTCTGGTTGACATGGAGTCACAAAACCTGGAATGGAATCTCTGTTTTTCCCTTTCTGTGTCACTAGCAAGATTGTGGGAATTTATACCCAACCAGCTAAGGAAGGGAATCTCACTGATGCTAGTTGAATATCATTGATATAACATTGTTACATTACAAATGTTAATATTTGTATTATGAAAAAATAAAAATGGATTCAAATAAAAAAAAATTAAATGCACTTGTTATAAATTGCATTTTATGTATAAAAAGATAATTTCAATATTATATTACTATTATATATTTTTTTAAAAAAGAAACAGTATTTTTATTGGTAAAATATAGCATGATTATAGCTAGCTGAATTTATTTTATTTTTCAGGTTGTCTTTGCCCCAAACAATTGGAAATATTTTCATTGAGAAATTAGCAAATTATATTTTGGTGAAAACTACATTTGGCTTTTCCTTAGCTTGGGATGGAAACTCTGGGATTTACATTAAATTGACAGAAGAACACAAGGGAAAAACATGTGGTCTCTGTGGAAATTATAATAACAACACATCGGATGATCTCGTATTACAAAGTAGTAAGCAAATAACCCATGCTAAAATATATGATGATAAACCCAACCCACTTCCTTGCATTCTACTTATTTGTAAATGTCATCAGAGAATATTACTAGGCTATTGAATCTGTTGTGGATGGTAATTGCATACTTTTCGCAAGTCGTGGGGTGAAAACCATATATCACTGAACAGTGATATAATGTATTCAAGATTCATAACATCATTATCATTCTTATGACTTTATTTAATCAGTGGTGTTATCTGCCTATTGCACATAAGGACTGATTTTGAAATGGCATACACTGCTTAAGACTATTAAAATGAATTTGTGGGTATGGCAAAATTCAAACTGGGCATTTCTTAGCTGGTCTTGCCCACCATTAATAAGGTATATTTGTATCAACTATTGTTGTTATAACTCCATGTCAAGGCTCAAATTGATGTGATGGCAGATGCACTATGTTATCTATTTTAAAGGAATTCTACAATAACATGCATATTTTACAATCTAGGGATACATCATTTGAATAATTACACTTTGAATATCCTATTATATACGCTGGACTATATATAAAATTTATGTTTTTAAATAGGTGACTATAAAGAAGATGTAGCTAAATTTGCTAACAGCTGGGCTGTACAAATCCCAGATGATGCAACCTGTGTAGCTATTGCATCTAGTTTTCCTAGTCCTTGCAACATTGATACAGAATCTTATGAGGTAAGTTTAGGTTGCAATTTTCATATAATATATATATATATATATATATATATATATATATATATATATATATATATATATATATATATATATATATATGTTTTTCTTCTAGCCAGGTTTTCCCTACGTAGCCAAGGTTTTTTTGGTAGCTCCAGCTCAGTAGAATCTCATCTACTCGGTTCTGGGCTTTTTTCTTTTCTAACACCTAGCAAGCTCTCACTGCTAGGTGGGAGACCTAAATAGATCCATTTCTAGCTCGTTAGCTGTCATCAGTAGGCCACACCCATATCCTCCCTGTAAAGGCACAGTATCAATTTTCTTACTTCTTCGTAGGGTTTATGTGTGTTTTTCTTCTAGCCAGGTTTTCCCTACGTAGCCAAGGTTTTTTTGGTAGCTCCAGCTCAGTAGAATCTCATCTACTCGGTTCTGGGCTTTTTTCTTTTCTAACACCTGCAAGCTCTCACTGCTAGGTGGGAGACCTAAATAGATCCATTCATATATATATATATTATGGGCGTTGATCTCAAGAGCCACAAGTAGAAGAAAGCAAGTTTTCTCTTCTCTTCCCTTGAAAAACTTACTTGGAAGGTTGGAGGGACTGTCTTTGATTTGTGATGAGGACTGACTCCCTAGAGTCGGAAGTATCTCACAGAACATCTTCCATTATGTTTCAACGATGTACACAGGATAGTTCAGGTTATATCTCTACAATAAGCACAACTGATGTAATAAAAAGTGTATTGGCTTTTCAAAAGAGTTATTAGGCTAGGTTTATAAATAAAATATCCTTGGGTGGGAGGAAATAATTTGCATGTTTAAACTCCCCTTTTACGACCCTGTAATCCCTTAATTTGGGATAGAGTTGGGGCGATTGGATGGAGCTAAGCATTTACTGGCCAGATGCCCTTCCTGACACCATGCAGAATTTGCAGCAGATATGTTTTCTTTGCACCATAGGAGACAAGTATCTGCCACTACCTAGGATTGAACTCTCAACCTTCTAAATGGAAGGAGAGAATTTTCACAACTATGTCACCACGCCACTCAAATTTTTTTGCATGTTTAATTTTATATATAGGTAGATATGTATGTATATATATCTCAATACCATTTTCATTCTACATTTAGAGTATCTACTTCAAGTGCCAAATACTCCTGCAGTTTCCTTTTCTAAGTTGTCATCAGAGCATAGATCCTTATCCATACATTTCCAGCTGTATGAATGACTTATGTAGGTAAGCTAGTATACTTTTTTATTTTGTTTTGCAGGCCTATTAGCCATCATTATTGTTACCTTGCCTTTCTCCACTCTAACACAGTGGGACACTGTGTTATGTAATGTCTCTTAACTACAGTAAAAGAGAAATAAATGTCCTCTTGACTTGCAACAGAATAGCCGGAAATGAATTGCTTCCAAAGTATCCCTAGTTTAATGCTAGTTTAATCTTTTCTTTCTTCCTCCCTACCCGGATATCATAGTTCTCCCTCCTCCAATTTTTTTCCAAATGATATTCATCCGTGGGGAAAGTAAGCTGATAAAATATCTATTGTGGCAACTGTGATACAAAGTCCTCCCTTTTGTGTGCAACTCATGATGCAAAAGGGCAGAGCTTGTATTGCCATGTGTCAAGCAACAATGCACATTGAATCTTTTTGGTATCCTTATGATTCAGAATTGATGCCTGTGTCTCAATAACTTGTGGGTTAGATTTGATTGTGAGAAATGACTGGTTCAGAGTTATATTCACAATACAGTAGAACCTCTGGTCACGGCCATAATTCGTTTCATAACTTTGGTCCCAAACCAATTTGGCCATGACCTGAACCTAATTTTGGAAATTTGATGCTTACAAAAAAATGGCATGGAAGGGGAAATCGGCTGCAAAAATTTTTTTGTGAATTTTTTGGTCGGAATCCGATTTGGTCGTGGTCAGAAGCATTCATGACCAGAGGTTCTACTGTACAAGGAAAAATCAATGAGTGGTTTTGTAAATCAGATATTGAAAAAATGTGGACTGAAAGGTAATAGTCTCCTTTCTTGCTTAAGAAGTTTCCAAAGGCCAAATTTCAGAGAGGAACTATATTTCCTGGTGGATTTCCTAGGTGGATTTTAATTAATAAGTTTATTTTCTGTGCTGCCACTTACCTAAACAGAATCAATACTCATTTTTCTGAAACATTTAATGAATGTTAATGAATATAGACAATAACAATGTTTGTTAATTCTGCAGTTTAATTAACATTAGTTAATTAATATTAATTATTTTTTATTATTAAAAAGAATTATTGCTGTTTGATTTAATAAAGGAAATAGCATGTAATAATGAATTATATTGATTCACCATTTCTTATGATACACATTTAATTTGATATATATTGTAAGAAAGTTGTTCAGTGCAAAATAGCATACCCATTCTTGACATGATGATAGTATCATGAGATATTACTAAATTGTACATTGTGCAATATTACACCACAAGTTAAATTATTGGAAGCTATTAATTCTGGTGATAAAAGGTTAAAAAAAATTATCATCATTGGCTTTTATCCTAAACTCTTTTCCAAGAAAGTTCTATTTGTGGTCTTCCCACTTAAGGAAATCTCTATAACCATTGAAACATAGTAATAGAACACAATACAGGGAACTTCAGTTACAAGGATAATACAAGATCTTGAAGCTTTCATTACGATCTGATCTATTACCAAAAAACAAATTGGTTTTAAGGTCAGTTTTTTAAAAATGTTATTGCCTTTTCAAATAATTTCTATTCCTAAGAATTCCTAAAAATGTACCGTAAGGGTGTCAAACTCAAGGCCCGCGGGCTGGATTCAGCCTGCAATGTGGTCGGATCCAGCCTGCGGGGCAGTCCTGGAAAGTGGAAGGGGCCAGCCCACATTGCTTTGGCCTGGTCTACCCAGCGCGAAGAGGAAATATTGGGCCAGTTTGGCTTCGGCCCAGTCTACCCAATGCAAAGCAGAAACATTCCAGAAGTTTGGAGAGTGGCGTCAAACTGTCCATGCCCACCCAACTGGCCACACTCACCCAGTCGGCCATGCCCAGTGAGTGGCATCAAGATGGCCACGCCTACCCAGTCGGCCACGCCTGCCCTGCCCCCCTCCCCAGGTCAACCACAGCCCTGATGCAGCCATCAATGAAATTGAGTTTGTACCCCTGATGTACCGTAACTAACCAAAAGTTTCATTTTGCTGTTTCAGAAAGGATGATGATGAAACCTATTGCCGAGCAGTAACAGAATATGCTCGCTCATGTTCACATGCAGGCTATCCTATTAGAGATTGGAAAGATGATTTTCCAGCCTGTAGTAAGTATATTTTAATACTTTGATCAATCAAAAATCAGTTTCATGATGTTAAACAAAAGCAAAAAAATGTTTATTTGATATATTAGATCACTGGAATGTAATGGGTAGCATATTGCAACTGTTCTGCAAGAGAATGGAACCATTTTAATCAACATGTTTTAGAATTTGGCTTCATAGCCAGAACATTTCAGGGTATGAAAACGATCCAGGATCATGTTAAATAGGCTATATAAAGTCAACAGCATTTAAATTTTTTAAAATAGTTTTATATAACTCTTCATAATAAGTCTCGGAATGATTTACTGTAAATTTCAGGGTGTCTTTTTTGTGCACCATTATTTTTAATTATAAAATGTACATTTCTCCATCTTAATATTCATCTTACCAAGAATTAATATATAGGTCCTTTATTCTCATTTTCAACATTTTAAAGAGAAAATAATACATATTTTTTCTCATTAAAGTGAAGTATACTGCAGTGTAATCATTCTTGCCTAACTTATTATTTTAGCTGACAATTGTGAAGATACTTTTATCCATCGGGATTGTATTAGTTGTTGTCCACCAACCTGTACTTTTGAGAAAGACTGTCTAGGTAGTAACCTCCATTGCTTAGATGGATGCTATTGCCCAGATGGTAAGTGAACTTTTATCAGCTGAATTATTTTAATAATAAAGTTTCTGTCTATTAAAGAACTATTTGTCTTGCATCTTTAGAATTTTCCATAACTTTTAAGGAATTAAATTTTTATTAAATGTGATTGTCCTTAAAACATTGCTAATAAATAAGAAATGAACTAAAATATAGACCATTATATTCTTTTCTTAGTTTAAATTTCCAGACCTCCTCTTTCAATCAGTCTCTGCAAGAGATTATTGTATTATTAGTAAGGTCACTAGTTCATCTCATTTAGATTTAAAGAAATATCCACTGACAATATCAGATGTAGATTGAGTAATCCATTACATAATTATTTTAACTTCACTCTGAGGCATACTTTGTACATATTTAACAAGAACTATCTTACATATTGTGATCTCTTTATATTTTTACTACCTTTTTTTTTTTTTTTTTTACAAACCAGGCCTTATAATGGACAATGGAACTTGTATTTCTGCATCAGATTGCCCATGTGTTTATCATGGGACAGCTTTCCCTGTAGGTTCAACAATTGAACAAGAATGTAGTAACTGGTATGTAATTTGTGTGTCTTGTCAATTGTTGCTCTGTTTTATGAAGACCCACAGTTTCCGCTAAAATCAGACACAACTTTATTGAGTTTGACATAAATAAAAGGTTGACCTGGTGGTAGAAGAAACCTTAAGCACACTAAGGGATGAATCATTCTTATCGGCTCCTTTGCCACCTGGTTACAGGTGAACATGTAGACCTCTAAACTGGGCTGAGTTCCAGCACCAGCTTATGGTGAGCTTCACTCCTTCACCCATTTTGTACAATATAATTCCTTTTTAATTACTGTGGATCCATCCTATCACATTACACTTTATAGCTTTAGTACCCACATTAAAATTGCAACCAGGTAGGCTAGTCAGACAAAAGATTATCAGATGACTCCAGTTTCTACCCTTCAGCTAGAGACTCATATCATATCATAGCAACTGAACTGATTGAATGAGGGTTGGCAATATATAGTGGCAGCCAAGAAGGAATTGGCTGGTGTTCTTGATGAACATACATATCTCAGATGAGGATCAAAGAGGGAACTGCTTCCAGGATTGCTCATAGATTTGTCTTCTCGGAATTAAAGCATGCAGATCCCATTCTGCACTGATTATTCAAGTACTAGGAGACAAAGTGAACCCACATAGCCTGGTCGGTTCTGTGTGTGAAAAAATAACAACAAAAGGATATTAACTCCTTCTTTTATAGTTACTTTTATGTACTATATAACAAAAGGGGTATTATATAGGTTTGTGTTATGTACAAATTTCAGTGCTCAATCTTATCCCCAAATATATTTTTAATTTCTTATTTTAAATTTTAGCATTTGTATGGGTGGTGCTTGGAACTGCACTGAACATGATTGCCCAGGTAATTTTTTCTTATATAGATAATTGTGTGTGTATATATATGTGTGTGTGTGTGTGTGTGTGTGTGTGTATGTGTGTGAGAGAGTTGAATTCTAGCTAAAATGTACATGTTGAGCTTGCATCCTCCATAGTGCAAGTCAATGATTTGAAAACATTATGCTATTAGTTTTAATGATGGTAATCTTGAGATTGAATGTTGTTAACTATTGGACAGCACATACAGTCACAATAAATATATAAATGGCACATTGACTCAGAATTCAATTCAGTTGTCTAAATCCTTAAATTTCCTTACTTCAAAAATAAGATATTTTAGCTACAAAATGTAACTAAAGTACTTTTTCAGAAAAAAAGTAAGCTGTTATATGATTTGATTACAATGCATCCTAGTATAATAGTATTATTATTCAAATCAATATAGAAAGCATGATAAACATTTCCATGTAACAACATACCAGACTCCACTGATTACTTCATGTTTATTGTGAATAATGTTTTAATCTTTGAGCAGTGGCTGGCTCTGTTGATTATATTTCAGTTTAGGTATAGCTTCTTTATTTTTTTTTTAATTAACCTGAAATCTTAAATATGTTTGTATATGTATATACCTTTATGTACCAAAAACACCTGAGAAGGTAAACTGCAAAATCAATTTAAAACATAAAATATCATAAATGAATTAATATTGTCCATCATTAAATACTTGTCCAAAAGGATTAATTTTGAAATCAAACAAGGAAAGTTTTACCAATTGATCAGTAATGAAAAAAAAAAAAAAACTGGAACAGATTTAGTAAAATCAGCTAAGCCAGGCCAAATCTATTCAAAGCAGGAAATTCTTTCGGATTACTTTAGTGAATGGAATAGGATATTATATAGAATTATAATTATATAATTATATAATCCCATATCATCCTAGAAGGAAAGTAGAATTATGAATCAATCAAGCCTAATTCATAAATTTTTGTTTTGAGTGTAGTAATCTCAATATCTGAAACTGAAAATCCAGATACTAGCTAGTACAAAGAAAGAAGCAAAGTGCAGTTAGTCCTCAATTTATGTCCATAATTTTCTTGAGACTAGAATTTTGGCTGCTAAACAATGTGATCATTCAATGAATCATCATTGGATCCAACCTCATTTTACAATATTTTTTACCACAGACATTAAATGAATCACACAGTTGTTAAGCAAATCCAGTTTCCCCAATTAATATTGTTTGTTGGAAACCAGCTGGGTAGGTCACAAACCATGATCATGTGACCACAGGATGTTGCCACAGGTTGTAAATGCTGTCCAGTTGCCAAGCATTTGAATTACACTCATGTGACTCCAGGCTCTGTACAATGGTTTTAATTTCGAAGAGAGGTTATAAATAACTTTTTTGAGGTCATTGTAACTTTGAACCATCATTAAATGAATGATGGTAAGTTGAGGTCTACTTGTAAATAAGCAAAAGTACATTTATTTTTCTAATTGCAATCTATAACTACTTGACTACATGGAAGACCTTGAAAGATGTTTAAGACGAAATATCTCCTTGGGTGACCTTGAAAATATAAGCAGGATCACTTCTGGTTAGTACTCAGACAAGAGATCATCTGGAAATCCCCAGATGTAGCCTGGACAAGGAACTCGAACTAACATTACAGGAGAAGACAATGTAAAAACAATTCTGATTTGTTAAAACCCTTTTCTTATAAGGACCTCTCCATGAAACCACCAGGAGACTTAAAGGCAGGGTGAAATTCAAAATTTTTCCCTACCAGTTCTGTGGGTGTTGCTTGGTGGGCGTGGCAGGGGAAGGATACTGCAAAATCCAGCCAGAAGTGGTATTTGCCAGTTCTCCGAACTACTCAAAATTTCCGCTACTGGTTCTCCAGAACCTGTTAGAACTTACTGAATTTCACCCCTGCTTAAAGGACTGTTCAACTCAAAGGGACATTATCTTTAACAATGAACTTCTATGAGCTCTGAATTGCAAATTACTTTTGAAATTCTCTTGAACTTTACCTTATGGCATGTCCTGGAATAGCTTTACTTAGTCATATTAAATAATGTTAAGAAAACAAAAGAAAATGCACATTGTATAATGAAGGTTAGAAGAGCAATACATTGTGGCAATGAAGGCACTTTATATTTGCTTTGGTTCTATGCAATACAGATATTAGAAACTGAATACAAATATTCAACATCTACATAAAATCACTGGGTGAGATCATCCCTGGTTTGCGGTTCAAGATTATGTAATTCTTTTTGGATTAATTCTTATTTAATTTCTTTTTACTAGTTTTTATGTAGCTATTAAGTTGTAATGTTGCCCTTTAGTTTATGTTATTCTTTTAGTTATGTTGCTCTCAGAGTTGGTTGGAGTCAAAGAAAACTGAAATCAAATAAATAAAAATAAAAAATAATACACTTTTTGTATTGATCAATCTTTACTTTAAGCTGAATGTTCAATTGTTGGTGAATCCCATTTCACAACTTTTGATGGTCGCCATTATACCTTTCTTGGGAGCTGTCAGTATATTTTGGTAAAAGGCACCGGGAAAGACAAATTCACACTCACTTTACAGAAAAGTCCCTGTGGACAGGTAAGTTAACAGTTTAATTAACATTTTGTGTTGATAAATAAATTCCTATATATCTAATTCAGAGAAAGCCAATAAATTACTTAAGAAGATTAGCAATAAAAAAAAAATCAGTATTTTTCATGATATTGAGTGTGTTGTATGATCTGAACCTGGATTTTGTTTCAACTGTAAGCACTGGCTTTGTAAAAGCAATTGTGCCTTTTACTGTGATTAAATCCACAGGGTTTTTCATTCACGCATGATTACACAAGCATCTACATATTTGGTTACAGTCTGACCAGGTGTGTTAGACAGATAAATGCTCTTGGTGACAGGTCTGAACAGCTTGGTATATTGCCAACCAGATAAGAGCATTTTGAAGCTGGCTGAGATATTTATTTGATATTTTATGTGCTCTTTTCTTGGAACAATAGATCTGGAAGCTCAAAGTATATAAAAATATTTTATCAAGCATTTAAAATGATGGTTGGTTAAATCTGGGATACGCTGAATGCGATGAAATACTTGAATTATTTTAAAATTATTTTAGTTGAGTAACTGAAGTTATTGCATTTCAAGAGGGAGAAAAAGTTAGCTGGATGCTTTTTAATTAATATGGTTATGTTTCAATAGTTTCAATTGTTTTAGTTGTTTGTTTTATTTATCTTTATTAGGTACATTTTATCTTTATTAGTTACATTTTGCATCTGTGATTTGCAACGTACGTTTTCATGAAGTGACTTTTTGTTTTAAGTAATAAATATACTTTTCTTTATAATTCTAAACTGAACTTTCTTTTAATCATATCAAAAGGTCTTTAAACTCTTATACTAGTGCTTTACACTAGCATTTAATTCACAATTTTGTCTTGAAAATCATCATGTCACTCTCTGTCACCTAGATCAACTTTTCCAAACTCTGAGGCCTGGGGAACTCTAGACCACCATAAGTCTCACACCAGCATAACTGTTAGCTATCACTTTTTAAGTATGATCTTATACTGTTCAATATTCCCAGCTAGGTTGGTTCATATACATTACAATCTTAAAGGCACTTCAAGATTAATCTAGTTTACAAAAATGTAGTAAGAATAAATTTTGGGGTGGGGGTGGGGAGAAAAGTAAAATAAAAATGGAATATTGATAAAAATGGAATCTAATACAGATTAACAACATTTGCTCTATATGTTCCTTTTCCCATAAGACTCAGCCCTCCTCTTCCTTTGGTTCATACAGAGCATTGATTATGACTGCATTCAATCTTTGACGCTAATTTTTGAAGATGACATAAGCAAGCAAGTGACTCTCATCCGGGGTGGTGAAGTACAGTATGATCCCTTCAGCCAGGGATTCACCCTAAACGGTAAGATACCATTTATTATTCATTAGTTAATTATCTTTATGTGCCTAAATTCCTTTTAATGTACTGTATTAAGCTGTTTCTGAGAAATAAATATATTAACATCTAGTTTGCCACCAGCCCCTTCTGCCAGGCTGCATTGGGCAAAATACAGAGTCCTCTTCCCCTTTTGCTGGAAATCAAACAAGCCCCATTGTTTTAAAATAAAAAGCAGAATATTATTGAGCCTGTGGACCACATTTGGAAAAAAGCACCTTTGTTCTCACAGCTTTTTTGTTCTCACACTTTTGTTCTCAGTAAACTTGGGAATTTTCAGGAGTCTGGATAAATGAAGTAGAGGAACTTTTTCTTTGGAAAATTGTTATTCAAATTAAAACAGCTAAAATGTTTAAATAGAATTGGGCAAGTCTAAAATTTTATTTCTATCCTTTGTCTTTGCTAAGTCTCATTTTCTTTCTCCCTCTCTATAAATTGGGGAATTGCATACATTTTAACTACCATTTTGTACTTCAGGTTGTATTCCAGACAATATATTTTCCTTTGCCAAATCTTCTCCTAATAAATAATATTAATTTGTAACACAGTCTTGTCTATTTATGGAGACTTAAGGGCAGATGACATTTCATTTTAGCAAAACTGCATGATCTGCCTGGAGGATCTGCATTTTCTTTCAGATGCAATTTCAGCTTACCAACTTTGTTTTTTCTTTTTAATGGGCTAAGCAGCTCTGTGTAATTCATCTTCTTTAACATTCACAGTTTGCATTTTTATTTTTGAAGTTAAAGATAGGTTTTACATTTTAGCTATTTTTAACATACTTTATTTTTTAAATGTCTTATGAGATTGGTTCTCTTATCCCCAAAAAGATTGAGGAACGGATGACTTTCCTAAATACCATGTTTCTTTGTTACATGGTGAGGAGTTTACACTATTGAAATTATTTCCATTTTTTAATCCTTCATGGCTTTTTAATAAACAGAAAGACTGTGATAGCTCTATCTTTCTTAAACATTAGGAATAAGGGTAAATGCCAGGTGGGGCCTTCCCTAGAAGGAACTACCAAGCCATTAGTCCAAGCATGGTGTGAAGACAGAGGATTTCAGGAGGATTCTCTAATGAATGCAGCTGTTTCCTGCAATATGGTCCTGAACATATTTTCATGAAAGGATATTAGATCAACATTATCATGCCCAATCTTATTATTATTATTATTATTATTATTATTATTATTATTATTATTAATTTATTTATTTAATTTGTATACTGCCCTACTCCCGAAGGACTCAGGGCGGTGAACAGCCAAATAAAATACATATAATACAAATGTTAAAAAAACCATTAAAATACAATTAAATAATTGGCCCGGAAAATGAAATTTAAAACACCCCAAATTCATAAGACAAATTTAAAATTGAAGAATTTTAAAAATTTTAAAAAAGTTTAAAAGAGAGGTTAGGCCAGGCCGGCCTGCTGGAAAAGAAATGTTTTGATGGCACGGCGGAAAGCGCGCAGGTCCAGGATCCTCCGTATCTCCGGGGGGGAGCTCATTCCAGATGGCGGGTGCCCCCACAGAGAAGGCTCTCCCGCCAGTTGACATTGTTTGGCTGATGGCACCCTGAGGAGCCCCTCTCTATGGGAGCGTACTGGTGAGAGGCTACTGGTGGCAGAAGGCGGTCTCGTAAATACCCCGGTCCTAAGCCATGGAGCGCTCTAAAGGTGGTAACCAAAATCTTGAAGCGCACCCGGAAGACCACCGGGAGCCAGTGCAGCTCGCGCAGGAGGGGGGTCTCATGAGAGCGCCCCGTCGCTCCCAAACCACCCACGCGGCCGCATTCTGGACCAGCTGGAGCCTCCGGGTGGTCCTCAAGGGGAGCCCCATGTAGAGAGCATTGCAGTAGCACAGGCGGGACTACTGCTTATGACCTATGTTGCTGTGGTTGTTAAGTGAATTACATGAATGTTAAGTAAATCTGGCTTCTCCGTTTACTCTGCTTGTCAGAGCTAGCTAGGAAAGCAGCAAATGGCAATCATGTGGTCCTGGGAATATATGCCAGTTGCCAAGCACCTGAATTCTGATCATGTGACTGTGGGGAATACTGAGACAGTCATAAGTTCAAGTACCAATTATAAGTCCCTTTTTTCAAAATCTTTGTAATTTCAAACGATCACTGAACAAATGGTTGAAAGTCAAGGACTACCTGTATTATTGCTTATTCTCAAAAAGAATAGTGTAATGGGTATGAATCTATGTATGCATACAGAAGTTAATTCTTTTTCTGTTATATTCAGGATACATAGAAGTACAGAACCTGTCTTCATTGTTTGTGCAGCTAAAAACTAAATTTGGTTTAAAAATCCAGTTTGCTAAAGATGGAAAAAGAGTGTATATTCAACTCAGAGCTGAGTGGAAGAGCAGAACTATGGGTCTCTGTGGAACTTATAATGGAAACCTGAGAGACGATTTTCTGTGAGTTTGGATTTACAAGTGAATAATTCTGGTCATTTGCACTGGTTAAAATATAAAATGCATGCTGCACCTTGTTACAAAAAAAAGCAAAACCCATTTTTTAAAATTCAAAGGAGCCTTATTTTGACAGATGCTTTCATATTTCATTTATAAAAATAACCTGACTGTAGATATAAAGTAAAGAAAAAAAAATAAACATATCTAAATTACAAAAGGCAATAAAAATGTTATCAGATAGAACAGATTAAAGCCATTTTAAAGGAGAGCAAAAATAACAGCCTCAGACAAAAGCCAGCAGCACAATTCAACAAATATTTAATGGATCAAAGGAAACTGCAGTTGGCATGGAAACTTATAAGTTTAAACACAAACTACAAATAAGCAGGGAAGGAATTAGATGTTCTCTTTTTCACTAGCACTCTGAAGTTACTCTGAAGTCGTCGTGAATTATCATTGTTATGGACAGAGGGATTTTTTAGGAGTTGTGTTTAACAGGGTCTTCCATACCGTACCATATATGTGATTATATTATTGAAGTTTTAAAGGGCAGAGGACGTTTATGTAGCCTTCTAAATACAAAGTGTTCTTGAAGATGGTGATGAAGATTCTTTGTCATCCAGGCAGACTTTTTTTTTTTTAATTTGATTTATATGCCGCCCTTCTCCGGAGACTCAGTGTGGCTTACAATGTGCTATGCAATAGCCTTCATCCTTTTGTATATTTTATACAAAGTCAGCTTATTGCCCCCACAACTGGGTCCTCAATTTACCTACCTTAGAAAGGATGGAAGGCTGAATCAACCTTGAGCCTGGCGAGATTCGAACCTGCAGTAATTGCAGGCAGCTGGTCTTAATAACAGGGTGCTTTAGACCACTGTACTACCAAGGCAACTTTTCTGTTTTGGTTTGAAACATTTTCCTGCTTATCCAAGTAGCTACTTGGATAAGCAGCAAAACATTTCAGACTGAAAAAGAAAAGAAGTCCAGTTGCCATGGCTCAACTTCCAGGAAAGTCTGCCTGGATGACAAAGAATCTTTGCCAGTGTTCTCTCAGATGGATACATAAAATTGTACTAAAGGGCTATAGAATTAGTCTCATAATAAGCTATCATTATTGCTACTATGGAGCCATTGATTTAAATGGGAAAGAAGGCAAATGTGGCTTGTCTTTCTGAAATCTAGATAGGGCAGAGGAGTTTCTTTCCCTTACAGACACGTGGCCATGTAGGTTGGGTTTTGCATCAACTCAGGAGAGGGAGATGAGGTGACATGTGAAATTCAGGAGATATGTTAGCATCAAAGAATATTATCCCCCAGATAACTAGTTGTAAGGGAATGGTGCTCTTGATTGTCCTTCCTGTTGCTAGGCCATTATGAGAAGATTTCTAAGATCTGGAAGACAAAAAGTGGAACAACTTGTCTGCAGAAGTTGTGAATGCTTCAACACTGAAAATTTTTAAGAAGATGTTGGATAATCATTTGTCTGAAGTGGTGTAGGGTTTCCTGCCTGGGCAAGAGGACTAGAAGACCTCCAAGGTCCCTTCCAACTCTGTTAATCTATATATTTTAAATCATAGATTTACCTGATGCTCTGGGCACAGAACTGAAATAGTATCCATCCATCCATCCATCCATCCATTCATCTATTATTTAACTATCATCTCTATAAGACACACAGACACACACACACTGACTCAATACATGGAGTCCTAAGAAGATGGCATTTTTATAATTGCTATGCTAATATACAATAGTTGAAAATATAGACTGAGAAATTGGCAAGGTCAATATATGTATATATGTACATATGTAGCACAGTGCAACTGGAAATGTTCAGCTGAAGTTCTGGACAGCATGGTCCCCTCTTGGTACTAATATGAAGTCAAATCAATCAATCAATCTATACAACCATCATGTTAGCACAGAACTTTTCTATATGGGCATATCTCAGAAGATAACAGAATATTCTAGTATTAAGCATATTTTTCTGGATAGCTTGATTCTTTTGTTTAATCATTCTCATTTTTTCCCTTAGTTCCCCATCAGGAATGATTGAAGGAACCCCACAACTTCATGCTAATGCATGGAAGATTTCATCAGCATGTCACATGCCTGTCAACATTCCTGTAGTTGATCCTTGCAACGTTAATCAACAAAATGGTACACTTTTCATTTATTTGGAGATTTTTAATCTAAATTTTATCATACTTGCATTACTAGATTACAACTCTTGTTTGGTGTCTGAGTTGTTCCCTACTTTCTGATGTTTTAAAACATCAAACTATTCTTTTAATCTTTGTTTAATATTTTTAGTAAAGGCAACACTGTCTATTTGTTTACTCATTACTTTAAATAGCCATTGAAGATGTTTTACTATGGTTTAGTCCCATTTAGGTCAGTGGAATGGGACTATGTTGATATATTGAGATATATTACATTTTGATCAGTATCTAGTTTTACAGTAGTATCTATTATTACATATTTTTTGTTTTACTATTTACTTTTGGATTTCTAACTAATAAACATGGTAATATCAATTTTTCATAGTTGCATATGCATCCCAGTGTGATCTCATCAATCAAGAACTCTTTGCTCCATGTCACATATACATCAGTCCAGATTTATATTATCAGCTATGTCGCTTTGATGCTTGTAAATGTGGGAGAAGTTGCTTGTGCAATGCATTTGCCCACTATGCTTATATTTGCAGCAAACATGGGATTACTATAGATTTCAGATCTCATGTTTCATACTGTGGTAAGTAAAACAGAAAAGAGAATAGCAACCAGATATGATCTGATCTGAATTCCTTTATTTCTTGATCAAGTCTATAATATGAAGCTAGTATTATGTTGGAACTAAGTAGATATTCAAAATGTACGAGGCTATCTGTGTATAGTAAAAAGTAGCTAATTTAAGATAGCTTTAACCCAACTTACTGTACCTCTACAGAAGAAAAAATTCTGACACTTTTAGCTTCCTATTACCTAATGAATACATAAAACAATAGAAAACAATAGAATAACATCTACATGTCTATCCCCATGCAAAATGTACATTGGTGTTGGTGTACTGAGAATGGGAGTGAGTGTGCATGTGTTTCAAATTAGGTGATTTAAAATGCCGCATTGGCTGATGATTTATATTTCTAATTTGAAATTAGGATTTTCTCGGAGACCCCATGGGAGAAAAGCTGCCTAGCATGGATTTGTGATTAAATGCTTCCCCTCTGCCACCATGCTGCTAAATGTTGCTTTGAGTACCTGTGTTTGTCTGCCACCTATTATATGTAACCAATTTGTCAAGTGAAGTGCCTGGAGAACATTCTGTTCTAACTTAGAGTAGGCTTAATTGAGAAAGAGAGAGAGAAGATTTTGTGCTATATTTTGTATAGAATTTCTGATATTCCTGCAATTTGATGTATCTCCATAGCATTAGTATGCAGAAGTGGAATGCTGTATCACCCATGTTCCTCCTTCTGTGAGCACTCCTGTTCTTCCCTTTCTCTTGTGGATGCTTGTGATAATGACTGCGCTGAAGGCTGTAACTGCCCTGAAGGAAAATACTTTGAAGAATCTATTAATTTTTGCGTGCCAATGTAAGCTATAGCAAATTTACTTAAATGCATTTTTAAACTAGCACAAAGCCATGCTATTGTGACTCTGTGTTTATGAGGAAGAAACAATGAGGTTTAGCATCATGTCTCTGCTTAATTGCCACATTTGGAAAAAGGGTCGGGGTTAGGATTAAAAATGCAAAAGAATGCAACCAACATGATCAGGCGCCTCAAACATTTTCTCTATCAGAAAAGGTTAGAACATTTGAGACTTCCATAGTTTAGAGAAAAGACAACTGAGGAAAAACAGCAATGGTGGCACAATAATTAGAATGCAGTATTGCAGACTAATTCTGCTGACTGCCAGCTGACTGCCTGCTCAAGGTTGCCTCAGTTGTCCATCCTTCTGAGGTCAATAAAATGAGGAGCCAGATTGTTGGGGTCAATATGCTGACTCTGTAAACCGCTTAGAGAGGGCTGTAAAGCACTGTGAAGCCAGTATATAAGTCTAAGTCCTATTGCTAGTGCTAGTGCTATGGTCAGGCAAATGTTTCTCTCCAACTCACAAAGCAGAATCAAGTCATCCAATAACGCTGATAACTAAATTTAGGAACAAAAGGATGCAGTTTTTCATTCAGCATATAATTAACCTGTGTGATTCATTATCACCAAATCATGATGGTAGACAATAATTTGGATAGCTTTAGAGAAAATTGAATAAATTCTTGGAGGACAGAACTGTTGAGATCTATTTGTCTTGAAGTATTAAGTATTACCCCCAGATTTTTTTTTGGGGGGGGGGTCATCTATCTCAAAGGTATCTGGTTGGTCAACTGTAAGAAACTGGACTAAGATGGCTGTTTTTGGGTTCTTAAAATACACTCCTATTAGAATTTGTCTCAGCAGGTGGCAGCACCTATCTAACCTTAGTTGATCTCAGAACCTAAGCCAGAGCTTCCCAAACATGAGTAAATTATTCAAAATTGAGTAAAAATGAGGTTTTGGGGGATAACACCACACAAACCCACTATCCAATCACAACAGTGAGATTTAAACTGACTTAAAGTTTTTTTACCTACATTACATGAAGAGAATTTTCTGATAAGCAGTTTTGGATAATGAAGAGAAAAAAGTGGGAAGCACACCTTAAACGAGAAAGCTGGCTGGGTGACTTTGGGCCAGTGATTCTCTCTCAACCAACCCACTTTACAAGATTGTTTTTTTTGGGAGGGAATAAGAGGATGAAGGAGTATTAAGTGTATTCGTTGTCTTGAGTTATTCATAAAGTAAGAAAGGCAAGATAATAACAAACAAATAAAATATATTGTTTAAAAATTAGGCCTAGCTGTCGATGTTATTATAAAGGCAGAAGTTTTCAGCCTGGAGAAATTTTGCCCACACCATCGGGATCATGGTAAGTTTTGATACGAAGAATTTCATTTTGACTGAATTTGTAGATTGACTTTTTCTACATTTAATTTTTGAGTTAGATATAGGCCTGTTTTAATTTTATATAAATTTAGCATGTTTTCCTAAATAATTTCCTGCTTTTTCTTACTTAGTATGATAGTAAAACTGTGAACTATTATGGAAGAATAAAAACTGACGTATTTTGCCATCTGGATGCATCTTTCTTAACCATTTAACCACTTCTGTATGATTACTATCCAATATGCCAAGTAAACTTATTTTACTATTGTGCCAAGTACAGGAAAAACTGTTTGTTTATGTTTCCATGGAAATGTAAACTTATTTTTATATATCAAACCACTTAACCTTTTATTATACTTTACAAATGAATTCACTTAGGAATATGATTTATAAGACGCCCTTCTAGATTTTGCAACTTAAAGCAAGAGTTGGTTGTGATAAAATTTACCCATTGTGCTTTAAAAGTCATCCATATATATATGTAATTAAATTTATCAATACTCCTTAGGGTGCAAATGGTGGGACATCCATTAAAAATAAAAATATGAGCTAGACTCCATAAAGGGCATGTATACTTTATGAGCTATAATATTGGCCTTGGCTTTTGTCATCATAATCAGCTGTTTTGAGCTATTATGGTTGGGGATTTTACTGCCAATTTAGTCTATGTGCTCTTAAATCTACCATCAGAGTAGATCCCAATTCAGATGTAAGATTTTAATATAACTGAGAAATACAGTAGGTAGCCATCGATTTATCTTCAGAATACAATACATTTGTCCTGACAGATAAACAAAGTATATGGAAAAATCTAGCCCTTCTTCAGAGTGGTTATGGGTCCAATTCACTTGGTAGTTTTTGTGTTTTTTCTTTAAATGTTTAAGTCCAATGGATAATTGAATTACATGCATCATTACTAGGTATGTAAAGCTAAGGAATTAAATAACATAGATGTAGGGGAAAGAATGCTAGAACCTGGAGGTGGAGTTAAAAGAGAGATTAACCTAGAATCCCTATGTAGCCATAAGCAGACAAAGTCCATCCCTCTTGAATTCTATGGATCCTTATTTACAGTAGCTCCAAGGAGGCGCTAACTGTTAGTTGACAGGATTTCTGTGCATAGGCTGTTTAGCAATAAATCCATTTAATTGGACCTTCATGTATGGATCTGTCTTTCTTGCCTGACAATAATAGAACTTTGGAAGCCTTTAATTAAATTAGTATGAAATTTCTTTTTTATACTTTGCAAGCAGACCTGTATGCTTTAGAAAACTGGAAAACTCTGATGGAACTTTGGGGGAAGTTGAGGCAATATCCTCATGAGTGACTGCCAATTCCAGCAGTTGTGTTAATAATATAAATATTAGCATAATAATCTGATGTAATAAGAAGTTTAAATAATGACATCAGGAAAATGCTTTCCTTATTAAACTTTTTTTAAAAATTTTCTTTGACTAGCCAATGTCTAAATGGAACAATGAAATGCAATGAAGCACCAGCTGTCCCAGCAGGTAACTTTCTTGACTCGTTTAGAATAACAATTACCAAGTATGTCTTTCTTTTTTCTTACTTGCAGAAATTATGTTCAATGTCAAAAGAAGGGATTAAAATTTGTACCCATATATCTAACTGTGCTTACCAAATCTTTTTCTGCATAGCTCTTGTGTAAGCCTTTATTTTCAGCCTTATCTATCTATCTGCCCTTAAATATCTTTAAACTTTCTATCTTTATCTTTCTATCTTTATCTTTCTATCTTTATCTTTCTATCTTTATCTTTCTATCTGCCATTAAACAGAAAAAAAACATTAAAGGTAAAGGTAAAGGTTCCCCTCGCACATATGTGCTAGTCGTTCCCGACTCTAGGGGGTGGTGTTCATCTCTGTTTCAAAGCTGAAAAGCCAGCGCTGTCTGAAGATCTCTGTGGTCATGTGGCTGGCATGACTAAATGCCAAAGGCGCATGGAACGCTGTTACCTTCCCACCAAAGGTGGTCCCTATTTTTCTACTTGCATTTTTTACGTGATTTTGAACTGCTAGGTTGGCAGAAGCTGGGACAAGTAACAGGAGCTAACCCCATTACACGGCACTAGGGATTCGAACTGCTGAACTGCTGACCTTTCAATCGACAAGCTCAGCTTTTTAGCCACTGAGCCACCACATCCCACAGAAGAAACATTAGCCACCTACAATTTAAGAAAAGGGCTGTAGCTCTGGCTGACCCTTATCTAGTTTTAGTTTTAGAAGCTAAAAAAATGTCAGGCCTGATTAGTACTTGGGTAGGAGCCTTTAGAGAAATCCAAGGCTACAGGCTAGCTAGGAAATTGGGGCAGAAAAAATCATAGATAAGTCACAAATGTGTCCATAAAGAATTGCACTCAATTTGAAGAATGCTTAATCTTTTAAAAATTACTATTATATATGATGTTAGAAGGATATTCAGTTAGGGCATATTACTGAAAATGTACAGTGTTAGACAGCAAACCTAAGCACTAAGTTTAAATAATGGGAAATATAAATGTAAATTTATTATATATCATTTGCATTTCATATCCATAGTGCACTCATGTCCTGATGGAAAGATCTACTATGACTGCCAATCTCATATATCTGGCTTGCCATCAGCTGGAATAAACTGTGAACTAACATGTACAAATATTGCTATGAACTTTACCTGTACACCTTCTCCACCATGTTTGAATGGTTGCATCTGTCCCCCTGGGTAAGTGATACCAAAAGTCACTGTGGTATACAGCAAATGTATTCAAAGATCAGATGAATATATGTTTCTCTGACTATTGTATTATTTTTAATTATTCCCAACTACTCTGAACGCACAGAGATTTTACAGTAGTACTATAGGCTTTCTTTTAGGCAAGAAATTTAATAGATAAGCCTACAGCTTATCAAATGGATAAACCCATTTTCAATAAAAAGTTGTTTGTGGTCCGCCAGCAGCCTGTGGAGCTGTCAGCAGAGTAGGACAGTGAGAAGGCTGGGGAGGAATATAGGCCAGTCCTGGAGTCTGGGAAAGGCCCGGACGAGGGCTTGCGTCGGAGGCAGAGATGGGGCCAGGGCCATCTGGGAATGATGCACAGACTCCGGAGCCTCCAGAGTCAGACAGCAGAGGAACAGGAGGAGCCTGTTCCTAGTGCACACATGCGCAGAGCTGCCAGAAGGCAAGAGCAGCTAAAGCAAAATGGACTACTCAGGAGTAACGCCAGGAGATGATTGGCCCCTCCCATAAGGCTTAAAAGAGAAACAAAGGCACTTGGGCCTTTTGCAGAAAAGCAGCGTTGTTAACTCTGTTTCCAGTAGGCATCTCTTGTTTGTTTCTGAACTTCGTGGGGCTTTGCCAAATAAGGCCTTGGGACTCAGCTGGGAATGAACGTAATTCTCAGCTGTTACAATAAAATAGGTTTATTTGGGACTAATTGTGTCTTGTAATGACTCAGTAAGCCTAGATCACAACAAAAGTACTCTTTCTGAGAGTTCTAGGGGAAGCCTGAAGAAACCAAAGCTGCAGCCTGATTGAAGATCTGTTTGTCCATTTCACCATAAAGCTATGTGTAAAGATTCCAAGTTCAACTTTCTTGTTTTTCTGTTTCAAAATATATTTACCATGTGACCCAATAGTGATTTCTATAGAACTCAAAAGCTATCTCTGCTCTACTTTTTGACCATTGAGTCAACTAGAACAGAATTTATATCTGCAATTTCTATATAAAAAAGATTACAAATATACAGTATATGGATAGTTATTTTTTTTTCAAATTTATGCTTTTACTATTTTAAAGGATGGCTGAACATAAAGGAAAATGTTATGTGCCTGATAGTTGTCCATGCATGTGGAAGGATTGGGAGTATATGTCAGGTGAAGTGATAGCTACCCCTTGTTATACATGGTAAGTGTGATTATTATACTTTAATTAACTTCAGTACTACATAGTCTGTGACATGGCCATGTATGTGTTCTTTGATTGTGTAATGATTTAAAATAATTTAACAATGACTGATGACCCTAATTAGGGTTATACATTGATGGGTTACCTTGGCAACTCAGAAAATTACTCCAGAAAAAATTGGTAAAAAACTCAATCAATCAATCAATGAGTGAAACAATCAATCAGCGGGCATATCCAAGTAGTAAATGCACAAGAATCTTACTTCACCTTCAAAACTTTTTTTTTGAATTTAAAAAAAATTCTTATACATATATTGTAAATATACATTCTCTTATCCATAGTTGATCATACATATACATATTTTTTCTAAAGAAAGCATAAAGCAGTGGTTCTCAACCTTCCTAATGCCGCGACCCATTAATACAGTTCCTCATTTTGTGGTGACCCCCAACCAGGAGTGGGTTCTAAATTTTTTTACTATCGGTTCTGTGGGCGTGGCTTATTTTGTGGGTGTGGCTTGGAGGTCATGTGACTGGGTAGGCGTGATTAGCTGGTCATGTGACTGGGTGGCCATGGCTATGTGTATAGGGACTACTCAGAGGGCTGAAAAAAGTCATTTCTGATAGATCTCACACTTTTGACTGGGCCTCACACTTATGACCATCCTCACATTTATGCCCGTGCAGCATTCTTAACAACCATGTCATTCATTTCACAACTGCTTCTTTTCACCATGGTGATAAGATAGGGCAAAAAACGTAAAATGTGAGGACAGTCATAAATTCAAGGACTGGTCAAAAGTGCGAGGACCAGTCAAAAATAATTTTTTCAGCCCTCTGAGTAGTCCATGTGCACAAAAGGACTACCCAGAGGGCTGAAAAAAGTGATTTCTGACAGGTCCTCGCACTTTTGACCAGTCTTCGCACTTATGACCATCCTTACATTTATGCCCATTGTGGCATTCTTAACAACCGTGTCAATCATTTCACCACTATTTCTCTTCACCATGGTGACAAGATAGGGCACAAAACGTGAAATGTGAGGATAGTCGTAAGTTCAAGGACTGGTCAAAAGTGCGAGGACCGGTCAAAAATAACTTTTTCAGCCCTCTGAGTAGTCCATATGCACATAGGGACTATCCAGAGGGCTGAAAAAAGTAATTTCTGACAGGTCCTCGCACTTTTGACCGGTCATCATTTATGCCATCATTTATCTTCTAGTCCAGAGATCTCCAACCTTGGCAATTTTAAGCCTGGCAGACTTCAACTCCCAGAATTCCCCAGCCAGCTCTGCTGGCTAGAGAATTCTGGGAGTTGAAGTCCACAAGTCTTAAAGCTGCCAAGTTTGAAGACCTCTGAGCTAGGGCTTTGGGGCCAGCCTTTTGGGGAGGGGTCCCATTCGGAGAGACCCCCTGCCTCTCAGGAAGCATCAGGCCCAGGCAAAGAAAGTTGCCAAGGTTGGAGATCTCTAGACTAGAAACCTCCAAAGGTCCCTTCCAACTCTGTAATTCTGGTATTGACAAGCAAGCACAGTTAAGCTACTTAAATCCTCCAGAGCAGGGGTCCCCAACTTTTGGACCTCAGGGACCACCAAGTTCATAATTTTAAATTTCGCAGACCACTAATACGAATCCAGTGCGCCACTTGCTGAAGCACCTGGACTCCCAGTGACGGGATAGGGTCCTTCAGGCACTCTCCCCCCCTTTCTCTCTCTCTCCCCCCTCTCTCATTCTCTCTTTCTCTCCCCCCTCTTTCTCTCTCTCTCTCTCCCCCACTCTCTCTCTCTTTCATTGTCTCTCTCCCCCTTCTCTCTCTCCTCCACTCTCTCTCTCATTCTCTCTTTCTCTCCCCCTTCACTCTCTCCCCCCCACTCTTTTTCTCTTTCTCTCTCCCCCATTTCTCTCATTCTCTTTCTCTCTCCCCCCTTCTCTCTCTCCCCCACTCTTTCTCTCGCTCTCTCCCCCTCTTTCTCTCATTCTCTTTCTCTCTTCCCCCCCTTTCTCTTTCCCTCTCTCTCCCCCACTCTCCCCCACTTTCTCTCTTTCATTCTCTTGCAGGTGGCCGATCTGGTGTCTGCAATGGAGAGCAAAATCCAGCTTCTTCTCTCTGCTGTAAGTGCAGCATCAGGATTCACCTTGGTATATTTGCGGCGCAAGGCAGCCCTCGTTTCCGGCCGACTCGGAGTGGTAAATAGCGTCTGGTTCGGGGAGCAGCTGGATTTTGCTCTCCATTGCTCTCTCGGCCCCCTGCAAGCTCTCATCTCTCGAGAAGCCCAACCAAAGTCTCCCGCACCACTTCAGGGAGCGCTCCTCGAGAGACGAGAACTTGCAGGGGGCTGAGAGAGCAATGGAGAGCAAAATCCGGCTGATCCCCGAACCAGATGCTGTATACCGCTCTGAGTCCCAAGCAGCAGGAGAGGAGGGCTGCCTTGTGCTGCAAATATGCCAAGGTGGAATCCTGATGCCAAACTTACAGCGGAGAGAAGAAGCCGGATTTTGCTCTCCATTGCAGACACCAGATCGTATTGCACCACCTGCAAAAATGCAAAAATTTCCAAATGTAGCCCTGCCCTCTAACAGCCCTCCTGATGTTCAACTGTTGTCTCTCAAGGAGGATACTTGGCCATCTTCATGCTTGAAAGGATTCTACAGTGTAACAGCAGATGTCTCCCATCTTGGCAGCTTTAAGACTTGTGGACTTCAACTCCCAGAATTCTCCACAATTCCCCAGAATGGGTTAGGCGGGAGTTGAAGTCCACAGGTTGTAAAAGAGCCACAATTGGATAGGCTGACGCCGCGTGGGTGGGAGGCGGGACAAGGCAAGGGGCGGATGAGCCAGCAATTTAACAAATGGTTCGGTGTGCTGCGAGGCCAATAAATTGCAAAAAACACCGAACCCTTTGTTAAATTACTGGCTCACTCACCCCTCGCCCCACCCCCACTATTTATTGACAAGGGGCGGGGCGAGCCAGCAATTTAACAAACAATTCGGCCAAACCACCTAGAACCGGCAGAATCCCACCACTGGTTTGTTTCCCTCTAGCCATCAGCTGGGACTCCGGAGGCAGCAATAGATTGGGAGTGGGCGGGGTAAGCGAACGGCGAACGGCGATCCAACAGAGGCAGAGGGTGAGGGTGAGTGAAGGCGTGGGGGGGGCAAGAGAGGGCTTTGGCGACCCCTGTGAAATGGCCGTTCGACCCCCAAAGGGGTCGCGACCCCCAGGTTGAGAACCGCTGACATAAAGATAAGGCACTTTGATTACATTTGGGGTTGCTCTTCTACCCTTTCTTTTCCCTCATTTTACAACAACAAAACAAAAAAAAAGTTAATAGTAATTTTTTTTTAAATAAAACATTTAAAATATATACTGCTCAAAAAAATAAAGGGAACACAAGCAGAAGACATCTGAGATCTGAATGAATGAAATAGCCTTATTAAATACTTTGTTCTTTACCTACAGTAGTTTATACACTGCTCAAACAACTAAAGGGAACACAAAACTACTGTATGTAACGAACAAAGTATTTAATAAGGCTAATTCATTCATTCAGATCTCAGATGTCTTCTGCTTGTGTTCCCTTCATTTTTTTGAGCAGTGTAGATTAATGGATGAAGAAGAAAGTCGGATTTTTTTAAAGTCCATCATATAACATGATGAGTCTTAATCAATCTATCTAGGAATATCTTAATAATTATTACAATGCAGAAATATAAATTGTGGAGTTCCAAATGTTTGTCTTAGTATTAAAGTTTTTTTTAACTTCATAAATAACCACATTGCTAGAAACATCAAAATTAAATTAAAATATTAATGTATATGAGGACTGCCAAAAGGATCTCACCAAACTGCATCATGAACATGCAAATGGCAGATATTCAGTACAAGAACATATCAAATGTTGCATCTCAGGCTGAAAAATATTTAATTAATGATGGAGTTTACATTGGAAATTACTGGCAAGAGGAGATCTAGGGACTGTGATGGATGCTTTAAGGAAACCTTGATGCAGCAAGAAATTGCTTTGTGGCATATTTATTTAATTCATTGTCTTCTGTTTATTCTAACACTAATAGCATGAACTGTGTGTGTATATGTGTGTATTTCTACTATAGCACCCACCTTATGGAGTATTCACCCTCCGAAGACTAGAATGGCCCCAATTTTGCTGATCTTTTAGGGCTTTAAAGGTTAACACATCTTAAATTGGCTCATATAAGCAACTGGTAACCAGTGCTGTATAAAACATTTTAATCCAAATGCATCTGAACCAATGAAGCTACCATTTACTCAATTACCTTAGCCAGAAATGGAATATGTGAGATTATCATATAATTAAAAGGATTTTATGAGTTAAAGGAAAGCTTTTTCAATTAAAAAAAATCTCTTATAACTGTCTCTTTTAAGCACACAAAGATGCAGTGAATGAGGTGTTGATTACCTTGAATTTGAGCTAGCAAAGAAGGGTAAGAGTCTTCAGTCAGCCTATTCACATCCTCAGGATCTACAAGTCTATTGGAGATAATTAGAAATTAGATATAAAATATTATATTAATATAGAATTCACACATGTATAGGATATAAATGGAGTCATGGTGCCACGGTGGTTAGAATGCAGTATTGCAGTCTAACTCTGCCCACAGCCAGGACTGCAATCCTGACTGGCTCAAGGTTGACTCAGCCTTCCATCCTTTCCAGCTTGGTAAAATGAGGACCCAGACTGCTCAGAGAGAGCTGTAAAGCACTTTGGAGTGGTGTATAAGTCTAAGTGCTAGTGCTAAGTGTTATAAATATATTTGGACTCTTGCTATTTTATGTTTCATGAGAAAAGAGTGTATATATATTTTTAATAAGAAAATCTTGATTCTTCCCCTCACCCCACAGTATTTGCCGACGTGGGATATTTAATTGCACATACTATCCTTGTCCTGCTGTATGTACAGTCTATGGAGATCGGCATTATTATACTTTTGATGGACTAGAATATGACTACCTGAGTGACTGTCAAATTTATTTGATAAAGGTAAGAAGACTTTTGTTTTGCCCTTTTGCATGTAGAGTAATAAATTCTGCATACAGTGCTTTCAACACCTATGTGGATGGAGTTTACCCTGTTTACTTCAAATTACAAAATAGTATCAGCGCAAGCCTTTCAATGCATACATTTTAGGTTCTTCTCTTTTTCCTGCTTTATGTATTTAATATGATCATTTCTTCCTGTCAATAAAATAACATTTTCAGTTGCCATATCACAGATTTCTAATGAAACCAGATCAACCAACAGCAACCAGGATGCTGTTCCTTATTTTTTTTTATGAAAACTTGATACTCATAAAGTACCAAGCATCAATTTTAAGCCAGAACTTGCTTTACTTTCTATGTTTCTTAGTAGTTGTCAGACTTTTACAGCTACCTGGATTGGAATGATTAATTCTTCAAACAAGTTTTGATGAGGAAGATAAATTAGCAGAAAGGTGATAATACAAAAATTCTAGCGAGTACTCTACTTCCAAATGCCTACTTGTTTATAGGCAAAATAAGCCAGCAAAATTTTGTACATTTTGTGCTTGTGCTTTTTCTGCCTCTTTCATGAAGGCAAGGTGTTGATTGTTTGGAAGTTGCTACTAGAGCACTTATCATAGTGAGCACTAACAATCAATTTTCACAACAGCAGATCTTAATCTGATACATAAAATTAATTTATTTTATCAATAGAAGCATAAAAGAAATATAAGAATATATCTGTTTATTTTGTTTATATATGCATGGTCAAAGCTGAATATTTTTGCATTCTATTTTTATTTTTTCCAGTTTTTATTTATTTATTCTTGTATACAGATATACTGTATATCTCAATTGTTCCTGGTAATAACCAAACATAAAATATCCACAGCAAATCACTTTAAATTTAATTGATCAAATTAAATTAAATTAAATTAAATTAAATTAAATTAAATTAAAAATAATAATAAAGCTATACACCATCATAATAACAGGCACCATTTAGTTTTTGTTTAACTAAACGATCTTTATCAGGTTTTATCACTGAAACTTTAGTATGCACAGACAATTGAAAATTAAACCAGTTTTAACTGGTTAGCCAACATTTATTTATTTATTTGTTTCCATTTCTATACCACCCTTCTCCAAATAGGACTCAGGGCGGTGAACAGCCAAAGTAAAAAACAGAACATACAAAATTTAAAAAACAGTTTAAAATAATTTAAAGAAAACACATTGCTACATAGCTTTCACATTTCTCTTTTAGGTGTGCAAAATTTCTAACTAAAGAGAACTCCAAAAGTGTCACCTTTTCCATGGCATAAAATAGGCTCTCCAAGCAGTCAGAATTATCTGTAGGAAGAAGGAGAGAGAACAAATGATAAAATATTCATCACAATGTTGTGACATTGCCTAAATGATAATTGCCTCAAATGTTGGCACACAAGCATAAAGGGTTTACATTATAACATTGTGTCACCCATTTTGTCACAATTTGTCACATTTGCCAAATGCCTATTCAGTTCGCAGAGTCTAAACATATGGAAAGCAGCAACTCCACCAGCAAAGTTAATGATGTGTAGTGGAGGCATGCAATATATATCTATTTGTCTTTCTGAAGTATGACTAGCAATGCTTAGAAAGCAAATTCATTATTTCCCAGTTATATGATTTGCATGTAAGCAACCTCCTTGGGGCATCGGGGGTTCTAAAGTTCAGGGAAGAAGTTGGCATTCATAAAAAAAAATGATAAGTGCCCCATTGCCTACAACTCTTTTATCTAATGAGCAAGATGACACAAGCGATGAAAATACTGTCTGTGTGGAATGATGCTATTAGAATTAGCTTTTTTATTTTTTAGACAGGGGAAGTTCTCACCTCTCTAAAAGCCTTTGCAAATGTTGCATTTTTGAAAAAAAAGAAAGAACTATCAGCTATTACAAATAAATAACTAATTTGTTCTTAGTATTTGGACCATATGCAACTGTTGAAGGATTTCTTGGCTTTATAAAAAGTTCATAGACTGTAGTCTAAGCCAGGTATTCTCAGACTATAACAAACTGAATTTTCATGGGATAGATTTGGCAAAGCAAATTCCAGGCAAAGAGTGGTAGCAGGATCATCTATTCTATATGAATCATATATGGCCAAGTAAAGAAACAATACTGGAAAAAAAAACTTCAGGCTTACATCATTGCATTCTTTCACCATCAGCTGTCTAGAGAGTTAATCTATGTTTATTAATCATTTAGATATAATCAGTTTTCAACAATATGGTTGTCACATTCACCTGACACTTAAGATAACTAAACTATTTCTGCAGAGTGAACAAACATGCAATAAAGAGGGTGTGGACTCATAATGCAGTGTTTGAGATATATAGCCACCAAATATTATCACTGAACTAATTGCTTTCACAATAGAATTTTCTTAACTCTAGTCTCCATCTTTGTTTATGTATTTCTTTGCTTTGAAATTGATGTCTGTGTGTTTACTTGGCGGTATTTGTTTTGGCCATGAGCCTTTTGGATCTGAAGCATTTTACTTCACCTGTTCCCTTTTGAGTGATTGTTATATCCTACTGTAGAAAAGAGGCGTATCACTTTAATAAAGTTTAATAAGTTCCATCTGCTTGTTTTAAGAAAGATCTAGGGGAGGTGAATTGGAAATCTTAATATACTACTTTTAAATATAGGTTGCACAACAGCTAATTATACTTTGCAATTGCTTAAGTTGATTTTAATTAAAATAGTTTAATATACTCTGATTATGGGCTGCCTAATCTTTTACAGTACTATCAGATAATCCTGATACAAGATTGTTTATTGCGTGACACAAAATATCAAAACTTACTGGATTGGTAGCTGAGTCAGTATTGGCTATGGATATATATGGAATGATATATTATACCTGATGTAGCCCTCTGATTTAGAGATAAAACAAAAACAGAGAAGTCCATGAAAAACTTCTCTCTATAAGGCCCTATAAAAGGCACTTACCTCTGAATATTTGTCATGTGATTGTTTCACCCTGATTATTGCCAGGGTTGCCCTTGTCTACAAGCATATAAAATTGTATCATCTATCTGTTTAATCAGTCAGGCATACAACATATGATTCCCATGGACACCTCTTTTGTAATTTTAATTATTTTGAAGTATTTTAAGACAGTTGGAAACCAGTAGGCAGCAATTTCTAGCTCTATAGTTATTTTCAAGAATTATTCTAGGCCCTTTATAGGCCTGTAAATATTCTTTAAACATATCAATTTGATTCTAAGTTGTTGCAATGCAATGCTCAGTTAGAAGTTATGTTCACTGACCAGAGAAAAAGGGTAAGTACCAACAATAATGTGGTATTGTGTGTTGCATTCATCCCCAGTTCCAAAAATGAGCCTTGGTAGTACAGTGGTCTAAAGCACCCTGTTATTAAGACCAGCTGCCTGCAATTACTGCAGGTTCGAATCTCGCCAGGCTCAAGGTTGACTCAGCCTTCCATCCTTTCTAAGGAAGGTAAATTGAGGACCCAGTTGTGGGGGCAATAAGCTGACTTTGTATAAATATACAAAAGGATGAAGGCTATTGCTTAGCACATTGTAAGCCTCCCTGAGTCTCTGGAGAAGGGGGGCTTATAAATCAAATTTTTTTTTTAAAAAAAAGCACATCAGTGTCCAAAATTTCTCAATCTGGTCTTCATATTTATTGTAAATATATTTTAAAATTTCTGTAATAATGATTGTAGAGTGAAAGCTCTGTGGTGAAAGAGATTGAACAATGTGATAGTTCTGCCTTACCTGCCTGTGAAATAAATCTCTCTTAACATTGTCAGAAAAACAGTGGAAAATCACTTTTAGGGGATATTGAGTTTCATTGTAATAAATTAACTCATTTTACAGATTGTTAAAAGTTCATATTTTTTCAAGCCAAATAAGTTGTTTTTTTGTTTCTTTATTTGTGAGAAATATTCTGTTTTTCTGCCATTGGATACTAATGCAATTCATTAATATGATAAATTAATTAAATTAATTCCCAAATAGCTGGGAATAATATAATTTTTCTGAATAATACCAATTTTTTAAGGAAGTCTTTATAAAAATGTTTGTTGCTTTACGTTTTTGAATTTAACTGGCAATAAACTTTAGTGTCATCTGTCTTGTTTTGGAAGACTTTAATGGTCTGGATTAAAGTTTAATAAGCCCTCTTAACAAAATAGAATTTGTTTCAAATATCTAATATTTTTAAAGAGAGGTTTATTAAATTATCTCCTGCAGTCTTCCAGACCAAAGAGGTGGGTGGAAGGAAAGTTAGATTTTCCATTTTATAAAACTGGAGGAAAACAAAGATTAATATCTATGGGAGAGAATAATAACAGTGGCTCTTTTGTTGTTTTTCTCTCCCTAGAATGACGAATTAGAAAAGGCTGCAGATATCACTATTGCCAACTATAGTTTTGAAAAGGTATTTGTGGAGTGTGAGGCACATGAGAGAAAATACCTTTCAGATATACAGCAAGCAGTTCTTTGAGCTTGCAAACATATTAAAATGTAATATAAAACTTACCGTAAACTCACAGTTTGATATACTGCTAGCTCTCTTTTAGTTTCTGTATGAAAGAAAGCAACTTTCTTTCTATATACTACTAAAACTCTCCTGTCTGTGTATCACCTTCAATTGGGCAAAATGGTGCATCACAAGGCAACAATTATTGAATCAATATACCTCAAATGGGCTAACTGAAAGAATGGGTCAATTACTCCTATAGGATTGAAATTTCAAGGATCTCCAGATCTGTTGTATTGGCAAAGTTTGGGCCACTGAAACACTGCTCTGGTCAGCCTTGGTCACATGATCATGATCTAGTGGGAAGCTAAGCTCCCTGCTTAGCTTCCCACTAGAAAAGTCAATGGAAGTCACTCCTTCTCCCACTGCTTTTCTGCTTGCTTGTGATCATTCTGTTTATTAGTTTAAGTAAGAAATATCTTTAAAACAATGACCCAATAGGGAAGGATCTGTCACAGTGCAATCTGCATTTTTTCTTCCTTAAATATCATTTCATCTTATTGATAAATATACTTACTGATCTCATCCTGAATGTCCTAATGATGTTCTTGATAAATCTTCAGTCATGGTTAAGTTTATTTTAACACTGAAAAAACTCTCCGTGTCTCAGCCTACAGCTATATATTTAGGGATTCCACTGGTCATTTCCACATAGTTACAAAGCCAGTAAAAATACTCTGAAAACTTATTGTTGTAAAAATAGATATGTGAAAAGTGTAGACAGAATAGAAAATAGAAAATTCCTGAACTGAATTTTCTTTTAACTAATCTGTGATCCTTACTCCAAAATAAGTTTCATTCTGACTCAGATCTGTAGAACTGGCCTGTAAACTAGGAATTCTTGTAGAATTTTTTGAACTTTCTTCCATGTAAATTCTTATAGAATTATGTTCTATTGCCTAAGGATCCAAGCATCAATCTTGTTCATAGAATAATATTAAACCCCAATGGGCACCACCCCAATGATGCCCTTGAAGTGATGTCCCGGTGCCTGGAGACCATGAGGGTCTGGATGGGGAGAAACAGACTCCGACTCAACCCCTCCAAGACTGGATGGGGAGAAACAGACTCCGACTCAACCCTCCAAGACTGAGTGGCTGTGGCTCCGGCGTCCAGATATAGCCAGCTAGTGCCATCGCTGGCTATTGGGGGCGAGTCATTGGCCCCCATGGAGAGGATTCGCAACTCTGGTGTCCTCCTGGACGTGCGGCTGTCTTTAGAAGAGCATATAACGGCCATGGCCAGGGGGGCTTTTTATCAGGTTCGCGTCCCTTTCTGGATTGGGACTCCCTGCCCTCGTCACTTCCCGTCTGGACTACTGCAATGCTCTCTACATGGGGCTGCCCTTGAAGAGCATCCGGAGGCTCCAGCTGGTCCAAAATGTGGCCATGCGGGTGATTATGGGAGCAGCAGGACGCTCCATGTAACACCTCTCCTGTGCGAGCTGCATTGGCTCCCAGTGGTCTTCCGGGTGCGATTCAAGGTGTTGATTAACATCTTTAAAGCGCTCCATGGCTTAGGACCTGGGTACTTACAGGACCGCCTTCTGCTACCAACAGCCTCCCACCAGCCAGTACGCTCCCACAGGGCGGGGCTCCTCAGGGTACCGTTGGTCAGACAATGTCGACTGGTGACCCTCTGGGGGAAAGCCTTCTCAGTGGGAGCTCCTGCCCTCTGGAACGAGCTGCCCCCGGAGGTACGGAGGATCCTGGACTTGCGCACCTTCCGCCGTGCCCTGAAGACTTTGTTATTCCAGCAAGCCGGGCTAGCCTAATTTTAACGGTTTTAAATTTCAAATTGGATTTTAATGGGATGTTTTTAATTGTGGGCCAAAGTATTTAATCTGGTTTTAAATTGTTTTTAACTTTAATATTTATGTAATTGATCTTGGCTGTTCACCGACCTGAGTGCTTCGGGAGAAGGGCAGTATATAAATATAATAAATAAATGAATGAATGAATAAATAAATAAATAAATGAATGAGTGAATGAATGAATGAATGAATGAATGAATGTATCTGGCACTTATTTAAAAAGTATATAAAATAAATTTCAGAATAGTGTCAACTGTAAATTATGTACATTTCTTCCCCTCTAGTCCTGCTTTAAATGATAACAACATAAAATCATTCTGCTTTAAATGATAACATAAAATATCTCTTCATAAATGGAACACAGGTCATATATCTTAAATGACTTTTCAGCATTTTGTAGGGGGGAAATGGCATTTTCTCCTGTTTTCTTGTAGATACTCACAGTAAAACATTGTTAGAGTTTTATTACTTGAAAATTGATACCCAAGCATTTCTAGAACTTAATCTTTGCGCTATCATGTTTTTAATTAGAAACGGATTGCTGTAATGTAATCCAATAAATAACCAAATGGATTCTTAGTAGAACAGAACTAAATAAATGATACAAAAGAGAACTGTTTACTATGAATATTTGCAGCATTCATAATAGATTTTGACTGAAATCAAAGAGAAGTAGCACCTTCCTTTGTACTACAATTGTTATATATATCAAATGCCTCCTTTGTTTTACTTCTTAGAAGATTTATGTAGGACATTTGGCAGGTAAACAGAAAATATACCTTTAATAAACAGGTATGCAATTGATTTCTAATTTGTATTTACAGAAATTGTCATAATATGCCTACAATGATTTAGCCATCTAATCCTGGTATTTCCATTAGCTCCTACACTCCAATATAGACAACGCCTTTTATGCAGATCAGAGGTCTCCTGGCTATAGTTCTAAAATTTGAGGTTGTGTATTACATATGTACAAAAATAGAAACCTCTCTACAGTGGTATTCCAATTTTGGGTTGTCTCTCTGAGGGAAATATGCCCAGACACTTTTCTTGATTCTAATCCATCCATTCTTTGATACTTTTCTTGATTCTAATCCATCCATTCTTTATTATGGTCAGTGCCAGAATTCACATGTATGTTCTAAATCAAAATGTCTTTTATTTGTCCAAGATCTTTAAACAGAAAGTATATTTAGGATGAAAGTAATTTCATTATTGAAAGTACATTAAACATTTATATTTTTATACCAATGCTGAATAATGTCAATCAATGTAGGTTTTTGTATCGATATTTTAGATGATTCAATTTGTAACAGCACATTTGAAGTTGGAACTTTTTAATATACTATCCTGGGATCCTGTAGTATAAAAGCATACTTATAACCTGAAATATTATGAAGAAATATTTCACTTTGCCTGTGATAAACCCACTGGCAACCAAGGCCAAAGTGCAGAATTATTAGAAAGGTAGGATGTGGAATTTTTCTTGATGATCTCCAGATAGCTCATGGGGCAACAGGAAACCCTCTAGTGGCTGATTTTATATTTCTTTCTTCCTAATTTATAGCCCATGAAAGGAATTGGATGAAACCTTTAGTATTGTTTCCAGATTCTCTTTCAGTAGTTTTATTAGTAATTGCAGCTTCTGCTCTTTGTTTCATGGATTAACTTTACAAGGTGCAATATTTAAACATATGATGTCAATTAAATTATACATTAATATAGTTAATTGCTAATGATTTTAAGACCCACAATTAAGCTTATTTTTTCAATTACATTCAGGCAGAATAGCAGTTTTATTGAGCTATGATACATTTCATTTTGGAAATGCAGGTCCATTCTGGTAACTTGCCTGAATTTTTCATCCTGTTTCTCTGTTGCTTAGCAACACCATAGTATTGCGAAGAGACTGGTACAAAATTAGAGCTGTCTTGTTTTGGTAGTTTAATGGAAAGATAGAAGATAGTCTTATAAGAAGCAAAGAAATCTTTCTGTTTTTCTTTCCTATTGCTATAAATTGGCTTCACATGACAGATACTTCTTTTTTGTGTGTTTTGCCTTAAAAGGAAAATCTACCTCTGAATCAGTGATTACATAACAAGATATAAATATAGCATTTCATTATTCAACTCTGGGGCTGTATCAAGAAAGTTTAAGGGGACAGGGAAGTCCCTATTCAGTCATAAGGAAACACTTTTCTCCTTTTTCATAGCAATGAGGAATGGAGTTTGCTCAGTAGTAGAGATTATTTTACACAGAAATTCTCCCCTCGGCCTCTGCACTTAAAGCAGCTGCAGTTGGAAGATTTCTGCATGAGAATTTGCAAGGTTGCTGGCAGCTAGCATAACTATGATTCTACAAAATCCTTAACCATATGTTTGTTTAATATGCTACAATGGTTGTTGGCATATACAAGTAGTCCTCAACTTACAACAGTTCATTTAGTGACTGTTCAAAGTTATAAAGGCACTGAAAAAAATGACTTATGACTGTTTTTCACAGTTATGAACTTTGAAGCATGTGATTAAAATTCAGATGCTTGGCAACTGATTCATACTTATGACCATTGCTGTGTCCTAAGGTCATGTGATCACCTTTTGCAACCTTCTGGCATGTAAAGTCAATGGGGAAGCCAGTTTCATTTAACAACCAGGTTACTAACTGAATGATTAACAACTGTGGCAAGGAAAGTTGTAAAATGGGGCAAAACTCACTTAACAAATGTCTCACTTAACAATAGAAATTTTGGGCTTCATTGTGGTCGTAAGTCAAGGACTACTTGTAAAGGGACCCCATAATGTGTAGATTATCACACTAAATTAAAACATGGATTAGTGTGACTGAAGACTAAATGATCAAATTGTATGGCTTTTGACTAGAAATCTTGGTAGTCTTCTAGAAAAATTAATGAATTAACAGACTTGTTGCCATTAAAAACTGCCTTCCATGTGGTATGTATACAATAATGGGGCGGTCTGACCACTTTAATTTTTACTTTTAAAATATTTTGTGGCAATTTTTTACATGCTGTTTTAACATTTAAACATTTATTGTTTATTTATTTATTTATTGGTTCGATTTATATGCCGCCCTTCTCCGGAGACTCAGGGCGGCTTACAATGCATTAAGCAATAGCCTTCATACTTTTGTATATACGTGCTTAGTAGGGCTTTCGCCCCCCCCCCCCAGCGGTGTTCTTTTTTATACAAAGTCAGCTTATTGCCCACACAAACCGGGTCCTCATTTTACCTACCTCGAAAGGATGGAAGGCTGAGTCAACGTTGAGCCTGGTGAGATTTGAACTTGCAGTAATTTCAGGCAGCTGGTGTTACTTAACAGCACTTTAGTCTGCTGCGCCACCAAGGCATCATTGATGTTCTTTCTGTATTTCCTTTTAAAATGTTGTACATTGGTGTCATTTGTGTAAAGTAGCATATAACTATCACATATAAAACAATGGAAAAATTTTAGGGCAGATCCAGATTTAAATCTAGTTATGGGAGCAGCATGGCGCTCCCATGTGGCTCCACTCCTGCGCGAGCTGCACTGGCTCCCTGTGGTCTTCCGGGTGCGCTTCAAGGTCTTAGTTACCACCTTTAGAGCGCTCCATGGCTTAGGACCGGGGTACTTACGAGACCGCCTTCTGCTACCAATAGCCTCTCACCGCCCAGTATGCTCCCATAGAGAGGGGCTTCTCAGGGTGCCGTCAGCCAAACAGTGTCGACTGGCGGCCCCCAGGGGGAGAGCCTTTTCTGTGAGGGCACCCACCATCTGGAACGAGCTCCCCCCAGAGATACAGAAGATTCCGGATCTGCGCACTTTCCGCCGTGCCCTCAAAACATTCCTGTTTCAGCAGGCCGGCCTGGCCTAACTTTCCCTTTATATTGCTTTTGATTTTATTTTAAACTGGGATGTCTTGAATTATCTAGGACCAGTGTGTTTAGTATATTTTAATTGGTTTTTTTTTTAACGTTTGTATTACATGTATTTTTATCGTTCGCTGTTCACCGCCCTGAGTCCCTCAGGAATAGGGCGGTATATAAATTTAATAAATAAATAAATAAATAAATAAATAAATAAATAAATAAATAAATAAATAAATAAATAAATAAGTCACCTTTGCTGTCCAAGGAATATGCAGGAGCCTTCTCACAGCTCAAATGCGTCGATTTTCTTTCCACTAATTACATATTTGATTTCTTCTGTTTAAATAGTTAGCAGAATAAAATGGTAAAATTTTCTGAGTGGTATACCATCTTAGCTTGCAGGAATAAACATATAAGTAACAATTTCAATTCAAATTATGCACTTTGGTTTAAAGTATCAAACTTTAAAGACCAACCAATAGTGCCACTTTCTCTTCAGATTCTTCCTGTTTTAAAAGTAACATCATTCTTTCTGTGCTTTTTCCTTATAAGTAAGTATTTTGTATACTGAAAATAACACAACTAGATCAGAGTCCTTTCACGCTTTCTTTTCAAAATAGGTAAATGTCTGTAAGTCGGGAAAGCTTCTTATTTCAGTTCCCATCTTAATTTTCAAGCCTTATTTCTCATTCTGGGACAGACTGAACCACTGAAGCTTTTTTAGAGCATTCAGCCTACTCTGAAAAGTTATATGGTTGGCAAGGTCTGAAAAGAGCAGCAGGCAAATAATTACTTTTGGCAAATAGAAGCATACTGGATGTTTGTTTCAGTGCTGCAATAGTGTAATCTTTGACAGGAATTATATGGTTTATACTATTCTTTAAAGTCTTTGAACAATCCAAGTAATACAAGTGGTTGCACCAATGCCATAGATTATATTTCTTGTGGGTTTTTTTTTAAAGGACAGATTATAAAACTAAAAAGAAAGGGAAGATCACTGTTATGTTCAATCTGACAATAATACATTTGCAAATCTGCTTTAGAAAACATCCTTAAAGGAGAAATTGTGGTTAACTCCATCTTCAAGACTTAAATAATATTTTCATGCTCAAAGTGATTTGGTTTCACCTCACTCCAACTTCAGTTAAACAAGGGTCCCTTATACAGTATGAAACTCAGAGAGTAACATTTATTTCTTTGCAATCTGGCTGATCAAGGTTTATAGCTAGGTCAACCTGACATCACTTGATTTAGAACTGCATTAACTCAAGTTAACCCAGAAAACTTCCCAAGGCAGTTATAGTCCAGTTAAGGGAATGTAGTGCCTGACAATACCTTATGTAGATGTTGCAGTGCTCTGTCACTATGTTTGTACATAACAATTATTTCTCCTTCACAGAGTGTTGACAGTTCAAACTTGTCTCTAATTGTTCAAAATAAGAAGTGCTTTGATAATGACATCGTTTGTTCAAAAGATATGTTGCTAACTATTGGAGACTCTGAGATTTTTTTCAGTGAATCTCTAGACATAGAGGTAAGTTTAATTTCCACTTTTTGAAGTTATTGATTGAAGCTCAATTGATTATTAAAATACTGCTTTTTAGCACCAACTATATGTACAACATGATATAAAGAGAATTACAAGATAATCAGTAAATGAAGACTGGTTTAAGCAAACATATATAAACACATACTCTTTTATAACAATAAAAAGTTTATCTTTTCCTCATAGACTTCTATACAATCCCTATTAAACTTGGCATCATAGAACCTCTCTGCTGCCAAATTATCCTTCCCCTCCATTTAATAAGGAGCTACTGGGTTTCTGGGAGAAGACTGGCAGCTTCACTATACAACACAAAATTAAATTTAACTAAATAGAAAGTTAGTTTAAAAAATGGCAGTAGTGGTAGGTTAGACTAAATGTTCAAGTTTTCTGTCAGTTTTTGTAGTTTGAACTTCCTCTGAGTTTTAATATTTTGATAGGAAAAACATTATTTTCTAAAGTTCTCTGTGTTGAAAAAGTCAGTCCTATTAAAATTCTTCTTAATCAGCAGTTTAAGTTCAGCCAAACAAAGAGTTGGGAGATTAGGGATCTAATTTTACATAAATTTTTGATGTGGTAACTTATTGTATCAATTTAATACAATAACATTTCCCTGTGCTCTCATGTGTTCCAACTATTGATCTGCAATGTTCAGTAGAGGTCCTTCATTCAAACCCATACAAGTATCTGCCTCAGATATAATCAAAAATATGACTCTTCTGAAAGGTAACAGGTCATCTGTATGATGTGTCATTGAAATCTTCGGAAATTTATTTTAATTTAAATTGCTTCACTTTGTGGCTTGAGACTGGGTTGTGCCACTTCCTTTGAAAGGTAAAAACCTTAATGAATATTAGTAGTTAATTATTATTTATACTGTCATAGAATGTTTAACATGTTATAATTAGGGTGCATTGCAAAGAAATGCTTACTACAGGAAAAGAATAAAAAATAATACAATAATACAATAACTGTGAGGGGGCGGGGAAGGCAATTATGGCCCCTTTATGACTTGTGGACTTCAATTCTCAGAATTCCTGAGTCAGCCTGGTTTTCAGTCTTCCTTGGATTGAGAGCTACATGTAGATTTTGTGGAATATGTTGACTAATTGAAGTAGATAGGACAAAAGACAAACTGATTATGGGTGAAGTGAAAAGAGAGTGTGTAAAAGTATACTTTATTCTTAATCTAAATATATATTCATAATTAATGTTGCAAATTTATCACATATTCTAAGTGCAAAGCTGTTCACTTAAAAACAAGTAAAGAATATTGGAGACCTGGCTTGATAACAATGTACATAAAATATTTTGGAATTGTATCTGATTACAAATGAATATGAATCAGCAGTGCAATAAGGTTGTAAAACTGCAGTTTTAAATGTAATTTTTGGAAGTAAGGTTTCCAAATCACTGGAAGAAATAGAGAAATATGACTCGGTATTGTTTAGACCCCACCCCCACCTTGTTTCTAATTATGGGCACTCTGCTCAAAAAAATAATTCAAATCTGGGACAGGTTCTGAGAAGTTTAAATGTTTAAACTTCTAAAGGGCAAATGAAGACAGATTGAAGGAGTGGGCTATGTTTAATCTTGACAAGAAAAAATTAAAAAGGGGAAATGATTATGAACATCAAATATTTGAAAGGACATATTGAGAAAATTAATAATTATTCCCTTTTGTTCCTAGTTGCAGGATAAGGAATAATAAAATTAAGTGTGTAGGCAGAAAGATTTCAGCTGAATGTCAAAAAGAAAAAAAAATACCCCATGTAACTGCAGCAGCATCATTAGTACCTTACAAGTATCTATTATTTATAGGGGATGCTAAGGAGACACGGGGACAAATCCAAATATCAAGTTTGGAAAGCTGGATATTATGTAGCAATACATTTTCCAGAGGAAGAGCTCACAGTACTGTGGGACAGGAAGACAACAATGCATATCAAAGTTGGAGCTCGATGGAAGGTGAATCAATGTGAAGCTAAGTCACAATAACAGTAGGAAACAGGATGAGTATTCTACAAACAAGTCAATTTATTCAGTGGTGTAACTCTTCCCCGGTTTGCCACCAGTTTGCTGCCTACGTATGTGCGGTATGTGTCAAATGCATGCTGCATGCACACACATGTGCAGTATGCGCCAAACATGTGTTGTGCACAGAAAAAGGAGGCTTGGGAAGGTAAGTAGAAGAGTGAGCAGGGGAACAGCTTTGCCACTTGATTTAGATTCACTAGAAAGCAGGATTTCGCGCGGCACAGCTGATCATCAGAAATATCGGTTCGGACCAACCGGTAGCTTTTTTTTACCGGTGTGAACCGGTAGGATTTCACCACTGAATTTCTTCCTGAATTATGCTTGATATAAATAAAACAAGTTTATTAACAATAATAATTTACAAAGTATATTTTGTAATATTTATTATATAGCTAAGTGCTCCATGAAAAATATACAGATATACAGGTAGTCCTCAGCTAGTAACCACAATTGGGACCAGAATTCCCATTGCTAAGCAAGGTGGTTGCCAAGTGAATGATACATGATTTTATGATCTATTTGCCACAGATGTTAAGTGAATCACTGCAGTTATTAAATAAATCAGGCTTCCCACATTAACTTTGCTTGTTAGAGGCTGGCTAGGAAGTTTGCAAATGGCAATCACATGATTGTGGGACACTGTAGCCGGTTTCTAAATATCCAGATTTTGATCACATGACAGTGGAGATGCTGCAAGGGTTACAAATGTGAGGACTGGCTGCTAGTCACTTTTTTCAAAGGCAAAATGAATGATTGTAAGCCGAGGACTACCTGTATATTTTTTGGTTTGATACACCATAGGTTCCAAAAGTTCTTCAATTTGTAAGAAATGAAAACAGAAATATGGTTTCTAGAAAATGTGCGCTTTACATTCTTTTATACTAAAAATTATTTTCTATTAAGCTTGGAATTGCTGCATATTAATGGCCCATAGTTTTATATCACTTGACCTGGATTGAAAGAGGAAAAAATTAAATTGTAAGCTGTGACAGAGATGTTTCTCCACACCACCATAATGAAAACATTTTTTTTTTTTTTACAAAGCACAGTCCTTTAATTGACACATGTTATCATTGGCATCCAATGATACATTCATCCTTAATGAACTATGCGGATGCCATGAATCTCATGACATCATTTGATCCCCTCTTGTCTTCCTCATTTATGCCACATTTTCTTATGCAAGAAGTAGAAACACAATTCCTTCTGGTTTAAATCCACTTATATAGCTTGTGATGCTTGCAGAAATGTTTTCATTGCTAAAGCTATTTGATATGTTAACAGTTTTCTGCTGTTAGAATCATAAAAACTCTGCAAATGGCCTTAAACTGAGACGGTCCTAGACTAAGATTGCTAACTTTGACTGGCACTGGTTTTTCATATTTCTAGCAAGAATTCTCTGGCCCTATCTGGAGATGTTTGATTAGTTTAAAACTAATTAACATTAAATAAACATTTGCACCATAAGAATAAGGGGATGAGAGCTTATATCACTAGTAAACACAGGCTGTGAAAATAACAAAACAGTAAACAAAAAGTTAACATTAAAACAGTTATAGAAAACATTACGTTTTCCCCAAAGGTAGTCTAAATTGTGTCTGTTTTGTGGATATTAAATCTATATTAATACCCAAATTAAAGTTGAATTAAACATTTTTTTTAAAAAAATGATTGCATTGTTTGTTAGCTTTATAAATCTTGATTGCTCTAGGTAGAAATGTTTAGGAAAAATGTTTATGGTTTTATTTTCAGGGTAAATTAGCTGGTTTATGTGGAAATTTTGACAAATTTACTTCAAATGATCTGACTACATCCAACAATATGGAAGTAAAAAATGCTCAAATTTTTGGAGAGAGTTGGGCAATAGGACAGGTAAGCATAACATCTCCATTAATTTCAAAATAATAATATATTGATATTGCAATATGACAATCTGTGAAAATATAATTTGTTTTAAGACAGCAGCTGATAGCTCACAGTTATGAAAGCCAATGGATGTGGTAGTAGTTATAGTGTATATTTACTACCAGTACTGGTACTTCTTTCTTATTATTTTTTTCCTACTTTCTTCCTACCCAATATCCTACTATTAGGATATTGTACGGCAGGCTTCTTTAAATATGTTTGAATACAATGTCTGTTATCTCAATATCCATCCTCCTAGACTTCAGATCATCTGGAAGATTTCCCTTTTGGGGAATAAATTTGTTCTAAGGGAAGCCTTAATTTCATAACTACACAGCAAATAGTATTACAAAGCTCTAAGTACTGTTAAAAGGATATTTGTGGCTAAGTTTTCCATGCTAACTGAATAATGATATTTACCATACCATGGACCAAACAACACATGTAGGGTAGATTTCTCCTCCTTGCTGTAAGTCTTATTGTAATATCTGATATCTGCTACAAGCAAAACAATTTTCTATATGAATGATGGAAATCATTGCACAGTACATACAGAATACACTGTAAACATCTGAAAAACGGAATGTTTATCTAATGCATAATTGCTTGAAACAACAACCTGGGGGAAACAATATACTGTATGCAAACATCTGCAGCACTAACATTTTCCCCTCATATCTTTTTTACTACTAATTATTTCCTTGATTATATTTTGCATGTTTTTCAGGAGTCAATTTTTGTTAATTTGTTATTGAACTTATGAATGGTGTAAATTTATCAGAGCAGCAAATTTTAAGCAAAGGTTGTTAGAAGAACAAGGCTCTATTTACAATTTCCAACTGATTGTTTTGGAGAAAATTATGAAGAAAACATTTAATTGAGTATCAAAAAAGCAAAACAATGTTTTGTTTTAAAAACAAAACAGTAAACAACTATTTTTCCAAGTTAAATGTTTTCATTTGAAAGGAAATTATGAGACTGATTTAATAAAAGAAATATAAATTCAGCTTTTAAAAGGCTTTTGAATTTTTAATAGATATTTCTAATGAATAATAATATATAATGATAATAATAATATGTCTGGATAGTGGCTATGGCAGTATCTGAAAGAAGATAAGAGAAAGAACTAAAGAAAATCACAAATAACAAAGATCTGCAAATAGAATGACTGTGGAAAAAGAAATAAAATTTAGTACCAATAGGTTCCTTAGGTGCAATCCCAAAACTTCTAGAGTACCACTTGAACACCATTGGCATTGACAAAAATCACCATCAATCAATTGCAAAAGGCAGTTTTACTTGGAAAAGCTTATCTCCTATGACAATATCTTTAACACTATGAAACAACATCTGCCTAATCCAGGTTTTTATGAAGGACTCAATAGGTGGATAAAAATGCCAAATGCAATTAAACATCTGACCGACTATGCAACTTGACTGTTATGGTTAATAGTCATGCTTTATTTCTTTTTCATTAGTGTGCAAGTCCAAATGAGACCAACAAACAATGTGAAGTTCATCAGAGCAAGTTCCCCTATGCCAAAAAAGAATGTTCAGTTTTATATAGTGATATTTTTGCCTCTTGCCGTAATGTGGTAAGTGAATATTTTTTATAGCTTCTAAAACCGGGCAAGACAGTTTGTAGCTCAGGATTTAGTATAGCATTAATCCTCCTCCTCTTCCTCCTTCTCCTTTCTAATGTGCCCTTTGAACTTTCTAATGTCATGCTGATACATTTTTGCAGATATCCATACCCTAAAATACAGAATATATTTTAGATGAGATTACATTATACTAATTTTAAAATCTCTCTTGTTTCCTGATGGATTTTATGCCTTTACATTATCCCATACTATTATATTTCTCCATATTTTCCAGATCGATGTAACATCATTTGTGAAAAACTGTCATACAGACACATGCAACTGTAATCTTGGTGGAGACTGTGAATGTCTGTGCACTAGCATTGCAGCTTACGCTCACAAATGTTGCCAGCAGGGTGCAGTAATTCACTGGCGATCTCCTTCTCTCTGTCGTATGTTGAGTTTTTTGTTATATTGCTAAATATAATGCCTGTAAATAATGCAGATTATTTCATAAAGTGTTTTCCATTAAGTCATAGCAGTTCAATGTGCTAGAATATATACATAGATAGTGATAGCAGAAAGCATAGTATAGGATTTTTTAAAAATGTACTGTATATTTTTATAATTGGTCTTTATGTTAATCAGTACAGCTTTTACAACCAAATTTTCCTGACTCCCAGACACTCTCACTCTTTCCCTTCCAAATCAAATGGAAATGGGACCATGCTAATTAATTCCATCTTCAACATCACATGGATCATGTAGTTATTCCTTCAGCCATCGACCCATATAAAAATGTCTTCAGGCAGGGAAGCTTCCCTATTTATAAACTGCATACATGGAGGGCCTCATGTGACAAGAACCATAGTAATGTAAATTACAAGCATCCATCGACTAATATATGTTTATATATTGCTCATTTTTGAAAGAACACTCTCCCCTTTTGCATTGGCTATTGAGTGTGGATGAAAATGTAAATGTATATAGACTTATTTTTTATTTTGCAGTTCAAAACAGGCTAATCATAGGTAATAGTAATAAAATAAATCTTCATAACTAGTGGCTCTATGTTGATATATTTTCTTGTATTACTGATGAAACTGAGTAAATACTTAGCTCAGTAAAGGGCTTAATTAAAAGGTGTAAAAGTAGCTTTTTGTGAGTTAACTGTAAATATTCAATCACAAATTCTGTTGCTGTTGTCTACTATGTCTACTATTATGTTGTTCTTTTTTCCAGCTTACGATTGTGATTATCACAACCAAGGTATGAATTTTTCTCATTATTAAAGAAAATAATATTAGGTACATATACATGAATCAAAGACGCTTATCCTTTTTATTGAATAAGTAGGTTGCATTTGAAAAATTATTTCAAGTTGCAGAAAAAAAACAGTCATGTTCCATATGGTTCCATATGAGCAAAATTTGATGCAATATTTGACTATTAATGCAAATAAATGTAGATATTTTGTTATTGCTCTGTTTCTAAAAAAGGTACAGATACAAATATATTCAGGAAATCTCTTGAATTATGTCTTTGTTCTAATGCAAGGCTTAATAGAAGGTTTTCTCTAATTTGTTCTTTAGTTTTAGAAAACATTTTAGTAGTATTTTTGCTGTAAAAATGAGAGGAAATCAGTTACTTAACCAATAGAAAGAAACTGAAATTGGGTCACCTTCAAATAAGCATTTGGAGAGCCAATTGATAAATTAGTTATCACTACTTCCAAAATTGGCTGATACTATAAGAAATGTGGCTCTACTATTGTTTTTCTGAATGGTGAAAAACAAAGGGTCTTGTTAATGCACAAGAGCATATTGGGATAATATACTAGCTATATAAATTGTTGTCTGGAATGATCATGAAAACTCAAGCTATTAGACACAGTAGTCATCCAGATTTCAGGAGTTCTAATTTTATGTCCATTTTGCTTTTGATTCATTTCAACAAGTTTCTGTGCTTTCAAATGGCTTGTTATTCTTCCTAGATGACTAATTTTCCTATTACTAATTAACATCGTAATTTTTGTACTTCCAGAACTTGGGAAAGGGCCTTATATTTTGGCCAGTTATGGACAGAATGATACAGTTATAGGAATCAATGTTAACAGCAAAAAGGTTTTTCCTTTATCTAGAAACAATCTCCAAGAAAAAGTATATTATAATTTTATGCTAACTCCTGGACTTTACAAAGATAAAATTCTATGTGAGTATTTACTTCTGATCCAATATAATTAAATTCCAGGTTTTATACCTGCAAAAGGATTAAATTTTCTGCACTAGATTGTGTTCTTTTAAACACACTTCCTAAACTGGATTAAATGTTATTGTAATGACTGGATAAGATAAGCTTTGACAGCAACAAGAGACATTTTTCTATTTCCACAGTTAAAGCAATAAGAAGGTAAGCAGAGGTGGGTTCCAGCAGGTTCTAACCAGTTCTGGAAAACCAGTAGTGGAAATTTTGAGTAGTTTGGAGAACCGGTAAATACCACCTCTGACTGGCCCCGCCCCCATCTATTCTCTGCCTCCTGAGTCCCAGCTGATCGAGAGGAAATGGGGATTTTGCAGTAACCTTTCCCTGGATTGGGGAGGGAATGGAGATTTTACAGTATCCTTCCCCTGCCACGGCCACAAACCATGCCCACAAAGCCATGCCACGCCCACAAAGCCACACCCACAGAACCAGTGGTAAAAAAATTTGAAACCAACCAGTGAAGGTAAGTATTCACATTGTATGGAACTGTCACCAAAGTGCACTGTCTGGGCACTGAGCAATTAAAAGGGACCTTTCTACTTCTTGTGAAATGCTCCATAGGCAGACTTTTTCACCTGCTTTCTTTCCAGCAATATCCAGTATAAATCTCTAAAGCAAAGTATATTGAAAACAGATCACAGTTTTGGATATTCTGGCTGTAGAGTTTTTGTACTCTCTGAAGGGCCCCTGAATTTGTTCCTTGAGCTACAGCAGTAAATACTCTCCCTTCTTATTGATGGGTGGATTAAAAATGTACTTTTAAAGAAAATAAAAATACTGTCAGATGGGCAGAAATATACTTACTGGCATCAGCCTCATCAGATATTTGGAAGTGGAACACATTATGTTGCTCATACCTTTTCTAATATTACTTTGGATTGATCTGTGCTATTTAGCTTGTTTCTCTGAATTATGTACAATTTATTCATTCATCTGTATATTTAAATGCTGCTGTAATATGTATTAAAGCTTTTATATGTTGCTATGAATTTCATTTTTTTCTGGCAGCTTCATCTCTGATTTCACTTGAGTGTGCAGAAAGGCCAAACTACTTTCTTTATGTACACAATGACAACAGCATTTTGTTAGCACAGTGGGATGCAAGTTTGTCATTTCGTAGAAGAACGACTTTTATCCATCACCAAGGACTTTGGATCTCTAGTTATAGTACATTTGAACTGCACAGCAAAAGAGGTTTCTTCCTTACACTTAGCACTTCGGCAGTGAAAATCTCAAAGTTTGATGGTTCTGAAGAATTCAAAAGCTTAAGTAGCTTCAGTATTGAGGGTGAGTTACACATCATGGTATATGGGAGATGCTGTCAATAAATCCCCCTGCTGCAAAAAATATTTGATTTTTACCAACCATATGTGAAGTTTCCGAAAGAAAGTTACAGTTCTTACTTTGAAATTAATATATGTGTGTGTGTGTGTGTATGTGTGTATAAATATATATGTGTGTGTATAAATATATATGTGTGTGTGTGTGTCTCTACAGTATATCTATATTTATCTATCTATATCTATCTGTCTGTCTGTCTGTCTGTCTGTCTGTCTGTCTGTATTGAGAATAGATTTATTCAGTAGATTTTAGGTGAATATAATTATATACAATTATAAATTTTGTTTATAAGATTCAGTTGCTTTTATTTGGAAGAACAATTTATGTTTCATAAATATTTATTGCATTTATATCTGCATAAATATTCTTTAGAATCACACTGTGGCCTACATTCCCAAATACATTTACAGTATACTATTTCATAAAAGACACACAATTCTAGAAGTCTACAGAATGCATACATAACATTATATTTGTTTGAAGTGAGGGAGGAGGCAGACAAGAAAGTATTGCATTTTCCAATAGGGAAAAACTTGAGGGATACGTTTAGAGTAAACTCATTCACAGTATTTCTGCCAGCTTCAGCTATTGGTTTATAGAGAGAAAAGTATCATTTACTAAATGATTTTAAAATTTCTTAGAACTCCATTCAGCAATACCTTACAGGAGGATGTGTGAATGGAGATATGAACCTTGCACAAGTCCTTGTGTTAAAACATGCAATGATCCTGAAGGAACAGCATGCAAATTTCTTCCACCGTGAGTAAAAAGAATATTTATTGTAATACACGGTATTATTTTCCACTTGAATTGTCTACAAATAATATTAAGTTGGTTTTTAAAAAACTTTAATTAAGAAGTTATTTAGAATAATAATTCTAAATCACATTCAAGTATTTTGAGATCTGGATAATTTATATGGGCAAAATAATTGCTTGTATTGTATTTTTCTTGAATCTTTTATCGTAGGGTTGAAGGATGCTTACCATATTGTCCAAAAGCTATGATCCTAGATGAAGTCACACTTAAATGTGTTTATCCAGAAGATTGTAAGTGTCCTTTATATAATGTTCTTGCATTGCCACAACTTTATTCATTCATTCATCTTTTTTTGGAGGGGGCTGTGGTAATTAAGAGACTCTCAGTGGGTTACAATTATAGCAAAAATACTCCATGCAGAGTACAATTACATAGTAATAAAAATAGGCAGTACTCAAAATTAAACCACAGATAAAATAATCAAACAACCAACCAAAAAACATTGATGGATTTCATGGAGCAAAGGTTTCATAACATTGATGCCATCCTAGAGGTACAACATTTGTAAGGCTCTATTACATTTGTCATTACAGATTGCATCATTATTTGCTTATAGATATGTGAAAATAAGGCATATTACTACTACTTCTACTAAGAATAAATGGAAACATTTTGAAACTGTTCTCTACTTTTATCAAATTTAGAGACCGCCCATCTGACTCACAGAGCGATTCTGAGTTTATTGCCTAAGAGAGTAGATATACTGTTCATGAAAATTAGCACAGATTTCTGCATGTAGCATTGAGACAGTGACACCAGATTACAATTCTCATTATCCATGGTCTTTTCAAAATCATATGGAGTAACACTTTTTTCCCCCCAGGCATTGCTGTGAAACCAACAGAATCTTCATTTGGAACCAAACCAGATAGAACAAACCCTACAATATTAAGTTCCCAGATAACGAATATATCAAAAACATTTTCTCAAATGCCAATTACATTGGTCATTGAAGAGACTGAGCCAACCTATGTTAACTTATCTACCAAAATCACAACTGAACTAACAACTGCCAAAGATGCTTATTCAATAATGGTATCTCATTCAAGCATGCATTTACCTGATTTGTCACCAGGTTCAGAATTATTTTCTGAAGACAGCTACAACACAACCACCCCACCTATTCTGCTTAGATCTCTATCAACAACTTTCCCACCTACTTATGAAGCTCCAATGGTTAGTGTAAAAACAATATCCTACAATAAAACTTACAATTTCTCTTCATCAAGTAACCCTGCACCTACAGCTATACCATCAGTGACTGCTTCTCTTTTAATAACTAAGCCATCTACACTATTGGAAGTTGAAGTTCCTTCTTCAGTGGTAGCTAGAACTCTTCCAACTTCCACAACACTGACAGATTTACCTTTAACACAAACGTTTGCTGTAACTTCAGGAATTAGTTCTTATTTGTCTACATTTACAACAACTATGCATCCAGTTCCTGTATCTATTGCTACCAGTAGATTTACTTCATTTGCATCAAATCCTCTTCATAGTACTTCAGATTCAGATTCAGTGACTATTCAATCAGATTCAAAATTGATAAATAAAACATTAACGCCTGGATCTGTATCATCACAAAAAGCATCTCTGACATCTTCTGAACATATTGCTTCCTTAACCACAAAACATTTTTCTACTCTTGCTGATGTAGTTAGTAAAACAACTTCAGTTGTGACACAAAGTCCCATAAAATCATCTTTTAGTCTCCTAATAACCCACACAACATCAACATTAATGCCGCGTCGAATTACATCTCAAAGGCCCAAAGGAACTGGGGAAGTGACACTTATTTCAAAGAGCTTTCATTTAAGGCCTTCCACAGTTTCTCTTCTAGCTGTTCTTCAGAGTACCAAATCATTGGAGACAAGTTCAGTTTCAGCAGAAAGTAAACATGTGTGGCATGCAGATTCATCTTCAATTCCAACTGATTTTATAACTTTGTCAGAGTTTGCCGATACCAAGACGCCAAGTAGCATTCCTATTAAGATTTCACAGGATGAAGCACAAATAACTTATGAACCATTTGGTTCATATCCAGAATCAGAAATTTCATCAACAGTTAAAAGTGTTGATACTTTTACTACTTTATCTTCAGAAACCTCTTTTAAAATGTTGCCAACAAGAACTTCTACTCCTCAGATTTCTGTTACAGCATCACATTCTGGAAGTTTATCAACAGTTCCTATCACTTCTGCTGTAGTACCAACTAGCACTGATATAAAAATGTCTGCTATATTGCTAAATGATGATTTGAGCTCAACAAATTCAACTTTAATTGCAAATCTTTCCACTACACATACTTTGTCTTCAGTTTCTTTGACTACTTTTGATGATTCAGCCATGTATTTGGGAACAAGGAGGCCTTCTTTGACTTCTTCAGTAGATAGGAGAACTTTATCTTCCTTAACAGCTGCTCAGTCTGCAGAACCAGCAATGGAATCAGCTTTGACCCTGGGCAAACTTTGGAATATTACATCAACGCCACAAGATATTATTGAAAAGTACTCAACAATCCCCTCAGAAAAATTATTAGTTTCTTCTGCTGGCACAATAGCTCCTCACAAAATTTCTGAAGTTACTAAATTTTCTCCTATAAGTTTTGATTTTCACACAACTACTACTTCAATCCCTGTTCCTGCTGTCTCCCAAGCACCCATTTATGTTCCAAATGTTACCATCTTTACACCTAAACCATGCAAAGACTCTCTACAAACCATGCCCTTAGAAATGGATAAAGTTTCAGACTGGGTCGAAACAGCAATAACCCAGGCTTCAAAATTTCAAAATAGAACAAGCATTTTGTATGCCTTAAAAAGTAATAAAACCTCAGAGGAAAACATCACAACATATGCAAGGACTGAAAAGCCATCTTTACTACCTGTTCAGATGACTGTATCTGCTAGTCAAAGCAGCACAACTTCAGTAAAACCGGTTTCTTTCTCTGAGGTGACAGATATAACATTTGATTGGTCTAGGATTCCATCAACAAAATCTTACTACAGTGTGACTAAACCAGAGGAAGTAAGTATCATCAGCTCACAGAATTTCACAATAACAGATTCATCTCAAGTCTCTGCAAAACTTGTGGAAACCCAACCCACAGAGGCTGAAGTTAAAATGATGACTACAAAGAGTGACGAACACACTTCATTTGGCACAATAATACATACACTTGTATCTGTGACATCTTCAGAATGCACGGTAAAGATATTTTTGCTTTCTTTTTTGTTTTACTTTTTACTTCTATATTTTTAAAATATCCCTGTTTTATTTATTTTATTTATTTATTTATTTTCACATATTTATATGCCGCCCTTCTCCCAAAGGACTCAGGGTGGTGAACAAAAGTTGAAAAACAAACGACAACAGAATAAAATCCTAATTAAAACCAATTAGAAATCTAAAATAATTGAATAATAAAAACCCCAGAATCAGAATCAGCCCATTTGATGGAATAGCCAAGTCTTTAGGCCACGGCGGAAAGAGTGGAGATCGGGCGCCGTCCGGAGCTCGGTAGGTAGCCCATTCCAGAGGGTAGGTGCGCCCACAGAGAACGCCCTACCCCTGGGCACCACCAGCCGACATTGTCTGGTTGATGGCACTCTGAGGAGGGCAGCTCTGTGAGCAGACAGGACGGTGGGAGGCAGGCTGGAGGTGGTCCTGCAAGTACCCCGGACCTAAGCCACGTAGGGCTTTATAGGGCTTTATTGGAGAGATTTCCAGTTTTTTCAGGCCATGGAACCTGTTAATTTTTTTTTAAAGAACTGGAACTCTTGATTAAGAGGATGGGGCTTCTGAATGTCAGATGACTAGCCCCGCCTTTTCCACTGTTCCTGAATCCTCTCTGCAAGGTCACCCAGCTGGCTTTGTGGTAAGGCTGGACTAGAACTCAGTATTTGGGTTTCCAGTCCAGCGCTTTAAACCACTACATTAAACTGGCTCTCAAGATGTGTTTGCATATTTCTTAATTATAAAATGGTTCAGTGGTAAATACATCCTTTATGATTATCCCTTAATAGCACATTTACCTTATAACTATCATGACTAATAAAATTAGTGTTATTATAGTTAACCATCACATGCCATCCAAAAGGATCATATCCCAAAGATCTATATAAACCTACACATTTATAAACTTAAGGCTGGCTAGGTGGTTCAGTGGATAAGATGCTGAACTTGTTGATCAGAAAGGTCGGCAGTTCGGTGGTTCAAATCCCTAGTATAAGTCTCCTGTGTGAGCAGGGGGTTGGACTAGATGACCTCTGTTACTGTTATTTCCGAGGTTTTGTGATAAATGTTTATAAAAACATTTAGACTGCAAAAGTCAGAATTTCAATAGGTACATAATCACATTTTTATACTTAAAAGAGCCTGTTGATTTTGGTACATAAAATATGTCATCATATGTCAATGACTCAATTTTTTCCCCGATCATGGAAAAGCCAAGATACCTTGATCCTATAGACAAATGTAGCCAGTTCATCTGCATTAATATGGAGTGGATGCTGTACAATCTTTCAAGGAACTGCCATAAGAATGTGGAGAAACCTGACTGTGGTTTTCGAGGGATGCCAGTTCAGAAGAATAGCGACAGCTGCTGTCCTGAATGGGAATGTCCTTGTAAGTCTTGGCATGGTTATATTGGATTATATATGAATCCTAAACTTGTATTTAAAATATTACAGGAAAATTATGCCAAGAAGATCCTAGAATGCCAATTTTATTTTATTTATTTATTTATTAAATTTATATGCTGCCATCTTACTGTTGAAGTGCCTTGGGGTAACATATAAATTTACATCCTGTTTTAACTGCTTGCATAATTTTTATTTCTCATTTACTGAAATTTATTTTTCAGTATTGTCAGACAACTGACTTGATATATCCTTGCCCAACACATGCATTTTTCATTAGCAGAATAAGATATAAAAGTCTGAGTTGAAATAACATATTTGCACATCGCTATATTTGCACAGAATGACAAATCAGTTGTTTGATTTACCAGTGAACAAGCAGAATTTCAGTGTTTGCTGATCTGATCATTTCTGCTGATTGCCACCAAATGTAATTGTAGCTACGTCAGACAATCCATTCTCTGTTGACTGTTTGTTGTGTGATGCATAGGTGTAATTTTACATACTTTATAAAGTACCCTTTTTATCAGTACAATATATTACAAATTGATTTTAGTATATGGCCTATTGAAATCATAGAGTACTTCTAAGCAAATACAGATAGCAGTATAACTGTATGATTTCTTAAGCAATTTTTAAAATTATTATTTATAAATTCAATGCAATTGTAATTGATGCAGTGTATAATTCCAGATTGAAAGAGGCCTGAAATCTTAATGAGATCTCATTAATTGTAATTTCTTCCTTAGGTCAGTGTTCTATCCTCTCTGAACTGAGTATCATTACATTTGATGGAAATAATGTAGCACTATATAAAGTAGCATCCTATATTTTAGTCAAGTTACCCACAGAAATTATTGCGGCTCATATTGAAAAATGCCCGGCTAATCAGGTAGGAACCTTACATACCTTGCAGTAATTAGCATATTGATAATTTCACATGAATAGAACAATTAGTAGAAGTGTATTTATTAAGCAGGCTGACCTAGTAAGTTATAAATATTAATATCTAATGCTACTCATATCTTCTCAGAAAAAAGTTTGAGTTTAATGGGGGTTATTGTCAGGTATTGGATTAGATTCAGTTTTTCAATTGAGGATATAAATCTTCAGAACAAATGTGAAGGGACTAATGCAAATTATATATATATTGTCTAATTACTCATGAATATACACATGAGGGCAGTCTGTAATAATATTTATCACTGAGCTGGAATGATGTGTTTATGTGACAATAAATCTGACTCATTTTTTAAATTATTTTTCAGAGTGCAAATTCGATAAGAAAACTAGTGAGTATTTTTAAAGTACAGTTGTTAATACATCAATTATTGTTTAATAATTAGTAATCTACTAATTGTTTTAGTTTCAGGACACTTTGTCCTTTCTTTTCAAGGTCCCAGCAGGAAGTGCTTCTGGTCTTTGTTTTAAGAAACTTAATGTAACCATACCACCATATGCAGTACTTATTAACCGCTTAGCAAGAAAGGTGAGTTAAACTTTTGCTGGACTTTATAATCCTGCTGCAAAAATGTTATTATGTAAACAATCCAATTCTTTTACAGGCATAAACTAACTGACCTTAATGAATAAGAGGCTACTATTAATAGAAAGCCTAACAACTGTGTTTATCTTTGTATGTATAACATATCAGCCATCTATATAAAGCAGATCTGAATTTTTAATTATTTAAGAATTATAGATCATTAAATATTAAAATAATTTACATTAAAGTGCCTGACTAAAAATGTGTGTTTTAATAAAGCTTCTAATTAAGCAAAGGAACAGGCAAAGTACACTATGGAAGTACATTCTATAGTTTGGAAATGGTCCATAGAGCAGGCTAAAGATTTTAAATTTATGTATTTATTAAATTTTACACCGCCAATGTCGCCTAAGTGACTAAGGACAAGTTCATAACAAGAAAGCAATCCTTCAGAAAGTCATCCCCTAAAATGATTAGGACTTTAATAGTTTATTCAAACATTTTAATTTGTGTCCAGAAAGCAGCCTGGCAATTGGTTTTAAATTTTCAGCCTCAGATCTGAATAAATACCTTATATAGTATGTTATGAATATTAATCTCATTTGTCATGATTTTTAAAAACCTGCAATAATGCCTTTTCAAAAAATACTTCTCAGATCAACATTTCATTTTTAGTATTTGCTTTTAAAAAAAGAAAATTCATATATCTTCAAATTTGTTCTTCATTATTTTGTTGTTGTTGCTGTTCCTCTGTTGTTGGCTGTTGTGGCCTTAATCCCATTCAACTATTCTCAAAATTGGTTTAATTCTGCAGAAAAAAATAATACAATCACAATAGGATTTACAGGCAAATGAGGAATCACTAAGGATATTTTCTATAATCCTCAACTCAAAATGATATTTCCTTATCTTTTGTGATTATAATGTTGCATTCATAACAGATGCTAAAGAAAACAAGGCATACTCTAAGTTTTGTGTTCAAAACATAGTTATGAGTTATCAGAATAATGTCAATAGTGTAGGTAGTTTTGGGGTAGAATTAAATAGCTACACATTTTATAGTTAATACATAGCTATAGGATGGGTGTCGGCAACCCGTGGCTCCAGAGCAGCATGTGGCACTTTGACCCTTCTCCTGCGGCTCCCTGCTGACCCGGTCGCATGACCTGCTCTCCGCCCTGAGAAGGCATGAACCTCTCTGCAGAGCCACATGTCTGAAGTGCCCCTAGCATTTTCTCCGTATTGCCCGTGACCAGCTGCTTTTTGCGATTTTGCGTCCTTCACGGGCAGTTCAGTGCCGGCTGTGGTTCCCTTCGTGTCAGCTCAGGAAGAAGGGGAATGGGAGGAGCATTCACCGCCACAGGATGCAGGGAAGGAAGAGCTCCAGCTCTCCTACACAGCATGGCTGGCCAGTCACCTGAGCGCATAGTGGCAGCAGCAGGAGGAGGGATCGGCATTGCCGCTGTGATCCCGGCCCAGGAGGGTATCCTGCTTGTGCGCGCATAGGAAAAAGTGTATTGTCAGATTTAAATATTGTGAGATTGTTTGGAGGTTTAAGAACTTGGGAATTATTCTTTTAATTCCTGTAATTTTTCTGGATTATTTTAGGTAATTGTGAATTCTATAATCCAACCTTTGCCTTTCTTGCAAGATGGCATATATATTCAGGACACTGGAGCAATGTATGTAATCAATACACCAGCTGGAGTCAATATTAAATGGGCTCATGTTACAGGCATTATGGACATCCAATATGGCTTTAACTCTAATGTATCTACAAAGACAGAAGGGCTTTGTGGTAAGAATATACATAATTTATTTTGTTATCCTGACTTTGAACTTTTAAAATTTTAGACCTAAATTTGCTCACTAATGTCTTCTTTTCTAAGGTCTTACTTCTTTCTTCTCCTTTCCTTCCACAACTGCCATTTATTTTAAGTAAAATTATCATAGTAAATTGTTCTAACTTATCCAGCTTTAATATTCATTGCTGAAGTTAACAGAAAAGGTAATGGGGGATTTGAGGACAATTCTTTTTACTTTTCCAATTCTATGTTCTATGCAAATGCTCTGAATTTTAATTAATTGAGCTTGAAATTGGTGCTATGTTTTTCAATTTTTATTTTTCCTTCCTCGAAATGTATTATTAGTTAATGCTCCTAATAGTAATTAGAAATTTTGAACATAGTTATGATAAATAGAATGTATGAAACTGTTAAATAGAACTTTTATGAGAATTAAGTCTCCACTACAGGTAGATATCGACAGTGGGGCAGGGGTGGGTTCTAAATTTTTTTACTACCGGTTCTGTGGGTGTGGCTTATTTTGTGGGTGTGGTTTGGTGGGGGGGAATGTGACTGGGTGGGCGTGGCCAACTTATTTTTTTTCTTAGAAATGTAATCATTTCAATCATTTATATATTTTAAGTATATGTTTATTTTAAGGTGTCTGCAATGGTGATCCTGCTGATGACTTGAAAATGCAAAATAGAACAATAATTACAAATATGGAAGAAGTTGAAATTTTTATCAAAAGTTGGCAAATTGAGAAATCTTTTGATGTAACAACAAGAAGACCCATTAGAAACTGCACAGAGGATAATTGTACATATTGTATGGAACTCTTACAGAAGTGGGTTTTTGCCCCTTGTCACAAAAAAGTGAGTGTGAAGTAATTATAAGTACAGAATAGAGTGGCAAGCTTTGGTGCCAAAGTATCAGACTCAAATTTGGGTAGAGTATAGTAGAGTTGTAACCAGAGGTGGTATTCAGTAGGTTCTGACTAGTTCTGGAGAATCTACTGGAAATTTTGAGTAGTTCGGAGAACCGGTAAATACCACCTCTGACTGGCCCCACCCCCATCTATTCTCTTCCTCCTGAGTCCCAGCTGATCGGGAGGAACCTTCCCCTAGGAGTAGGGAGGGAATGGAGATTTTTTTAAAAAAATTGATTTATATGCCGCCCTTCTCCGGAGACTCAGGGCGGCTTACAATGCTTTAAGCAATAGCCTTCATACTTTTGTATATTTTATACAAAGTCAGTTTATTGCCCCCACAATCTGGGTCCTCATTTTACCTACCTTAGAAAGGATGGAAGGCTGAGTCAACCTTGAGCCTGGTGAGATTTGAACTTGCAGTAATTGCAGGCAGCTGATGTTAATAACAGTGCTTTAGTCTGCTGCGCTACCACGGCTCATTTTGCAGTATCCTTCCCCTGGAGTAGGGTGGGAATGGAGATTTTACAGTATCCTTCCCCTGCCAGACCCACCAAGCATGCCCACCAAGCCATGCCATGCCCACGAAGCCAGGCCCACAGAACCGGTAGTAAAAAAATTTGAATCCCACCACTGGTTATAACATATAGGCAGATAGGGCTGGGAAGTGGAGTTTTTGATTGTTTATATAAACTCCCAACTCAGAGGAAACAGATTCTTTCTCACTTGTTTCTCAAAGGATTAAAAACGTCTCTGGCTCGACAGTCTTCAGGCTAAATCTCCACATTCTAAATGAGGCCCTTGATAATCACCACCCAGCAAATTTCAGCTCCCTGTCTGGCTTCCAAATGAGCGCAATTGATTAAATAACTGTCTCCCTGATTTTTTGCAGCAGAATTTGAAAATGCAGAAGGGGCTGTAAGAAGGAAGTGGAACTAAACTTCCTTTTTCTACCGATAAACCAGGTTCCATATGCAAAAATGACTCACATAAATATGACTTTCAAAATGGGGAAAATGAATGAATGAATAAAAATCAATTGGGCAGTTATTTTTTTAAATATAGGAATTATATTAATATTTCAAAAAATAAGATTATTTGATTAATATTTCAGCAACTTTTATTGAACAGCTATATTACCCAAATGATGGTGGTTTTGTTTGTACAAAAGCTGTTAATATCAAATGAATGATTATTTTTCTCCAATTTATCCAGATTATTGATTTATCAAATATATTTGATCTAGGTCTCACCACAAGATTTTTGTGAAAAAATGTGGATTAACAATACTTATTTTGAGAATTATGAATGTGATGCACTTTCTGCATATGTAGCACTATGCAACAAGCATAATATCTGCATTAAATGGAGGACACCAGATTACTGTTGTAAGTTTAATGCCCTCATTCCTGATAATTTCATTTTTACTTGGCTTTTGCATTCTTGTTTGCTAGATATTAATGATACACAGAAGGCTAGATTTAGAACGGAACAACTCAAATTTATGTTTTGCTTAGCACTCCACTCAATAACACTCGAGATACTATAGGTTAATATTGATAGTTATTAACTACTAAATGCTAATACAGGTAGTCCTCAAATTATGGTCTTAATTGAGCCCAGAATTACGATCATAAATCATGCCAGTCATTAAGCAGGTCCCTTTCATGACTGTGCCTGATTTTACAACCTTTTTTGCAGAATATTTTTTTAAAAAAATCTAACATCTGCAATGGGCATATTTTGCTGGAAATAGAAATAAACACTGGTTTTCTGCCCTTTTTAAAAAAATAAATTACAGTCACATGAATTCTGAAAAGGGGTATAAAGGTGGGCCAGTTGCTAGTGCTCAAAATGCAATTACATGATTACAGGGGAAAGGGGCAGGGAAGCAATTGGTTGTAAATTGAAGATTACCTGTATGTTATGATAAACTATATAATCTAATTACTGATAAATATGTAGATTGTTTTCATCACTCTGTATCCCAGATTTTAGAGTAGGCATATACACTGTTGTAAAATATTTTTCATGTAGGATTACCAAATATCTGAACAGGCAAAGGAAGACATTGACAATTGGAAAGGAGGACAAATGGGGGTAGGGGTAGGAGGACACTCTGTTTACATTTCTTGGCATCCATGACAAAAGTAAAATTAAAAACTGAAAAACAATGCAGTATATGCATATGAAATTACTTTTTTCAGGGTCAGAAAAACTGTTTTTTAAATTGCAATATTTTTCTTAAAAATCTTTATTTTCAAGAAAATATGTTAGCAATAATATAGAATTGATACCAATGAACTTTTCAAATTTCACTGTAGAAATATATGACAAGTCCTGGGATCTACAGGTTACAAACTAATTTTTGTTACTGAAAACAACCCCTGAAAATCTAATCAGATGTAATCAGATATTTGATTTACTATTTCTTCTCCATCAGTTCAATGCATAATGCTAACACAGCAAGAGAAGAAAACTATATGTGACTACTTGGAGCAAGTAGTATCAGTTAAAGTATCAGTTAAAATAATCTTCAGACAAGGATTTTAATGGAAATGGCCTATATTTCTAATCATACAATTCATTGTTTTCTAATTTTATGATTTATTAGTTGTATTCGTTAACGTTTATCCTTTGATGACAAAGAAACATTTTACAAATTGTACAGACTGAAATGTGTAGCTAAACCTAGAAAAACTATAATTCACAAGAAATGTTTCCTCATGCCACCTTCTTTGCCGTCTCCTTTTCTAATGAATGTTAAGAAAATCTGAGCAATATTTATTTTCCTCCACATGTAGGGCTTGCTTGCCCTGATGGGAAGGAATATCAACCTTGTGTCCAACCCTGTGATGCAAAAACATGCCTAAATAAATGGTTTTATGAAGAGTCATCATGTTCCTATTTAAGAGAAGACTGTGTTTGCAAAAAGGGGACCATTCTTCATAGAACAAACTCTGACCTTTGCATTCCAGAAGAAAAATGTGGTGAGTAAGCCTATTAATATGCTAACATATTTTTCCTATTAGATTCAAGTATTCTTGCTTTCTGATGGGACAGAGGCATGATTTTTATTTTTATCTTCTCTTTATCCAAATAACATAAAATTAATAAACAGTCCAGTATAGCTCCAGAATTTATATTCCCTAATTGGTATAACTAGGAAGCTGATATTTTTCTATAGAGGTTTTACTGTAAAAGTAATCATAACTTCATAAATCCCATTAAATTCATTGCGATGATCCTCATTTTAATCTGGAATTACACCTTCCAACTGTTTCAGAATTTGAAAGAGCTTTATGAGTGTTACGAAATTCCAGTTTGCTAATAAAAATCCTTCCAAATATGTTAATTTTGAAGTGATAGAATTATAATTTCTGAGGCTCAAGGTAAAACAAATAAAATAAAACGAAGGAATCCAATATGATTATTTTATTGACAAAAAAGGTTCTTATATCACTTGCAGTATTGAATTAAGCCAGGCCTGTACTTTAATGTTCTAATGACTCAGATATCATATACAGAGTAAAGGTAGGTATCCATTCTGGATTTGTATAGCATAATTGCAGTCATATGAGCCTGAGGTCAAAACTATATAGCAAGAGGCATTAATTAATGATAGTTTTGCAAAAATGAAAAATTATCAGGTGCAAATAACAAATTCCTGTAATATTTCCTTTCTCTCCTTAGAAGTGTCAGCATTTATTTTGCTCCAGCTTCTTACAAATATCAGAAGTTATTTAACTTTCAGCTGCTGGTAACAGATATAGTTTATAGTCTTATATCATAATGCAAACAGGGCATTTTTTTTGGATGTCATTAAAAAAGATTTGTTTTTTACTTTTTTTTAATAGTCTGTACAGATAACGAAGGGCATCCTCACTCTGTTGGGGAGATTTGGATTGGCTCCAATAAAGGATGCTGCATGTATAAGTGCATGGAGAATGGGAACATTATTGATACAGAGCCTGAATGTGATAAGCAGCCATCTCCAATGTGTGATAGAGAGGCTGAAGTGATTGTCAGTGTAATTGAAGAACAAACTTGCTGTCCAAAAAATATCTGTGGTAGGTAATATTTATGACAGGCACGATATTCAGTTGATAGGAAAGAATCTGTGTGTAGTATAGAGGAATCTAAAATATTTGGCACAATTATTTATTTGTCTATATTTTTACAAATAACTCAGGGAGACAAACATATCAACAAACCTTCCTCTTCCTATTTTCCCCATAACAACAATCCTGTGAGGTGGGTTGGCCTGAGAGAGAGTGGTTGACCCAAAGTTACCCAGCTAGCTAGTGGTACTTGAACTTACACTCTCCCATTTTCTAGCCTGGTACCTTAATCACTAGACCAAATTGGCTCATAGCTAATGTATAGTGAGATAATAAGCTATCATTGTAAAAGTCAACATTTAAGTTTTTTTAAAAACCTATTTACCATATTTCATTTCTGTTATCTAATATGAGCACAGCCCATGAAAAATCTTCCTTTTTTGAATTATAGTAGAAATATTCAGTTCATCATTTGTTGACCAAAGTCAAGATGGCAAATATGAATTGAAACACATTTTTGGTAACACCTTCTCATGGAGAAGTGGGAGATGGCATACAGATTTTTAGACATGTTTAATTATGGACAATTAGAAGATCAATTAAAACATGAGCATTCCAAAACCAGTCTGAAAGTTGAGAAAGTGGTTTTGCAAACATTCTCAATTATCTCTTAGAAGTTAACAACAACAACAACAACACTAGGTAGGATTCCAAATGGCAATCCAGTTGTATGCTGAGCTAATCCCAGTGACATGTATTATTCTCTATGTAATTTAAAGCTTCAAGGGGCGCAGTGGCTCAGTGGCTAAGATGCTGAGGTTGTCAATCAAAAAGTCGGCAATTCAGTGGTTCGAATCCCTAGTGCCGTGTAACGGGGTGAGCTCCCCTTACTTGTCCCAGCTTCTGCCAACCTAGCAGTTCGAAAGCACATAAAAATGCAAGTAGAAAAATAGGGACCACCTTTGGTGGGAAGGTAACAGTGTTCCATGCGCCTTTGATGTTTAGTCATGCTGGCCACATGACTATGGAGATGTCTTTGGACAGTGCTGGCTCTTTGGTTTTGAAACGGAGATGAGCACTGCCCCTTAGAGGCGGGAACAACTAGCACATATGTACGAGGGGAACTTTTACATTTACCTTTAATTTCAAGCTTCTCTGCTTTTAGTTTAATGCATACATTAAAATAATGGTACATTAATGTAAGAAGCCAAATAGCTTTATATACGAGTTTTTATGTTAGCACAAGTTGTTCTTTGCTTTTAATATATTATATATAGTTAATATAACATTAAATATCAGTAATCTATAATGCTTTCTTTGGAAAAAGAACAGTTAGTCCATATTCAAATCAATTTGTTAATTCATCAGAACTGCTGGAACAGACAATAAACCTTTTCCTTATCATTTTCCCATGAAAAGGTTAAGCATATATATTTATTTGATTCAGGACTCTATTTTTTGTTTTAGAATGCAACATGACTCTATGTAGCCCTATTATCCCGGTATGCAAAAGAACTGAGAAGCTGACAGTCAGATATACTCCTTTCTCCTGCTGTCCTCAATACCAGTGTGGTAAGTGATAGGATGAAGAATGAAACTGAGAAAATATTTTTCATTTAGAGTCATATAACTTCTAAACTCTTAAAACAGCAAGTCATTGGTTGTATTTCACTAGATTGCTTTGTTTTTTTTAATTCAGAATGTGATATGTCAGCATGTCCTAATGTTACTCGTCCAGAATGCCGAGAAGATCAGTTTATTGTGGAAGTCAAATTGGATGATACTTGCTGTTTCTCCTACTTGTGTGGTAAGTAACATGTTAAAAATCTTGGGTAAATTGAGGATTTAAATATCTAAGATACTGTACCTGTAGATTTAGCGGTGACTTTTTAAATTTAGTTACAAAATCACCTAGTTTTTCATGGAAGAATTTGCGAATTTTCTTATTGCATAGTACCTATGCATAACTTGTTTTTGACTGTAGCAAGGAAGAGGATGGGAGTTAATTGTTAATGATATAGTCTAAATATGTACTGTTCTCCCTCCTTCACAATGACATTTAATAAAGAAAGGGGAGGAAAACCTATAAGGACTCATTATACACATTGGTGGGATTCAGGCAATTTAACAACTGGTTCTCTGCCCTAATGATTTCTTCCCACAACCAGTGTGCCAAACTGCTCAGGAAGTTAACAACTGGTTCTCCTGAAGTGGTGCGAACTGATTGAGTCCCACCACTGATTATACAGTATGCTTAATATTATACTTAGAATTAAAATGAGCTATTCTGTGTAACACTATTAATTGATTTTATTATGAATTACTTAAATATATTAAATTGTTAATATGTTATTTGGCTTTGATAAGCTTTATTTATCATTATTATAATGCCTTCTTATATTGGTGGATATAATGTAATTTAACTGCTATGGATATTCTTGTGATCTATATCCCTCTGTGTATTGCTTGAGTGGCATATAAGTAAAATACATACATACATACATACTGTGCATACATAATTTGATCATAAATTAACTATTGTGAAATGTTATAAATTCCTTTTTAAGTTAAATTCAGCAGTAGCTTTTTTCACAACACACGTATGAACTACAAAAATAGTTTCCCCATCCATCCATCCAATCATTCAGCCACCCAACCCACCCACCCACCCACCATTTATCTTCCTATATTTCTGGTATTTCTTTGTTTTTCACAAGAAGCAATAACTGGGCTCAATCTAGCTTTCAAGCTTGAATGAGGTCATATATATCAATAACCACCAGTAGAAATATACATAGAAGCCCTGGTGCATTATATGACATCTAACTACATATATCATGTGCTCCCTGTGTCTCCTATTTACATATTATAATACCATCATATTTCTACTGCAAAATAGGACATTATTTTCTCAGGAGTCATGTGAAGATTTCACATGTTTTCTCAGGTCAGCGAGTTGAATAAATGCATCTGATTTAATTCCATTTAATTTCTAGCACTTAATGCCTAGAACACCTGTTTAATATTAGAAGTTGTAATGCAAAGTTGGAGTCCGTTGCTTGAATTTTAAAGTCTTTTCATAGTTTGACATACATACTTATTTTGATTATTTATTTATTTATTTAGTCATTCAGTCATTCAGTCATTCAGTCATTAAGTCATTTTGCATTTTTGCAAGCTATTAAATATTCCATGATTCAAAACATGGTTACAATCTCTCTTGAATATGCCAGCATATAAATCTAAATATAAAACTGTCCCATAGCTGTATATATGGATGTGTGTGTTTGTGTGGATATATCTGTATATACATTACAATATATATATTAAACTATGTTTATGTTTCTCTTGAAGTTTGTGAATCTTGCATTGAACCTATTCCAGAATGCAATGAAGAAGAACTTCTTGCAGTAGATCTTAGTACTGCACATTACTGTTGTCCTCATTACCACTGTAGTAAGTTTTGTGTTGGATTACATAACTTGGAATGATTACTATTTGTTTTATTGGGATTTTTCTTTGTATTCTGTCATAAACTTATACTTATGCTTGTAATAAATACAGTATTGTTATAATGCAGCTGCCATGAATGTAGAATTATTATATTATTGCTAAGATAATTGCTATTCTAAAAATTCAGGAAAATAATCAGGCAAAAATATATTTAGCTATGTACAGCTATTCAAAATCTAAGCATGTATAATCTAAATGAGTTGCTCCTTATCTCAAGGGTTGCCAATGGCAGAAATCTAGATAGACCTGGTGTCTATCTTAGCCATTCAATGGGAAATATCTGATACCAAAAAAGTGATTTAGAGTTATGTATTTACATGTATTTACTTGGAGTGATACTTTGGGGTTTTATTTTACAAACAACTATTTCTATACTTTACAGTTAACAGATTTGAGTCAACATGAATAAGATTGGCTCCTTTATCTAAATCAGTTTGTGATATGAAATGTGTTCTGCTATTGAAACCTCAAAATTATTTTTGATTACTTGAACCTAAAATGATTATTCATTTCCAAACCATTAATTTAAGGTGGCAGGTAGCAATAATAAGTAATACAAATAGTAGAATAGCAGAAATAATAATATAATAGAGAAAAGTTTTTTATGTTTATTTTTCTCTAGTGATATTGTGGCAATAATCTTTTAAAGACATAATTTCTCTTTCTCTAGTATGTGAAGAGAATCTGTGTCCTTCACCTCTTCTGAATTGTTCTGCTGATATGAAACTAATTAAAAAAAGAATACCTGGACAGTGTTGCCCAGACTGGAATTGCGGTATCCATAATTTGCTTTTTTTCTAATTATATAAATGAATGAAATACAACTTCTATTTTCATTGATGTGGTCGTACTGAACCCTTCTCTCTGATTTTCTCCAGAATGTGATTGTGAGAATGGTACTGTACCAAGCTGTAAATTGGTAAGAAATGTTTATTTTTATAATAGTTTTGGAATTCTTATTTTTCTTTCATTTTAAATATTTCTATGCTACTCTGTCCTACAATGACAGCAATTATAAGTTTGCAAATCATGTAAAATGAATAAAATTATGTCAGTGTATGAAACGAAAATATCTTGATAGAACTGACATATACTGTGCAGTGAATTCTGATAAAATCAGAACTAATGATAGATATTGGTAGCAGAATGTTGGTAAACACTGACAGCTTTCAGAAATTGTTCTGTAACCAATCCATGTCAAACCAATGTTAAAATGAGAATGCCTGTAAAGAAGCTGAGACTGAGTGTAGAAAGTGACAGAAATATGGGCCAAATATGAATAATAACAAATACATACGTAGACAATAGATTAGATGATAGATAGATAGATAGATAGATAGATAGATAGATAGATAGATAGATAGATAGATAGACAGACAGACAGACAGACAGACAGACAGCTGGATGAATGGATAGCTTGTGGCATATTATGCTATAGAATATTTTTACTAATTCATTTATAGTAATAACAATGTTTATTATATTCTTCTATTTTTATATCAGGAACATAGCAATTTATGATACAAATTTCTTTGTATCTGTGTTATTCAAGTTTTAGTTTTCTTTTTTTCTTTTTTGACTTTTGGCAATTACCTAATACATTCATACAGTGTTCTTGTCAATATTTTCAGAAATGGCTTGTCTTTGTTTTCTTCCTAGAGAAGTAATTGATCCTAAATTACTTCATTAACTTTGTGTCTAAGGCAGGACTAAAGTCAACTTTTTCATTTTAGTCCAACACCTTAACCAGTACAGAAGATTGGCATATTAATACCAATATGAAAAGCAATGAAGACGTGACTTGATAGATATTTGCTGTAGTTTTTACAAGTTGTAATTATGTTGTTAGCTGTTGTGCTTGTTGGACAAATCTAAACCTACTATTAGACAAAAAAATTTGGGGCTGTCCTAAAGTTGCAACATTATTTGTTACATTTATAGAGAATTATTGTACTAAGTCATTCTACTGCACATATTGCCCAATATTCAGTATGTAGACACAATCTGCCTTTCTGCTGCATATAATAGAATGCCTTGGGGTTACCTAACACCTACAAAAAACATTCACAGATCAATCAACTGATTGGTCTTTTAAACAGCTGTACAGTTGTGACACACACACAAAAAATGGTCAGATCACACACTCATGATTGCCATCCTCATTTTTTTTACTACATTTTGTGGACTCCCTGCAGTTACACATATTTAGTTGCCTCACCTGAATATGCAACTGTAACAAGATTGAAAAGCAACAGCAGCTCCCATTTGACTTTCTCATTTCTGGTGAATATCAATGTAGTTTGAGTTTTGTAGAAAAAAAATAACAATTGTAACAATAACGAGGAGATAGACCTAGTGCTCTTAATATGGGCATGTGGCCTAATGGTTGCTCCAAACTTGCATTCAAATGTGCAACAATATTTTGCTGCTAAAATGCATTTGGTAATTTCATTTGGTAATTTATGTAGTTGTTCACTTTCTTACAAATCGAAGTACATGTATGTGTGCAATTGAACAAATCTATCATTGAAATATTTCATAGGGTGAAGTTCGGAAAATAAGTGCTAATGCTTCTACTACATGTGGATGTCCACATTATATTTGTGGTATGTACATAGGTGTATGTGTGTCCCCGCGCGCACACACATGCATATGAGCATTCTTTTCAATAACTTTTGTTTAATATTTAGTTTTAGTAACATAGTTGTTAAGACAAGCCCTGTACACTTTATGTGCTTACAATTTTCAGTAATCTTCTAGCTTAAAATAAAAAAGGGACAGATTCTGTTAGAACAGAAATATTCGCCTAAAGAATATTCCTGTTCTTTAGTAGTAGTTCTTTAGTAGTGTTAAATTTATGAAGGGAATGATAATACATAGATTGCTGAATATATTGTGCTATTTGTATTCCATTAAGCTATGTATTAAATATTATTAAATTCCCATTTATCCTAAATTATCAGGGCAGTATGCAAGGAAAAGAAAAAAAAATACAAATACAATAATACTAGCCAAGGTCACACTAACACTAAGCTCTAAGCATTGAACTTTGAAAATAAATCACAGTTGATCACCAAACGTTTCTTATTGTATATGAAAAAAAATTGATATTAAATAGTACTCTTGTTTTGCATATTCTATTTCCTTCCTTCCTTCCTTCCTTCCTTCCTTCCTTCCTTCCCTCCCTCCCTCCCTCCCTCCCTCCCTCCTCTCTCTCCCTAGAAAAAGAAAATGTCTGCGTATTCCGAGAAATCACGGTACTGAACCCGGGTCAGACATTGATTCAATATTTGGATGGAGAACTTTATTATATGGCAAAGTGTTCAGAAGAAAGAGACCCTAACTCAGGATTTCACACTATGAATCTGGCAGTAGTTAATTGTTCCCAAAAATGTGAAGCAGTAAGTAAAAATATGCAGACAAAGTCATTTCTGGACATAATTAATATACCATCATTTAAAATCTATAGCAAAATCTGTTTCCCGAGAATGGAGAAATTTGTAATTTATTTATAACCAATAGGTATTTTAAAACAAATGCGGGTGAAAAATATGAATTATGTGCCTAACTATGCAATGATCCTGTTATTTTTCCAGAGAAGAAACAGGCAATTTATTTCTTTTACATTATAGTCACAGAGCTTCTCAATCCATGGTCCTTCTATATTTTCCTAGTCTTCTTTTATAATTATGATTTTGGCTTTTGTGTGGTGGGCAAAACTGCAAACTCTGGACTCATTGCCTGAACTTTTAAAGCAGCCCCTTATCTCTTTTTGTGGTATTTTGGGATTATGCATGCATAGAAAAAAGTTATCCTACTTTGACAGTGAAGGCTGAATAAAGTAGCTTCCATGAGACTCAACTAACTCTGTTCATCTTGATCTTCACAGGCAATTTGCAAAGCATAGTCTGAGTGTGAACACATTATATTTGACCTAGTCTAGTCAAGGGAACATCTTACAAAGCTGTGGAACTCGTTTCATAATATTCTGCCTTATCTTTGCCCTGGGACAGGGAAAGGAATTTGCAGACATAAATTGAGAGTTGACTTCCATTTTCTCTCCAAAAACATAAAGTTAATTCATCAGACAATGTTAATTCAAGTGATACCTTTTCATAGCTTTATTGCACAATCTTTTTATGTTTAAAAAATCAGTCACATCATATATCACTTTTTTCTTTAAAAAAGGTCAATCTTCATTATGTTATCACCTCTTTGCTAATACTGTAATTGGATGAAAACCTGCATATTATAGTAGGAAGCAATTTTCATATTTAATATGGTAGAAAGGGAATCTTATTAAATACATAGGAAATAATAATGTTAAATGTACTTAATTATATATATATTTAATATAGCTATAATTGCATGCAATTTGTACCTTTATTCTGTTGCTTCCACTTTTAAGAGTAACATTCCCAACATATTCAAACTCTGAGGCCAAACTAGGTTGTGTACACCTGCTGTATACAAGGCTAATTTTTATTTGGTATAAGACTGTTACCTATATTACTTTAAAGAAAAAATGCAAAAACTAACCTGTTGATTGGCATTGTCAAACCTAAGCTTATATCTCATCAACAGGAAAGATATAGATATAGTTGCCAAAGAAAATCATATTGTTAACATATTGATACATGCTGCATATAGCAGCTAAATATAGTTTTAGCATTTAATTGCCTTATATATTTGAGACAATCCATAAGGATATTCTTTCTTTTTAACAGCATCAAGTACACAGCCCATCTGATGATCAACATTCTTGTGGTTCCTGCATAAGTGTTTCATGTCCTTTTTATACTGACAATGGAACTCTTGAGATTTATGAAGTAAGTGGGTTGAAAAATGGCTCAGAAAACAATGGATAAGGATTCCGATTAAATCAAGTAGTAAATTCTACAATTTTCTCATATGATTACTCTTGAGTCAAATTCTTCTTGATTGGAGATCATATTGCACATTGAATATGATTAACTAAATGGAGCTAAGTATATAACAACACCAGGAATATTGATGTTAGCTTGATATTAGTAAATGGATTCTGTTTAAGTTTGATTTACATATGAGCAGACATTTAACCAAAGTTACCTGCATCTGTGTGGACACCATACTCAATCAAATTTTCTGTTTAGCACAGCAAATTAAGTTACATGTGAGTTCTATTTCTGGTGTTAAGCAATAAAAAACAGTTGTTTTCTGCTGAAATTGCCCTTTTTGTAAATGCTTTCTATGAAAAATAGATTATGATATAACTCCTTTTTTATTCTTCCATTCAATCTTTATTGATGCTTGGATACTTGCTGGCAGATCCCTGCAGTTTCTTGGCAAGAAAAGTTTTCTTGGCAAAGTCACTGGCTTTGGGCCTAAGGCAGGATTGAACTCACAGTCACCTGGTTTCTAGCCTGGTATTTTAGTCACTACACCAAACTGGCTTCTACTACTGTATTAACTCATTGTTCTGATGTTCTCAGAAAACATTGACTGTTCAACAGAATTTAGTATTCATTAAACTAAAATTACAGCCATTAAGGATTGAAAAGTTGTCTTAACATATGATTCAATCATTATTTTTGCTACATGGTAGCCAGTTTTCAATTTCCTTCCTTTTCCACACTGCGTCTCTCTTTTTTTTAATAGGAAGGAAGCACATGGGACTCAAACTGCACTAAATATAAATGTGCAAAGATTGGTGTGGAGACAGTGGTACTTGGCTCCAGTGTGTTTTGCCCACCCTTTAATGAGACTGAATGTGTAAAGGTTTGTACTTTATAATTAAAATATTCCTTATTCATGAATGTTTAATTAATTGGGAACTTAATATAAAGGTTTGTTTAATATTATAAAAATATAAAAAACTGCTTTTACTGTCTTAATTTTTTCCTCCAAGTTATACCTTCATACAGATAATACTTTGAAATCTAGTATTCTCCCCCATTAGCCCATATTACCTCCAAAGGGATATATATGAGAGTTACAGGGGTTAAACTTGATTCTGTCTTCCCTTATTCATAATGATTTTAGAAACATATACTGTCTAGTGTCTTTGATTCTGACATATATTTCCCCAAATGCCTAAACAAAATTAAAATGCAAATCTAATCCACCAAATCAAAATCAATAAATTTTTCAAACAAAAATTGATCCAAAGTTATCTTATAGTCAATTGATTCAATTTTTGTATTGTTTTGATTTGTTTTGATTTAGTGAAAAAATGCTACCAATTCTTGAAAAGTAAATGTGTAGTGGAGAAGAATTACCTCAAGCTTATGTTACATAGTTTTAGTGAATTCTAAATAAATGTATAGAGGCAGTACAGGTAGTCCTTGACCTACAATTAAGCCCAAAATGTGTTTTGTTAAGTGAGACATATGTTAAGTAAATTTTGCCCCATTTTACTACCTTTCTTGCTTCAGTTGTTAAATGAATCACTGCAACTGAGAAGTTAATAACTTGGTTTTTAAGTGAATCTAACTTCCCCATTGACTTTGCTTGTCAGAAGGTCACAAAAGGTATTCACATGACCTTGGGGTACAGCAAAATTCATAAATATGAACCAATTGCCAAGTATCTAAATTTTGACTACATGATCATGGGGATTCTGGAAAGATCGTAACTCTGAAAAACGTTCAGCACTTTTTTCAGTGCCACTGTAACTTTGAATAGACACTAAATGAACTGTTGTAAATTGAGGACTACTATATTTGAGAGACTTCAAAGTAGGTTGTTATGTATAATTGCAGCCATTATTTTTTACTTTTTCTCCAAGATTTTTGGCTGCATAACCAATTTTCAATATATCAGGAATACATCAATATAACATTCTGAGGAAATAAAGTTTACCTTCCATTTTACATGAAGGGACAATCCATTGTGAATCTTTCAGTTCTTTTAAGATATAATTCTGGAATGGGAAATTTCCACAGGAATTGCAGAGTTCTAGCTGTATGCTATTTTTTCAGCTTGGTGTTAAGAAAACTTCATTTTTCATCTTAACATCTGGCTGAAAAAGTAGCCTATAGCTAGAACTCTGCAATTCCTGTGAAGTTCTCCCATTCATGAATTATATCTTTAAAAAACTGAAAGATTCATAGTGGATTGCTCCTTCATGTTAAATGTTCCCTTAATTAAAATAGTTAAATATTTGTAGATTGGATCTGATATCTGGCCTTTTCTTTTTGTTTATATGCATTGCAGTATCCATATGCCTCAATGTGTTTCTTTGAGCACAGTCTTTTTTGAAATATTCCTTTTTAATTTTCCTAGAATGGAGGCTCTGTGCAGACCTATCACAATGGCTGCTGCAAGACCTGTAAGTGAAGACAGCTATATTGTGTGCTAGTTCTGCGTTGGTATGGCTTTGGGTTTGGACAGCTGTGTGCATTCTTAACCTCTTTAAGGAGACATATGAAAAGAAAACAGCATGCTGTCTCTGAATCATGTCATATGTGTCCAGTCCTTAACAAAAGTAATTGACAAGCCTGGCTTTATATGGCTGCTAACGTGCTGATATTAAAATTTAAATTTGTGTTTTAACCTTTTCTTTTTGATATATAACCAGTTCCTCCCAAAATAATATAGATATGGCTAAAAACTGTTTTGAATACCTTTAGGAAACAAAGATTATCCAATTTATTAATAGGATTTTTCTCTAGTTTGTTAATTATAAGATTAACAAAGATGATAAGAAAATGGGAAAATGAGAAAATATGAATATTTTATTTAGGTCAGTCAATGCAAAAAAAAATATCAAATGATAGTAGTTACTGACCTATGTTCTATGGAAATATGTTAAGTACAACCATAAGGTTACATGAGAAAATGATATAAAATGCTTATATAAAAAGGGATAATTGCACTGTTGAGACATTACATAAAAACAGTAAATGTGAATATATATATATTCACACATATATATTTAATACTGTAGTTTCAGTAACTGCACTGTAAAACATATAGGTCGGCTCTAAAAGGTCATAAATTTTCTCGTTCAGGATAGTGGATAAATATTTTACTCAAAAAAATATATCAAGGTTTATTTTCTGATAATCTTACTTCTCAAAGTCTCAGTTTAAATGAGAACTTAAATGTAAGTACAGTATGATTACTTTTCACAATGGTGGAATTTGGATATTTTATTAGAGATAGTAAAAATCCATCCAACCCAGGATGGTTCTTTCTATTTGAACTGGAATGAACATTTTTTAATGAGTTTCTTTTGTTCATAATACAAATATTGCTAGCAAAACAGTTTCCTTCTCCTAGCCTTATTTGAAAATCCAACAAAGAAACCAGGATCAAATACACCTGAATAAAAAGCACCAAAGAAAGAAAAAGACAGCTGGGTTTTAATAATTGCTGGTACTCTCAAAAATGTTTTTCTCAATCAAGCCTATTTATACTTTTATTCTTTGGGAAATCCTTCATGTTGCATATCAACAAATCAGGGTGTGATCTTGTCAAGATACTAGATACTTGTTACCAGTATCTAGTATCTTCTAGAATACCTGTCTCTGGATTCAAAAAGGCTGTACAAAGAGACTCTGTTTTTCATAAATTCATATCCACATACTACAGATCTTACCCAACATCTAAAGCAGTGTTTTTCAACTTTAGCAACTTTAAGATGTGTGGATTTCAACTCCCAGAATTCCCCAATCAGCCATACTGACTAGGGAACTCTGGGAATGGAAATCCATATATCTTAGAGTTGCTAAGGTTAAGAAACACTGCTTTAGACGTTGAGTAAGATCTGAAGTATGTAGTCAAACTCACCGCTACTGTAATATTGCTTTTACAAGTAGTGATTTTTTTCTTCTGGTATTTATTTACAATAGATGGCCATAAAATAATACAGTCATTTGTTAGATCTCCTGCCTTCTGTTAAGAAGTTGATGGCAGTATGTCTAACACTCCTCTCTCCATTTTCATATAATATCCCTGTGACATAGATCAGACAGAAATTTATCCAGTGTAGAAGAAAGGATAAACTGGTCTCCTGGGTGCTAGTCTAACACTTTAATCACCATACCACACTGGCTCTGATGAAGCACTTGTAGAAAAAGATAGCTCACCAAGGAAATATCTTGCCACCAGCAATTCCTTTATCATCTTTCATATTTTGCTAAATGTTGTCTTGCACTCTGCATTGCCATTAAATAGTATTGGCCAGTGGTATAGTGTCAGGGAGAAGAAGAAATCTGCAAACACTGTGTGTCTCTTCAATTTTCCAGAAGAATGCTTTCTGATCAGATTTCTACTCAGAATATTCTGGAACCTACAACACACATACATATATTTTCTTAATAATTTCAAAGTATCTCTTTCTTCACATCATGACTTAAATCTAGAAAATCCTTTACCTAAAACAAGTTACTATTCTGAGTAGTACAATGACAAGGAAAATTTTGGCAATTGTGTCACTAAATTGACATATTGATATTAATAAATTGATATTTGAAGGTTAATAACATCTCATGAATACCATAAATTTCTCTCTCCCAATCAATATTTTATATAAATGAAGTAAATCATGTAAAAGCCAGCCATTGATGGGTAGAAGAATTTTTCTTTACAGTTCTCTAAAACAATGTTTAACCAAAAAATTTGGCTTTAGTAGTTATCTTCAGAACTGTTTGCTGAACTAGCTTAAAAAAAAATCAATATTAAATGCTGTTTTATATACTAATAGAGTCTTTTTTAGAACAAATAAAAGCATGTGCTTTTAATGGTTAAGGAGTATAACTGAGCTACAAGTACAGCTTAAAATCCCTTGGGTTTTAATGGTAATGAATGATCTTTATTTGAAATGGTGAATGATTATATGCATGCTGAGTGAGTTCATATGTTTAATTCTTACCTTGCCAAATCATGTTCCAGGTTTCTTTTTTCACATGTAAAATGTAAGGGCCTTATTATCCACATGGGTATTAAAACATAGGGTTATAATTAATTTAGAAAAATAAGAATACTTGTTTCTTTTTATAAAAAAGAACAGCTTCCATGAAAATTATTAGCAGTTGGCAGTGTAAGAATTAATGAAATGCTGTTTATGTAAAAATGTTTTTGCTTATTACAAGAAACTTATATTCCCAATAATTCTGCCAGGTTCTGGACGGGGTGTATTACCCTTTGCCATTAGCCCTGTAGTCTCTACTGATAGTATTAATTGTGAACCAGGTATTACTATTTTTAATAAATGTATTTTATTTTCTTTATTTTTTAAAAAAATTGTTGATATACATAGATATATTATATTAGGTTGTGATTCAGAGAAGTGTTGATTGACTCTATAATTATCAAAAAATATATTATTCCATAGTAAAACTAGCACTACCTAAAGATGCACTTCATGAATCTGATTTTGTAAACAATTCTGTGGATATAATTCTTGAAATATAAGCATTGAACATGGTCAGAAAAGGAGCAAAAATATATTTCTAGTAAAATTAATGATATGGACAAGACTCATTTTGTGACTTTTATTGGGATTTTAAATTTCTGCTGTTGTTTTCCCTCTGTTGATTTAATTGTTTTTCAACGTTCAAAGTAGTTTACAATCAATTCATAAAACAATATAAAATTTAAAAGCAAATCTTAACTAATACTGATAGAATATATATATTACAATACATCAGGGAAATCTACCCAAAGTGAATAGCAATATTAGTAACAGCTGAATAGTCTAAAAGCTGTATGAAAAACCAATCTAATCTTTCTACAAATGGAGCTTGAAAATCAGAATGCCCTACTTAATTTTCTATAGTTTGATAGGGTTATTTTACTCTGAGCGATGAATTATAACAATGAAGACTATTAAATATATTTGTAATAATTTCAATTCAGCTGAATTGAAATTGAACTGAAGAAATAGGAAAATAGGGAAAATAGGCAAGTTATGTTATGTTGTTTGCATAACGAAACTGGAAAGCATTCTGCCTTTGCAGTTATGCCTGCTATAATTGCAGCATAATTCAGATTGCAGGGTATTTTCTGCGGATACTTTCTTTCCATTCTAAAATTAAATGGCAATCTCAACTATGCTCTTATTTAAGAGTAGTTTCTTGGATAGTCAGGTGTGCTGTGTCACACAAAAAGAACTGCACCTTTGTTGAGCTCCTCTTGGAAATCCTCCAGTCAATTCAGAGATCTGATAGAAACTCTAAATCAGCTGCCCAAGGGGACCAGAAAAATGAGATCATGATAGAACTGCCAATACTAAGCATTCCATACTCTTAACTTTTATACACATTTTGATTTGACTGTAACCTTCTTCACACTTATTGAACATGCTTGTTCAACCTATTTTAAATCCAGTTGCTGTGCAGCCTTCATGTCTAGGTGTTCCATTAGGAAGAGAATAGGAAAAAAGTATATATTAATGTGCATAAACAGCTATGAGATGTTCTGCTATTACAAACAAAACAAAGCTCCACAAACGGATTATGGGTGGAGGATTAGACACCTTGGTGCATGTTCAGATGAGTACAGACACCTAAAGAGCTCTTTAACTAATGATGTAGTAAAAAAAAAAAGGCTTGAGTAGTGTCTTCATACTTTATGCTTTATCAGGTAAAAGAGACGAAAGGATTTGCCAAAAAATAATGGTCAGAACTACTGTAAGAAAAGAAGACTGCGTAAGCCAAAGTCCTGTAAGTATAAATGCCTAATTTGGGGGCTACTTCCTATATAGGAGCAAGAGGGTTTTTTTCTTCCATTCAACCCTGTTTGATTATCATAGACTGCCTGGACAAGTTCCTGCAGTTTGTTGGCAAGGTTTTTCAGAAGTGGTTTGCTATTGTCTCTAGTCACTTTCTCTCAGCCTTAGAGCATATCAGTTGCTAAAACAGGCTTGTGATTAGTGTGGTAAACATACATGCAAATCCTATTACTGTTTTGACATCTGGAAAACCTCTCTCCCTAGTAATATCCTCCTACTCATAAAAAGAATTTGCAGTTTAATTGCTTTTACCCTAACATTATTTAAATGCTGACTTCATTAGTTCAGAGACATCTCAAACCAGATCACTAGTGCAGAATACAATTGCCTCTAATTAGGTAATGACCATTCTTTAACATGGATACCAAAGTCTACTGATAACCCAAGCAAGAATTGAGTTTAATTAATATTGAGGGGACCTGTCCTGCCAATAATCAAGTTGTTGTATTTGCACCAGTGTAATTTCTAAGTGATCTCCAAAGGCAGATTCCAGTAGTTCAGCCTATTGGGGATCAGGGCATGGCCTGCCATCACTGTGGCCTCTTGGTCCATGTATGGTTGTAACTGGCACTCCAGAACCTCTATATGGAACCTCCCTAACAGCTATTGAACACATGCTTATTCAACTTACTTTAAATTGCTGTGTAGATTTTGGAAAAAGGCCTCCTGGCTGCCTTTTTCTACCTGCTATGGCATTAGCAGCTTTCATCTGCTATTGAAGCAAGAGTTGAGAATACAAGCAAACCCACAAGTCACAAAGTCCTTCTTTCAGGGAAATGTGATCCCACCCAGAGAAATGCTGTAGGATTTAATCTGAGTTTACTTTGCCCTATTCACAACTCCTCTTCAGGATCCTCGCAGTATCTCTTGGATGGTGATGCAGAAACCAGGAATCATCAACATGTTATCAACATTACACTAGATCAGTGGGTGATATCTTCCATAGCTTTATTCTAAATGTTAAATAGCAAAGAAAGAAGCCTGGACCTTGGAAGTCTCTGCTTAGGGGTTCCATGAGCTCAAATTCTTCTGCCCCAAGCACCATAGCCTGGAACCACCTACTCAAGTAGGAGCATAATCACCATTAATAGTATCCTCTCTACTTCAAACCCTTGTGGATATCCCTGAATGGTTTAATGGTAGATAATACTGGAAACCACTAAGAGGTCTAATAGAACCAAGAGGGACACCATTTTCCCTGTAGAGGGATATTTGCATGTGCAAGAATAAGTATTTGTGTGGACATATCACCTCATCTAACATGTCCATGAATATGTGTATGCAGAAATCTTAAGCTTGCTGCCTTGAACTGGAGATGTCCTGTTATTTATTAATATTCCTTTCTCTCCTTCCATGTCAGGCATGGATGCATTTAAGCAGCACACTGATATGTATATTAAAATAATATTTGCAAGTATTACATAGTAGTGTACAGATGTCCTTGTTTTAAGAATTAAATGGCAAAGTATCATAAAAAGGCAAATGGCAGAGGAAGCAAACAGGCTGATCGTGAATAGACCATGGGACTATTTCATGAGACCTGAACACACAAGAAATTCAGCAACATGATGAATTTCCAAACTTTTAAAATAGATTTAATGACTGAAGCTGTCAATAAATTTAAAGGCTAAAATTTGAAACTATCAATGACATTCTTCTCCTTCCTGTCTCCAACAGATAAGTGTGGCTTCTTGTGATGGAAAGTGCCCCTCTGCTACAATTTTTAATGTCAATGTCGATAGCCACTTAAGGTTCTGCAAATGCTGCCGTGAAAATGGAGTTCAGAATCGAACTGTGCCACTTTACTGCTCTGGAAATGGCACTGAAATTCTGTATGTCATGCAGGAACCTACAGACTGTTCATGCCAGTGGAATTAAAAACTTTGTGATTACTTGCAAACCAAGTTTTTGTTCTTTCTTATGATCAGATTTAATATATAAATATTTTCTCAATTTATATATGCATACTGTATGTAAAAAGGGAGCATATTAATTTTTGACACATATGGAACACTTAATTCACTTTACAGTAATATACTCAGAAATGTGAAGTATGTATGTAATTCATCAGGAGCAGTCATTTAGTCATGACTGACTCTTGGCCACTCTATGGATCAGCTCTCTCCATGTTCGTCTGTCTTGCATTGCCTCCTTCAGATCTGCCATGGTTATCCCAGTGTCATTCTTTATAGTGTCTAGCCAACAGATACGAGGATGGCACCTTTTCATTTTTCCACTGATCACTCCCAGCATGATTGACTTTTCGAATGAGTCAGATCGCAAAACGTGACCGAAGTATGATGCCTTCTGTTTGGAGATCTTGGCTTCAAGTAATATTTTAAGTGAGGTTCAGACTAGGACTTCTTCATTATTTTTGCAGTCCATGGTATGTGTAATAGTTGCCTCCAGCACCATAGTTCAAAGGCGTCCACCCTTCTCCTATCTGCCAAGTTCCACAGCCATAAGTACTAATCGAAAAAAATATTGCATTAACTAATCTGCATTTGGTTGTGGGTGTGATCTCTTTACTCTTCCAGATGTTATTCATGCCAGACATTGTAAGTGCTATACACTCTCATGTCATTTATGTAATTAGCCAACATTAACTATCTAATTATAACACATGCCTTGTTCTGGGGTTATATCAAAACTTTGCAGTTTATGAGCACTTCCACTGGCATCAGTGATTATTCCTCAAGAGTAATCCTATTCTGCGTTGTAATATTTGTGATATTTTATTAAAATTTTGAAATCCATAACATGGTGGTATTTCTTATTTTTCTGATTCTAATCTTTTCTAGCATACTTTTTATTACTATGACTGCATGTAGTAATATCTTATAAACCATTTTTGACATTATTTTATATTTACAAGAATTTATGCAAAAGTAAATGATAGTTTCTATACTTTGCCTGCATTAAAACATAATTTGAAATGCTATATGCACTCCTAAAGAGGAAAATGCATGAAAAAGCTGCATTTTTTAAAGAAAGGACATGTTGAGGTAGAAGGCTAACTATACTAGACTAAGGTATGTTTTGTGCAATCGTTCATGGTATTTCTAGTATCTCTTGATTATGTGTTACAATATTTTAATATAAATAAATATTTTTAAAAAGAATTGAGTATTACAGTATATTGTTGCCATAGGAAACGTTTAATAACTAAGACTTTTATTGGGAAGATAAAATGAATATTCAAGAAAAACCCTTTAGAAAGTATATTTTATGCAGCCTTTTAACAAATCATTTCTCCATTAAGTTCTAGGGGAAAATTACAAATCACATGAAAGTATGAATAATGAAGTTCCCAGATGTGCTTCTATTATATAGTAAAGGGGAAAGGAAAGAATCCATTGCTCATTTTTACTTTCCAAGTCACCTTTCAGATAGTTTTCTCAAATGGGATTCCAATTATTTATTTATATGTCAGAGAAAAATGGTAGGTAATTTAAACGTATGTGCAGGAAAGGTAATTCACTTCCTTCATCTGCTTTTCTGTTAAAAATGGCCCTCCTAAATAAAATTGTATTAGAACTACATCTGCGTTAAAATATAGTTTGGTACCTCACTTTATTTTGTGATCAATTATTTATACATTTACTAGAAACAGTGTATGAAATGAAAATATTTTCATTTAGGGGAGTATCCATTTAATTAAAATGAAATATGCTGTTCCAAACAAAGATGTTTACTCCTCCTGTAAAAGGGGCTTTTCTGCTGATCATGTAAAGCTGTCTTATTGTATTGATGAAAGCTTTATGCAGAGCTGAGAGTTGCAAACAAAGTGCATTTTTGCTCTAGAGATGTTGTCACTAGATAACTAGTGAATGTATGTATTTTAACTCCACAATAACCATACTATATTTACAAGAACTGTCACTGTTATAGCCAAACGTAAACAGGGAAAATGTTTGTCTTTCTTTAAACAAGTGGTCTAATTGGAAATGGGGTATGGGAAAATACACTTGATGATTTTAAACAGCAGTCCTAAACCAAATATTTCAGACTTAGTAGCATTTCCATTTGAGTAGCTTTGGACAAACTTTCATTATTAAAAATGGCTGAAACCTTTTGCACGATTATCTAATCCATTCAGGCTTGAAGGCAAAATACCTAGTTTATAAATACAATAAAATGCAATTTCCTACACTACAAACACAATTTTCTAATGCAGGTGGTGTACAACAAATATATAAGTAAGGTGTAATCAATCTATTTTGAAATCTGTTAGGATTATTAATAAAATAGATGACAATATATATTTACTTAGATTTATATTTTTGTTCTTCCATTTTGAATCATTTTGAAATAGTCTGTTTAATCCCAATTTCTTAAATTTCTTCTTCCTAAAAAAAACAACAAAACTCCTTTATGATTCTGTTATTCATATAGTTTAAAAATATTTCTCATTATTATTGTTTAGTAGTTTAATCTAGGAATCCTTTTTCCTGTTAACTGAATCCTGCACCCATTTCACAGATTTTCGGTGATCTGTAGCTGACTATAGGTGCAAACCCCCTACATTTAACTACACACCTTTAACTAATTTCAAAAAACTCAAATTATTCCAATTTGACTCCAATTCCTCTGGGGTCCCTTTGAAGATAACCAGTTGAATGCAGTTTTCCTAACCATGGTATCCTAAGTAATCTGGATATCTGTGTAGCTCTTGATCCTCCAAATACATTAGTTTTACGGAGTTTTCAGCAAGTAAACACAGTAAAATGAATGAGGGTATTATCCATTTGCCATTACTGAAATGCCCTATGAATCTGACACATGAAATAATAATAATAATAATAATAATAATAATAATAATAATAATAATAATAATAATAATAATAATAATAATAATAATAATAATAATAATAAAAAACGTTGTGCTTTCCAAGAATGTTCTGCACTTCCAATGGTGGGGATGACTGTATCCATGCTCCTGGCCACCAAAAACGTTCCTGCTGGAAGGCAGGAGGACCTTCTGCCCCCGGTGGAGGAATCGACTCCGCCCCCACCCGACTTTCCTTCAGTCAGGCCCTCAGCCCACCCAGCGGGGTGGTGAGGTGGCCAAAACGAGTTGGACTGGAGCAAGTAAAGGAAGCAAAGAAAACGGCGCAGGGACCCGGAGGCTTTCGTAGCCCTTTCCCCCCACCGAGAGCAGGTAGGTTTTGCGCGCTAGCGGCGGCCGAGCTAGGCAAGGTCTGCCGGCAGGAAGCTGCCGCGCTCTTTTGGAATCACTTGGTGAGCCAAACCCAGTGACAGAGCGCAAGCGCTGGATTCGGCAGCAAAGGTTCTCCCGAGGTGGGCAGAGAAAACTCTTTTGGAAGCGCTTTGGCTTTTCACTTTGTACAGAAGAGGGAAGAGGCTCTGTGCAAGCGAGCTACGCCAAATCGTAGTCTCCTCCCAAAGCGACCTGCGCGCCTGATCTTCAGACATTCAGTCTAATTTCCCTCGAATAACTGAGAACCTTGTGGATTTTGAAAAGAGGATGGTTTCTGGTTTAAGAATTATGGAGTTCGAGGTTGGGCACATCTGAGGAATAATTCTGGCAAAAAGGAATCCATGAACTCTGTGCTCCATCATGTGCATAGAAACACCTAATGATGCAATGAGTGTCTTTCTTTCTTTCGTTCTTTTGTTCATTCTTTCTTTTCCTTCCTTCCTTCCTTCCTTCCTGCCTGCCTGCCTGCCTGCCTGCCTGCCTGCTTGCTGTCTGACTTACTCAGATTAATGTGTGTTTTATATTATCCAAGGAGGCAACTTTGATTGATTTCAGAAAAACTAAATGGAGTCAGCAATCACCAGAAAATCTCAGGGCTATAGAATAACTGGGAAAAGCCATCCTGGATGAAGGCAATGGCAACCCTATTTGCATTATTGTTCAAATAACAGCAACATTAAATTAATAGCCCTCAAACTCAGCTTGTAGGAAATTTACATAATCAAGACAGGGTGGAAAGGGAAATCCAAAATTCAAGACTACTGTCCCTCATGGAAACTCACTGGGTGATTTTGAGACCCAGAAAAGGATTAACGCACCTGAAGAAGCATTTATTCAAGGTTTCTGGACCCAAAACAGATTGTTTGAATGTTGTTTCCAACAAACTTGACTTTCTAACCGTGAGATTTCTCCAGACAGCCTAGTCTTTTCTAGATATAGTTGGCACTTACTGGGGGTTCACAGTAGCAAGAGGATGCTTCTTCCTGGAAGTTAGACCTTCCAAATGAGCTATCCCTTGTCAGTCATCCCATTCCTTCTCCACATAGTAGCAGTAACCACATTTTAGGATTCAGTGTCTGATGTGCTGATTACGATTAGGAATAACAGGATCTGTAGAACTAAAAGGAATGGTTATGGCATCCAATTTAGGTTTTGAGTGAGGACACCTCCTATAGCAGATACAGGTCAATATATGAAATAGCAGATTTTAGATTTCAGCTTCCATGATCTCCAATGTACTTAGCTGTTCATCAGAGTGCAAGCTGGTCATGCCACAGAACATTCCTTTAATGATACTGGTTGAGTGTCTGCAACATCCTTCTGACATCTATTTTATTTTATTTTATTTTATTTTGTATATCACCTTTATTATTTTTTACAAATAACTCAGGGTGGTGAACATATCCAACACAAGTCTATGGAGATTTCAGTCGTCTAGTTCATAATTGTCCCTAAGGTGCTTTTTCAAGAGGCAACTGGTCTTTCTTGTTTTTCTTTGACGAAGAAGTTTCTTGGATGAGAAGTGAAACGTCTTCAAAGGAAAATACACCTTCCTCCTATTTTCCTTTGTTCCATTATGTTGCTATATACAGTATAAAACTCTTTCTTCCACCATATCCCACAGAAATAATTTATTTAGCATATAGCATACAACATCAGGGACACAACAACTCCTAGATTGTTAATTCATTCTATTCAGTGTTTGCATGCCTACCATTGGTGTACTGCAGGGGGCAAACTAGCTTTACACCAATCAGCTAGCGGCACTTGGGTTGCTGGCTCTTCTAGGCTGCTCCACCAGTCTTGCCTTGTCTTCGGCCAAGTCCTGTGCCAGCTTCTGCTCTCTGCACACATGAACACAGCTAGGTTTTTCCCACCTAAGTGGTACCCATTTATCTACTTGCAATATTGCATGTTTTTGAACTGCTGGGTGGACAGAAGCTAAAGATTGAGTGACGGGAGCTCACTCCTCCTCACGGAGCCGGACTCAAATTGCCAGAATGTAGACCATTTCTGGTTGGCAGTTCCAGTGTCATTAAGCTGCTGCGCCACCGCGTCTTCCATGAATAATGTATGATATTGCTCATATTTTAAATACCGTATTTTTCAGAGTATTAGATGCATCAAAGTATAAGACGTAGCTTAGTTTTGGGGGAGGAAAATAGGGGGGAAAAATCTTCCTACCAGGTATTCATCTGGCTAGTGTCCTTAGTCTGGTCAGCTTCAGCACATTAGTTTGCTGATTTTGAGTGTGTGCACGCACGCTTTTTATCCCCTGCTTGGGGATAAAAAACAGCTTCTAAAGCACAGCTGAGATGGAACAGCAATAAGAAAAGCAGGCAAAGCACAGAGATTGCTTCACTCACTAGTGCCTCGTTAGGGCTGAAAAAAATCTTTGAAAAAGCTACATTCGGAGTATAAGACACACCCAAATTTTCAGCCTTTTTTAAGGGGGAAAAAGTGTGTCTTACACTCCGAAAAAAACGGTAGGTATACATTAAAATTTCTTCCTATGTTACAATTTTAAATATAAAATTAAAAATGTAAGCATACACTTTTTTGATAGACACTGATAGTATCAAAGAAATTGTTAGATGTGCTAGATATAGAATATTACAAATACTTTATCAATAATTGAACTGTATGTGTATGTATATGCTGCATAATCATATACATCAGTAAAAAAAAAGTTAAGAACTTACATTTGCTCAAATTATTGCAGTTGTATATATCATTTGGATATAATGGAACTATAGATCAACCTGAATTAACTACTGATAGTTTTCAACTTACAACAATTCATTTAATGACCATTCAAAGTTACAATAGCACTGAAAATGACTTATGACCAGTTACGATCTTTGCAGTATCATGTAATAAAATTTCAGATGCTTGGCAACTGCTTCATACCTATGACCGTTGCTATGTCCCAGGTCATGTGATCACCTTTTGTAACCTTCTGACAAGCAAAATCAATGGGGAAACCAGATTCACCTAACAACCAGGTTACTAACTTATCAACTGTGGCAAGAAAGGTCATAAAATGGGGCAAAACTCATTTATCAAATGTCTCAACAAAAATTTTGGGCTCAATTGTGGTTGTAAATTGAGGACTATCTATATTACCACATGATCATATACTGAAAATATACTATACTAACTTGAAAACTGAAAAGTCTCATGTTTTCTCAAAGATGTGACTACAGAATAATGTATTTTAAAAAGTAGATTTTTAAGTAGATTTTGTTATATTATTTCTTTCTTTTTACAGGATTGGCTTCATAATTCAATTAGAAATTTGACTAATTTTAAAATCTGAGACTGAACCACACTATGGACAAGACAATGTGCTTTTTAATTGTGACCCAATGTGTATTTCAGGTAAGAATAGATATGACTTGGACGAGGGGATAGATGGGGAACTCATAAAATTTGCAGATGACACCAAGCTGGCAGGAATAGCTAACACGCCAGAAGATAAGCTCAAGATCCAGAAGGATCTTGATAGACTTGAACATTGGATGCTATCTAATAAAATGAAATTCAACAGTGAAAAAATTAAGGTTATTTAGGCAAGAAAAACAAAATGCACAGGTACCGTATATGTGGTACCTTGCTCAATAGTAGTAACTGTGAGAGGGATCTTGGAGTCCTAGTGGACAACCATTTAGATATGAGCCAGCAGTGTGCAGCAGCTGCCAAAAAAGCCAACACAGTTCTGGGCTGCATAAACAGAGGGATAGAATCAAGATCACGTGAAGTGTTAATACCACTTTACAATGCCTTGGTAAGACCACACTTGGAATATTGCATTCAGTTTTGGTCGCCACGATATAAAAAAGATGTTGAGTCTCTAGAAAGAGTGCAGAGAAGAGCAACAAAGATGATTAGGAGACTGGAGGCTAAAACATATGAAGAATGGTTGCAGGAACTGGGTTTGTCTAGTTTGATGAAGAGAAGGACTAGGGGAGATATGATAGCAGTGTTCCAATATCTCAGGGGTTGCCACAAAGAAGAGGGTAGAACAAGAAGCAATGGGTGGAAACTAACCAAGGAGAGAAGCAATTTAGAGCTAAGGAGAAATTTCCTGACAGAACAATTAATCAGTGGAACAACTTGCCTGCAGAAGTTGTGAATGCTCCAACACTGGAAGTTTTTAAGAAGATGTTGGATAACCATTTGTCTGAAGTGGTGTAGGGTTTCCTGCCTGGGCAGGGGGTTGGATTAGAAGACCTCCAAGGTCCCTTCCAACTCTATTATTCTATTCTAATTCTTCTGGTGTTTGGTATTCTTTTTAGGAACATATAGACATAGCATATAGCGTGACTAGATAAGATCTTTTGTTGCCACTTTATCCCGTAAAGGTTTATTTGGACAATATGAAATTAGGGGTAGAAAAATACTTGCTTACTCTTCACATATTTAGCTGAACTCTGGATATACACTTCTTTTCACTTAAATCACAACTTTTTCTAGTAGTGGCAGTGCTAGTTTAGGATTGGGGATTTATGTAGTCTCCATTTCTCATCAATGCTTTGGGTACTAAAACACCATCTCATGTCTCTTGATCCTTTAATCAAGGATGATGTCATGAGATGCTGGAAAGAATGTTCTCAAGATATTCTGCCATCTGTAATGAATGTTAATATCTAGAAATTCAGGTTTTTTTAATCCAAACCAGAGAATAACATTTAATGATGATCTTCATGATATGAACTAAGTTATAATCTGAGCCAAATAAAATGTTAAATTTGATGTCATTGCTGAATGATATGTATAATTATATATAGTAACAATATTGGAATGGTTTAATAATCATGTTGTGAAATATCTCCGCCTGACTGTTATTTTACTAAAGATAACCAGCAATCTGAAGTGTGATAAAATGAAGAACCCTTCTAGAGCTGTTTCTTTGGAATGGTCAAAATTTCCAGAAGATCAATATCCAGATTTTTATATTATAACATATCACATTCCAGATGACTTTGCTCAAAAAGTAAGTTTTCAAAGTAACATTGTTGTGCATTTTTAGTGGTGCTATTTTTTTCTTTGTTAGAAAATGTGTTAAAATATTGTGTAGAATGCTTATAATTTATAAATATATTACATTTATTGCCATTTGATAATATTGATAATATCGACATTGATAATACAGTATTGATAAGTAGGCATCAAATCATCAAACAGTTATGTCTGGTTAATGGTAAACAATGACACATATAAACAAGTTTTTTTAATGGTTATATTTCATGAACTATGAAAAGGCTAATGCTTGGTTCTTTAGTTGCTACTTCTCTGGTAGTTATTTTTTGATTTTATTCTTAAGCAATCACAATCACAAAGTAAAGCAATTGAAATATCATTGTAGAGCGGACTCTGCAGGGCTCATTATAAGTGTGGATTATTAGTGCAGATATTATATTAAGTTGGAAATCTTGATAAATATACAGAGGGCTCTAATTTATCCAAAAAAAGGAGCTATAAGTACTGAAAAGCAGATCATATTTTGTTTTAAAATTTGTTTATGATTTCAGCCTTAGGTATAATAATACTGTATTAAAATCTGTTTAAATTATAGAATATGAAAAGTGTTTCTGCAATTCAAGTAAAAGTACAAAAAGTTACAGTTCTGCTTGAAGAAGACAAGAAATATGATGTGATGATCCAATCAGTAAAAAGTGGAAAAGTTCTATATGCAAAATCATTTAAAATATGTAAGTAGGACAACATATACAGGTAGTCCTCGACTTGCAACATTTCATTTAGTGACCATTCAGAGTTACAATAGCACTGAAAAAAATTACTTATGACAGGTTTTCACACCTAGGACCATTGTGGCTTCCCTATGATCCCATGATTAAAATTCTGATGCTTGGCAACTGATTCATATTTATGAAGGCTGCAGTGTAGCACGATCATGTGATCCCCTTTTATGTTCTTCTGAGAAGCAAAGTCAATGGGGGAAGACAGATTCACTCAACTATCATGTGACTAACTTAACAACCACAGAGATTCATTTAACTGTGGCTGGAAAGATCATAAAATAGGGCAAAATTCACTTAACAACTTTCTTGATTATCAACAGCAATTTTGGATTCAATTGTATCATAAGTCAAGGACTACCTATACTCCATATAAACTTCCCACACATTAAGTTTGTATTAAAATTAATATGAAAACATAATATGATACAAATATTACTTATTACCGCTTTGGCATTTTGTTGATCAAAATTTTACATTTGCTTTTTGGTAATCTCATACAGTACAAATTTAGGGGTGACATTAAATTTTGATTCATATAATTGACAAATCAGATCAGATCACAATTGTTTTTTTTGAATTAATATTGATCACAGGGCATGTGTGAACTTCAGAGAGTAATTCATAGCTTGTCCCTTTGTTTGTTTGTTTATCTTATTTATGTGGCAGCCACCTCACAAAAAATGTGATTGTCATGAATGGATTATGGGGCTGCCTTTAAAGACCACTCAGAAAGTATCACTGTTCTAGAAGTGATGATGTGGGCAGTGATGGGTATGCTGTGATGTGCTATGCAATGCCACTACTGGTTCCAGGTGCAATGCCACGGGCTGGTTACCAACTATAAAGCTTTTCATGGCATATGGCCTGTTTATTTGAAGTTTGCCAAAATAAGCAATAGTTTCTGCCTGGTTTAATGAGACTGGGCAGTGGCTATGCTTCACGCTCCTTCCATGAAACAGTGTCAACCATGAGAATTTAGAAAGTATACTTCTTCGTTGCAGTGCCTGCCATCAGAAACAGAGATTCATATAGCAAAAACTCTGATGATATTTGGAAAGTCACTGAAAATTTGGCTACTCTCCCAGGCTTTAGGGCAGGGTAGTGATCAAAGTCTTATAGTGTGTTTGGTTTGTTATAGAAAAATTGCCTTCTGGATTTGTATGTATTTGTACTTGCTTTCTTAGCTGCTTACGTTGAGCACCTGTAAACTGCATTAAATTAAAAAAAAAACTATAATCAAGTTGTTCATTTAGAATAACTTAATCAAACTTACTCTCCAAACTGAATTAATTTAGTTCAAATATTTGATTTGATTTAATGTTATAGTCTGAACTGGACCAATCTAAACCAGATGGGAGCTGATCTGTATATCATTGATATACACTATCCTCCTTTGTAAAATTTATTTTTCAGAATTGATGACTGTCATAATGTTCATTCCAACACAGTAATCCCCTTTAGCTGCCATTAGTATCAAATCATTTTGCACACATTGCTATTTAGAGCAAAGAATTAAACATGCCTGCATTTTCGAAAATGAGCTTTTCACTTTCTCAACTTTAGATTGTTTTACATACTGTATAAAATGCAAATACACACATAAATACAGTTGTGCTGAACTGAAATAATTTTCAGTTTATTTGTTGACCACATTTCTATTTTGCTATTATCCATAGTGTCCATTTAAGAGTCTGATTCAAAATAATTTATCTTAATGTAAATAATCTAATATATAATTTGATTTTCTCTATGCCTATTATAGATGGAATTCCAGAAAGTAGTGTCAAAACTCGTGTAACAACTACAAGTGTGTTGTTCAACTGGAATATGCTGGTTCATGATTTTTCTATAGGAATTTTCCATAAAAACATTTCTTATATATTTAAAAATAAAGAACGAGTTTATGAATGGACTGATCTGAGACCTGCAACGTTGCACACATTTTCTCTTCAATTTAAGCAACTTGACTTAGAATTTATTAATGTATATCAGATACTGGATTTTGAAATTGAAACAGGTCAGTATTATAATTAATGCATTATTGTCACTTTTCTCAATGAATATCAATATAGTTCTGCATTTAACCATGACCATTGTCTGATTAAGAACATGTAAGCTTTGTTTTTGTTTTTTAAAAAAGTTCCTTTAAAGAAATGTAGGGAGTAAATATAACTAGTGAACATAGTAGCGAAATGTTCCCAATTCATTGTATAATTAAAAGCCTTTGCTAAATGTACATTTCCAGATGTAAATTCGTATTGAAATAGGAGGCAAGTCTTGTGCTATTTAGTGAGAATAACAATATATAACTTTACTGAATTATGAATTATAATGAAAATATACTACTTATTGCAGTTTGCTTCAATTAAAGAAGTTATACATAATTGTATTTAAATTTTCCTGAAATTATTTTTGGAACAATGGTGATAAATATATGCATTACCTTACTGAAATCTGAACCCTAATAGTTTATTTACTGAAAGATTTGATTGTTTCGAAAATGGCAGAATTACACTGAAATATATATTTAAAAATAGATGGAAAAGAAACATACATATACACAATTTTACATTAATTATTTATATCTATAGCATCAACTGTGGACTAAGTATAGGAAATAACATGTGGATACAACATTGATTATTACATAGCAAGCAATGCAGTCATTTTGGACAAACCTGTAGGAAATCATACAAATACCTGGTGCTCATGTTGTTTTTATGAATTTAATGGATGCAAAAAAGTGTACCTCATTCCCATTTTTATCTTATTTGAAATATGATTTTTCTTAAATTTTGAAAGTTTTATTTTATCATTCATGTGCTTATTGGAAAAAGCATGGAATTAAATATTCCTTATTAGGTTTGTGTTCAGATGGTTGGACAGCTTTCAAACAGAGTTGCTATAAAGTTAATACAGACAGCAAACCTTGGAATATGGCACAACATCAGTGTGGATTGTTTTCAACTGGGGCACATCTTGTTGATATTAGAAACAAAGAAGAATATGCCTTTATAACTTCTTATCTTCAGTCATTCAACCAGCTAAACCTGGTATGGACAGGACTTAATGATGTTAAGGTCAGTATATTAATTCTTACTAAACTGTAGATCTGATATTGATTCTTTTGTCTTATTTGAATAATACACACACACAAACACACACACATCTTAATTTTCAGTAATACTATTATAAAAGCATTATTTACACATATATGAACAATTATAACAAAATAATGATTAATTTAAATTACTTATTATTTAAAATGTATGAAATATATTGAAGAAAACAATTTAGTAATTTAAGAAAACAGTAATCTTGTTTCTTTTAGGAAGAAGGACATCTCGCATGGACTGATGACTCCCCATATCTTGGAGAATCTGAATTTTCTTCTCTGTCACTGATACCAGAAAATGAAACTGATTGTTATGCTTTCCAGAGAAATCCATTTGTCCCAGATTATCTCTTTATAGGATTTTTCTGCTATATCTCTTTGCCATATATTTGTGAATATGAATGTAATTATTTTTTCAAGTTTAGATTTTTTAAATTAAAATTTATTCTTTAAAGCAAAAAAAAATTGCTTATTGAGAATTGGCATTTTTAATTTAAAATTTGAGGGTTGTGTTTTTTTTTGTTTTTTTTTTGCAGTATCTTCAGTTCCTGAAAACTTCACATTTAAAATACAAGATGTTGGTACAAATGAAGCAGCCTTTTTGTGGAACAATTTGAATGGTTGGCTGAATTCAAATTTTCAACTTAACATTAAGTACTATTCTGAACACTCAGAACAGTATTCCAAATTTTTTACTCTAAATTCAACGCGCACAAAAATTTTCAATCTGGACCCAGGTCACTCTTACAAATTTTTATTGTCAGCCCAGACCCCTGGAGGAGACCAAATTAATTTGCATCCTGTTATGACGGTAGAGACAAGTAAGTTACAATAAAATACAAATTGTGTTGTGTGTCGTTGTTTAATACACTGCTCAAAAAAATAAAGGGAACACAAGCAGAAGAAATCCGAGATCTGAATGAATGAAATAGCCTTATTAAATACTTTGTTCATTACATACAGTAGTTTTGTGTTCCCTTTAGTTGTTTGAGCAGTGTATAAACTACTGTATGTAACGAACAAAGTATTTAATAAGGCTATTTCATTCATTCAGATCTTGGATGTCTTCTGCTTGTGTTCCCTTTATTTTTTTGAGCAGTATATATATGCTCCTTTAAAACAAAAACTTGCTTTGTGTTTAATGTCTTCTGAGTAAACAATCAGATTCAAATTCTGTATGGCTCAGAATATATGGCAAGTTAATTTTAACCCCTGATGCACTACCACAGTATATAATAAATATTGTTATAAAAATGGCAATATAGGGGAGGGAATTATTTTTTGATTTCGTGAAATAGTGTTTTCAAATCATATATTTAATGAAGCATATACTATGTACAGTAGCATCTGTACTAAAGATATTTAGCTTACTATCTCAAATGATAAGATTTGAAGTTCTAGTAGGGGTTTGCTGCTGTGTGTGGTGTATGCACACAAACACTTTCTTTGATGTATCAAATCTGAATATGCAAAACCCCGCAAATAGCTTTTGAAACATCTTTGAAGGTCTTGGAAAGATGTGGTTGCTTTAATACCTTAAGAATGGTAATGTGTTTGCCTTAAAATTATTTTCTCACTGGGGTTTTATAGTATCTTTTAAGTCTATTTCCTCACGTAATGCCACATTAATGTGCCCATTTGCCTCTCTTTGATGTGGCAGAAAAGTGTGTTAACCCAAATTGTGTTATCCTTACAGCCTAGAAACAATTGTAACTATTTTTACAATTTCAGAGTGGAGCTCCTCTTTTCCTTTTCTATTCTATCTAGTTTCATCTCCTGGCAGACAATAATAATTGAATTTTCTGTATACTATGGGTAGGGCAGGATGAGGAAACTGGAGTTTCATCCATGAATCCTCCAGTTTCATCCATGAATCTTGTTTCACCAACCTGGTTCTTTTACTTTTTTGCTATAAGATTAATGTTAAACTATAGCTTGCTCAATACAAACTGAGTTGTCCATACATGACTCTCCTCCTTACTTAAGTCTCCTACAAAGTCTACTTCATCTTAAGTCTTCTACAAATAAGCTAACTATGCAGAAATGAAAACTCTTATAGCACTATTGCTATTCCGAGATTGATGTTTTTTTGGGGGGAAATGTTGGGAAAGTAAACGAATGAAATGTCTGAAAGCTGTAGAAGTGTTCTTTTGGGATCTTATCACCTAAGAATATGTTTATTGTCCTTTTGTTATTTTTGCTCCATCTATCCACCGGAAAATTGATTTGATGTCATTCCAATAGAGAAGCTAATGCATTAATGTCAACGCTTCATGAGATCAGTACTCCCTAAAATCAATCTTCTTTTAGACTGATGTTTCATTATGTTTATTTGTTTATTAATCACATTTATATAGTCTCCCATCTCCCCAAAAGTGACTCTGGGTAAAACGCAACCAATATATGGCAGATAAAAATATAAAAAATCCACAGTTTTCAAATGACTGAACTGGCAATGAGTGTATGTATCTTTGAGTGTATGTATCTCTGCTGTAATGCACCAATATCCAAGCAGGTTTGGCATTCCCATATAAAAGAAAGAGGCTATGAAAGCCAGTTTGGTTTCCTTCACAGACAATAGCAATCAAAAATGTAAGTCAGGGCCCAGAGACTGGATGGGAAGGGTTCAGCAGTGGGTTGCTACTGGTTCGCTCTGGATCGGATGAACCGGTAGCAATGGAGGCGGAAGGCTCTGCCCACCCTCCTGGACGCTTCTGCGCATGTGCAGAAGTGTCACGAGCACGTGTGAGTGCCCACATGCTCACGAGCAAACCAGTAGCAATGGGTTTTGAAACCCGCCCCTGGAAGGGTTACTCCTGCAGCAGACCTATGCTAAACAGATCAGCACCCTGATCACATCATCCCCAGTCTGTAACTAGGGAACTTAAATTTATTTTAGTTTAAGGCTTGAGTCAGAATACTGCTGCTGTTTCTTCTGCAAAATACTGTTTTCTACTTTCTGAAAAGAATCAGGGGACTTTCAGAAATAGGGGAAGACTTCAAATACAAAACCAGCTCCAAATTAGTTGAAGGCAGTTTATATAAATAAATGTCTGCTTGTATAATTTACTTCTGCTTAATTTTCTGCCTCTGCTTTTTATTATTGCATCTTTTATTATTTGCTTATTTGTCCCATTTTTTTACTCTCACCTTAGAACTGTTTTTTCAATTTCCAATCATTAGGACCATTACATCTGCACAATGTAAAGGTAGCAAGAGTAACATCATCAGAGATATTTTTACAGTGGGATTCTCCAGCAAGTTCATTCAATGCAAGTTTCCATCATTACCTAGTGAACATTTTTGATAGCAAAACAATCAAGTGGAAAACTTTTTCATTTGGAAAAACTAACACTTCTGCTGTAATCAGAAATGTCAAATCATATAATCAATATTGGACATATGTTCAAAGTGTTGCTGAAAAGGGAACTCCCAGCTGCTATGAGGATCCTATAGAAATAATAACAGGTAAAGTTAACTATTGGTACTCCTGATAATAATGCCTTGAATGCTAAATGCTGTCTGGTAGGTATAAAATGTCCATATCTGCTTTCATATAAGATATTATTATAAAATTGTATTCTCATTTTAATTTTCAAATAAGCATAGGAGCTTCCGTGTTGCAGAGCAGTGTTCTTATCAGGAAGCTAAACTTTTGAGTAAATTTAGAAAACATTATTTCTTCTTTTAGAGGAACTAAATATACTTTTTGTCCTGATTAAAATTTAAGTTGCTAAAAACACCCTCAAGTGTTTTATAAAATGTATATTTACACATAATAATTTTCTCTTTAAATCTTAGAAACAAGGAATCCGTTTCAAAATACTTTTTGCATAATTAAACCACTGTGTGTTCTCTTCATGACTGTATCTTTCACAACTGAGAAACCAATTTTTAAAAATAGTGTTATGACAAAGAAAGAAATTTTAATGTCCCAGATACAAAGGGATATATTATTTTTGTTGCTTAGGTGTGACGCCACCTATTGGTCTGTTAATCCATCCAGAGGATGTAGGCGAAGACCATGTGATTATCTCTTGGAAACTCCCAGAAGAAGGCCAGGAATCCTATATTCAAGTAAAACCAACTGCATTCAAGGATAAAAGCATGATGTTTTTAATAAACAACACAGAGACATTTAAAATTGAACCATTAATTCCTGGAATGACTTATGATATAGGAGTGGCTACAGTAATATCTGGAAATAAGAGTGATTTGACTACCATTCAGTGTACTCTTAGTAAGATTTATATACATTTCAAACTTATTATTCAGATTTAAACACAACATTGCTCAGGTTATTATTAAGAACTAAAACTAGAGCATTTGTTGTAAAATAAATGCATGAAACAAAAAACAATCTTATTAGTAATTTTTTAAAAGTGTCAAAGGTGATGAAGATTGTAATATTAGTAGATAATGGAATCAGAATTAAAATTAAGTGGATCCAGATATTTAATAAGCAGTTTAATGTATTGCTTTGTCAATAGAATATTGTGAAATTTTGTAGAGCAGAATATAAATGTAATTTTTTGTCAATCCTATTTTAACTTTCCATGTAATATGTGAGATGAAGGACACTATCCTTTATTAGAAAAACAAAACCCTGTGCAATATTTATTATTATAATTGGCAGTTATTTGTAAATAATACGTTGATCATATTTTTCTGTTTATTGCCATTCTAGAACCCAAACCAGTACAGATGGTTATTCCTTATGAAATCCATAGTACTTTCGTGATTTTATTTGTTAAAATACCTGCTATGGGAATAATTGATGGCATTCACATCATAAGTAAAGAAGGCCCAAATGCAACATTTACTTTATTGAATGATGGAAAAGTAACTATAGAAAAACTAACTCCAGGAACAGAATATGATTTTTTTGTTTTTACATCTAGCAGACATATGTTAAGTTCTGTACATCAGCTGCCAGCTATAAAAACATGTAAGTTATTTGAATTTAGAGATGATTTAATTTTTTTAAAAAAATAGATAACAGTAGATGCATATTTTGTGCATTCTCATATAACCATATAATTTTTGTTAAAAAAATTAAAATAGGCAAATAGGCATCACATTTGCACCTGTTTTTGTGAGTTGCTGAACAACACAAAAATTTACTTCTTCAAGATTAGAAGAATATAGTCCAAATCAAGAAGTAGCATACAGAGATGGGCAAATTTATTTTTCTTTCTTCAAATTTATTTATTTATTGTTTATTGTTTATTCAGTACCTGATTTCTGCATTCTTCTGAGAATTTTTTCTTATTTTCTTATTTTTTCCAAAACATTTGCCCCCGAATCTGTAAATATATGCATTTATATATAATTTTCGCCAACATGCACATTTTTGCAAGCATTTTATTATTTATTTGCATACATTATTTTCACTAGCATGCATTGGTGCACATTTTGTCCAAAACAAAAAAAATATATTCATTTCAATTCTAAAGTTATCACCAAATTAGGAAACTGTATATTTCAAAATTCCTAAATTTAACTTTAGGTATTGAGTTCTCTGCTAAACATAATGTAACAGTGAATTATTGGATTGAGTTGGGGGTGGGAGACACCGTATTATGGTGGTTCTCCTCCTTTCTCTCCGACCGGTCGCAGTCTATGTTGACAGGGGGGCAGAGGTCGACCCCGAGGCCCCTTATATGTGGGGTGCCACAAGGATCGGTCCTCTCGCCCCTTCTGTTCAACATTTATGTGAAGCTGCTGGGCGAGATCATCTGTGGTTTCGGGGTGGAGTACCATCAGTACGCTGACAACACCCAGCTGTACATCTCCATCCCAGACCACCCCAACAATGCCCTTGAAGTGATGTCCCGGTGCCTGGAGGCTGTATGGATCTGGATGGGGAGAAACAGGCTCAGGCTCAACCCATCCAAGACCGAGTGGCTGTGGTTTCCGACGTCCCAATATAGTCAGCTGGTGCCATCGCTGACTATTGGGGGCGAAGCATTGGCCCCCACGGAGAGGGTTCGCAACTTGGGTGTCCTCCTGGATTCATGGCTGTCTTTAGAAGAACACTTGACGGCCGTGACCGGGAGGATTTTTCATCAGGTCCGCCTGATTCGCCAGTTGCGTCCCTTTCTGGATCGGGACTCGTTACGCACGGTCACTCATGCCCTCATCACCTCCCGTCTGGACTATTGTAACGCTCTCTACATGGGGCTCCCCTTGAGGAGCACTCGGAGGCTCCAACTGGCGCAGAGTGCGGCCGCGCGGGTGGTGATGGGAGCGACGTGGCGCTCCCATGTAACGCCTCTCCTGCGCGAGCTGCACTGGCTCCCAGTGGTCTTCTGAGTGCGCTTCAAGGTTTTGGTTATCACCTTCAGAGTGCTCCATGGCTTAGGACCTGGCTATTTACGGGACTGCCTGCTGCCACCAATAGCCTCCCACCGACCAGTACGCTCCCATAGAGAGGGGCTCCTCCGGGTGCCGTCGGCCAAACAATGTCGACTGGCGGCCCCCAGGGGGAGAGCCTTCTCTGTGGGGGCACCTACGATCTGGAACGAGCTCCCCCCGGAGATACGGAGGATTCCGGATCTGCGTACCTTCCGTCGCGCGCTTAAGACGTTCTTATTCCATCAAGCTGGCCTGACCTAAACTTTTCCTCTTTTTAAATGGAATTTTAAATTTGGTTTTAATTTATTGGGGTTTTAAAATGGTTCAGCCAAATTTATTTAATTAGTTTTATCTCTATTTTAAATTTTGTATCTATATGTTTTATTTTATGGCTGTTCACCGCCCTGAGTCCTTCGGGAGTAGGGCGGTATACAAATTTAATAAAATGAAATGAAAAAAATGAAATGGATCCTACCATTCATTCAGGGCACTTTTTGGTGTGTTTGATGAGTATTTTTCATATTGCTTCTTATAGGTCTTTCAGTTCCACTAAATATATATGAAGGCAGAATCACCAATATTTCAATACAGATTATTTGGGATCAGGCAGAAGGAAACTTTCAGCAATGTGAAGTCACATGTACAAACTGTGCAGATACTTATAGGGTATGTTGCCAAATAAATTCTTTCAAAAGCAAATCTGAATATTTACTCTTATATTGCTTTTCTTGTTCATTTTTAGTCCAAGTGACAATATATGGAAGCATCTATATGGTAAAGCAAAGACGAGTCAAGCTACATGAATCCTGTAGTGTATTTTGGAAAGGAATGCACGCAGAATGTCATAGGTAGCTGTTAGCTACCTATCTCATAAAACTACCAAGTGATTACTATATAGAAAAGCCTGAAAAAAGGATGCATGATCCTAGGGACACATAGCCACTAATCACAAATATGGAAATATCTGGAGAGTGAGACAGGCAGCATATACATTTAATAAATAAAATAAAGAATACATTTTTTAAAATCTTGAGCTACAGGTCCAAAAGGTGATACAAGAAGTGGCAGAATTTTCCAACTTGATTCCTGGCTTCTTATATAACTTTATGGTTAAAACAGAAAAAGAAGGATACAAGGACAGCCCTCCTGTAAGCATACAAATAGAAACAGGTATGACAATGTAATTTTTCTGTTAGTTGTAACATTTATGATTGTTTCAAGCATAACAAAGATCTAATACAGAAACAGTTGCTTCTTTACCACACTGTAGAATGCTAACCCTTGAGAAAATAATACCTGCTGGATCAGTTCTAAGCCTAACTATTTAGCGGTCTATCTCATACACCAGATATATCTAGGAAGTTCACTAACAAGAAGTCAAAGCAACCTTCCTCTTCTACCATTATGGCTTTCAGATGGTCAGAAGACCTTTAGTCATAAGCTTCTATTTTAACATACTTGATTGTGCAACTTGTTTTTCTTTTCTCATTATACATCACTTACTTGTATACTAAGGTATAAATCCAACTGCCTTTTTCTGCCTTTTCATCTTGTGAATTTTCATATTTATAATAAATTACTCGTAATTACATTGAGCAACATGCATTATTATAAACTTCAAAGGAAGTACTGTATATTGATTACAAGAATTCCAATGCATATCTACTGTAAGTCCTATTGAATTCAACAGGGAATATTTCTAGATAGGTGTCTTGGATTACTAATCTAAGATTTTCATCCAACCTTACATTATTGGTTTCCAGCATTTCCTATGGTGGGAGAGCATCCTCCATGACATTTAAAACAGTTCCAGGGGGGATGCTTAAGCTTCTAAAGCATATTTGTGAGTTGCCCAGAATCCAGAAGGGACAATTTCTGGACTGCTGTAGTGCTGGTAATTCCTATTTTACCAATGGACAAATAGCTGATAAGCTGAAAGTTCAGTGTGCTGGTAATGCCTATTTTACCGATGGACAAATAGCTGATAAAACCCAATTTAATTTTCTCAGAATAGAAAAAAGTATATTGTCTTTCTTAATTAACTTAATACATAAAAATATGTAGGTATTTTCTTAAACTTAGTACATGAATTAATATGCTGATAGAAGCAATGCCTTTTTATTTCAGGTAGAAAGGAACCCTTACTGGTTACTGTATCAATACAATATAAGCAATTTCTGATTCATCTCCATGCAATACATAAAACTTCTCCCAATGTGGATATCAAAGTTTTACTGACTGATAGTGAGAGGCACTGTAAAGATTGAGTCACTTAGACAGTGAGATGGGCAGTGCCTACATTTGATAAACAAATATTGAAGAATTATGTCTCAAAACCTAGACATAAAACTATGAAAAAGCATATCATAGTTCAGAAGAATTAGTTTGAACTTTAGCAGTTATTCATCTATCAAAGAGTCATTTCAATAACTAATGTAGAAATATCTAAGAAATAGATAACAGTTAAAGTCACAAAAATTGGACAACTGGGTTATACCATAAAAAGAACTATAACAATGTTAGATTGGCTAAGCTAACACAATACTTAACTTCAAAATATAGATGCTACCTAAGGCATTAATAACATTTGTGTTTCTTGAATGGAAATTTGTTTATTTAAAACATTTATATAGCCAAGTCATCTTATATTGAACTCTGTTGTAATCAAATTTTAAAAATTGATCTATAGGTTTATATGAACTGATCATTTTACTCTTCCCTTTCATTAATAGAGCCCAGCTCAGTTAAATATATGAATTTGAGTAAAGATTCTGGATCAATAACTATTACCTGGCCACCAGCATTTGGTATAGTTGATGGATATATTACTACTTTGGTTGGCAAAAACTGTAGCAAGGAAGAAAGATTATCATCAGATAAAAGGTACCTTTTGAAGACGACATGACTGTGGCTGAGTCAATACACATTACTACTGTTCATCCTCTTCTTTTTCTTTCTACCTTTTCCAGCATTTGAAGATGATGTACTATATTGATGTTGTATATGGGTGGAGCCAAGCAGTTCTGCCTTTTCTGATTGACAGAAATCAATCAGAATTTTGTAAATCAATGGGAATTTTGTAAATGTGCATATTTTCTAAGTACCGTCTTAAGATTTTTTTGTATGACACCCAGCGTGCCTGTAAACACTGGGACTATAGCTGGTTTATGCCATAATCATTCAATTTTGATTTTCACAATCTGATACTTTGTGACCTTCTCCAATTCTTTATCTTCTATTCTATTATCACCTGGTATTGCCACCTTAATTATTCCACTCTTTCATCAGTTTAAATCTGAGGTGTTATGGTCCAAGACTTTATCAGTTTGTATTCAGAAATTTCACAATCTTTTAGTCTAGTTTGTCACATGATAATTTTTACAGATATTCCAGTGAATCATTTTTGCAACTGTGTTATGTCATTGTTTATAATCAGCTTGTGCAATCTTTTTGCATGAGTTGAGTATATGATAAACTGTTTTTTCTGTCTCTTTGCATACCCTGCAATTTGAATCATTTGACAATTTTTCAGTTTTGGTTTTGATTGCTTTAGTTTGAGTAGGTTGCTTTGAGAAGTCAAAATCAAACCTTCAGTTACTTTTTTAAATGTTCCATTTGTAAGCCATTGCCAGGTTTTACCTTTATCCACTTCCCCATATATCTTTTGTAGAAATTAACCATGTTATACTTTTCCTTGCCAGAATTCTGTTCAGGCTTTTATTACATTATTTCAATTTTCACGTTTTGTTTCCTTCACATTCAGTAAGTTTCAATTTTTAAGTATATCAATGCTTGTTCTTGGCTGTCTTTTATGTAATATAATACATGCAACTCTTCTTCAATAGTTTGATTTACAGTAAACCTCTGGCTACATTTCTGAAAGGCAGGAATAATCTATCAATATCGCTACAGAGATTTAATGCATAGTGAATAGTCATTAGCTTTCTTGGTTTTTTTCTTACTCAAACTGTGCAGTTAATTATTTCAGCAATGTATCATATTTTTAATTTGTCCCTGTTTGATGTCATCCAACTTTAAAATGCTTCATCCTAATATCAATAATAATGTTATTTTCCTTAATTGTAGAAAGTTCAAATTTGATGGCCTTTCCTCAGGAACAGAATACTTTGTTCAAATTGTGACTACTAACAGGTTGAAGAACAGTTTCCCTACTTTTCTGAGAGTTACAACTGGTAAGTTAATTATATGCCTTATAAATACAAATCTTAAGCTATGTTTTACAGAGTTACCTGAGGGCATAGTCACATTGTAAAATCCATATACAGTACGAATCTCCTTGATTATACAAATAATCTAGTCACAAACTATTTTATTTTGTTCCACTCATTGTTTTATCAAAAGTAATGTAATGATTCTAATCAAAATATCTATTTAACCACAACAAAAGTTACTCTTATTTCAGAGCAGAGGTAATGACTGGAAAGCAATTATTGCATAGATGAAGAGGCATGTAACTTTCCATTCATGCTAATCATTAATTTGCACTGCTTGAACAATTGATTTTGGGCCATCAACATATTTAATAATGTTTTGATCTTATATTGTTCCTTTAAAAAAATTTGAGCCAATCTGGTATTTCTTAGTACACTGTATCCCCAATTAAAATTCCAGTGTTCGTTATGTTTCAGGATTGAAAAGACAACATTTTTGTATTGTTGCCTTTTTGATGTTCTCTGATATTGTTTCTTTTCTGGCAGATGTTTAACTACCAAGCTAGGTAAGATCATCAGTGCATGGAGGAGTGGAGTTTGCTAGCTGTTTATATGTGGTAGCTTTTCTTACTAGCCTTGATTGGGGGATTGTTTTGTTTTATTGTATTGCATTTTGAGTGTATTGTTTCTTCCTTGATTGTTATTTTTTTGTCTGGTACTGGTTCCTTCTTGTCTGGGTATTGATTAACAGATGTGTGATGAAATTGAATTATATCTTGATCTAAGATGTCTCCAGTTTTCCAACTGAACGTGCGACTGAATTTATCAGTGTGTTGTGAAATTAAGGGATTTTCATCATGCCTTCTGCCTGCCAGCTGATGTTCATGGATGTTTTCTCTTAATAGTCTCTCTGGTTGCTTCACATACTGGTTTTTTTTTTTTTTAGTTCTTGTAATACACACTATAAATGACTCCTGTGTCTTCGGTTTGTTTAGGATTCTTTGGATACTTTTGTTATCATGATGCCTAGGGGTTATAATACTCTGTTGCTAATTTCAAAGATATTTTTGAGATATATGGTACCATGTTTTCCCGAAAATAAGACATCCCCTGATAATAAGCCCAATTGGGTTTTTGAGCGCATGCGCTAAAATAAGCCTCCTCCCCCAAAAATAAGCCGTCCCCGAAAATATTTAAACACAGAGCTGGAAATCAGGTAAGATGGCAAGAGGAGCCCCATCTTGCTCCATGTACCCAAAATAATAAGACCTCCCCAAAAATAAGGCCAAGCACTTATTTTGGGGTTCAAAAAAAATATAAGACAGGGTCTTATTTTCGGGGAAACACGGTATAGTTACTGTTTTCATGGATAGAAATCTCATTTGAACTATTTTTACTTCATTGATATCTACATTTGCCTATTTAATTCTATTTCAGACCCAGATCCACCTTTAGCTTTACATGCCTTGGGAATAGAAGAGAATACAGTTTACTTGTTTTGGGAACTGCCTAATGGAGGTTTTGATAATTTTGAGGTAAGAAAAATAGAATGGAAAAAATTATGACTGATTTATCATTAAAGATGTTTGCTTTTTCAGTAGTATATGCTGAAAGCAACCCCATGTGTTACACAGTTCGGCAAAATAGAATATAGACAGTTGTTCTAAGTGGGGACATGGGAAAAATTGTAAATGGAAAATTTTTAAAAAAACCTGTATTAAAAAAACATTTCTTCAAATTATAGCTTTAGTGACTTTATTTATAAAACCATGCAACTATATTTAACAGAATTGTAGGATTTCTAATTGTTTTGTTCATTTGACTTAGCTAAACCTGAAAAATACCCATTACAAATTTATTTTGTTGTTCATCTTAGAACAATTCAGAAACAAGTATTTGTAATGTATCTGCGTATGTATGTATTTTTGCCAATGTTTTTAAATGGTACTCTGAAAGGATGTTTTAATATTTTATTGAAGGAAACCACCGTTTCATATTAATCCCAGCGATGTCATATTATTGCATGACATAATACAGAGCAAGAAACCATGCAAGAGAGTAATTCTTCTGAATAAATTAGATTAAATGTAAAATATTAATGAACAAAGCTTTGAAATAGTGGTTGCTTAGCGAAGTTCAGGTGCACAAATAGGATTGTGTAGCCAATCATTTAAAATTAATCATTTCCACTCATCCAATTTTCATTACAAGCTCAGACATTGATTGTGTAAAGATAATATCGGTGTTTTAATATCCTATTTTTGGCTCATCTAGTTCATTCATTTGTTTTTAATAGTTTTGGATTTAGATAATGCTAACCAAATCTAAATAACATGAATACTAAACTGTATTTATAACAGATTCTTAACAGATTCTTAACATAGATTTAGGTTTTTGTTTTTTTCATTTTGGTCAATCTTTGTTTCTGAGACAATCACTCTGGAGTATACTTTACAGTCCTCTGTCTCATATAACATGTTCTTTGTGAAATTAGTTCTGCCACGTACAGACTTTTCCTCTTTTTACCTGTCTAGTTAAGACCACTGATGGAATGAGGAGTTCATCTCAGTAATCAATGCCTCCTTAAAAGGAAAGGTTCTAAAGTTGGTTTGTCCACTTAAGAGGCCATTCCTGCTATCTTTTTTCTAATTTTGTTTTGAGGAAGGGTATTGAAAAAGTGGTGAATGACAATTACTAAAGCTCCATAAGACATTCAACGAGATCTGTGGAAACTGGATTCAGACCTAGACATAGTACAGAAATTGCATTTGTTGTTCTCATGGATGCCTTGTGAGAAAACCTTAATGGATAAAAAGTTCTTCATTGCTATGCCATCAAGTAGTCCAGTTGATGGTTGCAGGGACAATATTTTAGACCCTTGGATGCATTGGTTATGCATCAGTCACGTGTTCCTAGATTTCTACTATCTTGTTAATACCTTCAGGAAGCAAATGGAAAAGTTATTCCATTGTTTTGGAGTGGAGTGTTGGAAACATACAGATAATAATCCATTATGAAGCTTCACTCAGATCCAGTGGAAGACATGGTTGAAAACATGGATGAAATTATGATCAGGTGTTTCATCAGTGTCAAATTCTGGATGGAAATAAACAAACTCAGACTCCACCCATAATACAGAGTGAAGAGGTGATTCAGGAAATGACTGATTCCAAAGCAATTTCATTTTTTATAATTAATGAGGTTGTGCTAACCCAGATAGAATATACTTGCAAAGTGCATTTAGGGAGCAGATCATTTGCATAAATAAAAGCAATTCTTGTATAGGCCTTAAAATTTCAAATATTCCAAATATAATTCTTGGTACTTTTATAAAAGTGAAACAACAGAAAAAACAACAACAAAAATTGACTAAAAATTGATTGGCAAGAATGTTCCCGGCATGCCATCAACATGTTGGAAATGCAACCACCACAAAGGCACCTATTACCATATGTTGTGGACCTGCCCAATGGCGAAACAATATTGGCAAAGGATCAAAATACAAATAGAGGAAATAACACACCAAAAGATAGAACTAAGACCAGAAAGCTTCTTATTAGGCATAGTGAATGGATACTATGAAAAAGAAACAACCTATTTAATTATACATATGATAACAGCAGCACGAATACTATACGCGCAACACTGGAAGAGTAGTGATATACCAACACCAGATAAAGTAATCAGTAAAATTATGGAATGTGCGGAATTAGATAGACTCACAAAGGAATTACAAAATAGGGAAGAATATGACTTTTACTTAGTATGGGAAAAGTGGTATAGTTGGTTGAAAGATAGGAAAGAGATGAAGCAATAGGAAGTAAATAAAATGACCAAATATAATATGATGGAAACAAAGAACAGACATAGGTAAACAAAGATCAATATTAGATAGATAAAAGGAAATGACCAAATAAGGAAGACTCAAAATACAAAGAGAAATGTATATTATAGTTGCGACAAACTGGACATGTATTGAAATTGATGTTTATATGTTTTTATGTTTTGTACGTTTCATTGTTCTGTTTAGTTTATAGTTATAAATAAAAAAAAATGACTAAAGATGAGAGAATGGACACCAGAACAAAAATTAATTTAAAAAAGAAAAGAAATTTGAAATTTATGTATAAATATGACCCACAGAGGATTCATTATTGCAGACTGTTATTTCCCCACACTATAAGCTGTACATAAACTGAAAGATAGGTATAGTGAATGTTTGTATAGTTTATATGGAAACACTCATGAAACATTGAGATAGAGAGAATAATTCTGGCATTTTGCTGTTTGATACTCTTAGATTTACACAAAGCCTTACATTCAGGTTAATAAACATGCTATTGTATAATCAACCCTACAGTTTTATTGCCTGAATGTACAATGTAGCAAAGGGATGTCAAATTGGATTTTTTTGCCCTTGTAGGGTTGGGGTGGGCGTGGCCTGTGTGGGCCGGATCCGACCTGCAGGTCGCGTGTTTGACATGTCTGATCTAGCAGCATAGTTATAAGCTGCCTAGAGTAGCCCCACAGAGAAATAGGTAGCAAATAAATGTAACAAATAAATAAATAAAATAAAACAGAGCCGACTTGTTTCCATAATACATCTGGCAGGAATGGGCTTTGGAATAGAACTCTAGACTCCTAAAATAGCAATAGCACTTAGACTTATATACCACGTCATAGTGCTTTACAGTCCTCTCTAAGTGGTTTACAGAGTCAGCATATTGTCTCCAACAACCTGGGTCCTCATTTTACCAGCCTTGGAAGGATGGAAGACTGAGTCAACCTTGAGCAGGAGAGAATCAAACTTCTGGCAGTATAGAGTTAGCCTGCAGTTCTGAATTCTAACCACTGTGCCACCACAGCTCTCTATGCTGCCAGAAAAGACAGGAATATCATATGATGGGATAAACTTATGATCAGAAATGTATCATTGATTCCTACTTCACAGATATAAAATAGATTGCTGGCTGTTGCTGTATATATCATCCTTTGATTTTTAAAAAAATAAGCAAGCAAAACGCATATATACGTAGGCTTTGTTTACTTTTAACATCTTGATTAGAAAGCCATAGGAAAGTGGATTTATCTAAATGATTTACCTGTGTAAATTTTTAAAATAAAAAACAAAAAGCAGCGATGCCAGCATATAAAGCAAGGGCAAGATTGCAGAATCATTGTTTCATAGTAATTTCCCACTGCTTAATGAATTTAGTAATGTCAGTATAGACATATTTTCTAATATCTCTTGTTTGACAATAACATTGTTATAGAATTTATTCTTTGTAGTAATTTCTGAACTTTTATATGACTACTAGCTTACATCCATTAAATTTTTTGGTTCTAATCTGCAGTGCATTCTCTTTGCTGTGCTACCTTTAAAATTGTATTTAAATATTACTAGAATATGATGTGAAAGTATTTTCTTTTTCCTAGCTTTCTTATTGCTTGATAATCAGCAACAAAACTCTTCAAACAACAATAATGTCTGATAACAGGGCTGTAGTAAAAAACCTCATGCCTGGAGTTGAATACATTTTTCAAGTAAAGACAATAAGAGGACAAGCTGTCAGCATTCCTGCGAAGATAAAAATTACTACAAGTAATTGTTTGATACATTATTTTAATTTTATGTTAACAAATTATTTCTGTTTTACATTAACTGTTATTAGTTTTATGCTGGTCTACGACTGAAATTACAATTAAAATTTTATAAATATATATGTATGTATTTCATATATAATACTTCAATCATAGACCACATAAAATACATACCACTACCAGTAATCACTCCAAAACAGAAATAGCAATAGCACTTAGACTTATATACCGCTTCATAATGCTTTACAGCCCTCTCTAAGCAGTTTACAGAGTCAGCATATTACCCCCAACAATCTGGGTCCTCATTTTATCCACCTCGGAAGGATGGAAGGCTGAGTCAACCTTGAGCCTGGTGAGATTCGATCTGCCAAACTGCTGGCAGCTGGTGATCAGCAGAAGTACTAACCACTGGGCCACAGAAATAAAATGATTTTACTAGAATTTACTTTCATTTATAATTTTACCAGAATTATAATAGTTTAGCTAAAAAGGGCTGCATTCCTGAGCCATATTATTTTACAGAGTTGAACAATTTATGATTAAGCCCACTATACGTATGTATTACCATGTTAGAAATTGCAATCCCATACCAAAGTTTCTCAAGAAACGTGGATTATGTGCCTCCCTCCCCAAATGGATAAAAAGGCTGAGAGTTGGTGTTGAGAAGCTAGTAGATTTCATGGGAGCCTGAATATTTAAAGCAGATACTTTTGTGTGAAGGACATGTTTTATAACCCTGGAAATTTATTGGTATTTATTTATTGGTTCGATTTATATGCCGCCCTTCTCCAGAGACTCAGGGTGGCTTACAATGTGTTAAGCAATAGCCTTCATACTTTTGTATATACCTGCTTAGTAGGGCTTTCGGCCCCCCCAAGCGGTGTTCTTTTTATACAAAGTCAGCTTATTGCCCCCATAATCTGGGTCCTCATTTTACCTACCTCGGAAGGATGGAAGGCTGAGTCAACCTTGAGCCTGGTGAGATTTGAATTTGCAGTAATTGCAGGCAGCTGGCAGCTAAGTGCTACTTAACAGCACTTTAGTCCGCTGCACCACCAAGGCTCTTGGAAATGGTGTTTAGTCTGCTGAATAGCAATGGCCATTCAGTTGAGTGAGACCATCGAAAGCAAGCAGAAGGGGCGGAATTTTAGGCATTTTGTTATGTTGGACTTGTGGGGACTGCAAAGTATCTTCTTAGGATTGCACATAACATGGTTGACTTGCTGCTTCAAATGCCTTGAGGGATGGCATAATTCCAGAAAATAAGAGCTGGAAAGAGGTCAACATAGTGCGTCTTTGTCTGTACTGGCAAATGTAACTAGACAACATCCAGAAATAATACAAAGATAAAATACATAATTTTGATCACACATACTAAACCAAAAGTAAGCTAAGTTTTTTTTTTCCTGTACGTACACACACACACACACACACACACACCAGGCAATACATGGAGTGCAAAAACTACTTTTTGCTAAATTGCAAAATCTTAATTGCAGAGAAGAAATTAAGATTGACTCCAAATAGTGACCAATTATTTTATCCAATGACATTTTTAAAAAACGGCTGAGAAACAAGAATGATATCAGCCTTCTACGTTCATTGCATTGGAATTGTCATCTGACAATAATTAACTATTATCAGATTGCATTTGAAAGAGTTAATTTCATTCTCATAGCAATGTCAAAGTGTTGTAAGAAAGTTTCTATTTGTTTTACTCAAGAGAAATGTATTTATTCAATATTTGGTTGCTTTTCCACATATATTGCCTCTTTTTTTCAAATTTTGTTCAGAACCAATGAGGATATGTGGTCTAACCTTAACACTGAGAAATACAACCTCTGCTAAATTAACATGGAATCCAAGTGAGACTGACTTCAGCCATTACAAAGCATCTGTATCAAACAAGACATTCACAAAGGAATATGCTATTTTCGATCCTGAGACTCATCACACCATTACAAATCTGACTCCTGGTAGCATTTATAACTTCACTTTGCAGAGAGTAAAAGGCAGTGTTGAAAGTGCAGTTTCCTTTACAGAATTTGTGACAGGTTTGTGAATTTCTATGTTGGGAATTGTTGACAAATATGCTACTAGAATCAGTTTCAAAACATCTTACACTAGGGTTTTGTGGAAAAGTATAAATTGTTTTATCATTTGATGGACTAAGAAAATAGACAACTATCTTGGAAATGGTGCAAATGTTCAAAAGATTGTTTGGCAAATAATTATGTAATGATGTGCCTTCTTGCATGAAATAGCAATAGCATATACCGCTTTACAGTGCTTTTCAGCCCTCTCTAAGCGGTTTACAGAATCGGCATATTGCCCCCAACAATTTTGATCCTCATATTACCCACCTCAGAAGGATAGAAGGCTGTGTCAACCATGAGCCTGATGAGATTTGAACTGCCAAATTGCAGGCAGTCAGCAGAAGTAGCTTGCAGTACTGCAGTCTAGCCAGTGTCACCGCGGCTCATAATACTTCTGTGGAAAGTTGCAAAATTGTAAATAGAGGGACTAAAAGAGAAGCACATTTTAGGAATAAGATTACACAAGTACAAGAAGAGATATCTCAAGTTCAAAATCATTCATGATTTGTTTTCCATTGACCAGGTTCTAATCTTGATTTAAGAATGAGTACTGTGAATATTTTCTACTGTAACAGTTATTCTCATGCAAAATGGTATGTTTTGATAATAAAAATAGGGATTAAATTATTTATAATATTTAATATGTTCCATTTATGAACAGATAATGGGAATTTAAGAGAATTGGTTTGGCATAGTAGTTAAGCATCAGACTACTGGAAGATCATGAGTTCTAATCTGGTTATGGTAAACGTATGATACGTGTGTCACAGGTTGTCCTGCAATGTCATTTTTGATTGCATGCCAGTAGCCCCTTTTTTGCTCAATTTTGAGGCTGCAGAGGTTGCATGCGAATGTGGTGTGCTGTTATACAGCCCCTGGAGCCTCTGGAAATCACATGAGAAGGCCGTGCTCTTACTCTGCCTCTAGAGCAGGGGTGTCAAACTAATGTTGTCACGTTATCACGTGACGTATTGTGACTTTTCCCCCCTTTGCTAAACCAGGGTGGGAATGGCCAGTGCATGACGCATCTGGCCCACAGGCCACAAGTTTGACATCCCTGCTCTAGAGCCTCTGAAAATTACAAAAGAACGGAACCTGTTCTTGCATGATTTTCAGAGGCGCGACAGGCCATGCAAGAGTATTTCTCTCTTATGCAACTTTCAGAAGGTCTATGGGTGAGTCCTACAAGAGCATTCATATTCTTTTTTTTTAATTGAAAAGTTTTAGAGAATTTTACAAATATTTTCCCATCCCACATCCCACCTCCCTCCCCAACCCTGCCCTCCCCCGACTTCCCAGAGCAAAATACAGGGTATAGCATTCAACAAACATATACTAACATAAACTAACCATCTATAGACTCCTATCTTCCTTTTGTGCTTTAACTCCCCTTTTACTTGACTAAATATAAGTACTTTTCTATTTGAAACTTTTTAGTCCGATATTTGTTTTGAATATAATGAATCCATCTTCTCCATTTCAAAATATATCTTTCATTTGAATAGTCCTTCAAATATGCTGAAATTTTGGCCATCTCTGCTAAATTTGCTACTTTTAGTGTTCATTCTTCAATCGTAGGCAAATCTTCCTTCTTCCAATACTGCGCCACCAAAAGTCTTGCTGCAGTTATTAAATTTAAAATCAAATTAGTCTCTATAACCGTACAATCTGTAATTATACCCAGCAAAAACAGCTGTGGGGTAAACTTTATCTTCTTTAAGAGCATTCATATTCTTATGTGCAGGGAGAGATAATATTCCAGGAGAGTCAGGTTAAGCATTTTCTGAATTTTTGATACACTGAATCGAAAAGATTTGCCATCACTGCTCTAGTCCCACCTTGGGCACAATGCCAGCTGGGTGACTTCTTCTTGATGACCACTTCCCTGTAACTTCAGGGATTTGTCCAAACAATTGCCTAGAGTCAAGACTAACTTAAAGGCAAATAGAAAAAAAAAGTTGGGATTTAAACATCTTAATAGTATATAGCAGTGACCGCTAACCTTTTTGGCACCAAGTGCCGGAGCACTGGAACCCAGAAGAGAGCAGCTGGTTAGTGCACATGCGTACACTGAAACCCGGAAGAGAGCAGCTGGCTAGTACGCAGTGGACCAGTGTCCAGAACGCATGCACTCAATGGAACCCAGAATAGCAGCTGGCGATGGTGCACGTGCCCACAGAGAGGGCTTTGTGTGCCACCTCTGGCACACGTACCATAGGTTCACCATCATGGGTATATAGCTTATGACATATTGATGCATGCAAAGATCTATGCATGCAAAGAGCTAATTTATTTAGAACTTAATGTTTTGATAATAATCTTTCTTAATGGAAAGATCAATGTATATATATTTTTTATTTTAAGACCCTGAAAAGCCACAGAAACTGACAGTTTTCAATGTGTCCTCACATTCCTTTTCTTTGCACTGGAGGCTGCCGAATGGATATGTAGAACAGTTTCATGTGCAGCTTGCACCTCCTCATGGCTTTGTTTCTCTCCAAGATATGGGAAGTGGAGAGTATCAGGTATGTGAGGGCTTTTGTTTATAGTATTGTAGTTCAAATTTGTTTATAAGCTGCACAAACAGCACAATTGGCATAGCGTGACATTCTATCTTGTGGCTTTTAAACTGGGTTGGGAATGCGAAAGTACATGTACCAAATTTATGAGAGCAGATTTCAACATCTATTCTTTGTTGCCTTAACAACAGTCATGATACTTTTACAAAGTCTACCTTAGACCTCTAGCTAGTCATTTAAGTGTTCATGAATATTTTAACAAAGGCAGGGCTGAGCTATTGAGTAATACAAGTTCATTAATTGTGTACTTGCCAGGGAGATCTAGACTTAAATCATTAATGCAGGCAACATTTCTCTCATAAGCCATCACAAAGTTTTAAGAGCACTGTTTGATTGCAGTATTTGGATATATATATAAATGCATACATACATACAAACCATGATTTTTCATGTTTTCTTGCTTCTGTTTTTTATTGGACCTACAAAGGCACAGGTATTTCATATGAGTGTTGAGTGTTGATTAATGTAGATTATATTTCAATGACAATGATAGTATATTTCCTTAGGTCACCTCAGGATATCTCAGTTGATATGAACAGTCTAATTAGTTTTGTTACTTAAAACTGCAGAATCCTACAAATAAACAGGGCCATTAAAATGAACTATTAACTACTGCTTTTAAAAATTTTTGAATTGACAGCTTATACCTAAGAGTAATGTATGTTTTTTTAAATGTTATGAATACTAGCGATGTGAATGTATTATTGATTTATTCAATGCTTTATTTGCTTTTGTTAAATTGAGAGATTTAAAGCTCTAAATCTTAATTTCACATTCTAGGCTGAAATTTCGAATACCACTCCTGGGACAATATATAATGTGACTGTTTCTTCGGTTTCCTCTTCAGTGTATAGTTTACCTGTCAGCAGAACAGTGACAACTAATGTAACTAGTGAGTTTATGGCAAAATTGCACTTGAGTGTTTTATCAAAATGTCTCAAAAATATGTATCTAATTTTCTGCTTTGCAAACTGAAATTGTTCACAGTGCTTGCTCTAAAGTAATTGAAAAAAGATTTATTTTAAAGAAGTAATTCCAGAGGTGCATAGTTGAAGAGAAAATTACCCTTTGAAAAATATCATGATTTAAAACACACTTGCCAAAATATGAGTATTCAAAAATGTCTTGGCAAACTCTTCCATACAATTTTAGGCAGAGAACCCAAATGCATACAGATGCTTTAATAATGAGCTTAAAAAAGTGAACTGGCATCAGAAGCTGTTTGTCTGTGAATATTACAGCATTCCATTAAAATTCTTAGAGAAAGAATGTACTTGATGTTCTAAAAGGCAATTTATTATCTTTCATGAAGTTTAAAAAAAGCCAACTTCATATTTGCTGCTCTTTGATGCTTAAAAACTGGCAAACTCTGTCCTTATTCTCCAGTAGCTAAAGAATATCTAGGTTTAATGTAAAAACGTGTAATTTATACAGATCCAGGACCTCCTGTTTTCCTTGCCGGGGAAAAAGTTGGATCTGCAGGAATTCTCCTTTCGTGGAATACACCACATTTCCCAAACGGGAGAATTATATCCTACATAGTTAAATATAAAGAAGTTTGTCCGTGGATGCAAAATATTTACACCCAAGTTACAACAAAACCAGATAGTTTGGAAGTTCTACTAACCAACCTTAATCCTGGAACAACTTATGAAATTCAGGTAAATTTATATTTTACTATTTCTAAAATATAATTTAAAATGAAGTATTTTACTTTTTGAAATTTGTAAGCATCAAAGCATTTATATATATATATATATATATATATATATATATATATATATATATATATATATATATATATGTTTTTCTTCTAGCCAGGTTTTCCCTACGTAGGGAACCTGGCTAGAAGAAAAACACACATAAACCCTACGAAGAAGTAAGAAAATTGATATATATATATATATATATATATATATATATATATATATATATGCCACATATTCAAATTATAATGAATGTAAATCTAACTGCAGGCACGTAATTTCACCTCAGTTTCACTTCAGTTGTGCTCTCTAATGGAAGGCTTTGCATTTAGTCATTTAATACAGTGAGAAAGTATTTTAATTTCCAGAACTGGTGGTGTTCTTATGGATTTTAATAAACTGCTCCTTCCCTTCCCTCCCCTCCCCTCCCCTTCCCTTCCTTTCTCTGTTTTTGTCCCAGTGCATTTTATTTGATAAGAATAATATATTTCTTATTCTACTGTACACATTTCTTATACATCTGTTCATTTTTTATATAATGCAAAAGTTTAAAAAGACAAGAGTAATAGCTTTCCTGAAAGTTCCAGTCTAACACGGTCTAACAAGATGCCAACTTTCAAAAGTCCGATAAGTTGTTCAAGACAAAGATAAAGATTAGTTTGAGAAGAATCTCATAATCAGGACAATTTCAGGATAGTTCGGGTGATATTTCAGTATATTCATATTGCAATTCTGCATCAAACATCTCTATGTATAAAATGTACCGGATAAGTTATATTTAAGTGTAATTTGTTAAATACGTCATAACTGTTGAATATGTCATAACTGTTCAAGCAATATCTCAAATCGAGCAATTCCCATAATGGCAATGTATGGATCCAGTGGTACCTTTATCAAACACATTTTAATTTCATTGAGAAAAAAAGGAATCATTCATACCATGCATATCACTTAGTAAAGAACATGTGGAGAACATTCAAATGATTTCCATCTTCTGTTTTTATTGGGTACTTTTTCCTCACAGAAGCATACATTAATTTGATAGTTTGCATGAAAATTGTTTGTTTGTTTCACTTAAAATGCAATCATAGTTCTCACTGATTTTGTCTTCTTGCAGGTTGCTGCTGAAAATAGTGCTGGCATTGGAATATTTAGTGAGCCATTTCTCTTTCAAACTGCAGAAAGTGGTAACTTGGTTTATGACATCTCTTAATAATTTTGTCAGGCTACATAATATGCTTGGACCTGAAGAGCCAAATTGTGCTGAATCACATGTTATTAGGAGAACATTATTTTTGTTTTCAAATTAAATGTTAAGTTTCTTACATATACAATATGTGGATAGAAACTTGTGTTACATAAATTCAGTCAAATACACTTAAAGGTCAATCTTTTTCATTTATACACTGTTGAAAACTTAATACAATTTAATAATACAATGCTAAATTTATCTTCAGATTTAAGCTTATTCTGTAAACTTAGATTTTGTTATTTGTTGACGTTCAGTATGACAGATTCACTGAAATGACAAATTTTCAACAAATATCCTGAAGAAATTGCATAAAATTTTGACAATTTAACAGCTGATTTAAAAAAACCCACAAATATTTTATTCATATTTAAGCAAATATATCCAAATATATACCATTTTTTACATTCAAATAGTTTTATATAGTCAATGATGTCCTTTGATATCTTTTCAATTCTAATTCTAAAATATATAATAATTATATATTACATAGTTTGCTGTAGATAAAATTTTCGCAGAACCTGAAAATCTTGTTCTGTCCAGGGACTAAGGAAATCTGTCATTTATGTTTGGCATCCTAGAATACAACAGTGTATGAGCTCACTTTGCTCTTCCTGTAATGCAGCAGTAGTAACAGAATACTGTTTTTAATAGAGTCTATTTAAAATAAGTCAAATACATTCTTTCTTTTTTATTTTGCTGCTCCTTTCCAAGCACCTGGTAAAGTGGTAAATCTCACAGTTGAAGCTTTCAACCACTCAGCTGTAAATCTGATTTGGTTCTTGCCACAACAGCCAAATGGAAAAATAACTAGTTTCAAAATTAGTGTAAAGCATGCAAGAAGTGGAATAATAGTGAAGGATGTCTCTGTTAAAGTGGAAGATCTTTTGTCTGGCAGGTTACCAGAATGCAATGTGAGTATGTAAAACATGCTAGTTATAGATAAAAATAAAAGTTGATTCTTCAGGACTGCCCATGTTTCAGTTCAAAATTCACAGTAAAAAAAAATCAGAGTGATGGTTGCAAAGTATAAGAGATCCTAAGAGCAAAACTGATGGGAGATCTCTAAAGCATGAATGGAAGAATAAAATAACTTACTTTATTGTCCTTTTAATTAAAGGCAAACATTTTATTTCTTTGGTATTTTAGATTGAATTTTAATGTTTTTTATTTGAATTGTTTTCTTTTTAAATTCTTCTTTTAGGTTTTTGGTTTGGATTTTCTTTCTTGTTTTGCTTTTAGCTTTTTTATCCTTTTTATGTTTACATTTTGATTGTTTTCTTGTAAACCATTTCAAAGTTATAAATAAATGAAAATATTGTCATCTTAGTCATCAATTAATATTGATTGCATTTGATAGAGTAAATGAAATTATAGTATCCACCTATAAAGTCTGATCCAGATTTCAGATGATCTGGAATGCAGCATTTTTTAACATTCAAATTTTCCTTGTTGCAAAAACATACAATTTCAAAGTGCCTCCTTGAATTTGTATACATCAATGGCAAAATCTTATGCTCATCAAATTTAGATGGTAAAATCCAAAAGGTCAGTTTCTCTATTTCAACAGTTATGAAAACAAAGGCATTTTAATTTATCACATATGAATACTACTCTTGAAGGTGCATATGTCCTGTTTTGTTTAACTTTGAAGCATTCTACAGAAAAGCTTAATCCAATGATGATGATGATGATGATGATGATGATGATGATGATGATGATGATGTATTCAACACTGATGTATTTTGGTTCTCATAAGCATGTGCAATTCCAAATAGTAAATTAATATATAGATAAAGTACTTCACAATGTGAGCTGTATAATTTGACAGACATTTATATAACAACATATTTTTTGAAATAATCAAATAAGAAAATATGTGCATTGACCAATTGTTTGGCATTATCAAGTTAAGTTTATCCTATAGTTTTTGAATTTTTATCCATCTGCATCAGTGTCTAGTGCATTTTTCCCCTCCTTTACAATATGTATATATTGAAAAACTTTTTCAACATTGGCATACTAAAAACATGAAAACAGTTTTTACTCCTATGTTTCATTGGAATAAAATAAATCTGAAAAGCAATTTACAAATGCTTACAATTCTAAAATTTTAAAACAATTAAAATATCAAAACAATAAAAATAGCCACAAAAGTAATTGTTTTTATTTCAATGTTTGTCTTTACAGGATAACAGTGAATCATTTTTATGGAGTACTACCACTCCTTCAACTACGTCTAGTAAAACCACTACGTTTACCTCAAGTACAATTGCTCCCAAGGCAATGAGTTCAGTCTGGAATGAACCTGTCAGTTTTGTCGTGACTAATCTTAGGCCATACACAACTTACCTTTTTGAAGTTTCAGCAGTAACCACTGAAGCAGGTTATATTGACAGTGCAATTGTCAGAACACCAGAATCAGGTACATATTCTTCAGCTAACAAAGTTAAGAAGGGAAATCAATATGGACAGCATTTGCAACTGGCAAATCTTGAATGAATATATTTCAGAATTTATTGTAGGACAATTTATCTTCCAGAAATATATTTTTGGGTTTGTTGCTTTCCGTCCTTATATAAGGAATGGATCAAGTTTTATTCTTCTGTTGTCCCTGGGATTTAAGAGAATAAAGGATCTGTCCTACAGACAAATGCAGGAAAGAGAAGGTATGGCTGTCAGTGAGAAATCTGAATGAAAATTGTAGTTGGTTCAGTGTAGGTATTTGCATTTTATTTAATCATATAAGACACATGTGGTGAATCATTTGAAGCACATTAAAATAAAAAAACCTTTTTTGCAATAAAAATTCAATTATATTGAAGTTTTTAAAACTGCATGATATACATTATTGTATAGACCAATGAGTAGATATCTTATCTCCCTCTGAGTCTTTACATGCAATTTCTCAAGCTCATACATGAAAGGGAAAGGGACATATGAAGTAAAATTAGTATTTGAAATTATTAATGTCCAAAACTAATCAATTAAAGGGAGTTGTAGCAGCATATTTTTCCATGCTGCTTATTATACTTTGATTGAGACAAACAATGGAGAGAAAAGTAATTTGTAATGAGAAAAGTGTAACAGTATTCCATCTTAATTTCAGATCCAATTTCAAATCCAATCCGATTAGGATTTGAATTGTGGTACATTTCCCTAATCTCCACTGTCTTTTCAGTTCATATTGCCCATATTTTCAGAAAGATCCATTTCTTTAAAACAGATGGAAAGATATGCTTTACAATGCTACTAAAACACACATTTTTGTCTAGTTCAGGGGTGACAAACTGGTGGCCACGTGTCAGATACATCATGTGCAGGCCAAGCCCACCCCAGCTCCACAAAGGCAAAACACATCATGATACATCACATGATGTCACCTGACACGATTGAGTTTGACACCTGTGCTCTAGTTTAAGCTTAATATTGGCTTAGTTTCCATAATTGAAAAAAGAAATAATGAAATCCTTCATAAATATGGGACAACTCAGGATACTTTTATAACAAAGTAACCAATTTTACTTTCCATCTATTCAAGTCAAAATGCTTAGTAACCCAATCACAAATAAAAAATACAGCAACTGTATGTTAAATAAGTGAGTGCTCGCCATTTTTATATCCAGTTACTTCACTAAAGATAGCACTGGACTTGCAAATTAGTTGATAATGTTCCTTAGGTAAGTTCAGTGGTGGGTTTCAAAATTTTTTACTTCCGGTGCTGTGGGTGTGGCTTGGTGGGCGTGACATGGCTTGGTGGGCATGGCTTGGTGGGCATGGCAGGGGAAGGATACTGTAAAATCTCTATTCCCTCCCCAATCCAGGGGAAAGATACTGCAAAATCCCCATTTCCTTCTGATCAGCTGGAACTTGGGAAGCAGAGAATAGATGGGGGTAGGGCCAGTCAGAATTTTTACTACCGGTTCTCCGAACTACTCAAAATTTCCACTACCGGTTCTCCAGAACTGGTCAGAACCTCCTGAAACCCACCTCTGGGTAAGATGTATTTCTTGATAGAACTGCTGGACTTAATTCTCCATTCCAAGAGTAACTGTTTTTATAACAATATAGTTGATGCCCTTATATTTGGCAAGATTTATAAAGAATGATAAATAATCTTTAGAAAGCAGAGATCAGACTTTGCATGGACAAGATTTATTACTATCCACTAACAGCTGTTCTCATTTTGGCAGCTAGTAGAATACAAAATATTTGTCCTTTTTATGACCACCAGTGCCTTTGAATAATGTCATGTTTGACCTAATCTTCATTACAGTTCGAGCAGCTGAAGCATTTTGTCAGCTGTGTAGAAATAGCATTAGGTTAGGGATATCACTAACAAAGTTAAATGTTGAAGGAAATATTCAAGGCAGTTTAAATACATAACCAAGATTATTTTTAGAAAGTGATGTCTAAAGTTTGGCTTTCAGATTTTTTTGAGGCTTCTAATAATATATTTTATACTTAAACATATATTGGCCATTAAAAATAGGAAGATAATGTAATTTTGTCTGTCTTATTTCAACAGAGCGCCTAAAATTTGGCTTGAAGGCTTAAAGTTCATGAATTTGAGAAAAAATGTTAATATTAACAATGAAACATGGACATGCATACAAATTATGGACAAATCTACACAAGCTTTTTATTTAGAATGAAATAAAATTGTATGGCACTTGCCTCATTATTAAACATATTTGATTGATTTTTTTAAAAAAATCATGATGTGCTGTCAAGTCATTTTTGACTCTTAGTGACCACGTTGATAAATTTTTCTCCAAGACAAATAATTATTTATTAATTTGTATGCCATCCAACTCCCAGCGTCTCTAGGCAACTCACAACAAACAAATTACAATAAAATAAAAAAGAGTGCAACAGATAGAAGGAAATGAATCCAAGAATGGGCACTCTGGGCAGATGGAAGAAGAATGCTTGATCCAGCCCATTGCCTTTTTCAACTTACTGCCTCAGTAAAGTATTTTGCAAAAAAAAAAAAAAAAAGTGTCTCCTTTTCATACCCATAAAACCTCAGAAATTGCTTTCTTTATATCAATTCCTTAACTAGGTAAACAAAAACCTGCCATTTTATATGTTGGCATATTAGGAATGCTCCTTTTAATCTGAGTTCCACATGTATTATCTCTCTTGATGTGGATTGGCCACTGCATTGATTTGCTAGTAGTTTTACTATCAGGATGATTTTAAAAAATAATTACGGTAGTGTAAAGAAAATTGGAGGGCACAATTCAGATTTTATGAAATAAACACTCCAATATGTGTGGAATTTTGTTTTTTTTTTAAATTTAGTTCCAGAAGATCCTCCTCAGAATCTTGTCATGGGAAATGTTACAGGAAAATCCTTCTCAATTTCATGGGACCCACCAAATATTGTTACTGGAAAGTTTACTTACAGAGTGGAATTATATGGGCAAACTGGTAAATCAGTTAATTTGATTTTGTATTATTGTGTTCACATGTTTCATAATCTACTGTGTTTAGTCATTAATTGATTCATAAAACTAGTAGAGCTATACAGTTGTAACATTTCTTTATATAACATCATACTATTTCCTTTCGAAATAACTAACATTATCCAGAACTCAGACTAAGAAATAATGAGCAAAGGCAGAAAAGCAAACATACCTAAATTTACTTTATACCAACACCATTACCCCTTCATATCTTTCTAACCTTGCTAACCAGTTTTATGTCCACCATATCATTTGTTCTTTAAACTTATGATTTTTTTCAGGATTTCATTAACTCCATCCAACCATTATCTTCTGCATTTTCATCTTCTTCTTGGTGTATTCCTTCCTTCCTTCCTTCCTTCCTTCCTTCCTTCCTTCCTTCCTTCCTTCCTTCCTTCCTTCCTCATTTTTAACTCATAGTTTAAGGCAGGGCTGTCAAACTCCTGGCCCGCAGGCCAGATGCGTCATGCATTGGCCACACCCACACCCAGTTTAGTGAAGGGGAAAAAAGTCCTGATACATCATGTGATGCCGCTGTGACGACGTGAGTTTGACACCTCTGGTTTAAGGCAACAAAAATGGCTCCCTCAAAAATTTAACATCTGTAGATTCCATGTGATCCTCAGGCCTAGTCACATAACCAGGTTTTATGAGCCTTTTGGAATATCAAAAGGTGAGGAAGTGAGGAAAGGTGATCCCTCAAACAGCATGGTCCCATGCCATGAAGGGCTTATTGTTTTAATCTTACAGGCCGTGATAATCACCAGATGAGTCATAAGTATATGCTACTCATTGTTATTTTGATCTATCAATGTGCTCACCTAACATTTTTAATAAGGTAGAGAAACTGTAAATTTACTGTCTTTAATCTATTTGATTTAATATATGGTCAATGTCCTGTTAACTGAAAGGGTAGTACTGATCCATTTTGCCAGTATACCAAAATTTCAGGTAAAACCCAGATTTACCCTAAACTTGCTTACTCTAGTCAGATCTTTAATCTAATAATTAACCTGCAAGCCAACATAGTATTGTCAGTTAAATTATATGCATAATTATATGTATACTGACATAATTAAGTATGTAGTAACATTTAATTGAGTATTAAATACCTGGAAGTATAGGCATTTTCCAAAACCTGGATTAAAACAGGGGTGAAATGTAAAATTTGTTACTACCGGTTCTGTGGGTGTGGTTTGGTGGGTGGATGGGGTAATGTGACTGGGTGGGCGTGGCCAACTTTTTTTTTTTTAATTTTTCAAAGCATTTTTTCTAATGTTTTGAAAAGCATCTGCCGATCAGGCAACTCAGCTGGGATCATCAGAGGCTTTTTAATGCATTTTTTTTATCACCTCTTCGATCAAGAGGTTGCAGAAAAAAATGCTTTGAAAAGCCTCTGACGATCCCAGCTGAGCCGCGCGATCATCAGAGGCTTTTTTTTTTACTTTTAAAAGCATTTTTTCGTCGGAAGAGGTTGTAGAAAAAATGCTTTTAAAAGTAAAAAAAAAACCTCTAATGATCATGCGGCTCAGCTGGGCATGGTGGGAGGGGGGGCGCAGGGATTTTTGCTACCGGTTCTCCAAATCACCCACCGCCATCGCTACCAGATCAGGCGATCCGGTCCAAACCAGGAGCATTTCACCCCTGGATTAAACTAATAGGATATACCTGTACTGTTATTGTCTTTTACCTTTTTACCAAGTGTCATAAAAATATTCATTAACATGAAGTTGACATACCTGATCAGTTTATAATACTTGCTTGTTTCAGTTTTCTTTAACATAATCAAGAACAAAATTCTTTTAAAATAATTTCAAAGAGCTTAACTGTCTGGCATTTTGTTTTAAATGATTATTTCAGTTCGTATTTTGGAGAACAACACAAAAGATCTCAAATTTACATTTAATAATCTGATACCATTTACATTATATGATGTGTTTGTTGCTGCTGAAACAAGTGCTGGAGTGGGCCCAAAGTCTAATATAACAGTTTTCACACCTGCAGGAGGTAAGCTGTATATGTCATAAATATATATATAATTTTAATATATTGTATTCATATTTTAATATGGACAGATAGTGTTGGCAAATGCAGCCCATGGAAGATGTGGGTGTGTATTTGTGTGCAGCTCTAAATATTGAGTAACACTGACTGATTGCTTGCTTCCAAGAACAATGGAATAAATGATAACGGTATAAATAAAAATGAGTCTTCCATTAGTTTCATGGCATTCTTTAGCCATTAAATAGTGTGAAAAATTCAGCAGGTTCTCTGACAATATTGTGAAGAGTATATTATTGTTGTTATTGTTGTTGAAAGATGAATTAAACACTTAGTTTTATTCGCTCCCAATTGTTAGGACAGCACAACTATTTGGCCACTAGATGGCAGTAAGTGATTACAAGAAAAGTTTGTTTAGTAAAGAAGCTGATTATGTTAGATTCCTTTAACTGAAATCAGTTCAATTTTCGCATGATGCATTAATGTGTGCAGTTTTCATTTCAAAAGCAAGATGTGTATTAATTGTTTCTAGGCTGTTCTTTCCATACACTTTCCCCCAACTCCAGTTCTTTTACAATAAATGGAAAGTAATCATGAAGATAGTCTCTGCTACCCAACCTCCAGAGCAGGGGTCTCCAACCTTGGCAACTTTAAGACTTGTGGACTTTAACTCCCAGAGCTCCTCAGCGAGCAAAGCAAAGCTCCAGAGCATATATCTCAATTACAAAATTGTACCTGCAGGTGCACAGCTAGAGTGCTCTCAAGAGCAGTTCTCACTAGGGAGAGGGCTCTAGGGAGATGTGGCATTTCACTCAATATCCCTTGGGCAGAATGGGTTGTTATGAGAGAATGAATGAGGTCAACTGATTGGAAGTTCATCAGTCCTAACTAGATTTTTTTAAAAAAAAGAAAGAATAATGGGAACAGTAATCAGTATATTTGCAACACTAGAAGCTAAGCTTGGAGAATGTCAGCACTGTAGGCTAGAAGACAATAACTAATTCCTATAGTGTTCTTGACAACACTACAGACATTTGCAGTATTCATCAGAATTATGTAACTTCAAATAAATGTTACTTTTTTAGATAGTATTAATTTTAAGATTAATCTTAAAATCCGGCCCTCTCAATTCCTGGCAAATAGATGGGGAAGAAATGGAGGTAGTGACAGTTTTTATTTTCCTGGGCTCCAAAATCACCACAGATGGGGACTGCAGCCAAGAAATTAAAAGACGCTTGTTCCTGAGGAGGAAAGCTACGGCAAATCTAGATAACTTACTAAAAAACAGAGACATCACCCTCCCAACAAAAGTGCATATAGTCAAGACTATGGTTTTCCCAGTTGCAATGTATGCAGTGGTGAAATGCAAAATTTGTTACTACCAGTTCTGTGGGCATGGCTTGATGGGGGAAGGGGGGGTAATGTGATTGAATGGGCGTGACCAACTTTTTTTGAAAAAAACTTTTAAAACCATTTTTTCTACAAGCTCTTCAGCTGAAGAGATTGTTTAAAAATGCTTTTAAAAGCCTCTGACGATCAGGCAACTCAGCTGGGATCGTCAGACCCTTTTAAAAGCATTTTTTCTACAACCTCTTTGAGGTTGTAAAAAAAATGCTTTTAAAAGCCTCTGACGATCCCAGCTGAGTTGCCTGATGATCAGAGCCTTTTTTTTTTTTTACTTTTAAAAGCATTTTTTCAGCCGAAGAGGTTGTAGAAAAAATGCTTTTAAAAATAATTTTAAAAAAGCCTCTGATGATCGTGTGGTTCAGCTGGGCATGGGGGGGGGGCAAGGGATTTTTGCTACTGGTTCTCCGAGCCACCCACTGCCATTGCTACCGGATCAGGTGATCCGGTCCAAACTGGGAGCATTTCACCCCTGAATGTATGGCTGTGAAAGTTGGACCATAAGAAAGGCTGAGCGCCAAAGGATTGAGGCGTTTGAACTATGGTGCCGGAGAAGACTCCTGCGAGTCCCTTGGACTGCAAGGTGATCAAACCGATCAGTCCTAAAGGAGATCACCCCTGACTGCTCTTTAGAAGGCCAGATCCTGAAGATGAAACTCAAATACTTTGGCCACCTAATGAGGAGGAAGAACTCACTGGAGAAGAGCCTAATGCTGAGAAAGATTGAGGGCAAAAGTAGAAGAGGACGACAGAGAACCAGGTGGCTGGATGGAATCACTGAAGCAGTCAGCGTGAGCTTAAATGGACTCCAGAGGATGGTAGAGGACAGGAAGGCCTGGAGGAATGTTGTCCATGGGTCGCAATGGGTCAGACACGATTTCATAACTAACAACAACAATTTTAAGATTAAACATTTTCTAATGCTTGCTGTTCTGCAATTTTACTATATACATTACATTTCAGTTCCAGGACCTGTATTTTATTTGCATGTAGTAGAGGAAGCAGCAAGCTTTATAAGAATTGCTTGGAAAAAACCACAGCAACCAAATGGAGTCATCACTCAGTACCGAGTAAAAGTTTTCCATGACGAAACAGAGGAGATCCTTGAAGATACAATTCTGACAGAAAAAATCAAGGTACTTTAATCCCAATTCATGCTTACCTATATTTAATATTTTCACATTATTCCTTTGTCTACATTCCTATCGCTAAGGTTAAAAAAATGGAAAGTTAATTCTTTCTTCTCTTTCTATGTTAGCATTTTACTGAATCTGGGGATCCAGATATGATAGAAGAATATGCATTATCTTCCTCACTGAATAAAATAAAAACAGTGACCAGTTTATATGAAGGTTCAGCTGAAATGTTCCCAAGAGTACATGAATTTTCTCCAGTAAAATATACTAGTATTCCTGTTGATAATTTCCTAACTTTAAATGATGATGCAGAACTATATTTAAATTCTGGTAAGTAGGAAAAAGCTGTTTTCTATAGCTACTTCATTGTTCAGATCATGGCTATTACACAAAGTATCTTTAGCAAAGAGTTAAACCGTATTGTTAGTGGGCATTTGCTGATGTCACATTCTGCAAATGGGGAAATGCCACACAAGCAGAGCTTAGTAGCCCCTTGTCACCCAGTTGACCTCTCTCCCAGAGAAAGAAGATGCCAGACCCATTGCACAAGCTGCATAGACAATCAGTTATTACAGTTGCCAAAGCAGGTGTGATTGGAAGAGATTAACATATCTCCATGTCCCATGCAGACCTTTAATTTTTTTCCCCAACAGTTTTTGACTAATAGGCTTCTAAATGTCACTGAAGGTAAATAGGTCAAAAAGTTACAGCTCAGCAACATGGGGCAACCAACAGGTGGAGATGACCCTTTGACACAGTGATGCCATTAGTATATTCACTTACACAGCATTATCAAATGAGCATTTTTGTGACTAAACACAGATATTTACGACCCATTAAATAAAGTTTGGCTGACAGATACAGGTTTAAAAATGTTCTGAAAATTTGAAAGGGAGCCATTAAATGTAACAGAAAGATAATGCTGGTGTTATTTTCATTACTTTGAATGTCAGTTGTAAATAAAATAGTAGTGGAAAGTTATTTCCACGATTCTTAGCTATTATTTTTGTCTTTCAGTGACTGTTCAAAAACATATTTTTCATTTCCAATATGCCAAGATTTCTTTTCTTTTTTGCACTGATGCAAACATGCTTCAGAAATCAAAGCAATCTATGTTTGTAAATCTAGTATGCAAGTTTATTTTTGAATAGCATCCATTGAATCCAGTACAATTTCTTCTTCATTAAACATGCATAGAAACAGCATTCCTGTTTCTTATTCTTTGCTGTGCAATGAATATCTTCGTGATGATCAATTTTGCAATTGTTTTGATAGGGACCATTTAATATAAACACACAAAAACTGCAATCTTATACCATTTTTGTAGAAATAATATCCTCCGGACTAGTCCTGAGTTAGAAATGCGTATGACTGATTTTAGTTTTTTAAAAATATAAAACATTTGATACCATCCATCTTTCAGTTGAGCAGCTGTCATATCGTGTAAATGCACTCCAGCCTTTCACTAAATATGCAATTGCTGTGTCTGCTTTTACCATCATTGGAGAAGGACCACCAGCTATTCTCATTTCTAAGACAAGTGAACAAGGTAATTTTTTTTATAACAGAAATATTATCATGTTGGCAGTATTTAATTTCTTTCAATTTTTTCTAAATTTAAATTTCTAAATGAATTATTCTTTTTTGCAGTTCCAAGTTCTGTGGAAAATATAGATTATAAAAATATTAGTTCATCTTCAATTTTGCTCTTTTGGGATAAACCATTAAATCCCAATGGAAAAATCACACATTACACAATTTATGCAATGGAGGTGGATACAAGCAAAGCGTTTCAACTGACTACATCAGAAAAACACATACTGATTACAGGTGGGATGGTTTTTTTATATATAGATAAAGAGAGACAGAGAGAAGGAAGGAAGAAGGGAGAGTGTGTGAGTGAGTGAATATAGAGAAATATAAGTTTAAAATAGAATTCTGTAGAAGTTACTTATGTCAAGTTGTGCCATGATTGTTGTACTTTATTCTTAAAAACAGATTATTTTTCTCTCTATTTGCATCTTTCTCCACATTTATTCTTGTTTTTCAATTAAAATAGATGGCTAAAAAGAATTTAATGAAATAAAATCATAGTGAATACATTCATTATTATCATTATATTATTATTGTTCTCCTTATTTAACAAATTAAATAAAAAAAGCATGAATGCAATTCAAAGTATGAATTTTTTTAAAAAAGCTAATATGAATAGAGAGAAAGAAGAAAAAGAAATGATACAATGCTTTGTACATACTACATTATTACAATGATTACATAATAAAAGAAGTGCCACTTCAAAGTTGACAATTTTTGTTAAGCCACACTTTGCATCTGGTAGTTCAGATATTGACATGGCCAAATTTAGGTAAGGTAAAGGTTCCCCTTGCACATATGTGCTAGTCGTTCCCGACTTTAGGGGGCGGTGCTCATCTCCATTTCAAATCTGAAGAGCCAGCACTGTCCGAATACATCTCCGTGGTCATGTGGCCGGCATGACTAAATGCCATGACTAAAGGCACACAGAGCGCTGTTATCTTCCCACCTATTTTACTACTTGCCTTTTTTACGTGCTTCCGAACTGCTAGGTTGGCAGAAGCTGGGACAAGTAATGGGAACTCACCCCATTACGCGGCACTAGGGATTCGAATGCTGAACTGCCAAACTTTCGATCGACAAGCTCAGCATCTTAGCCACTGAGCCACCGTGTCCCTTCCAAATTTAGATAAATGGAGCCAAATATATAAATTTCAAACATATATAATATCATTTAATAGCACATCACTGAATCTTACTTCAATGAAATAAGAATGTACAACAAAGAAGGAGCTATCAATGGAAATGACCATGGTTCTCGTTCCTCCAAGAGTGGTTCTGGTCAGCATTGATGGCAGGAGAGGAGAACAGCTAAGGGCTCATTACTCTTTCCATTCTTTTAAACATCTACATGAAACTGCTGGGTGTAACAATTCAGTGGCAATGGAGTCGACCATCATGGTGCTGATTGGCCCTAATTTGGCCAATGTATGCTGTCAAGGTTGTGCCTTGATATCTGAAGGCTATGGGGCCTTGGATAGGGAAGAACAGGCTTCAGTTCAACTTGAGCAAGAGAGAGTGGCTCTTGGATGTGGTGATTTTCCACCTTTACCAGAATGCAATTTGTGGATCCTCATGGCTTTTGTTCAAAGAGCAGGTGATAGCCATGGCTAGGAGGGCTTTTGCCCAAATCTTTGTTGGATAACAATTGGGCCCTTTCCTGGACCAGACATTTTTCAGTCACTTATGCTTTTTTATTCTTTTGGGTTTTAAAATATATTTTATTTATTACGTCTTGTTAATATTTGGGTTTTTTTTTATTATGTTAGGGTCACTTATATGAGATGGGTAGCTATATAAATCTAATAAATATATTATACATTCAAAATAAAGACAATAACCAACTTTTAAAAATTTATTGAGAAGTCCAATAAATTAAAAAAAAACATTTGAAGTATAAAATATTTTTTTTCCAATTTTTATTTATAAGTATAAACTAAACAGAACAATGAAACGTACAAAACATAAAAACATATAAACATCCATTTCAATACATGTCTAGTTTGTCGCAACTATAATATACATTTCTCTTTGTATTTTGAGTCTTCCTTATTTGGCCATTCCCTTTTATCTATCTAATATTGATCTTTGTTTACCTATGTCTGTTCTTTGTTTCCATCATATTATATTTGGTCATTTTATTTACTTCCTATTGCTTCATCTCTTTCCTATCTTTCAACCAACTATACCACTTTTCCCATACTAAGTAAAAGTCATGTTCTTCCCTATTTTGTAATTCCTTTGTGAGTCTATCTAATTCCGCACATTCCTAATTTTATTGATTACTTTATCTGCTGTTGGTATATCACTACTCTTCCAGTGTTGCGCGTATAGTATGAAGTATAAAATATTTTTAAAAAACAAATTTTGTACATATTTCAATATAATACAAACTAGAAAATATTTCATGTATTTCAGCTTACCGTATATTTGGACTAGTTAATATAGATATTGTTATACTGACAATATCCTTGATAATTTCACAGCATCGTTATCTTATAACTCCCTGCCACTGAATATCCTGACTATCATTATTTATTGTTTATTTATTTATTGGTTTGATTTATATGCCGCCCTTCTCCGGAGACTCAGGGCGGCTTACAATGTGTTAAGCAATAGCCTTCATACTTTTTTATATACCTGCTTAGTAAGGCTTTCAGTTTCCCCTAAGCGGTGTTCTTTTTTATACAAAGTCAGTTTATTGCCTCCACAATCCGGGTCCTCATTTTACCTATCTCGAAAGGATGGAAGGCTGAGTCAACCTTGAGCCTGGTGAGATTTGAACTTGCAGTAATTTTTTTTTTTTTTTAATTTGATTTATATGCCGCCCTTCTCCGGAGACTCAGGGCGGCTTACAGTGCGTTAAGCAATAGCCTTCATACTTTTGTATATTTATACAAAGTCAGCTTATTGCCCCCACAAACTGGGTCCTCATTTAACCTACCTTAGAAAGGATGGAAGGCTGAGTCAACCTTGAGCCTTGGAGAGATTCGAACCAGCAGTAAATTGCAGGCAGCTGTGTTAATAACAGGGTGCTTTAAACCACTGTAGTACCAAGGCTCTTGGTACTTGCAGTAATTGCAGGCAGCTGGTACTACTTAACAGCACTTTAGTCTGCTGCGCCACCAAGGCTCTTCAATTAGATTGTTATACTAAATAGGACAAAGTTCCTAACATCAAAATAAAGTACAGCTTAATTGCAGGTGAAATAAAGCTGTTATAAATAAATGTATAATAGCATAATTAGAACAGCAATATTTTAATCATAAAATAAGTTTAATCCATTTTAATTAACTCATTACAAAGCTTAATTTGCACATATGAAAGATAAGAAATAAAAAAGGAAAATGTTAAAATACTAAAATAGCCTTTTTAAAAATTTCAGACCATTAAAAATTAAAATTAAATCTAAAATGTAAAATTAAGAAAACATTTTAAAGGAAGTTTTATCAATCAAGATCACATGCTAAATGTTTGTCCATATAGCACTTTTATATAATAGTTAATAATTTTTCTAAAGTCCTTATATTTGCAATGTGCTAGAATTGAAAACAGCTTCTCAGTATCTATGAGAGTAAACAAGATATCTGTAAAAGTGCCCAAATGAATGCACAGTAAATTTCATTTTACAGATTTTGTTCATCTTTGTTTTAGACTTAAAAAAGTACACAGATTATAAAATGAGGGTAACAGCTTCTACAACTGTTGGAGAAAGTGCAGTTTCTGAAGACAATGATATTTTTATAAGAACACTTGAAGATGGTAAGTACATTATTTTCATATTAATTTTATAATTTCAATTTGATCAATTATAATGGATTTATCTACAATGCCCATTAAGCAATAAATTTGCAATAAATAATAAAAACCATGTAAGCCGTGTGTGTGTGTGTGTGTGTGTGTGTGTGTGTGTGTGTGTGTGTGTGTGTGTTAGAGAGAGAGAAAGTGGGGGAGGGGGGGAGAGAGAGAGATTTTTTTTCTGGGCATATTCCCACCTTTCCTGATGTTTAGTATGACTAATTGAGGCTTAATGTGACAATTTTAAAAGGTGTTTTGCAAACCACAGTGTAAGCAATTTCTACTTCTTGAAGTTCTTTGGAAAACTTTAGAAACCCACTAAGATGAGAGACAGCACTAATACTATAAATAAATAAATAAATAAATAAATAAATAAATAAATAAATAAATAAATAAATTTCTATACCGCCCTTCTCCCGAAGAGCTCAGGGCGGTGTACAGCCTATTAAAAACACAAAGACAAATATCAGTTAAAAATAATTAAAATTATTACATAATTTCGGCTCAGATTTAAAACCCCAAAAATTTAAAACACCCAATTTAAAAATCATTACATTGATAGCCCGGCTTGGTGGAACAGCAGGGTCTTGAGGGCACAGCGAAATACACGGAGGTCGGAGATCTTACGCATTTCCGGGGGCAGTTCATTCCACAGGGCAGGGGCTCCCACAGAGAAGGCCCTTCCCCTGGGTGTCACCAGCCGACATAACTTGGCTGATTGCACCCTGAGGAGACCCTCTCTCTGGGAGTGAACTGGCCGGTGGGAGGCTGTTGGTGGCAGAAGTCGGTCTCGAAGGTACCCAGGTCCTATGCCATGGAGCAATTTAAAGGTGGTAACCAACACCTTGAATCGCACCCGGAAGACCACTGGGAGCCAGTGCAGCTCGCGCAGGAGGGGTGTCACGTGGGCACAACGGGTTGTGCCCATAACCATCCGCGCAGCCGCATTCTGGACCAGCTGGAGCCTCCGAGTGCTCTTCAAGGGGAGCCCCATGTAGAGAGCATTACAATAGTCCAGCCGGGAGGTGACAAGGGCGTGAGTGACCATGCGCAAGGCATCCCGGTCCAGAAAGGGCTGCAACTGGTGAATCAGGCCATGGCCATGATATGCTCTTCTAAAGACAGCCATGCGTCCAGGAGGACGCCCAGATTGCGAGCCCTCTCTGTGGGGAGCAGAGATTCACCCCCAATAGTCAGCGATGGCACCAGCTGACTATATCGGGACGCCGGAAGCCACAGCCACTCGGTCTTGGAAGGGTTGAGTCTGAGCCTGTTTCTCCCCATACAGACCCGCACGGCCTCCAGGCAGCGAGACATCACATCAAGGGCATCGTTGGAGTGGTCTGTGGTGGAGATGTACAGCTGAGTGTCATCAGCGTACTGATGGCCTCTCACCCCAAAACCATGGATGATCTCACCCAGCGGCTTCACATAAATGTTGAACAGAAGGGGCAAGAGAACCGACCCTTGCTGCACTCCCCATGCGAAGCGCCTCGAGGTTGACCTCTGCCCCCCTGCCAACACAAACTGCAAACAGTCGGAGAGGAAGGAGGAGAACCACCGCAGTACGATGCCCCCTATTCCTAACCCTCTCAACCGCTGCAGCATGATACCATGGTTGTGGTATCAAAAGCCGCTGAGAGATCTAATAGGACCAGGACAGAGAAGCAACCCCTGTCCCGAGCCCTCCAGAGATCATCCACCAACGCGACCAATGCCGTTTCCATGCTGTACCCCTGCCTGAAGCCCGACTGGTACGGGTCCAGATAGATAGCTTCATCCAGGTGCCGGGGAAGCTGTCGTGCCACCACACTCTCAACAACCTTCGCCACAAAACGAAGGTTGGAGACCGGACGGTAGTTAGCTAATTCAGCTGGGTCCAGGGAAGGTTTCTTGAGGAGGGGACTCACCACCGCCTCTTTCAAGGCGGCGGGAAAGGCACCCTCACTCAAGGAAGCACTTATAATCCCCTGGAGCCAGCCTCGTGTAACCTCCCGGGAGGCCAGTACCAACCAGGAGGGACATGGGTCCAATAAACACGTGGCGGCACTAATCTTACCCAGAACCCTGTCCACATCATACCATATTTAATACTGTTACCATATTAAAATATATTAACTAGCTTCAGGCTGGATGAGTTAGTTGCTGCCATTAACTTGGGAAATTTTAATTCTTAACTTTAATTTATAAATGTAGCTGCAGAGTAACCAACTAAATAGCACAGTTTTATCTGTGCGAGAACAGGTAGAAAGTTACCACTGAAGGCAAGTATGGTATTAGAGGAGGTATCAGCATGAGCAGTGATATGAAGGACTTTGTGATGATTAAGTAAAGGAAATTGATAATGAGGATGAGAATCACTGAGTTTCTGCTACTTTTAACAATTCTGAATTATGGCTTGCAATTTCCACTTATGCAAAATTTTTGCATTTTGCTGCCAGTAATGGTAAAAACTAGAGTGTTTTGCATGAGACAAGTAGGAAAGAATGTGATGTGTTTATAGGACACAGTTATATACTGTGTAGGAGCATATGGGTGTGTATGAATGTATGTATATTAGTTTGTTTGAGAAAAATATGTACATGCATATGCTGAGATTGGATATACTTCCACATGTCTAGAGGAGAGGTTGTTTAAAGACAACCTCTCCTCTAGACATGTGCATTTCCAGACATTTGCATGTCCAAAAATTGTTTTACATTTGCTCAAATATACAGTGGCAAATTTGTTCCAAAAGGTCTCATCTGGCAACTAATATGTCTTTAGCAGTGGTGGGTTTCAAAATTTTTTACTACCGGTTCTGTGGTTGTGGCTTGGTGGGTGTGGCATGGCTTGATGGGCATGGCTTGGTGGGCTTGGCAGGGGAAGGATACTGTAAAATCTCCATTCCCTCCCCAATTCAGGGGAAGGTTACTAGAAAATCCTCATTTCCTCCTGATCAGCTGGGACTTGGGAGGCAGAAAATAGATGGAGACGGGGCTAGTCAGCATTTTTACTACCGGTTCTCTGAACTACTCAAAATTTCTGCTACCGGTTCTCCAGAACTGGTCAGAACCTGCTGAAACCAACCTCTGGTCTTTAGTTCATAAAAGGCTACCTAATCTTGGTCTATATATTATAAAAATACAAAGAACACAATTTTGCTGTAATTGATAAATTCTGTATTCTAAAATAATTATGAACAAATACACCCTAATACTCAATCACTTTTTTCTGTTTTCTGAATGAAAGAACCCAGTTCACCACCTCAGAATGTTGAGGCATTAGAAGTGACTGCCTCAGAAGTCAACTTACGGTGGTTACCACCTGAAATGCCTAATGGGATCATAACTCATTATGAAATCATGTCTGATAATGGCAGTATTTTAATAACTAAAAATGCTACAACAACACATCTTATTTTAAATGAGTTGAAACCATACACTTTGTATAACATTTCTGTAAGAGCATTCACTCGCCTTGGTTATGGGAATCAGTCATCTGACCCATTATCTGTAAGAACAGCTGAAACTGGTAAGTGGAAATACTAGAATATTCTTTTGTCTCTATGGATTCAATTTTAAATATATTGAAAAGGACATTTGAAAGAATGCAAATGCAAAGAGATTAATAGGTACCACTTCAGTGGGAAGGTTTTGTCCACCTTTGGAGTATAGCCATGCTGGTCACATGACCATGGAAAATGTCTTCAGAAAATGCTGGCTCCCTTGGCCAAGAAACGGAGATGAGCATCGTGCCCTAGAGTCGGACATGACTGGCAAGAAACCTTTGCTTTTTAAAACATGATTAGGTTACAAATTACATATATCTATATTTGAATGAGACAAATGATGCCATGAAGCATTTATCAAAATATCTGATGACCATAGCAAAGTATCTTGCTTGATGATCAGAGGTGAGTCTCTTTCAATTAATATTTTGATTGCATCAGTATCAAACATCAGAATATCAAAAAAGTTCAATGCATGCTATTTTTTGTTCTTAGTTGTTTTACCATTTGGTATTATTAACAATTATAACATATATATAATCCCATGTTATCATGTTTAGTTTTATATTTGGAATCATGAAACCAAGGGCCCAAATGAATAACAAGGCAATAATGTTAAACAATAGCGGCCACAATAGAGAAATGAAATTCCTAAATAAAAAATTCCTGATTGTACATTAAATTAATATGTAATTTAATATGTAAATTACCTGGGGGGAGGTGGATAGGTAACTAGGGTAGGGTTGGGATTATTGTACAAGCATTTTGTTCTCCTTTTTTGTATTTTTACCACTTTTTGCTGAAAAGCACTTTATGTGTTTTTTTCTTTCTTTTTGACAAAGTATGTATTTTTCTGATAATTATGTACTTTTTATCTTTTTTGTCACTATTTTAAAAGCAGTAAAATAAAGAAATCAGGATTTTATACAAGCGATAAATGTAGGTTAGCTGAATTTGAAATTAAAGAAAATATCTATCAGAACAAAGGAAAATTGTACCTTTGTTTTTATTTACTAAAGGCAAATCAAATCTTTGATAGTTTACTGCTTGCTAATTCATTGTTGGATCATAGACTTCAGACTATATATTGGTAATATGTATTGGTAATCTGTATTGTTGCTTTGTGTTTAATTAGCTTCTGTATGTAATAGCATTTGATGAAAACTCAAAATAGCATTTGAGTTATCAGTTATAACTCAAATTATTATCAGTTATCATATTTTTAATTTTTTTTGTATGTAGTATATCTGTAGTACACTATTATTTAAAATTTGGATGTAATATTTTTCTCTGAATTTTTTCATTTCAGTACCTGACTTTCCACCCCAAAATATAACTTACAGGAACATGTCTTCTTCAGCAATAGAGTTATCATACTTTCCTCCATCTGTCCCCAATGGCATTATAAAGACATACACCATATATCTCAGAGAGATTAATGGAAGTGAAGTAAGAGTCATCAACACAACACATCTGTCACTAATTATTACAGGTAATAATTATTTTGCCATATTATTTTACATGGCAGTAATCTAGCTGTGTTATGATGGGTTTCTATCAAATGCTATGTATGTATTTTTCATTATCAAATTAACAAATACAATCATATACCTTGCATTAAACATACATAGGTGAATAATGCAAAGTAATTATGTAATTGTATTTTCTTCTGTTTTTAAGTAGAATTAAGAAATTAAGCAAATGTGCACTGATATGATCAGTGCTATATTTTATGTGCCAGATTTAATTACTATATTAAATAGAAGACTCTCAAACTAAATTGTGACATGAAATCTGAATTTCATGTCTATTTCTGATCATTTTGAATACTTAAGAGAGTTAGTTATAGCTGTGGCTTAAAAAAATAACATTGATATATATAAAATAAATACTGTATATCAAATGCTTTAACTGTCTTTTGTTTGAGGGATTTTTATCTTGTTTATTAGTATACCTTAAAAAAGATATCTCTGAAAAGTGAAAGAATAAAAGTCAGGACAATATTACAAATATATGTTTTCATTTTTTTGTAGTCAATTTATACTGTAAAACACTTAATTTAATTTAATTTAAAATTTAAAATATTATAGGACTTTCATATATGTGTATATATTTATATAAATATAAAATTAACTTGGGGGATAAAGATATAAACATTAGTGCCCAATCTAAATATTAATATTATTAATATTTTAAATATTAAATTATTCTAAAACATTACTAACACCTAAATACCATTTAGATAAACTTAGCATTTGTGTCAATAATGTGATTTCCATGTCTGTAAATTAAAGTCTTTATGTTGTGTTTTTATAATTCAAGTCTTTTCTCTACATAGATTAATATGAAATTATCAAAATAGCATAAATAGCACCACACAAAAGGCATATAAGTCTCACTATATACATGTAACATGTATATTCTTTATTTAGGCTTAAAGAAATATACAAAATATCTGGCTGAAGTATCTTCAAGCACTGTAAAAGGTGAAGGACCTCGGAGTGCACCATTGGATATAATAACTGATGAAGATGGTAAGGTCTACCTTGCTGACTATTGTGTTCTTTTCATATCAGTTGGTTAAGCTGGAGTGATAGAAGGATATTAGTTACAAATTCCTATCTGTAAGCTTAAGGAAGCTCAAAATGGTCTTAGTATTACAGGTGGAAAACTTTTTGAACATGGGAGCTTCACTTAATATTTTTTTGGAGCAGGGTGAAACTAATAGGATAAGATTTTTTTCTGCTTCAAAATAATAGAAAATTGAAATACAACTGTTCAATAGATAGGGAATAAGGTGCTTACGCTCATCATTTTATTACAAGCAGACTTTTCATAAGGTATAAGCCCTTCTAAATAACAAGATCTACTTGTAGTAAAAATTTAAGAGGCAATGCAATGCAAGCAAAAAAAAAAAAGGTTTAGAACGTAATTTCTTGGAAGTACATACTGTTCTGACTGTTAGTCAAAATATTTTACAAATTCCTTCATAGCTGAGCACTTGTTTTCATTTCACACATAACTTAAGTGATGATCTGCTTTAGGAATATGATGATAATTCATGTGATTTAAAATAAACTTGAATGGCATGATAAAATGCCTACATTTATCAAGAAAATGCTAAAACATCTGATCATCTGATGCAAATGGCTATATTTGTTATTATTTATAACAATATACATAATGAATATCCAATAATATGAATCCTAATAACATTTTTTACATATTCTAATAATTAAAGTACTAATAAAATTAAAATATTCTATAGTTTATAACTTTGGTCAATTGAATCTAATTGGTTTTTTTAAAAAAAATCTGGAATTAAAGCCCCAGCAGGTATTTTATAGAAATGCACAGTGACTTATTATTAACACTTGTATATGTCATATAATGAATATGTATTGTATCATAACAGGACACATAAAAGTAAAATGGTGCATACAGGATTGCAATAAGTAAATAAACATTTCTGACAATGTGTTAGATTCTCCTTATTTTTTTTAATGCAGCTCATTGATTTTGGACCAATCCAGGTTCTCAGGTTAGACTTGATTGTGGGAATTTATAGTCTTGGGCTTTCTGTGGGCATCAGCCTATATGAATTTCTCTTTCAGGAACTCAAAGGAGGTAAGAAAGGTATAGCAGAAATATTGAATTACAGAATAACAGAGTTGGAAGAGACCTTGGAGGTCTTCTAGTCCAACCCCCTGCTGAAGCAGGAGACCCTATACCATTTTGGACAAATAGTTATCCAATCTCTTTTCAAAAACCTCCAGTGAGGTTTCTGAAGGCAAGCCATTCCACTGATTAATTGTTCTCGCTATCAGGAAATTTCTTTTTAGTTTTAGGTTGATTATCTCTTTGATTAGTTTCCATTCATTGCTTTTTGTTCTACCTTGAACAAAATGAGCCACAGAGGCACAGTGATTAGAGTGCAGTACTGTAGGCTACTTCTGCTGCCTGCCAGCTGCCTGCAATTTGACAGTTCAAATCTCACCAGGCTCAAGATTGACTCAGCCTTCCATCCTTCCGAGGTGGATAAAATGAGGATCCAATTATTGGGGGCAATATGCTGACTTTGTAAATATCTTAGAGAGGGCTGTAAAGCACTATAAAGCAGTATATGTCTAAGTGCTATTGCTATCTTTGGGTGCTTTGGACAACAGGTTAACCTCCCTCTTCTTTGTGGCAGTCCCTTAGGTATTGGAACACGGTTATCATGTCACCCGTAGTCCTTCTTTTCATTAAATTAGATATACTAATTCTCGCACCCATTTTTATTTATTTTAATCTATAGTCTTCTAATCATCTTTGTTGCTCTTCTAGAGTTTGCTCTTCATTTTTGCACTCTTTCTAGAGTTTCAACATCTTTTTATATCGTGGCAACTAAAACTGGATGCAATATTCCAACAGTGGCCTTACCAAGGCATTATAAAGTAGTACTAACACTTCACGTGATCTTGATTCTATCCCTCTGTTAATGCAGCCTAGGACTATGTTGGCTTTTTTGGCAGTTGCAGTACACTGATGGCTTATATTTAAGTGTCCACTAGGACTCCAAGATCCTTCTCACAGTTACTATTATTGAGCAAGGTACCACCTACTGTATACCTCTGCATTTAGTTTTTCTTGCCTAAATATGGAACACTACTTTTCTTATCAAAGAATTTTCATTTTGCTAGATAGGACCATTGTTCAAGTCTGTCAAGAATCTTCTGTATCATCTGCAAATTTGATGAGTTACCCTTCTATCCCCTTATCTAAATCATGTACGAAGATATTGAAGAGTACTAGGCTTAAGACAGAGGTGTGAGATACCCCACTACAGCACCCCATTGAGAAAGAAATATACTTCCTTTGACTGACTTATTTTAATCAATATAAGAAAACGGGGAATATTTGATTGAAATTTATATTTAGACATAATCTTTATGGCATTTTTTTATCAACTTCCATTGTAATGCTAATTGGTTCCCACCCTTATCAGGGGAATTTATTTATTTAATGTATATTGATTTGTATTGATTAAATTCATATTTTATTACTAGGAAACAAATTACAATAACCTTGGACTGAAGGTAAATTACTATGATATTTCTGTTGCTCTATTTTCTCATAAAATATTATTTCTTCTCAGAATCAAAGAAACAGATGGTTTACACCACCATGTAAAATTATTCTTTCTTAAGTGCCATTTTAAAACAAACAGCTTCAAATATAATAACTGTAACTAGTGATACTGTAAACATTCAAATTTAATGTAGCAATAATTAATCAACAATATATTGTATATTTACTTTGCAGCTCCTAGTTCCCCTCCAAGATTGCTCACAGTAAAACAGTTATATGATGCCATTGTGATATTGTCATGGCAACCACCACTTGAGCCAAATGGAATTATCCTTTATTATACAGTTTATATTTGGTAAGATTTTCCTAAATGTTGAAATGTTTTCCTTTAACCTTGTAATTCATGTTTTATTCCACATACAGGAATATTAGTGAATAATTAGAAACAATTTATTCTTAACTGAGCTTAAATATAGACAACTAATGTTTTTAGAAATTAATGCTTGCTGGATTCTTCAAACATTTTGAAACCATCATTTCAAAACCAAAATGTTGCTGCACCAAATAGAATTTTAGTGGTTCTCTAGCAGACTACCATCTACTGTTATTGATTGTCACTGAAAGGAGTGGATCCTGTCTTACACTAGTAGCAAATGGCCAATTCATTTCTACTTAATAATGTGAGGGTGAACAAATTGTAGCATTTGGTATCTGTAATTAGTTTGTGTCCATATTCTGGTCCTTGATTCATATACCATGATGTTCTATATACTAAACAGCTATGCATTGTTGAGATGCTGAACTAGTAATGTAATATAAGAAGCTTTACCAGTCCTTTATGTTGCTTTCTAAGAAGAGTTCCAATCTTATAATTCAAATTAAATGTTATCCTAATTTCATGCATGATCACCACTCCTTCTAACCTTCCAAGTCCTACTGTTCTGCGTCATTGTGATGGTGGTGGGGATGTCCTTGGAATAGATGTTGCAACGAAAAAGCTATTTCTCACGAGAGCAAAAAAACATTTTTTTTACCCAGTATGATACAAATATGTCTGAATGCCTTTAGTAGTGGAAAGACTACTAATTGTTACTGCAGGTGGAGTGAAGAACTAACAAAAACACAATGGTGTTAAATTGAAACACTATAGTTTAGCACACGTAGTAACATATAGAACTATTTAGTTTTTGTTTTGTTAATCAGCTGTTTAATTCTCTTTTATATGTTTGCTTAGGGATATTATGTCAAGAAATATTAATGCATCTGAACTATCACTAGAATTAACAGATTTAGAATATAACAAGAAATATAGTGTTTATGTAACAGCAAGTACCAGATTTGGTGATGGAAATATAAAAAGTGACACAACAAGTTTCAGAACCTCTGAAGGAGGTAAATGATTAATGATTAAATGATTAATAGAATAAATAATATGATATATACTATTGAGAATGTTCTTAGTAGTGATTTAAAAGTATTTATTATATTATAATATTATATATGTATATATGTACCGGTATATATGTATAAATATATTATGTATAAAATAGGATGGGTTACCTTTTAGTATTCAGAGATTAAGTTTTATGTATTTGTAGAAGTCAAAAGCTTTTGTAGTTGGGGATGTTGCCAGCACAAACTTTTTGTGTCCTTTATCCTTGGACTATTATGAGCATTAGTAACAAGTGAGGAACCCTCTGTTTTAGCCCCTCTGAATTTCCGCTCTAAGGCTTTTTCCTCCGGATTGTTTTTTAATAGAAAGAATAGAATGTTATTGTCCCTTGTTTGTTCTCCAGAATAAGGATACGGAGCTCACATGCTGCAAGATACGTTCCTTATCCTTTTTGAATGTTGAGCTGATCTCTTAAATATTCTTAATAGTCCTGATTCTATTCATATACATACATTCTGCTACGTTTGGTACTCGAGTGATAAACTGGATAATTCTGGCATAATTTATAAGTATTTTCCTATATTTGATGTAGAATTGGCAATTTCTTTTCTTAATAATGTCTACTTTACACTAAACAGTACAGTTTTTGTGCTTCCTAATTCAAAATAATAGGAAACTACATGTTGTCACTGATTAGTCATATGATCAGAGGAAGCTCTAGAGCAGGGGTGTCAAATTCAAAGATGTGGCCTGTGGGGTGCTTAAATCTGGCCCACAGGACTGGCCCGGGATACCTCTAGCAGCCAAAGCAGGGTGAGGCAGCGGCCCATGTGTGGGCCCCATGTCCCGTTTTGGCCAGCAGTGTGCTGCAGGAGGCATCCATCCTGTCTTCTGCCCTCCCCCAGGCCAGCACACAGAGAAGTACAATGCTGATCCAGCCCTCGAAGAAATCCAGTTTGACAGCCCTGCTCTAGAGGCTACAAGAAAAGGGATTGGGAGCCACATGGAATCTTGTGGTTGTAAATTTCTATAAAGCATGTTACTTCAAAAAAATGACCTTTGTACACTCAGGTCAAAGGATAGTTATTTTAATATATTACTTTTTTCATATGAATTTTGAAACTTACCCTTTCATAAAAGGTAGATACTCTGCATACTGAATGAACAATATTTTTATATTCTTTAAATCTTGCAATTGACAGGGTGTGTGTGTATGCACCATTTGCTACTCTTATTTCATTCATATTTTGGGTTTATTTTGAAAAGCTGCTACTTAAGAAGCTTAACATGAATG